>NC_051314.1:2455517-3086121 GCF_015220235.1 Choloepus didactylus
AGCATCATGGGGAGGGCACTGAGGTGGGGGTGCTGCTCCAGAAACTCCTCTGGGGAGGGACAGACCGTGTGGTGGAGGAGAAGAGAGCCAGCCACATGAGGACATCATGGAGGCCTCATTTCCCTCCTTTACAAAACGGGGCTGATTTTAAAACTGCAGTGATCTTGGGAAAGATAAGTGGAGCCATGCAAGGGGAAATACAAGGAAATGCCTGCGGCCCTGCACCACCACCTCACCTGCGTCACACACTTCACTCCGTGCCATGACCTCATGCAACCTGCGCCCCTGTGTGCCCCATGCGGGGAGGGCCCCAGGATCAGCGAGTCAAGGCGCTAACTGGGCTGGCTCATGTCGCTCCGGTATGGGAGGCCAGACTGGACTGCAGGTCAGCAGTTCCAACCACAGCCCCTCCGGCATCTGAGGCCCCTGGGGAGTCCCGTCTGCCCCCGCCTGTCCTGGTGCATGGACCTTCCACACACGGTGCCAGGGGAGCCTCGCAGGGCAGGTGGGTGGAAAGGTGCCCTCTCGGACGTACTCCATGGGGCAGGCTCGGCTGCTCTCACCCCACATGGGTCTGGGGTCCCTGACTGGGCAGCTCGTCTCTGGCACCCAAGGGCCTGGCACCATGGCTGGTTCTGCGACTGCCCAGCCTGAGGCACGGGGACAGGTCACGGCTCGCTCGGCCACAAGCAGCCTGAGCATCTGCAACTGCCCCGGCGTGTGTGAGTTGCAGTGCCACCACCTGCAGAATGAAATGCCAAGCACCATGCAAATGGCTAGGGAAGGTGTCTGGGATGTTTGTGGAGGAGGTGGGGCCAGGAGACGGAGAGATGATGTTGAAGAACATTCTAGCACTAAACCCATTGAGCATGGAGCCAGCAGCAGCCCACGCTCGTGAGGACCAGGACAGACTGGGGAAGGCTGCTGTGTGAGGGGCTGCGGGCAGGGCAGAGCGCCTTTCCCCAGGGCCCACCTCCCTCTCGCTGGTTTTCTGGCCTCCAGAACAGAGCTCACTGTGGGGTGGAGTTGGGCCCAGCTGGGACCCGGGCACCTGTGCCCAGTCTCTCCGCCCATTCCCTGCCAGCACCCTCCTCTGAGCCCGCTCGAGGCTGGTTCCTTGGAGGGCAGGTCGGGGCCCGGGACTGGGCCTTCCGTGCTGTGCTCTCAGGGGCTGTGGTGGGGTGCAGAGCCCGGGGGATTGGTGGCTTTGGGGCTCCCTGCAGGTAGGGCAGGGCCTGTTGGGGAGAGGGGAGGTGACCCGACACGCCACCACCCGAGACAGCAGCCTTACGCCTCCGTGATCACCCTTTGATGTGTCTGTTCACACACACGCACACACAGACACACACACAATTCACATCACACTTATCACACACGCACACACTTGCATGCACATCCATGCATACACGTGTATCCACACAGGCACACACAGCATGTAAACACATGCACACACGGACATTCACATGCACACACAGGCACATCCATGTGCACATGTGCATACACACACAGTACGTGTGCACACACATGCACACACACACACACATGCAAACCGTCTTACTGAATGGAACCCTATCTGGACTCCTCGACTTCCCCCTGCACCATTTGACGGTATCTTTGGTGTAAATCCAGACCCGCGGTTGGGTCTTTCTATGATTGTGGAAGACGGCTTGGATCCCACGGACACGACTCTGCGTCTCACTTTTCTTGCACCACCAAACGTGGCCCACATCCCTCCCTGGGTGCCTGAGTGTTCTGGGGTTCTGGCCTGCACCCCTGCGTGTGACCATGTCAGTGCCCCTGCGTGTGGCTGCATGCACAGCTGCGCTTACTCACACAGGACAGTCAGGACCAGAATGGCGGGTCCATGGATTTGTGTGTTCATAATTTTAATTTTTATTCCCAGATGGTTTCCCCAAAAGACAATGTGAATTCACATTCCCGCAAAAATATGAGAAAGTTCTTTCCTTCATATCTCCACCAAAAGGTGTTATCTTTTTAATCTGTGCCTATTTGAGAGATGAAAATTGGTATCTTCTTATTAAAATAATTTGCATTTTCTGGGTAGTTGTGACTTTGTGTAACTTTTCATACAATTTTTGGCCATTTAGGAATTCTCTAAGAAGTGTCTATCCACATTCTTTGCCTAATTTTCTCTTAAGTTTTCCTACTAATCAATTTGAAGTTCTTTGTATAGATAGCTATTAACCCTTTAACTGCTTTTTGCATTGTAAAACATTCCCCTGTCACTTTTCTTTTGACTTTGTAATGGTCCCTTTTGTCAAAACTTGTTCAATGTAATTATATATTTTTCCACAGTTTTTTTTAATATCTCAATGTCAATATTGGCTGAAAATTTCCCCCAAACCATGAATTGTGCATATATACATTTTCTTCCATGATTTTTATTCTTTTATCACTTTTTAACATTTACATATTTGCTGTTCCTGATATTTATTTCTGATCGTGATGAGTTGGGAGCCCGACTGTACCTGGCAGGCTGTCGTCCACACAGTTTCTATAGAAAGCATCCTGCTCCCCACTTTTTCATGTATTCGATTTCCATGTGTGCCGGGGACCCTCTGGTCTCCTGCCCAAGTTCCCTTGAGAAATTCCATCCATTCGTCTCCTTTTATTTCTTTATCGCAATAGCTTTAAAGTCACTAAGCCAGGCTCACCTGAGTTTTCTTTTTCACGGTTTTCTTGGTTATTTTTAGACATGTACTTTATAATATGAACTTTAAAGATCATTTTCTCCAAATTAAATGTGTGCACCCACACACACACACACACACACACACACACACACACACACACAGGAATCTTATTTGGAATTGTCTTACAGCATGGTAGGAGATTGTGGAGAACTGATGTTTTTATGTTCGCACGCCTCCCGTCTGAGAATCACCTCCCGCCGACAGGTGCGGACCCCGCTTTGCAGCCTCGAGGAGTCCAGGGTTCTCGGGCGGTTCTGGCCGACTCCCGTCTGGGTCCCGGGTCTCCTGCCCCCGACCCCCTCCTCCCGCTGGGGCTCATTTCTGCCACGTGTGCAGGGCCAGGAGGGTCTCCTCGCAGCTGGGATGTGTGTCCGGCTCAGGGGCTGTGGCCTTTTCTTGGGGTGTCTGGGGTCCCTGGCACAGCCTGCGTGCTGGGGGCTTCGCCCACTGTCGCCCTCCCCCTTGCCTCCCTCAAGCGTAGAAGACGCAGCTCCCCTGGGCCAAGGCAGGGGTCCGAGCTGGGGGTCCGAGCTGGGGGTTCAAGCTAGCGTGTGAGCTAGAGGTCTGAGGCAGGGGTCCGAGCTGGGGGGGCAAGTAGGGGGTAGGACGGGATGAGCCGGGGTGCACTGGCGCACGGCATGGCCCTTTCCTTCCGAGAGCTCTCACTGTAGGGAAGCACAACGACAGAGAAAGCACGAAGGCCCTGCGTTGAACACACACCCCTGGGTGCTCTGTATGCAGCAGCCTCCTGGGATCTGGGGCACAGCAAGGGTGGGGTGAAATGCACGTGGGCTCTGAGTGGAGCAGAGGCCGCCAGGACCCAACTGCAGGTCCCCTCAGTGGGGGGTGGGGGGCACCCACAGACGCGGGAGGCCTACACTGGGGGGAGGCTGTCCTTCGGGTAGAACAAGGGACAGACAATGGCCACCCCAGCAGGAGGGTCCCTGCAGGACGCTGGGACAGTGAGCAGGGGCTGGGCCTGATCAAGCCCGGGGGGTGGGCGTGGGAGGCTTCCCTGGTGGGGGCTGCCCGGGCTGGGGGAGGCAGAGGAGGTGCGAAAGCAGGTGGGCATTGGGGGGCATCATGTCTGCCGTCCCAGCCCCGGCTGGCAGAGAAGCTGAGCTGAGCAACCCTCGATCCTCAGGCACGTCCGTCCCACAGGGAGGGCAGGCCTGGGAGGAGGAGCTGAGGGTGCCGCAGGATGCCTGCTCACCCCTATGGGACACGGAGGGCAGCAGCCATGTGTGCTCTGGGCTTCCGTGGTGGACTGAACTGTGTTTTTGATCTGTGTTCTCGTCCCTGTGGCTGTGACCAGTTTGTAAAGAGGACCTCGGATGATGCTAGTGTGGGGCAGTGGGACTTGATCCCTATCACTGGCAGCCTCATGTAGAGCAGAAGCCAGAAATCAGAGAAGCAGCCAGAAGAGCAGACGAAGAAGCCACCGAAGTCATGGCCGCGTGATGGGGCAGGGACACCGGCCAGGGACTCCAGGCGCCAGAACGCACAGGCTCCCGCAGAAAGCACATCCGTCGGTCCCATGATTTTGGACTTCTTCTGTCCTCAAGACTGCAAGCCAACAAACTTCTGTTGTTTAAGCCGAGACCAGTCCGTGGTATTTGTCGTAGCAGCCTCACGCGCTGAGACGCTTGTCATGTATCTGCAGACCCTTCAAGGCCCTTAGTGTTGGGGAAATGAACGTGCAGGAAACACGATCTCTTCTCTGAGAACACCGAGCCGCTCTCCACGGGGAAGCACCTTAGAGAACCAGGAGGCCCAGAGAGGAAGGAGGGGCAGGGAGAAGGGGACCCCTGCAGCTCGGCCGGCTCCCCGCCCCCCCGTGCAGGTGGAGCAGCTGTCAGCCTGGGATTGATAATTAAGCCATGCATCTGCCTCCTGAAAGATAAATTCCAACTTACTGAGGTTTTCTATTTCACTTAACTAAAGTTGAGAACGAAGAAGGAATGCAACCTGAGGCAACCCAAAATATTATCCATCAGAAGTATCACATCCAATCCTCCTGGCACATTCATCAAAATGTCAGTTATTCCAAATACGGTTTTATCTTATTAATGCTAATTTCTTTCACGAGAAGACTGGTGTGATTTTACCTTTCAGTGGGTATCAGGGAACTGGAAGAAGTGCCTTGCATTTTAATTCAGCAGCCTGCCTTATTTATCATCTGCTTGTTTATAACCAGCTGCCAATTTCCCAGCTCCTCAGCGTCGAGTTCCCTCACTCGTGGCCAGGGCTGGGATGACAGTGCCCTTAAGGGGCAGCCATGGAGTGGCTCCTGAATGGGCGGTCAGCTCAGACGTTCCCTGCCTGTCCACTCCCCTGCCTGCATCCAGAAACCCCGAGGACTGATGGTGAGTGTTGCCCCCGAGGCCACGGGCCCACCAGCCCCCACAGGACCTGAGCACGTTCACCTGAAATGCACGTATGGGCTCCAGGTATTAACTCCAGGTCTGGGCTCCAGATATTGGCTGTAGGTGAGGGCTCCTGGCATTAGCCTGACCTCTATGAGCACCTGTTTTGGGTTTGGTCTGGGTTTGCAGAAAAGGAGACAACCAGTGTTTCCAGGAGCATGGAGTAAGGGCTTCTGGGAGCCTGGGAGGAACGCCTAGCAGCAGCTGTGTACCAGCCAGGCTGCGGGCCCAGTGTGAGTCGGCTCTGAGGAGGTGAGGCTGCAAACCTGGAGAACCAGGGACCGCTGCCCAGAGGTGTCAGGACACGCCACTCCCCCACTGAACGTCGTATTTGCTCAGTGGCCTGGACAGAAGACACTTTTTCTGAGTTGGGAAAAGCACAAGCAAAGACCCCTGGGTGAGAATTGGGAACACCTGCTTGTAACAAAGAAGGAAAGACACGGGGCTGAGAATGAGCCTAAACAAATCATTGAAAAAAACCCAGAGCTTGGAAGATTTACCAAGGAAAATTCTACTCATTTCTTTGACAGCCCTGATTTCCTTCTGAGGGAGGGTAGGAAAGGGAATTTACTAGTTTAGTTGCTATTTATTAATTAATAAATTAATCAGTCACTTCATATCATTAATACAAATCAATGTATGAATTGACATTTCCCACTTTGTTCATGTTTCTTCTCATGAATGATTTCATACATAGTATCAAAATATCCTTGGCTTATCATCTTTAACAACATTTCAAATTATCCATATTTGTTTCTGATTATTATTTTTGAAGTAATGAATTGTTAGAGATACAAGTGGAACCCCTGCTGCCACCCAAACAATTCCAGTTCATTCCTTCTCCGGAGGTATCCATTGGTGGGGGCTGCCTGCTGCCTAACCCAGCACTCACTACCCCCTTCTTCCTTAGCAACAGAACCCCAATTTTATTCTAGGCAAAAGCACCCTCCACTAAAAGTCCAGTGGTAAGCTTCACTGGTAGTTACACTTGTCCATTGAGAATTGAGATGTAAGGAGCAGCTTGTGGGATTTTAGGGAGTGTCCTTAAAAGAAAAGGGTCATCTTTTCATCCTCTTCCACTTCTTCCTCCTACTGGAGTAGAGATGAAATTGCTGGAATGGCAGCAGCCATCTTGGCACCTGAGGTTACCTTTGGAATAGAAGCAGAAAACACTGGGAGCTCAGAATGCTCACATCACCATGGATCTACCACACCAGCCCTGGGTTTTCTGCCTTCAGTCTTCATAATTATATGAGAAAAAAGTAGTTTCCTATCTACTTTTACTATAAGCTCCTCTGAATTGTATTGCTAAAGCTATTTCTAGCTGCAGTAAGCTCATCTCTGAAATCAGGTGTTTATTAATGCTTTAATACTTGAGCTATGTAGACAGGTATCTCAAAACAATGTTGTTCTAGTTTGCTAATGCTACAAGAATGCAAAACACCAGAAATGGATTGGCTTTTATAAAGGGGGTTTATTTGGTTACACAGTTACAGTCTTAAGGCCATAAAGTGTCCAAGGTAACACATCAACAGTCAGGTACTGTGATGGTTAGGTTCATGTGTCAACTTGGCCAGGTGATAGTACCCAGCTGTCTGGTCAAGCAAGCACTGGCCTAACAATTGCTGCGAGGACGTTTGTGGCTGGTTAATAAACCAACAGGCTGGTGTATTAAATCATCAGTCAATTGGCTGCAGCTGTGACTGATGATGTCAATGAAGGGCGTGTCTTTCACAATGAGAGAATGCAATCAGCTGGATTTAATCCAATCAGTTGAAGACTTATAAGCAAGACACATAGAGGACCTTCACTTCTTCTTTGGCTGCCCAGGGAAGCATTTCCTGAGGAGTTTGTCGAAGTTGCCAGTTCATATCCTGAGGAGTTCATTGAACATCTTCATTGGAGTTGACAGTTTGCTGACTGCCCTACAGAATTTGGAATCATGCATCCCCACAGTTGTGTGAGTCACTTTTATAAATTTTATAGTCATAGATACCTCTCACTGATTCTGTTTCCCTGGAGAACCCTAACCAATACAGGTACCTTCACTGGAGGATGGCCAATGGCATCCGGAAAACCTCTATTAGCTGGGAAGGCATGTGGCTGGTGTCTGCCCCAGAGTTCTGGTTTCAAAATGGCTTTCTTCCAGGACATTCCTCTAGGCTTCAGCTTCTCTCCAAAATGTCACTCTCAGCTGCTCTTGGGGTATTTGTCCTTTCTTAGCTTCTTCGGAGCAAAAGTCTGCTTTCAAAGGCCATCTCCAAAATGTCTCTGTAAACTGTAGTCCTTCTCTCAGCTCCTGTGCATTCTTCAAAGTGTCCCTCTTGGCTGTAGCAAGCTCGCTCCTTCTGTCTGAGCTTACATAGTGCTCCAGTAAACTAATCAAGGCCCACGCTGAATGGGCAGGGCCACACCTCCATGGAAATTATCCAATCAGAGTCATCACCTACAGTTGGGTGGGGCGCATTTCCATGGAAACAACCTAAGCCAAATGTTCCAACTTAATCCCCACTAATATGTCTGCCCCACAAGATTGCATCAAAGAACATGGCTTTTTCTGGGGGACATGATATATACAAACCAGTACAAATGTATAATGTCATTTTGATGATTTCAAACACTTTGCAAATATTTTGTAGCATGACTCATTCTGCAACTTTTCACTTAACATGGTCTTTGAAACTTATCCACATTGAGGGACATAATGCTTTACTCATTTCCACTGCTGAGCAGTATTCCCACTCCATGCTGAATGAATATTTAGGCTGTTCCAAAATATCTGTTTTATCAATAGTAATGCACACTTGACATTCTTGTTGGGTTTTTGCCCCTGATGTCCGTGGTCAAAACTTTCTCCAGATGTTGATCTGGAAGGAGGATTTTGGGTCACAGTGGCTGTGTGTCTATTCCCACTTCATGAGCCCCTGGGACTTTCTCAGCCAATGGGTGCCTGACCTGCCTGCCCTTCAGTGGGGATAAGCTCACGATCTGGTTCCTGTCCTCAGCAGCCCCTGATGTGGTTGGCTGTTGAGAGTTTTGATAATCTGGTGGGTGTTATTTTGTTTTATGTTGCCTGAATGTTTATTTTCCTGGTGACTGTAACATTCGGAATGTTTGTATACTCTTTGGCTACAAATGCTTTTCCCTTTTCTGTGAAATATCTGATCACATCCTTTGCCCATAGTTTGATTTAGTAGTCTGTCTTTATTTGATTTCTTTGTACTTTTTAATACATATTCTGAATACCACACCACTAGCAGTCACATGCAAGACAATGTTTTCTGCAGGTTGATGGCTTGTCTTTTCAGCTTTCGTGATGTCTCTTACTACACAGAAACTTAAAGTTTAATGTAGCTGAATCAATCAATCCTTTCCTTTTTGATTTGGGCTTTTTTTTGGATTTGTATTTTGTATTTTTCTAACTCAAGGTCATACACAGAGTATCCTATATCCTCTTCTAAATGTCATAAAATTTTCCGTTAAAAATATTAGATCTTGAGTTGGAAGAAGATGGCAGCATAGAGAGGAGTGGAAGCTAGTTAGTCCCCCTGGAACAGCTAATAAGCAAACAGGAACAACTAGTAAATAATCTGGTAAAACTGCAGAGGGACAAATGTGACTGTCCAGTCATCATACACCAACCTGAATTGGGAGGAATGACCAAGATCACAGCATAAAATCTGTAAGGAAAGACTGTGGACCTGTGCTGAGAGCCCCCTAACCCCACCACAGCAGCCCAAACTGCAAAGCCTGGCTGTGCTAGAGAGCAGCACTCTCTGAACAAGTGAATACAGCTCAGCCCAGCTCCAGCTGAGGTTTTAATTAACAAATGTTGACTGGTCAATACAAGCTATGAATCCCCAACAAGCACATAGAGGCTTTTGGTGACAACTGACCTTGGAGAGCTGGAGGACCTCTCTGGGAGGGAGGCGAAGCCCAGAGGACCAGGTGCTGTCTCTGGCCGATGGGTGAAACTGAGGTTGGCTGTGGACTGGCCCTGAAGGGGCCTTTCTGTCCCTTTTTCAGCTCAGTGGAGAAAGTCTCAGCCATTTTCCATTCCCAGCACTCTGATCCAGACAAGGGTGGAGATAGCACAGTCATAGAGACAATTCAATGCAAATGATATCTCCCCAGGGGGTGTCTCTTCCCTAAGAGGAAAAAGGTGGTACCAAGCTGTACAACCTGCCTTCCATTCAGAACCAGACCCCAGAGCCTGGGGGAAAACAGCCACATGCCACACCTCCTTACACCAGTCCAGAGTGACAGGCTGACAGGCACCACCTGCCGGGCAGAAAAGCACAATGGCTTGAGTCCTCATAGGTTGTACCAATCTTCTAGGACACACCCTTAGGGAAACCAGATACTATTGCCTCCTTCTGAAACCTGAGCCCGTTCTAGTCCGGGAAAAGCTGACTGGGGTAACCAAGGAAACCAGATGTCTAGACAACAGAAAACTACAACCTACACTAAGAAAAATGAAGTTATGGCCAAGTCAAAGGAACAAACTTACTCTTCAACTGAGATACAGGAATTGAAACAACTAATGCTAAATCAATTCAAAAAGTTTAGGGAAGATATGGCAAATGAGATGAAGCATTTGATGAAAACACTGGGCATACATAAGGTAGAAATCAAAAGTTCAAAAAAAAACAACTGGCAGAATCTATGGAAATGAAAGGCACAACACAAGAGATGAAAGACACAATGGAGACATACAACAGCAGATCTCAAGAGGCAGAAGAAAACACTAAGGAACTGGAGAACAAGATGCCTGAAAACCTACACACAAAAGAACAGATAAAAGAATGGAAAGATATGAGCAACATCTCCAGGAATTGAATGACAACATGAAATGCAGAAAGGTACGTGTCATGGGTGTCCCAGAAGGAGAAGAGAAGAAAACAGGGGCAGAAGCAATAATAGAGGAAATAATCAATGAAAATTTCCCATCTCTTATGAAAGACACAAAATTACAGATCCAAGAAGCACAGCTTACCTCATACAGAATAGATCTGAATAGGCCTACGCCAAGGCACTTAGTAATCAGATTATCAAATGTTAAAGATAAAGAGAGAACCCTGAAAGCAGCAAGAGAAAAGCAATCCATCATATACAAAGGAAGCTTGATAAGACTATGTGCAGATTTCTGAATAGAAACCATGGAGGCAAGAAGGAAGTGTTGTGATCTATTTAAGATACTGAAGGGAAAAACCACCAACCAAGAATCCTATATCCAGCAAAATGTCCTTCAAATATGAGGGAGAGCTTAAAATATTCTCTGACGAACAGACAATGACAGAGTTTGTGAACAAGATACTTGTGCTACAGGAAACACTAAAGGAAGCACTACAGGCAGAAAGGAAAAGACAGGAGCGAGAGGTTTGAAACACAATTTTGGGAGATAGTAGCATAGCAATGTGGATACACTGAACAAAGATAACTGTGAGTATGGTTGAAAGAGGAAGGTTAGGAGCATGTGGGACACCAGAAGGAAAGAGGAAAGATAAAGACTGGGACTGTATAACCCAGTGAAACCTAGGGTGCTCAACGACTGTGATAAAAGGTACAAATATGTTTTTGCATGAGGGAGAGCAAATGAATGTCGACATTGCAAGCTATTAAAAATAGGGTGGTATTAGGGGAAAAATACAATCAATGCAAACCAGAGACTATAGTTAACAGAAACATTGTATCATGCTTCCTGTAATGTGGCAAGGACAGTCTACCAAAGCTAAATGCATATGGGGGGGGGGAGGGGGAGACGTGGGGGAGGGGTATTGGACTCATAGCATTGGAGACGTTGTCTGACTATTCTACTTTGGTTTAATGCTATGTTTCCTTTTGTTGATTCCTAGCTGCCATGTTGTTTGTTTGTTTTCTCTTTCCTTTTTTTCTTTTGCCTCTCTACCTTCTTTGACTCTTCCTCCTTCTTTGTGGAAGAAACGGAGATGTCTTTATATAGATAGTGGTGATGGTGCTGAATACATAAATACATGATTATACAGGGAACCATCAATTTTTTACTTAGGACGGAATGTATGGTGTATGAACAAAACTGTCTTAAAAAACATGGGGTGATGAAGAAATCTTGAGGGCACTATATTGAGTGAAATAAGTCAGACACATAAGGACAAATATTGCAGGGTCTCACTGATATGAACTAATTACAATATGTAAACTCATAGACATGAAATATAAGTTATCAGGATATAGAACGAGGCTAAAGAATGGGGAGCAGTTGCTTATTATGAGCAGAATGTTCAACTAGGGTGAACTTAAATGTTTGGAAATGGACAGAGGTGATGGTAGCACATTGTGAGAATAACTAACAGTGCTGAATGGTGTGTGAATGTAGTGGAAAGGGTAAGCTCAGAGTCATGTATGACACCAGAAAGAAAGTTGGAGGTTAAAAGATGGGAATGTATAAAACGGTGAATCTCGTGGTGGACAATGTCCGTGATTAACTGTACAAATATTAGAAATCTCTCTCATGAACTAGAGCAAACGTATGGCACTATAATTAGAAGTTAATAGTAGAGGGGTGTGCCAGTTCCATGTATTATGTCCCCCAAAATGCTATTATCTTTGATGCAGTCTTGTATGGGCAGGCATATTAGTGTTGATAAGATTTTGGAATTCTTTGGCTGTCTCCATGGAGATGTGATTCAATCAACTATGGACAGGACCTTTGGTTGGATAGTTTCCATGGAGATGTTGCCCCGCCCATTTGGGGTGGGTCTGAATTAAATTACTGGAGCACTGTATAAGCTCAGACAGAGGGAGCAAGCTTGCTATGGCCAAGAGGGACACTTTGAAGAACGCACTGGAACTGAGAGGGAGCTTCAGCTTACAGAGACATTTTGGAGACAGCCTTTGAAAGCAGACTTTTGCTCTGGAGAAGCTAAGAGAGGACAAACACCCCAAAAGCAACTGAAAGTGACATTTTTGAGGAACTGCAGCCTAGGGAGGAACATCCTGGGAGAAAGCCATTTTGAAACCAGAACTTTGGAGCAGACGCCAGCCACGTGGCTTAATTGCATCCAGCTAACAGACGTTTTCCAGATGCCATTGGCCGTCCTCCAGTGAAGGTACCCGATTGTTGATGCCTTACCTTAGACGCTTTATGGCCTTAAGACTGTAACATTGTAACCAAATAAACCCCCTTTTATAAAAGCCAATCCATCTCTGGTGTTTTGCATTCCAGCAGCATTAGCAAACTAGAACAAGGGGCATATAGGGAAAAATATATACCTATTGCAAACTATATAATACATTTAGTAGTATTTTAATGTTCTTTCATCAATAGTAACAAGTGTACTATACCAATACTATGAATCAATAATGGAGGGGGATGGTTAGGGGTATGGGAAGATTTACATTTCCTTTTTTTGTCTTTATTTCTTCTCTGGAATAATGAAAATGTTCTAAAATTGAAAAAAAAAATCATTGTGGTGATGGATGCAAGCTGTATGATGGTACCAGGGGCAACTGATTTTACACTTTGGATCTTTTGATAGTTTTATGGTTTATGAAAAATCTCAATAAAAAAAGTTAGGTCTTTAACCCATTTAGAATTTAGTCTTAAATTTGGAATAAGCTGGAGATCAAATTTCTTTTATTTCCATTTAAAAAAAACAAGCGTCCCAGCCCCATTTATCATGACTCATCCTTGCCCTTTCCAGCCTCTTCCTTGCCAGGTAACTGTTCATGAAGCAGAGGGCTGATTTTGTGCTCTCTTCTGTGCCTTTGCTCCACCTTGGTTCCACCTGCCAATCCTACACCAGTAGCCAATTTTCCAGTTTACTCTGGCTTAATAATGAGTTTTGTTATCTGCTAAATAAAGCTCCTCCAGATTTTACTTTTTCAAAAATGCCTTGGCTACCTGAAACAGTTTTTCTCTTCCAAGGAATTTGAGAACTAATGTGATTCAACGGCAACAAAGCTATATTGGTTTTCTGGCTGGAATTACAGTGAAATTATATATTAATTTGGGGATCATGTCTTTATGATATCAAGACTTATATGTTTCCATTTGAGGGCTTCTTGTTTGTCCTTCAGGCATGTTTTATACATTTCTCCCTCAAAAATCTTCTTGCACACATCCTCTTTTATATCTTTACCTAGGGAGCTAACAGATGTTTGCCACTGCAAATGTTGTTTTCCTCACATTTTCCATCGGGTGTCGTGGGGGTAGAGAACAGAGCTGAACGTTGGGCAGGTCATGAACCCGCCCTCTGCAATTATCACTTCCATTATTTGGTCGCTTTTCTTGGCTTTTCTAGTCAGATAATCATAATGCTGAATTGATCAATCTTAAAACAAGGGCAGCTGCATCCTTTTCCCTCTGAATCTTGTGTGTCTTATTTCTTTCCTTCTTTCACTCGCAAAGACTCCAGTGCAGTGTCCCTGGGGCCGTGAGACCAGGTCTCCTGGGAGCCTCGGTCCAGGTTCATCTATTTTATTAGATTTCTTTTTCCATGAATCAACTTTGAGTTTATTGTTTTTCTCTATTGTTTATCCATTTTCTAATTTATTAACTTGTTCTGTTCTCCTTATGGTTTCTTTCCTTCTTTTGCCCTAGTACCTGTGGCAGAACCTATTAGTCCTCCTTAAACACTCTGGCTGCTTTCCTTTCTTACTCGAGCTACAATTCGGCTTCCGGTGAAGAGTGAGTTCCGGCTGGTGGGCTGTGGACAGCGATGGCCCGTTCCCACCTTACTGAGGCATCTGGGAACTGGGGTGCTGCTCCCACTCATCTCCCCCTGCCCAGGGGACCTTGGAGGCCGTGTTTCCAGACGGTGTCACGTCAAGACGGAGAGCAGCTGCCCCTCCCACTCTGGCCACTGTCCAACCAAGAAATCAACCTTTATGCTGAAAAGGCACCAAAATGTGGTGGTTTGTCTGTGATGGCAGCAAACTCTAATTATCCTAATGGAGAAATTGATACTTGGAGGTGGGGGCAGTTGTAATAAAACCTAAGATATGTGAATTATACTGACATCAGAAACCATGACAGCCACAAGTCTGCTGGTATCGATGGAGGAACCTTCACCTGTGGCAGGTAACACAGTGGGCAGGGCAGGCATGGCTGTGGGTGGGACTGGCTGCGTCCTTCAAGGTCTCAGGGGAGAGTTGCTGGTTCAAGAGACATTGGTCACTTAAGGTTCCCAGGACAGGGGCAGCCAATCACTTTTAGATCCTTGAAATAGAATGAAATAGAAGGAAAATGCTTCTGTGATGGTTAAGCTCACGTGTCCACTTGGCTAGATCATGACATCCAGCACTGGCCTAATTGTTACTGTGAGGGGATTTCATCAATGGGATTTGCATCCATCATCAGTTGATTGCATCTACAACTGATTGCATCTACTACCAACAAGAAGACTGCCTTCAGCAATAAGAGGAGTCTCCTCGTTCAATCAAGTGGAGGTCTTAACAGTCAGAACTGAGGGTTTCAGGAATAAGAAAGAATTTCTGCTCCACCTTTAGTCAGCCAGTTTCCCCTGGGGAATTTGGACTCAACCTCAGTGTCACTCCCTACAGAGTTTGGACTGCCAGACTTCAGAATCACCTTTATCAGAGTTTCCAGCTTGCATCCTGTCCTAGGGAATTCAGACTTACCCACCCCCATGGTCGCACAAGCCAATCCCTTAAATTAAATCTCCTAATATGTGTGTGTGTGTGTGTGAGTGTGTGTGTATCTAGTTGGTTCTGTTTCTCTAGAGAACCCTGACTAATACATTGTATCTTCTCCATGGATTGTTTGTCGTCATATATGAATGCCCCATTTGTCTGTATTAAAGAAGTCCTGCTTTAACTTCTTTTATTTCCCTTCAAAAAATGAACATATTTAATCAGCTTTCTTTTAGTTAATGTGGCCTGGGGTCCACAGCTGGACTTTGGTTTATCTGTGAGTAACAGAAAAAGAAGTTGTGGTTTAAAGAGACAGAAGTTCATGAGTTTTCTGCAACAAGACTCTTGTGAAAAGTCCACACCGCAGCACTCAGATAACCAGGATGAACGGCTCGTTTTCTTGACCCTTAGCCACTGCTAGTGTGCCTCCTTGGGATCCAAAGTGTTCTCTGCCTCTCTCGCATGTCTTTTCCCATTCTCTGATTTTCAATCCTTCTGGTTTGATTTGCTTTCAACATGTCTCTAGTAAACAGCATATAACTGTATTTTAACCCCATCTGACAATATATTTTCTTTAACATGCAATTTAAGTTATTTATTGTGTTTACTTGTATATTTATAATTATTCTCACAGTTTTATTTTGTACTTCCAATGTACCAACTTTTTATTTGCTTCTGTGTCTCCAGATTCCACGTTCTTTTTTTTTCCCCTTGTCTCTTTCTTTGCTTGTTTGGAATGTGTATCTGGTATGTGTGTTTTGGAATCCCCACTCTCACATTTTTAACAAACATGCTTATTTTCCATAATTTTCTAATGAAATCTGAAGTTATTTACTATTTCCATTATCCTCCAAAACACAACCTGGGATCATCAGATGCATCAACATGCATTACAGTTCTCTAGTCCTTCCAACAACCATCCCCACACACATGTACACTTTTTTTATAATCACTCTCTAGAAATTTTATTTACTTCTTTCTGTAAAAATAAAACAGGTTTCTTTTAAAATTCTCTGTCCTCTCTCCTCTCCCCCTCCTCCTAACCACATACTACATGCAATTCATTTCTTTCTTCACTCTTTTTTCATGTATCCTGTGTCCTTCTTAGTTTATTTGTCTTTGTGAATTCCACCCTTCAGTAGCTCTTTAAATGAACGACCGGTCCTTGTGTGTGTGACAAACAGGTCCTTGCTTTGCCAGCATCTTCAAGGACAGTCTGCATGGAGACATTTGGTTTCTAGCACATGATGCAGTGCTGCTGCTTTTTGCTCTCCTTCTGCTTTGTGGTCATCTGTCTTTTCTCTGGTAGCTTTTCTATTTACCCTTTGTTCTGGTTTGCTAATGCTGCCGTTTTACAAAACACCCGAAATGGATTGGCTTTTATAAAGGGGATTTATTTGGTTAAAAATTTACAGTCTGAAGGCCATAAAATGTCCCGGTAAGGCATCAACAGTAGGGTACCTTCACTGGAGAAAGACCATTGGCATCTGGAAAACCTCTGTAGCTGGGAAGACATGTGGCTGGTGTCTGCTTGCTCCCAGGTTGTGTTTCAAAATGATGTTCCCCAAAATGTCTGCATCAGCTTCCAACGACCGTCTTCAAAATGTCTGTCTCAGTTGCAGCAAGCATCGGGACTGTGTGGCTCTTTTTAAAGTACTCCAGTAATTAAATCAAGACCCTGCTGAATGGGCGGGGCCACACCTCCATAGAGATAATCTAATCAAAGGTATCACCCACAGTTGGGTGGGTCACATCTCCATGGAAACAGCCTAATCCAAAGATTCCAACCTAATCATTAGTAATACACACATTGCATCAAAGAACATGGTGTTTTGGGGGGCATAATACATCCAAACCAGCACACCCTTCCTTTTCTGCAATCTCATAGCAATGTGACTGGTTGTGGATTTATTTTTACGTATCCTGATTTTCCTGTTAGAACGCTGTCCATCCGCAGACCCGTGCTGCGGGACACTGATTACGTGCCTTAACTTGGCGGGCCTGGGCTGGGGGACCGGATCCACCCCTGGGGAGGGTAGTGGGTACGGGTGAGTGCGCCCTCTACAGCCCCCCGGGCCTGGGAAAGTGAGGCCGGAGGCAGGCCCCATTTCCTCACCCAAAATATACCAAATGTTAGGAGAGGCTTGCCGGAGGGAACCGCCTTTTCCCCACCCCCTTATCTTGCCCGGACACTCCCCGTTGCCAGCGCAACTCCCATCACCACCGGTGCGCATGCATTGTTGCCGGACACCGTTACGGGAGCAACTCTCGCCCCTTTTCAATCAACCTCCGCGCCCTCTCAGAACCAATCCAAGCCTTTAACCCTTACAGCTACCCCGCCCTCTAAACCGCCCGATATAAACTTGTACTCTCCCCTAATAAAGCTCTCTCTCTCTCTCTTGGTTTTCATCATCCTAAAAGAAATCGTGTCCCGCCTGTTCCTTTCTCGCCGCCCTCCATACTTGCACGCCTCCCGCCGGGGACCTGGCCAAGTCCCCCGCCTCGCCCTCGCCTCCGGGAAAGAGCCCCCGCCGCCGGTACCCTCGGAGCAATCCTGGGAGCTTAGGATTTAGCAACCGGCCGCCACCCTCCCCCAGACGTATCAACTGCGACCGCACCGTGCCTCTCTTCCACTCTGGAACATCCCCAGCCACATCCTCTTATCCCCCCACCCTATTCCTCCTGCTTCCCTTTGGACGGGTGCCGCAGGTTCTCAGAATCTACCTCCAGGTCATTTCCACACGTGTGGCCTCCTCATCTCCTGTGCAACCTTCTGATGGCCGATTGCCCAGGCTACCGTCTCACCAGCCACATTCCCCTTCATCCAGGGTTTATTCTGCTCCCTGACTTCTCTTATTTCTTGAGTTTATTTTTCAATTCCATGATTTTAAAGTTTTCCTTTCATGTGTCCTCCTATTCTTGTTTCAAGTTTACCTGTTTTTGTTTTATCATTTCTTGTTCTTCATTGTGGCTGCACTATCTTCACAGTTGTCTTTGTGTATCCAATATATTTGTATCATACCTTATCTTCCATATCTGCAACTCAATCTTTTCTTTAGAGAATTCATGTGTCAATGTTCCATTTAGATGGCTGTTTTTGCATTGGATTGCTTCATGAATATGGAGCTCTGATTTTCACTTTCTTAGACTGTGGGCAGGGAAAATGGTGTGTGTGTATATTTTCTCCCTCCATCTGTGCTCACCCAGGCCTGTTGCAGGTCCTAGAACCCTGTGTCATTGGTGCTTTTATACTGGGGGCTGTGAGTGTAGCCAGGAGACTCAGCTGCTGGTCAGTAACCTGTCCAGGTCCCTAGGTCTGAGGGTCAACCTGAGGCTTATCTCCAGGCAGGGGCCACAGCTGTGTTTCTGAGAACCTATGGAATCCTTTCACACTCCCTGGCTTTGAGCACTGAGGCTGGCTCAAGGCCCGTCGTGCTGGAGCATCTCGGCCTCATTAACCAGCAGGAGCCGGACCACCAGCCACCAAGGCCGAAGCCCAGCAGGCCCCCGGCTTCAGTCCACACACACTCTGCATGCCTTCCTGCACCTTCCTTCTTTCCTTCCCTCTTTCTGTTCTTTCCTTTGATTTTCCTCAACCTTAAAGATGTGGGTCTGCTTTTTCAGACTGCCTGCTTGTTGGTCTTGTCTGGATATTTAACCTATATCCACTGGGCGTCTGCAGCAATGAGGTTTGATGAAGCCTCGATGTGGGAGCAATATAAGTCGCAGCTTTTACAGCTCAGACCATAGCTTCATATTTCTATTTATAGTTATTTTATTTGAGTGGGTCCCAAGTCAACAGGCATCATCAAGTTGGACCGGGGCTGGCCCATGGGTTCTGGAACGCTGGAATGTGTTAAAGGAGCCCTTTCCTTTGTCCTGGGGCAGAGCATTCTGAGTGCAGCGCTGGGAGAGCATGTCCTGCCCTCAGGGTCCGTGAGGCCAGAGGAGACAGAAGGCCTCAGATGCTCACATCACCCAGGTCTGCAGGGCAGGCTGTGCCCCCGGTACAGGTGGGGCTGAGCCAGGGGCTGGGGGGAGAGGAAGACCCAGGGACCCGGGGCTCAGAGACAGTGAGACCACCAGGGGCTCCCAGCCCACCTGAGGCCCAGGGGATTGCATCAGGTCAGCTCGGTAAGGACACTGTCCCTGGAGTACAGGGTCAAAGGCTTGGGGTCACTGCCCAGAGTTCCCAGAAAAAAAGACAGCAAGTAGTCCCAGATTGAGGGTCAGAAACATTGGCTTTAAGTCAAACTTCAGCCCCTGTAATTTGGACGACCTTGGGCAAGACGTGGGCTCTCTCCAAGGCCAGCTTCCACAAGGTGGGATGCCCATAACTAGCTCCTGCCAAGGAAAAGATGGCACAGAGAGGCCAAGTGCCCATGGAGTTAGCACACCCAGCAGTGGACAGAGCAGGACAGGGTTCTGGTGGCGGATCCCACTGGCCATGCTCCGGTTTCTTCATTGTCTCATGTCACAGAATGCTGGGGAGTGTTCATGTGTAGTGACTTTTCTAAAGTTTCATCTAAACTTGTAAGACACTGGCGGGAGGGATGAGCTCACTGCTGCACGTTTCGGTGTCCACCTACATGGAGAAACACCTGCTAAAGAGCCAGCTCCATGTGCAGCTGCCCAGCTCCTTGGGGCTGAGGCCGCGTGTCCTGGTGCACTTGGTGGGGGGCTCTCTACCTCGCAGCCTGGCTCTGCGGGTGACCCCGGGGTCCACCAACTCCTCTAGCCCTTTCTCTTGACACTGTTGAGTATGTTAAATTTTACCCGAGCCCTGTGTTTCTGGAAAACAAAAAAGGTTCACAAATATGCCCCCATCCTTCGGGTTCTGGAAAACGGTTTCCTGCAAAGAATACCCTGTTCCCCGTATGACTCAGATCAGACTCACAACACCCCTGTTTGCCCAGGATGAGGTTGGACCCCAAAGCCCCATTCTTTGACACGTAACTGGAGCCCAGCCCAGCGCCACCCACGGGGGATCCCTGGGATTGAGGAGAGAAGGAATGCAGGGGCAGGCTGGAGGGAGGGCTGTGCTCCCTGCCCCCCGCTCCCTGAGGCCCCCATTTATGTCCCACACACAAAGGCGCATTCTGATCACACCTGGCTCTGGTGCTGAAGTGGGGACATCTGCGGGCAGGTGGGCTCGACCCACGGCTGCCTTCACAGGTGACTGGGGGCCTCTCTGGCCCTCCGGAGTGTGAGCTGTCACCCTCGCAGACAGGAGTGAGCAAAAAATGAGCAACGCTGCGTGCAAGGCAGGTGTCAGGCGCGGCCTGTATTTCGGGCACGTGGAGCGGGCTCCGGGGCAGAGCATCTCTTCCCAAAGCAGCCGCTGCTGACCCTCAGCAGGGGAGGCTCCCGGGTGGAGGTGGTGGGCTGTGAATAATTCACAGAACAGAAGGTGTGGCGACCCGGCTGAGTGGACGGTGTCCCCTGGTCCTGCTACATGTTCTCCAGCAAAGCGTCCGGCCCCAGTGTCTGCCCCGTGGGGTGGGGAGCCCAGTACCTGCACCCCAGCGTCAGGATTTGCACCCAGCCCTGCCTTCTCCTGAAGTCTGGGTTTGCCCTCGATTGCCTCGGAAGCTCCACTGAACTCTGCATGCATCTCTTCTCCCTGGGACCTGTCCACATAGCCCCCAAATGCACGTGGACAGTGGAGGGCTTTGTGGCTGTGGCTTGGATGGAAAATTCAAAATAAATTATTTTTAAAAGGCCAACTCAATGGACTTCTCTTCTGGAGAGCTTCACCCATGAGCATTTTGGTATTTACACCAGAACTTCCAGCTAAGAGTCTGCTACCTGCTTTTCATCTGGACTTTTCTGGAGAAGCCTGGAATGGAGTGAGCAAGGAGACAGAATGTGTTTTTCCCATAATCTTCCCAGTAGCTTCGCTGTCTCCCCCAAGAAAACTCTGCCACGACCTGGACGTATGCTCCCTCCGCCAGCGCCGGCTCCCAGCAGGCCCTTCTGCCTTTCTGAGATTGCTTCCAGCCCATCAGGCTGCATGGACTTTTTTATTCCAATCGACTTAATGATTTTGCTAATTAGAAAACTCTCCCTTCATTGCATCAGCGTTTGCCAGGCTCCCGAGGGTTCCCCAGGCACCTGGGTTCTCCCCGGCTGCGGGTGTGGAGGCCTCAGCTCCCGCTGCTGCAGCTCCACCCGCCCATTCTCCGCGGGATTAAACGTAAAATTGCAATCCTTGCTGAAATGTTTGAAAGCGAGGTCTTTTCCTGTTTTCCTGTTTTTCTTTTTTTTAGTGTTGAGTGTAGGGGAGGGAGAGGGGAAGCCCACGTGCTTTGAGCAAGCGATTTTTCTTCTCATCCTGTGGAAAGGCAGGGAAAGTACTTAGCATGAATGGCCTCACTCTTCTCTAATCACAGAAACATTGACCCATCAAGGAAGATGAAATCTGAGTTCTCTGAAGATGCATGGCACACGAGAACACACAGGAGCTTTGTGAACGTCGGCTCCTCCGGGGACAGGAGGGAGGTTTGACTGAATCCCTTATCAACATGTCTTAAAAGGGTCTTACTTGTTCTAGTTAGTTAGCGCAATAAAACAAGCCATTTTATTCTTCCTCTCAAAAATATTTCAGAAGCCTGGTGAACACTGTGACAGAGTATGCACGGCCGGGCACGTGGTCCACGTCGGCCCCTGTCAAGACGACAGTGAGATGGAGCCTGCAGGAGATGAGGGAAAATCACACGTTGCTGAGGTCACTGAGTGTCCTGAAAGGAGATGCAGTCGAGCCCCTGTCCCAAAACCTCGCCATGGGTGAGTTGCTCACGGCACTTTGCCAGATGCTGAAGGGGTGTGAGAACATGGGCTACAGAGTTCAGGGGCTCACACAGCATGAGCCTGGCTGGGGGACAGGGGCACGAAGGCCTATGTAGACTCAGGGCAGGATGGCTCCTGCTGCAAGGGCAGGTTCTGCAGTCACAGATGAAGAGACAGATGGTCTCAGTGGGAAGATGACAATGTTCCCAGAAGAGGGGTGGGTGAATGAAGCATTGCAGGACACATTTGGGGTCAAGGAGGTGCAGTCCAGGCTGGGGACAGCCACAGCTCCCCGCTAGAGCCAGCCCTCGTGTGGAATGCTTGGGGGAGCCCAGACTGCAGGGCTGGCCAAGGCCCAGGCACGGAGCTTAGAAGCTGGCAGACGAGGGCCTGGGGGTGGGTCCCCTCGTCACTGGAGCCACCTGATCCTGACTGTACCAGCCCTCCCGCCCCCCAGATCCTTCCTCAGTGATCACAGGCCTGTGGAACGTGGCAAAATGCCTGCCTGGGAATATAAGCAAGCTTCCGGCAACTTCTGTGCAACCCATGGCTGAACTGTGGCTCCCGTCCCCTCTTCCGTTGCCACCCTGCTGCATGGGGCTTGGCTGGGACCTTCAGCTTTCTGACCGGCCCAGGTGGTCCTGGACCCTCTGTGGCCCTGGGGCTCTGGCCTGGGTTACAGGACACACCGGAAACGTCCCATGTGCACTGTGGACCAGCTCGTGCCCTCCGAGGCTGGCGGAGGAGGGATGTCATCAGCAAGGAAGCTGCGAAGCATGGCTCTGACACCAAGGGACCACTGCCCAGAGCCTCCCTGTGGCCAGTGAACTTGGGGCACTGCAGGTGGGCCTGGTGGGACTGGCTGACCCCATCTTTAAGATGCCCTTCTACTGGCCATGGCTCTGGGGAGCAGGGCATGGAGGAGAAGGGCCCTGGTGGGGAGACCTGCTGCAGGTACGGAGGGGCCCAGGGACTGGAGGGGCAGGTCAAGGCAATGGCCACGGACAGACACAGGTGGACCGGAGGCTCTGAGGGACGCTGGGCAGGCCGAGGTGGACGGACCTCACAGGCAAAAGCGGCAGGTGCCAGCTCAGCGCCAGACTGCGAGTCCCTAGGGGGAAGGGGTGGAGGTGGGGAGTGAGCTAAGGTGCCCCGGGCTCAGGGACCCAGGGAGGGGGACCCCCAGGAATCCCGGGAGGTCTCCCAGGCCCGTGGTGGGCCGCTCTGTGGGGAGCTGGAACCACGCCCGGGGCACTCTCCATGCTGAGAACCATGTGCCCCTTCAGCCCTCCCCGCCCCCGGGTGGTCTCTCCCCATTTACAGAACACACTCACCCGTACCTGACCTTAGAGAAGGTGAATGACCACGAGGGGTGGGCTCGTGGCCCGGATTTAAGGCTGGGCTAATGACTGTACGAACAATCCAGAAGTCTCAGGGGCTTCACACGCTGAGGGTTGACTTCCACTCATCACAAACCTGGGCAGGCGGTGGGCTGGCAGGCAGCCCCGTGCCCTGCGTTCCCATGCGAGCCAGGCTTCCTGCATCTGGGGGAAGAGCTTCAAGTCCAGCCTTCACCTGTGCAGACAGGTGAGGCTGGAACAGGAGAGGGGCAGGATGGGGTGGGCTCCTCCCCTCTGCCTTCCCTTGGCCGGCGCTGGTCACCAGCCCCTTTGGGGGATCTGCTGTCCAGCCCGGCCGTTCCTCCTGCAAGCCCGACAGATGCCCCTGGCCCCCCAGCATGGCTCCCTGAAGGCCGCTCCCTGGCCCCGGTGGCCTGGGCAGTGTCAGGACCCACCCTCCATTCTCCTCTTGGTTCTCCCTGGGGGTGCTTACTTTCCCGGGACCCCTGCCCACCACTGAGCCCCGGAGTGCCCAGAAACCTCCAAGCCCAGAGTCTGCGTGGGCCTCTGGGGGTCTAGGACCCCTCACCACAACTCCCGGGGCCTGGGCTGAGATGAGGGCAGGACAAGCACCTCATGGCAGGACAGGCCCTGCATTGGTGCTGAGCTGCTGTTACGGGCTGAACTGGGTCCCCCAGGATGACATGGTGAAGTTCTAACCCCAGTGTCCATGGATGTGCCTTCCATGGAAACAGGGTCAGTGTGAGGGGTGGGCCCTGACCCCGGAGGACCCTGTGAGAAGGGGACAGCTGGGCCCAGGCGGGGTGTGTGGAGGCAGAGTGAAGCCCCGGGTAGCCAGTGAGAAACCAGAAGGCAGTGGGAGGCAAGGATGGGCTCTCTCCAGGGATCCCGGACTGTGGCCTCCAGGGCTCTGAGGGACTCACTTCTGTTGCTCTCTGCCACCGGTCAGTGTCACTGCACCACGTCAGCCCAGGGACACTGAGGCAGCACTGAGAGGCAGCCAGGAATGCCCCAAGCTCCAGTCTCCTGCTAGAGGACTCAGGGTGGCCACTGCCTTCGGCCAGCCACCCCCACCCCAGCCCTTCTCACAGCTGTCCCCTGTGGCACCTGGACTTGACCCCAGCTGGCCACCAACAGGAGGTGTGGGCACTGCCCTGAGAGACCCCGAGACCCCTTCTATGGGGAGCTGGAGCCCAGCCCCTGCAGCCGCAAAAAGCTTCCCAAGGGCCAGGTACAAGAGGGTCCACTAAAGGCCCCGAGGCTCCTTGGCGGCACGGCGGGCACCTCCCTCATGGACATGTGCTGGCAGGGACATTTCCTTCAGAAAGGAAATACTTGACTGTCAAGTTTTAAATTGCATTTTTGTGAGGGGGAATCCCTGTTTGTCTGTGTCACTCCGGGAGGAGGACACAATTTCCCATAGTGCTCTTTGCATTTGCAAAGATCATCTTGACGTTTTTAGGCCAAAAAAGCGCACTCTGGTGTGGGTGTTGCAGGCTGGAGGCGGAGGGGAAAGTGGCTGTGTTGGTTTGGATGTGCTGTGTCCCCCAAAATGACATGTTCTTTGATGCAATCTTATGAAGGAGATGTATTAGTGTTGATTAAGTTGGAATCCTTTGATTGAGTGTTTCCATGGAGATGTGACTCAATCAACTGGGCAAGATCTCTGATTGGATAGCTTCCATGGAGGTGTTACCCCACCTATTCAGGGTGGGTCTTAATTAAATCACTGGCGCCATATAAAAGAGCTGACAAACGGAAGGATCTCAGAGTCGCTGTGAGTGACATACTGGAGAACAACTGAGAGAGATATTTTGGAAACGGCCATTGAATGCAGACTTATGCTAGCCTAGAGCTTGCCCTGGAGAAGCTAAGAGAGGACAAAACACACCAAAAGCAACATTTTGAAGAACACACAGCAGCTGGGAGAGGAGCTGGGACACAACCTGGGATCAGCAGACGCCAGCCATGTGCCTTCCCAGCTGACAGAGGTTTTCCAGATGCCGTTGGCCTTCCATGGGTGAAGGTATACTTGTGTTGATGCCTTCATTAAGACATTTTCATGGCCTTCAGACTGTAGATTTGTACCCAAATAAACCCCCTTAATAAAAGCCAATTCATTTCTGGTATTTTGCATAACTGCAGCATTAGCAAACCGGAACACCTGGGTGGGGTTCTCCTGATCCCGGTAGGCTGGGGCTAGAGTTTGCTGTGGAGCCTGAGGTCGGCCAGGTGGTGCGGTGTATGTGAGGAGGGAGGACAGAGGCATCACCCCCCACCCCCACAGAGACTCTGCAGACACTGAGCCTGAATCCCAGAGGTGGGAGCGCAGGGGCTCAAGAGGCACACAGAGCTTCCTGGATGCAGTAGCCAGCATGGCCAGCATGACTAGACAGATGGACCTGGCACAGCTGCAGAGAAGGACCCAGCACAGCTGGAGAGAAGGACCTGGCACAGCTGGAAGGAAAGACTCAGTGCAGCTGGAGGGAAGGACCTGTGGGAGCTGGAGTGGAGGACTCAGCACATCTGTAGGGCTGAACCAGCACAGCTGGAGGGAAGGACCCAGCACAGCTGGAGGGAAGGACCCAGCACAGCTGGAGGGATCACCTTTTATGAGCTGCTGGTGTGTGCCTAAGTTAGGAACTGAGAGAAGTTTACCCCGAGGAAGATCATCTGCCAAGGGGCTGGAGCCTCGGAGCCGCTCCGGGAGGATGTGGAGATGCCTGGCACCGCTGTCGCTGCAGGAGGAGGTTGGTGTGTGTGCCCGACGCCAAGCAGGCCCCACTGGGTTTGGGCTCAGGCTCCTGCTTCAGAAGGTGGCATTCCTGGAACTGAGGTGTGTGAGCCCATTGCCAGTCCTGCGGCATGTTCCGTAGTTCCTGTCAGGAAACCATCTCCCCTGCGAGACCCCCGCTCTCAGCCTGTCCGTCTCTGAGGACCTGCCGTGGCCTGCACGGGCTGGGGCAGGGCCTGGGCCGCGCCTTGACTCTGGCCTGGGCTCGGGGCTCAGCGGTGGGGAGGCAGGGGTGCGTGAAAAGGACAGAAAGGACCAGTGAAGCAGGAGTGTCCACCCCAGTGCCCCCAGTGCCCGCCCCCTGCCCCTCTGCCCTGCCCGTCTGCCCTCCCGGCTGCACCTGGTCCAGCTGTCCTGGCCCCTACAGGGCAGCTGTGAGCTCTGGGGAGCCCCCTCCCCTCTCTGCTCTGCCGTGGCTCAGCTTGTGGGTCCCCTCAGCGGGTCCCACCCCCTGGCCTCTGTAGGGTCCAACAGTGGGGGGCCTGGCAGGGGATCAGAAGGGGGTTGGAGGCACGCCCCTGTTTTCTGTAGGAAGCAGCCTGTGCTGTCTCTTGGCAGGAGGGAAGCCGAAGCCACTCACGGATCTCAGGGAGGGGAGTGGAACCCCCTCCCCCCACTGCTGGAACGTCAGTTAGGAGCCGAGTCCAGTGACCGTGGCCTGTGTGCGGAAGCCACTGGGGTCTCGCCTCCTCCCAGGCTCCCGCGAGCATCTCTCCCCGGAAACGGGCCAGGATCAAGGTGGGGTCGGGGGGCAAACCCGCTGTTTCTGGATGGTAAGTTGACAATGGCCCGTCCAGCTCTGTCCCCAAGGTCCCTTCCAGGTCCTGGGAGGGTGAGAAGTTCTGCTTCTTTGAGATATGGAGCCCCCCTCTCCTCTGCCAGCACCCCCAAACAAAACCCAAACCAAGGCCCTCAAGAGAAGTGAATCCCGCCTGCTCATGGCTCATGGGCTTTGCACGGCAACCCCGGGCTGCAGGTTCCTCACGGGAACCCCAGTGTGAGAAGCCCGCTGACTATGAGGGGCCTACGGGAGGTGACCACCCAGGGGGGCCAGGCTGGACACAGCCGTGTAGACAAGAAGCTGTCGTTGAAAGCAGTGCTCTTGTTTTTCTTTTGTTGTCCTGTGGCCACCAGTTACCCCCACTTCAATGCTGGGGTCCTTCTCAGCTCTTATTTGTGCCTCAAATGCCGCGAGTGCAAACGGCCGCACCAACACCTATCGGGGGCTCTGAGAACAGAGCCGGGCTTGGGTGGAGGAGGGCACTTCAGGGGTTCTACATGGGCCCCTGGAGCTTGAGCCACGAGAGCTTTGTTCTCTGGGCAACTGAGGGATAGTTTTTTTCCTATAACCATCAAAAATAAGTGATTGATGTAAATCAGTCAGAAAACAACATTCTGGAAATATAACCATTTCAGGGAGGGGTTATCCAAAAGTGACTGAATGCCACCTCAAATTGCTGTTCACACCTTACCGTGTCTACCTGGGCTGACCCTACCTGCCCACCGGGGGAGCAGCCCCAGAGCGGGAAGGAAACCTCACTGCCAGGAGAAAGCACGGCGAGCACATGGCCTCCACGTGACCCGCTGGGGAGCCCGGCCCCTGCCCTGCATTTCCACGGGGTTTGTCCTCGACAGAGCTAACTCGAGCCTTCGCAAGGGGTGAATGGATTTTTGGCTATAATTGTAAAAAAATGACACCTTTTTATTAAGATAACTGTAGGTTCACATGCCATTATACAGATAACACAGGAAGAGCGCGTGCACACTGTTTTAGTTTTCCGGCTGCCAAAGCAAGTACCATGTAACGGACTGAGTTGAACAATGGGGATTTAGAGCTCATGGCTTTGAGGCTGGGAGGAGTCCGAAACCAAGATGTCATCAAGGCGATGCTTTCTTCCCGAGCACCGGCCTTCTGGGCGGGCTGCTGGCCGTCCCCGGCCCTGGGCTCCCCCTCACCTGGCAATGAACACGGCAGCCTCTCCCAGCCTCGCCCTTCTCTGCTAGGTTCTGTTGCTCGCTCTGTGGCTTTCTCCCTCTCTGTACTCATTCCATTTATAAAGGGGTCCAGGAATAGGATTAAAACCCATCCTGATTGAGGTGGGCCACACCTTAACTGAAGTCACCTCATCAGAAGGTCCTACTTACAGCGGGTTCACACCCACAGGAATGGATTAGGTTTAAGAACATGTTATTCTGGGGTTCATAGCTCCAAACCAACATATACATATGTATATGCATATACATTTATATTTACATATGCATATATATTTACATATGCATATTTGTTCAGTTTCCCCCAAGGGCCCTCTCACCACTGGGCGTCTGCACAACCCCCAGGTCTTCGGATTCCCCCAGGTTAACTGGGACACGCTGTGTGTGTTTAGCTCTGCTCCCTGTGTGGATCCCACCTGCTGCCCTTTTCCAACCACGCCCACCTCCTCCGCCCTCCCTGCACACCTGCCCTCCGTTTCTAAAACGCTCTTTCAGAAGCATTACGTAAAGGGGATCATGCAGCATGTATCCTTTTAGGGTTGGATTTTTCTTCCCCTCAGCATTAATTCCACAGAGATCCACCCAGGTTTTGCCGGTAGCCGTAGCTCGTTCCTTTTCATCGCTGAGTAGTATTCCACGGATGGATGTCCCAGTTTGCTTAGCCGTCAACTGTTGGAGGGTCCCTGGGCTGACTCCAGCTTTGGCTGTTGTCAATAAAGCTGCTGTGAACACCTGCACACAGGTTTTTACGTGAACACACTTTGATGTCTCTGGGATAAACCACCAGGAGCACAGTTGCCAGGTCATGTGGTAATTGCATGTTGAACTTACGGAAACAAAACAAACAAAAATCCTGCCAAAATGTTTTCCAGGGTGACTGTCCCACTTCACATTCCCACCAGCAATGTATGAGGGACCCAGGTGCTCCGCATTCTTGCCAGCATTTGTGTTGCCACATTTTTAAAAATTTTAGCCATTCTGATAGGCGTGTGGTGGTAGCTCATTGTGCTTTTAATCTGCATTTTCCCTGGCAACATGATGGAAATATGTTGAACATGTTTTTACATGATTATTTTCCATAAAATATATCCTCCTCCCCAAATCTGCTCTTCTAAGGTGTCTGCCATGTCCTCTGCCAGTTTTCTAATCAATTGTTCTTTTTTGCTAAAAATTTGAGAGTCTTTGTACATTCTATATCCTAGTCCTGTGTTGGGTGTACGGTTTGTAAATGTTTTCTCCCAGTTGACAGCTTCTCTTTTCATCCTCTTCTTAAGAGCATCTGCAGAGCCAAGTTTTATTTTTATTTTTGTAAAAGTTTGTTGAGGCCCAATTTATCAGTTTTTCCTTTTATGGATTGTTCTTGGGTGTCAAGTCTAAGAACTCTGCCCAGCCCTAGATCCAGAGGATTTTCTTCTATTTTTTTTTCTAAATTTGTTACACTTTTATATGTTAAATATTAGTACGTAATCCATTTTCAGCTAATTTTTGTACAAGGCATGAGACTTTGGTCAAGGCTCAGATTTTTATGCTGGGCCGGCTCCCTCGCTGTGTTGCTTTCTTCCCCTTGTCACACACCGGGGAGCCTCCTTGGGTGGCCCTATTTCTGTGTCTGTTCTGTTCACTGGTGTGTGACATTGGTTGCTAATTCTTTAAATGTTTGGTAGAATTCTCCAGCGAAACCCTTTCGGCCTGGAAATTTAGTTTTCAGGACTTTAAAATTTCAACTTCAATTTCTTAATGCTGGCAGGACTATTCAGATTATCCATTTCATCAGTTTGGGGGAATTTGATCCATTTCATCAAAGTGTAATGAGTGAGAGTAAAATTCTCCATTGTATGCTCTATTATTTTTAATGGCTGCAGGGGCTGTACTAATAGTCCCCATTTTATTTCTTATATTGGTGACTTGTTTTCTCATTCTTTTCATTTTTGTCACTCTTGCTAGAGGTTTATCAATTTTCTTGATTTTTTTTGAAGAACCAGCTTTTCTATTTCATTGGCTTTTTCTGCTGTTTTCCTATTCTCAATTTCGTTGACTTCTGTTCTTTATTATTTACTCCTTTCTGCTCACTTTTTGTTTACTTTGCTCCTTTTCCTAATTTCTCGAGGTGTGAACTTACACTATTGATTTGAGACCTTCTGCCAATTCAAATAAAATCATGTAGGACAGTAAATAAATTTCCCTCTCAGCCCTGCTTTAGCTGTGTTCCGCACATTTTGTCATGTCATGTTTTTGTTTCATTCAGGTGTATGTATATATTTTTAAAATTTCATTTGATACTTCTTTATTTCATGGTTTTTCTGGATGTGCAGTGCTCATTTTCCTTGTGTTTTAGAGATTTTACTTTGCTCTTCTAGTCATTGGTTTCTATTTTGATTCCATTATGGTCAGAGAACACACACAATGTGATTTCAATCCTTTTAACTTTGTTGAGGTTCGTTTCATGGCCCAGGATATGGTCCATCTGGTGAGTGTTTCCTGAGCACTTAAAGAAGATGTTTGCTGCTGCTGCTGGATGGAGCCACCTCTGTAGATCAGTTAAATCCTGGTGTGTGACTGTGGTGCTCAGACTTTCTGCCCAGCACTTCTGTCAGTTACCAAGAGTGGAAGCCCCAGCTGTACTTGTGGATTTATCTTTGCTCCTTTTAGCTCCATCATTTTTTGCAGCCCTGTTGTTTGGGGTCTCTGGGGCTAAGATGGTTATGTCTTCCTGATGGAGCAATCCTTTATCTTTACGGAATATCTCTCTTTGTCTCTAGTAAGTTCCTTTGCTCCGAAGTCTACATCATTAGATGTTAATATGGCCACTCCTGTTTTTGTTTCTATTAACATTTTCTTGGTGTATCTTCCCCATCTCTTCCCTTTTAGCTTATCTGTGACAATGAATTTGAAGAAAGTTTCCAGTGAGCAGCGTAGAGTTGAGTTGTGTGTTTTCACCCATCCTGCAAGTCTTTATCTTTTGATAGGCCATTTACATTTTAGGTGGTTATTGACACATCCACAGTGCCATCCACCACTTCACTATTTCTTCTTTTGTTTCACCTGGCCTTGTTCTGTTTCTCTTTCCTTGCCCTCCTCTGGGTGACATGAACCTTTATTTTCAGGATTTCATCTTGATTTATTTATGGCGTTTTGCACAGACTGATGGAGGATGGAAAAGTGCACAGTTAGCCACGGGCCATGCTGAAGAGACAGCGTCTGCTTGCAATTCTGTGCTAGAACCAGAGCTGGGGTGAGGGATGGGGACAAGCGTGCAAAATTTAAGGCACTCCCCAACTCAGGGCTGTGGAAATGAGAGTGAGGGTCTTAAGTTTTGCATTCTGGGTGCCTATCTTGCCTTTCTCTCTTCTAGACCGTGTTCTATGCCCATGAGAAAGGGGTTCCCTCCTCACCCCACATCTCATCTTTACTTTCCAGACATCAGTCATCACATGCACTGCTTTCCACATTTATGACCCAACACCAATGACTGGAGAGAAAAAAGAAAACTTCTATTCAAGGGGGACAGGCCAACCCCAGGAGGAAGTGGGGACTCAGGGTTTTCCTTCAGGGCCACGAGCCTCTTCTACAGGAGCCAAGAGAGTATGACGTTGGCCAGGTCATCAACGTGAAGCCCGGGCATCCAGGTTCCAAGGAGAGTTCAAAGAGGGGCAGGCAAAGGGACTTGGGGTGCAGACATCCCAAGTGTGGACACTGGAAAGTCACCCAGCAGGGAAGCCTCCCTCCAGCCCCACCCTCCATGGCCCACCCCATCTCCCATGGCCTCGGAAAATGGATGGAGAAACAGACATCTGTAGTTCTGCTTCCCGGCATGCTACCTGCTCTCTGCTCTCCGTAGGAACTTCAGTTCCAAATAGGAAACCGTACTAAATGATCAGACGTACATGCTGGTGAGCAGTGCAAGGAAGCCATTCATCACTTCCAACACTGCCCTTGAGGTGCAGATGCATTAGACAGCATTTATCTTTATTGTTCTGCAATGTAGCAGCCAATCAAAAAGTCAGCCAATCTTCTTGACTACAAAGCCATCTACTAAAACATTTTTATACCATGCAAATTTTCCAGATTTATCATCTCCTGTACCCATAACTTAGAATGCATTAGGCTGGTGTTATCAATTTTAATAATAGGCTTCCTAGCTAAAATTTGGATCAACATCACTGGGTTTTTCAAAATTTCATTACTAGACTCACTGAAGACACAACTTCCCATGAAGAAAGCATATTTCTCTTGCCGAAAATAGGAGTGACTGTGCAGATAGCCGGCTATGGTGTTTTTTTTTCTCCCTCTTGTAGTTTTTATATCATCTCAGTTCATTTGTTTTGGTCGTTCTGGGATTCCTTGTACCCGCTTCCTTGAGTTTCAATACCTTTTCTATGCTTCCAGAGTTTAAATTAATCTACGAATATATTTTTTCTTATGGTTCCCAGGAAAACAAGTGTTCATGTTCAGAGACTTGTAGCATCTGCCATCGCCAGGGAGCGTTTAGGAACAACTCACCACTTCAGACTGTCTTTTAAGATGCCTCCTTGGGAGACCTGACTTTTGCCACCAGCTCCTTCCTGGGGAGAGCCTCGGTCTGCTTAGAGGAGCCGGCCTGTGGGAAGCCTGTGACTGGGTTTTACTGCAAAGACATGCAACAGCCAAGAGCCCCAATCTATTTCAAATCTTCCATGAATCAGCCGGGCTCAGGCAGCCATCCCTGTGGCTGCAGAAGAGAGGGTATCTGGGATCACCCCAGCCCTGGCGCAGGGAGGAGCCGCTTCCCCTGTGGAGCAAGCATTGCAAATACCTTAATAGGATAAAACATGCTCTGTGCCCGGAAGCATAAATCCTTTAAGGGTCCTGGGTGCCTTGAGCACTGAGTGTGGAAACCCTGAACCGGGGAGCAGGCCCCTGTGAGCTGAAGCAGATACTTGAGGTGCTGACGGCCATGCCACATAGGAATTATCATCCCCTAAATGCCAGAGAAATATGCAGCTTCTCGAAACACAGCTGCACATACGTATATTTGAAATATACAAGGCCATAAGAAGGTATATGATTAACAGAGTTGATTTCCTACCTTACAGCAAGTGTTATAAAAATTAACAAAACTGTGAGATCAGCAACTGCTATAAAAATTAGCAGAACCATGAGACCTGATGAGCTAGTCAGGGTGAGAGCAACAATGAGAAATAGTGGGAAACACCTTGAGTTCTAGGAGATTCTGACGGGATGGGTCAGGCCGTGGTTTCCGGGGGACAGAGGCCGCCTGCCCGGCTCCCCAACACCTCCGCCAAGGCCCGTGTTGTCCCCTGTGCCGTGCTCAGGCCGGGCTCAGGAGAACCGAGTCTGCGCCTTGATTTTACTTTCTCTCTGGCAGAGGAGGTGAAGCTCGGGCCCCACAGCCCCTCATGAGACAGCAGGTGTGCAGCGTGGAACCGATTCAGTGCAGCAGAGACTCACTGCGCACCTGAGCCACACCAGGCTCCTTCGGGGGCTGGAAATACTCAGTAACCCGTGGGGACAACTTCCAGAGGCTCCGTCATTGAGGGACACAGATGCACCCCATAAACCCCGGCAGGTGCCGTGGTCAGCCAGGGCCATGTGTCGGGATCATGGAGATGGGCGGTGAAGGGTGACACCCTTGTGGAGACGGGCAGGCTGCTCTGGGTGCAAGATGGGGGCCTCGGGCACGGTCCATGTGGACAAGGAGGAGGAAATGGGGAGCTGTGAGTGGCCTCGATGTGCCGGGCACCCGGGGGGACTTCGCCTCTCTGGGGCCTGGAGGATAGAAATTCCTCCTCTTCAAGAGCAGAACAAACGCCAAGTTTGATAGAAAGGTTCCCCCAGGCAGTTCCTGAATTGTCAGCACGGGCCCTTGGGCAGTACCCGGTCATCAGTGGGGGCCCTGGGAAGCACCCAGACATCACTGGGGGCCCTGGGCAGCACCCTGGTCATCCGAGCCGGCCCCGTCTCCTTTAAGCCTTCGAGGCCTTCACCACAAAGTAGAGAAATTAAACTTTCCGAATCGGCACAACACAGAGTGAGGGACACAGTAGACAGCAACGTGACAGCGCCCACACAGCCCTGGCATCCAGCGGGGCCTTACCTGCACAGGTACTGCCCTCCAGGTCAGGTTTGGAGGGTGTCCCTGTCACCCCCTCTCCTCACTCCTCGCACCATGGGGCTTGAGGCTGCTGGGTGCCCGTGTGCAGGTGTGGATACCTGGGACCCTGTACTGGGCGCTGGGGGGTGGGGGGTTGTCCTCCAAATTCCTGGGATCCAGGAACCAATAAAGGAAGCTGTCGGTGCCTCTCGCTTGAAGAGCTTTGTACGGCCAGGCGGCCTCCACACTCACCTGACTCCATGAGACAGGTGGGTCCGTCCCTCTCGTTTCCGTCCCACCTCCGGGGCCCAGAGAGGCGAGCCAGCTGTTCCGGTCCACTGAGGGACGAGGAAGAGCCGAGGGGTCCCAGGGGAGGGAGACCCTGAGCCGGCTTTCCCAAACGGGTGGCACCCAGCAGAGCTGCGCGGCAGGTGAGAGCACCCTGAGCAGGTGAGAAGACAGGTGAGCTCTCCGGAGCTCTGAGGGGGCGGGGCCTCACCTGCACACTTCCCTGAGCAGGTGGCTCCGAGCGGCACAGTCTCTGCAGCGTCACCCGGCGAGAGAAGTGCAAACAACTCGCCCGTGACATGATCAGGGACCCCCTGCCCGGTCCAGCTCGGCCTTTGCCAGGCCTTTCCAAGTGCCCTTCTCGGGCCTCGCCACGTGGCGCGGATGGGACGGTGGCCACGCAGACCTGCCGGCCTCTGTACCAGCCTCTGCCCAGTGCTGGCCCAGAAACATCTGCCGAGGTATTTGCCTAAGCTTCCCAGGCACATTGTTAATTATGCTTTCCCACATAAGGAGAGAGGAGGAGGCCGTCTGGCTCAGCGCATTTTTACAGATCTGAAAATCACACGCACAAGTCACTTTGTTCCAAGTGTAAAGCAGTGGAGCAGAAAGATGAGAAAGCCCATGGCATCCTTCAGAAATGCGTGAACGTGGAGCAGGGCTGCTTTCTCGGAGCCGGCCCCTTCCGCTCCCCAGTGGCTGTGTCCCCCCGAGTGTTTATAAGGCTCCTCCTTCAGCACTTCCCACCGACGTAACTGTCGTGAATCGTCTCAGGAGACCCACCTGGGGCCTCCGCCTCTCCCAGTGTGGCCAGATTAATCGGGACATAACTCTCAAGTGCTCCAAAGCTCCTGGCTACCAGAAACCTGACCCCAAGATAATAAAATGAAAAATGTCCACGTGTGGTGACAGGCCCCGAGTCCTATGGCCTCCCTGAGCTCCCCGGCCACCTCCCCACAACGAGGAGCCCAAGGGTCAGGCAGGTTCACTTCCACCTACCCGTGCAGCCGGGCCCAGGCCTCAAGCCCACTGGCACCGAGAAGGAAACAGGTGGCCAGGGCTGCCTGGCCTCACGCCTTCGGAGGCGTTCTGATGTTTTCCACTTTGCCAAGAAGCAGAGAAGAGGCCCCGAGAGTCAGAATGGTGTCTTCCTCCCTGCAGCCGGGGAGGTGCGGGCAGCTCCCAGCCCAGGGGCCGCCCTGGTCCCTTCGGCAGGTGGGAGGGGGGTGGAAACGGTTTTCAGGAGGAGGTTCCAGGGAGCTGGGCCTCCGAGGGTCGCACGGAGGGAAGGCTGTGCCCGCTGCGTCGTCCGGGTGGCTGGCCCTTGGGGGCCACAGGTGCAGGGACGGAAGGAGACGTGCCCGGCACATCCCAAGGGGCAGGCTCCGGAGCCAAGTGACACGGGCCACAGGCCACATGACCAGAAACCGCCATCCTCAGAGGGAGCGACGGGTCCTAAAGGAACACGTCTTGGTGTCCTGGGGCCATCGTCGCTGATGCCACCCCCTGGGGGGCTTACACAGAGACACTGATTGTCTCATGGTTCTGGCAGCCTGAAGTCGAAACCAGGGTCTGTCTCACAGAGGAGAGGGAACACGTCCCCTGCTACCCTGGGTTCTGGACTCCCTGGTGGTCCTTGGCATGTGGCATAACTCCGTCTCCCCTCTGTCCCATGCCCATCTGCCCCGTCTCTCTGCTGTGTCCACATCTCCCCCTCTTGCAAGGCCCCCAGCCGTGCTGGAGCAGGGCCCAACCAGCCTCATCTTAACTCATCACCCCTTCGTAGACCCTATTTCCACGAGTTCCCACCCCCGGGACTGGGGCCAGGGCTTGAGCAAGTCCTTTAAGGGTCACAACTCAACCCATAGTGGCTCCCGGGAAATAAGGAGGCAGAGAGGGGCTGCAACTACCTTTTCTTAAAACTCAGTCAGACGCCTTTCTGCTCCTGCAGGTGCTTCTTATTTTTAACTGAGCTGTATGTTTGCACTCTGCCTCTGGGAAAGTAGGGGAGCCCATGGGTTTGCTCCCCCAGTGATCAGATGCAGAACTCAACATGTGACTCGGAGGACTTTCTGGGCAGCCATTGGAAGGGGCAGTCCCGCTCCCCACGGCCAAGCCACCCCGCCACGCCGTCTCACTGGAACCCAGTCCACCCAGCACCCGGATGGAAGCCTGCTCAGGGTTCTCATGACCCGAATCCAGCCCTCCCATTGCCAAACAACGCTTTCCATTTGCAAACGTGCAGGTCCAAGGGGAATCTATCTAATGCAATTTGCAGCTTGCTGATCTTGTGCAGACAATATTTATCCCAAAGGATTCCTTCTCAGAGGTGATCAAAGGTTCTTTTCAGAGCTTCGCAGCCTGGAGAGAGCCTCCTCTTCCATGCAGAAGCTTCAGGGGTAATAAAGGGGAGCACGTGAAACCCAGAACTCCAAAGGCCCTGAGCCCCCCATGCCCCCTCACGCTGCCCCCCAGGGCACCTGTCCACACCGCACAGTGGAGTGTCCATATTTAGGTTTGGAATCAGACAACACCCGCCTTGTGTCACCTTAGACACGCTGTTTAAACTCCCTGGGCCTCGGTTTCCCCATTTGTAACACACGGGAAATAGTAGCACTTAGGTCCCAGGATTCACTGATTGAATGAGATTGTGATGACAAACAGCCTTGGGGAGGGTCCCACGAGGCTTGGGTACTAATAAATGCTGCCTATGCTGTGTCCTTCCAGCAAATGCTCCCCGTTAGGCACTATGGGGTAGAAATGCTCTCTGAGGGCCAAGCCAGGAAAGCGGATGGAAGGACCTCAGGTCACTGACTGACAGGCTGAGAGCTCATGAAGGGCCCCACTGAGCTGACCGTCAAGCACCTGGAGTGGGTGCCACCACCGTCACGGAAGCATTACCCAGTGACCAGGGAGGCTCTCGGCACCCAGGGTCGTCAGCGGTGAGGCCACCCTGCACCCCAAGTCCTGGGTGGCAGGAGGAGAGCCCTGGGTGACAGGGCTGGGGGTCCCTCAGCCCCAGGCAGCATTCCGGGCATGCAGGGTTGAAGTCCTGGTGCTAATTATTTTATAAGTTGATTGCTACTTTATTCCACTTGGCAGCTTGAGTTTTTACTCTCTGGCATCCCACATTCCACTAGGATCACTGAAGGTGCTCACGGCCCCCAATCCACGAGATGAGAGGTGTGCCGGTTTGAAGCCTTTATGTCCCCAGGATAGGCCAGGTTCTTTTAATCCAGTCTTGTGGATGCCGACTTATTGTGAGTGGGATTTTTTGATTAGGTTATTTCCATGGAGATTTGACCCCACCCATCCAAGGTGGGTCTTAGTTAGTTTACTGGAGTCCTTAAGAGAGCTCAGAGCCCACACAGACCCAGCTACTTGGAGAAGTTTGGAGATGCAGACAGAAGAATGTTTGGAGGTGCTAAGCTAAGAGATGGAGCCCAGAGTTTGCCCTGGAGAAGAAAAGAGAGGACCCCCAGATGCTTAAAGAGAAAGCCATTGTCAAATGTGACCCTGGAGCAAAGGAGCAGCAGATGTCAACCGCGTGCCTTCCCAGCTGACAGAGGCATTCCGGATGCCATCAGCCTTCCTTCCGTGAAGTTTTCCTCTTGTTGATGCCTTAGTTTGGACATTTTTATGGCCTTAGAACTGTAAATTAGCAACTGAATAAATCCCCTTTATAGAAGCCAATTCATTTCTGGCATATTGCTTAACGGCAGCACTAGCAAACCGGACAGGAGGCCTGCGTGGGAGGCAGGTTCGATGGATCCTAAAGCATCTTCTGCAGAAGAGGAAACCAGGCTGGGAGCGAAGACCCCATGGCTGCTGGGTAGGGATCAGGAGAGGCCACTCTGAACCCAGAGCTGCTGCGGGGTCACCCTGCTCTTGGCTGCTTAATGCCCCCCATCCCCAGGCCACATGGGGTCATGCTTGCCTCCCACCGACCTGTGGGCTTGGGGATCTCACACTACTGCCCTGGCTTGGCCTCCACCCATGTGGCTCCTCCCAGGCCATGCCAGATGGGACAGGGTCAGCGGGCAGCCGTGGTGACCTCCCAGGCATGCCCACACTGCTCGGCCAGAAGAAACAAAGCTTGTGAGGACGGCTCTCCTCTCTGGGTCCCAAACTTCCCACAGTCCAGAATTTCCAGGTCATTGGTGCCACTCGTTCTACACTTACACTCACCCCAGCCCAGCCAGGGAGGTAATCGATGCCACGAGGCCCTGTGGACGTCCCCGTGCAGGGGACCCAGGCCCTCCTGCCCCACTCCCAGGCCTCCCACAGTGGGGTGCACGCAGGCTCCCCTTCCTCTCATACTCTGTCCCCATGAATTCCAGCAGGGGGAGGGGGTTGGTTTCCCAGAACTGAAGGAGACCCTCAGTGGGGACCACATCCCGTTAACAACCAAAGTAGAATGTGCCCCCTCCACCCACCCGAGGCGCTCCACTCATTTTCAGACAGTTTCCAACCCTTCTATGGGTTTCCCCTTTATCGGGCCAATATCTTTGGCTCCCTAGTGCCCCTGCCCCTACGCAGGAGGAATCATAGCATCACCAGCCGTTTACCACCAGACCACACGGTTGTTCTGGAACTGTGACAGGGGCCCCTCGCCCCGTCCTCTGCACCCTGAACCCCTGGCCCTCCATTACTCCCCACCGGGCAGTGGGCTTGGTGCTGGGGGCACACGGGAGTGGAACAGGTGGGGGTCCCCGCCATGGGGTGTGCAGGTGAGTGCTCCCCAGTCCGGGGCTGCGGGAGGGAGAGAAGCCCCCCGCGGGCCCCTTGCATTTCAGGAAGACCCCTGACGCCAGCTGCTCCCCCCTAGGTCTGAGGACCTCAGGGCCCTTCCCTTGGAACACAGAGCCTGCCCTCGCACTGAGCGTCCCTCCCTGGGGAGGCACTTGAGGGGCGTTTCCCTGTGGCCCCAAGCAGGGGGCAGGGACCCTTGGTGCAGAATTCCCTCTCCCTGCAAATATGCAGGTGGCAGGCGCGGACGCGGGCAGCCGGCACGAAGCGGTGGCACCGAAGTTAGCCACGTGGGCTAGGAACATGCTCTCAAACCCCAGGGGCACACATGTCACAGGATGCTCCCCACGTGCTTGAGGAAAAGGTCAGCCTTCGCACACGAGTGCCCAGAATTTGTATTTCACATTCGTGTGCTGGATTCCCTGCAGCAAAACCTTCAACTGAGCAGAAAACATCTTTCCAAAGAGCCTTTCCTAAAACAATCCTGCAAGGGTGGCTCGAATGCCCCAGCACCAACCACTGCGACAACTGGCTGTGATTTAACTCCAGATTTGAAATTGCCAGCTGACAGCCAAAGTGACAAATGGCCAGAGCGGTGGCCTCAGGGAGCAGATGGGCCTCTGCGTGATCGCTGTGGAATCCAGGGGTGGACGCCTCGTCCGCATGCAGGTAATTGGGTCTGAGGCCCCCATGCCTGCTCCTCGCTGCGTGTCCTCATCCTCGCTGGACAGGACTCGGGAAGAGCTGGAGATGGCCGTCACCCACCAGCTGGGTCAGGGGCTCCGGTTGGCATCTTCACAGACCACCCTTCACTCCCTAAAGCCCTGCTCTCTGCAGCAAATTTGAGGGACATCCCCAGCTCCTGCAAGGCACCCCACAAGCTGCTGTCCTCACACCTTGGGGGGCTCGTCGTGGAGTGTGCTGTGTCAAGAGAGCACCCCCTGCTACATGTCGGTGCAGGTGCCACAAGCAGGGCACAGGATGGGGGCTGCTCCTACCAACGGCTCAGGGCCGTGGCATCCTGGGCCCACAGGGTGTGTGCGATGGATGCCAAGGGGCAGGAAAGGCTTGCGGAGACTGACCGGCTCCCAGGAGCCCCTGGAATTGCACAAGGCCCCAGAGGCCCGGTTTCTAGCCCCCGTGCCACACGCCAGGCCCCAGACCCCAGGCGACTCTGCTCTCCGACACCGTGTGCCCTGCCTGGCAGTGGTGACTATGGTGACATCTGGGTCCTACGCGGCTCCCTCTTTGAGCTGCTGGACTTCGGGTGCCTACAATTCGGAAATGCTGAGCTTGGGAATAAAACATGCAAACTAATCTAAGTGATAAGTTTAGCCCCAAGACATGGGGAAAATGAAATCTGGAGACTTTTCTTCAATGCTGGGAAAAGCTTCTACCTCAGTACCCAAAACCCCCCACAGGAAGAGGCCCCGAGCGGGACCCCAAAGAGGAGTCCAGCTCCCTCAGTGTCCTCCACAGCTCGTCTGTGAAGTGGCTGGTGAATTGATGGTCTGGGGGGGGGGGTCCCTAAAACAACTCTTATGTGGAGAGCGGGTGCCTGAGGGAGGCGCGTGGCCTGTGGGGATGTTTAAAGGCCTCTGTCCGTGCCCTAGAAGCTGCACACTCCCTCCACACATCTCACAGCAGACGCGTCAGAGGGTCTCTCCCCTCTGCCCTGCCCGTGGGCACCGGGGACCACCGCTTCAGGGAGGGGGCGGGCGGCCCTGAGCCAGTGACCACAATGGCTCACAGTGAAGGAGTCAAACCTCAGCAGAATAAAAGCAGAGCAGAGAGCAAGGCCCGGGTCACACGGCGAGTCAGGGGAGACGTGTCACCACCCAGGGCCACCTGACCCCAAAGCCCGCATCTCCTCCTTTCTCCACGATACGAAGGTAGCACTTTGCCTTTGGCTCAGACTTCACTCATTCCCCTCCTTCACTTGCTCACCCATTTGTTCCACAGACATGCTCCAGGACTCGTGCTAGGGACAGAAAGTGGGGCACCCCAGAGCCCACCCTGACGAGAAAGTGCAGCACGGTGGGGTGATGCCAGAGAGGAGGTGATGCGTGAGCTGGGGCGTGGGGCGACTGGCCCTGTGGTCACCACTGTCTTCACTGCGGGTCGGGGCCCACCTGGCCACGTCCTGGACACCCACTCGTTATGGGAGCCCACCCTGCAGGGCCCAGGCATGGTTTTGACCTGTGGACGGGCAAGACTGTCCTTTCAGAAGCGGCGCCTCTTCTCTGCTCATCCCTTTTTCACGGATTATGACAATACAGTGATGAATGGTCTCCCGGCTGAGCCTCTGAAGTCATGAAAGGTTAAAAACTTGATTAAGCATTCACCATGTGTCCGTATCAAAGTCATCTTAATTTCACCAAGACGTGTAGGTTTCTCTTTAGGGAAGCATGCTCTTGGGATCCGAGCTCGATTCCTTGTTAACAAAATGGCAAGTGTGAAGCTGCGTGTCAGAGTCCTGACTGATGGGCTCCAAACTGGTGCCTCCGCCCAGCTGGAGACGTTAGCCTCCTGCACCCCGAAGGTGGGCCCCCCCCAGGCACAAGTGTGTCACCTGCCACTCAGCATTATTTAATTTCCCGGTGAGGGAAGTCAATGGGCAGCGCAGATTGACGTCCAAAGTGCCCGCTGAGGACATCCAATAATGCTCCTCATTCCTGCCCATTATCTCATCTGCCATGTGAGGAGCAGAAGCTCAATATTGCTGGAATATTGATATTTTCCTGGGTTGGCCATCACGGATTCCAGGGCTGCAGGAAACCTTGCACTTCTCTCTCCCTTTTCACCCAATGGCGGAGACCAAAGTCTTGACAATCAAGCGTTGACCAAAGTGGTGACCTGTCTCAAGAGGGCAGAGTGGAGTTGAGGACGGTCTCCACATACTCTCCGAGGGGCTGTTGAGAAGCTCATCTCCATCTGCACTGCCACAGTTCTGGTCCCTACCGCTCACCTGGACTTCCCCAGCACTTGTCCAATGGGCTCCCCGCTCCGTACTTCTCAAGACAGATGCTGTAGGAAGGGAAGCCAGCGAGGGAGCCCCTGGGTATAGGAGGCAGTGGGTTAGTGGAGGAACCCACAGAGCAGGGAGCCAGAACCTTCCGGAGTTCCTGCCCAGCCCCTCCACTCACCTGGGCATGCTGGTGGGCAAATCCTGTGCCCCCTTCTTGTCCTTTCCTCTTCACCTGGTAAAAGTTCAGCTCGGCCATGGGCTGTGGCACGTGCAGAAGCCTTTCAATCCTGACCCCTTTCCCAGCTCGCTCACCTGGTGCAGGGGGCATGGTTGTGAGGGGCGGCAGCAGGAAGTGCTGCTGAAAGTACTAAAACGCAAAGCTTTTTTTTCTTCTAATGTGGTACCTGTGATGGTTGGGTTCATATGTCAACTTGGCCAGGTTATGGTGCCCAGTAGTCTGGTCAAGCAAGCACTGGTCTAAGTGCTACTGCAAGGACATCTCATGGACTTTAATCACCAGTAAGATTGCATCGATGGCTATTGCATCTACAATCAACTAAGGGTAGTGTCTCCACAGTGAGAGAAGTTTAATCCAATCAGCAGAAGGCTTTAAAGGGAGAAGTGATGACTTCAGCAGTCAGAAGAGAGAATTCCCCTCTCTATTTCAGCCAGCCTCTCCCAGGAATTCATCAGAAACCTTCTTCAGAGTTGCCAACCTGCAGCCTGTCCTACAGAATTTGGACTCGTGCATCCCTACAGTTACATGAGACATTTCTATAAATCTCATATTTATGGATGTCTCCTGTTGGTTGTTTCCCTAAAGAATTCTGACAAATACAGTGTCACTTTCACTTCTCAGTGTCTTTTATATGCTATTTAGTGCCGTTCTAGTATAGAAAAATTTAACTTTTAAATTAATAGCATGCGCTTTACTGTTCACCTTCATATTGAGAAAAGTCAGTTCTCAATGTAGATGTAAAACGGCTGCAGGCGTGTCCAGAATCACAGCCACTGCGTGGTCTGGATTTCCTAGAGACAGCAGGGTACCAGGCCAGCATAGGCCCTCCTGGGTGGGGTCCCTGAGCAGGTCCTTCTGGGTGGGGGTCTCCTGGGTGGGGTCTCCTGGGTGGGGTCCCTGAGCAGGTCCTTCTGGGTGGGGGTCTCCTGGGTGGGGTCTCCTGAGCGGGTCCTTCTGGGTGGGGGTCTCCTGGGTGGGGTCCCTGAGCAGGTCCTTCTGGGTGGGGGTCTCCTGGGTGGGGTCTCCTGGGCGGCCCCCCAGAGTGGGCACCCTGGGTGCTGCCGAGGCCTACTGGGAAGGAGGAAGGGGGTGGGCTGCACTGTGGGAGGGGCTCAGGACCAGCCATCCGCACCCCCATGCCCACCTTCCAGGGGTGCCCAAGGACCACCTAGAGGGAGCGTGTGCTTGCATGCGTGTGGTGACAGACCCTGCTCCTCCCCTACTGTGAAGGCTGGCTCCCCTCTGCTGCTCACCCCTGCAGGAGCCCTGAGCTCCCACCTCACGGCAGCCGTGCCGGGCAGGGGCCCAGGGGTAATGCCTAAGCTGGAGGGACCAGGGGCAAAAGATGCCAGGGTCGGGGTTCCTGCCAGAGCCCACCCAGGGTACAGCCCACCCAGGACACAACCAACCTGGGACACGGCCCACTGGGACACAGCCCACCTGGGACACAGCCCACCTGGAACATGGCCCACCCAGGACACAACCAACCCGGGACACGGCCCACCCAGGACATGGCCCACCTGGGACACGGACCAAACAAGACACAACCAACCTGGGACACAGCCCACCCGGGACGCAGCCCACCTGGGGATGCAAAGCTGCCTCCAGAGGACCCCTGGAACATTGCGTGGGAGCACCATGAGTCCGGCAGGATCCAGGCTGGGGCAGGCAGGGGCCGGTACACCCCTGAAGGGACAGCCAGTGGGGCTGGGGCCTGAGCAGGGGGCTGGCTCACCAGCATCTCACGGATGGGGTTTGGTTCTGAGGGCAGAAAGGACCGGGTTTGGGGTGTGGGCTGGGGTGTCCTGCCTGGGGCTGAGACTCAGCTCCACCACCCCCTCACTGGGGGTCTCACATGAGTCAGCTCCCCTCCAGGTGCCTCAGTTTCCCTGGGCAGTGGCATCCTGATGGTGCCGCCCTCTAAGGCTGCTGTGTCAGCTGGCCTTGGGTGGAAGGCCCTAGAACCATGCCAGGCCCATCTGGAAGTGCGTTCCACCTCCCCTCCACTGTTAGCCGGACTCCAGGCAAAACCGACCCACAATAAGGGTGGAAAGAGCCCCCGGAAGAGATCCTGGAACCTCTGGCAGGGAGCTCTGATCACGGAGCAGAACCAGGGTCTGGTAAAAACACCACGGATCTCCAGGCTCCCTCGGACCCGCTGAGTGGGGCACGTTGTGGGGGTGGCAGCCCCCAGCTTCCCGTCTCCACCACCCCTGTGGGCCATCCACCCCCAGGCCTGAGGACCCAGCACCCGGTGGGCTTTCTGACAGCTGAGTCCCCCCGTCCCAGGCCTGCCCGCATCCCCGGCTTCACCTCCTGGAGACGCCACCCCCTCCAGGCTCCTGGTCCCTTCAGGTGGAACCTGCTCAGAAGCCGGAAATGGGCTCCGTCCCCTTCGAGCCCGGCGGCCCCCCTTTTCCCGCTGCAGGACAGCGCCTCGTCCCAGATTCTCAGCTCCGGGGACCCTCGTGGCCACTAAGAAGGGGGACGGAGCGGGGAAGGCGGCACAGATGGGAGCTGCCGGGCAGCCGTGCTCTCCGGTGGGAGCCACCCTCGCTCCGGCTGCTCCGTCTTCTCCTCGCTCCGCCGGGGTCCGCGTCCAAGTCGGGCTGATGATCTCACGCTCTGATTGTTCGTGATGCTATTTAAAACAGGGCTGGAGGAGGAAAGAGAAGACGGAACGAGCTGGAGGCTCCGGAGGGAGCCCAGGCTGAGAGCGGGGAATGAAGTTTCCATTTGGACCTAATTCCTGGAGCCCGGGGCCCCATAGACTGCGGGCGAGCGAGCTGCCTGCGTCCCCAGCCGACAGCACATGGGACAGCACAGCCGTGAGGGTGGCCCTTAGGAGGCTTGGAAGTCTGGGCAGTCAGTGGACAAAATGGACACCTCAGAAAGAGCTGCAGTTTCAGGGAACAGCCCCTCCCGCCAGGAAGCCGCTGTAAGTGGGTGAAGGACCCTGGCCAAGGGCAGCTGAAGGCCAGGGGCCGAGCTTTGGCAGCCTGATGGGCTCTCTGGGTGCTGGCTGCTCCTGCCAACGGGCGACTGGGTGCCTGCCCCCTCCCAGGGAAATGGTCGCCAGATGCCGACCCCCGGGCCCGGGTGCTGGATCGAGCAGCCCACCCATCAGCAACTGGCTGCTTCTCTGCAAAAAGAACAGGACCCTGTCCAGCATTCTGGACTCGTTTCCCTCCACTGCCAGTTCTGGGCATTGGAACTTTCTAGCTCACTCCACACCTCAGACGTGCTTCCGGGGCCCCCAGACCCATCTCCGGGGGCCCTACAGGGTTTGCCTGGGGCTGAGACCAATGTCTTCCCCAGGGTCGAGGCTGCTGACAGGTGTTTTCCCGTCCAGCGCCAGGACCCTGGGACCAGCAAGGCCACCCCGTGTCACGTGCCCCCCCACCCCCATCTCTTCTGGGATCCGGAGACATGGGGCAGGAAGGAGCCCGGTGGTCTGTGGTGTGCAGAGTCAGAGCCCACCATCCACTCATCACCCTCAGTCGCACAGTCTCGGTGTCCTGGGAACTTGGAGAAGCAGCAATTCATTAATGCACCGGTGAGATGGGCACGCGTTTGGGGAAACAGGAAGGAGAAAGGAGGGGACCAATGTGGAGCACAGGCCCCGTGGTGTTTGTGGAAGATGCTGTTTCAACCCCCTGCCCCACGCTGGCCCGACAGGACCCTGAGTGGATCCCAAGGCTACTCCCTGGGGGAGGCGCTGCCCGCTCACGACACGGGTCCCAGGATCCCATCTGCACCCCAGAGTAGATGCAGCGGGAGCAGGAGGGGAAGGCCGCGTTCAAAGGTGAGGCCCAAGGCCGCGGGGCCTCAGGGCAGGGGTTCTGCATTTCCAGAAGCACTTTGAGGGGAGACCTGGACCCCCGGGGCCTGCAGACTTTCTCCCCCAAATCTGGGTTCTCCTGCCAGTGGGCGGCTGTGGCAGCACAGAAAGGAGGGAGAATCGAGCAGGACGCACATGTTCAGCCCGTCATCTGCGCCTTCTGGCACAAGCTGCACGTCTGCCACCCACTGTTTGAGGATCTTGTCCCCCGACCCCGTGCCTGGTGCTGGGTGCCCTCCTCCCTCCTCCCTCTTTTCCTCCGCTGCCTCTGGGCGCCTCACTTCTGTCTCCGTGGTCCCCCACCCCCTCCGGCCTGTGCTGGGACTCGGTCCTGCCCCTGGTTAGTCACGCCCGGAGCAGGTGCCCACGCAGAGCCCGTCTTTCCTTGGGAAGGGCCCCTCTCGCCTCCCACCTCCTGGACGGGGCACCGGAGGCGACGGGCACCGAGTTCCCTGTTAGCCTGATGGATGGCGCTGGGGAATCTGGAGGGACTGGGGCCGAATCACAGGCAGGTGTGACCTACCCCCCAAACCTGCCCTAGGGCCCCGAGGCCTGGCTCCCAGCGACCTTCTCAGGGCGCCTGATCTCCCCCGCAGGCTGGAAGCCACCCGCCCGGCCTGGGGACTCAATGGACCTGAGGCAGAGGAACGTCAGCCAGGAGCCTCCCAGCCCCATCTCCAAAGACCTCCCTCGGAGTGCCCATCCCCTCGCTCTTTCCAAAAGAGGGATTGGTAAGTAGGGCCACACACTCGCTAAAGGCAAACCCTCCAGGGACAGTTCAGGGGAAAACCAAGGCCTCAGCCCTAAAGAGGGGGCAGGTCCGATTGGCACCCAGGGGTGCCTGGTGCCGTGTTCACTGCACTGGCTTTAAACAAACAGTCTGTCTATCACTGTCCAGAAGTCAGGGCTGCCCCCATCCACAGCCACACACCTTAGGGATTCTCTGGCCCTTCCCACAGCCAAAACCCGGGGCCTGGGGCCCTGGGTGACCCCCCCACCCACGAAGTCCCATCCAGTTGGCCTGCTCCGATTCAGGGCAGGGAAGGAGCACAGTCCTGGGGGCTGGCCCGGGACCCGAGTGTTTGAGGGTGTGGAGATGTCTCCCAGGTTTCAGGCACGGGGGGGCGGTAAAGGGTGCAGGGTCCCTGGGGCCCCCCCAGGGCCAGGGTGCAGTGAGCTAGGCCCAGGGAGGGTCCTGTGGCCACCCCTCACCCCAGGGAGCCCAGAGCTCTCCCTCCTGAGCCGAGCGCCTGCCCTTGAGGGAGGGTCCCGGCTGGTAGCCCCCGAGCCACGGGCCTCCTACCCCCTCCTCTGTGGAATAAGGAACCTTTGAGGTAGGCACACTCACGGCCCTGTCCTGCAGAGGGTGGAACGGGCACCAATGCCCAGAGAGGGCAGACCCAACAGGTGACATCATGGCCACAAGCTCTGACCCCTCCCCTGTCAAAGTCGGTGCCGAGACCCTCACTCAGAGCTGGCATGGGGTCGGAGGCCACAGGTGGGTGCCACTGTGCAAACCAGGAGGCGCCAAGCAGCGGTGGACTCCCCAGTGCAGTGTCTGGATTTTGTCTCTGGACTCTCAGCAGCTCAGGCCTCTCTAAGGCCTCTCTCTCCGACGTAGGTTCTGATCCGGTGCCACCTGCGCAGTGAACCTGAAATCACATGCCACAGCCCGGCCAGGGGCCCCGCGTTCCCTCCGATGCCTGGTGGCCTCCCCGGGAGCCACAGGCCCTGAGTCCTGGGACGGGACAGCAGCCCTGGTCCTGGGCCCCCGCTGGCCACGTGCTCACCCTGGCCTACCGACAGCCCCTTCTCCTCCCTGAGCCTCAGTTTCCCCATCTGTAAACAAGAGTAACCACCTCTGCCTTGCCCACTGCACAGGGATCAGAAGTGCAAGCTCGAGGAGTTCGTTTGTAGTTGGTCACTCAGCTCCACGAACAAGCATCCTTGTCGTGTTCTTGTCAGTTGGGTGCGACATCGGCTTCCAGGGCAAGCAGGCTGGACTGCCCGTGAGAGTGGGGCCAGGGCAGTGTAGGGAGCACATGGACACGTCTAGCTGCACCCACGGCCAGCCCCGGAGCCACCTTGCAGCCGAGTGTGGGGGCAGTCTCGGGGCCCCAGCTCAGCCATCTGCACAGAGGAGCCGGACCCTCCCTCCCAGGCAGGTGTGGGGTGCAGGGGCCCGGGGGCTCCCCTGCCTGCCTCCGGGCTGCAAGCAGGGAAGAGAGGGGCCGTGGCCTCACAGTGGCCTAGCTGGCCCCCCTGGCAAGCACTTGCCCAAAGCTGCAGCTGGCCGGAGCTCCAGGACAGACCGAGGCTCCGCCGAGGGACACAGCCCTGTCCAAGGTTTTTGTACCAGCTTCCCTGTGACACCATTTGGGATAAAAGCTTCTGTCACTTGAAGCAGAACGGGGGCTCAGTGGCTGGCCTCCTGCCCCCACTTCCTGGCTGCCCTCCACAGGCCTCTCCCAGCTGCTGCACTCCTTGCTGTGCCTCCTTGCCTTCTCCCTCAACTAAGCCTCTGCCTCCTCCAGGCAGGCCTCCCTGACTTCCCCACCTTCAGTCCATGCGTCCAGGGTCCCCAGATCCCCACCCTTCGAGTCTGGATGGCCCCGAGCCCGCCTGCTCCTCCTGCCTGATCCAGGCTCTGGAGGAGCAGCCAGGCCCTCGTCCCCCTTCAGCCGAGAGCAAGCCCCCGACGTGTTCAGCGCGTGTCTCTCTTCTGTGGAGTTATTTCAGGTGAAAAACTGTGTCTTCGGTCCTCACTGTTAGTGGCGGTGCCTGCAGCCACCCTGACTTTGCCGACCGTCATCTGCCGAGCAGCAGGCAGGGCCACAGCCTGTGGACAACAAGCGGCCGGTGATCCGGGAGCAGATGAGGGAGGGGGTGGAGGGCAGGGCAGAGCTCCCCGGAGACCCCCGTGCTGGGCAGGTCATGCCCAGGAGGGGTGGGGCATGGCCGGCTGCCTCGGGTGGTGAGCAGGGACCCCCGGGCCCCGGGAGGGGAGGGTCCTCCCCTCAGGGGCCGAGAGCCAGGGGCCCCCATGGCCTGCAGCCGAGGCTTCCGGGGCCGAGCTAGTCACTCCTTCCTCTGTTCCCCAACAAATAAGACATTTGTTCCCCATCGGAGAGCTGCTTCCAGGAGGGATTTATAGCCTCATTACCAAGCTGTCCTAGGGGTGTGGATTTTTTTTAAACACGATTTGCATTTGGGGGGACCTGATCCCCACTCGGCCTCTCGCCCTGCCTTGGAATCAGAGCTGCCCCCGTAGGCTGAGGCGCCTGCACGCCCAGGACCCCGGGCTAAAGAGAGAAAGCGGGGAGCTCAGCGCCAGCAAGGCATGAGGCAGGGGCCCTCGGACCACAGCGGCCCCCCAGGCCAGGGCCCCCCGGGCCACTCAGTGGAAGCTCGGGGGCTCGGCCAGTCCCCGCCGTGGGGACTCTGTCCCCTCCTCTGCGAAGAGTGTGCATCAGCTCGTTTCCCAGGCGGGAGGTCACTGATGAAAGAACATTTCATTTTACTCCCCTTCCAGGACCCCAACTGGTCAGGTGAGCCCCTGGGAGCAGGTGGGCAGATGTGGATCCAGATTGGCTGATGGAAAATGCAGGTCAGAAGACATAAGGCGACTCGCCCCGTCCCCCGGCCTGTAGGGACTGGAATTCATGAGGCTGAATAAAGGGACACATCGAGGGGATCCTCGCCGGGAAACTGCACTGTGGCCTCAGCGTCCCTTCCCAGTATTTGTTTTTTATTATTTGTATTAGAACTTGAGGTACTGCAATAAGACCTGAGGAAATGAAGTGCTGAGCTGAAGTTTTCGTAATAAATATTCACGATAACGAAACCAGGCGCCCTCCTGGGCAGGGGAGCAGAGCTGCTGCACACAGACCAGCCCCGTGGCCCTGGTTCAAATCCCGCCTCGGGCCCCGCAGCCGGGGCCGCCAACAAGGTGGATGGGGAGTGGACGCTGCCTCCAGGCCGTCCAGGTGAAGAAGATGCCCCAGGACTGTGGGAGGCTGGCTCCTGGCGATGGGCAGTGGGCCTCTGTCTCCAGACAAGCTGCGGGAGCCAGAAACACAGGGTTTGTGTGTTGAGCCCTGAAAAGGTAAGGTTCATGGGCAGCTCTGCCAGCGACCTTGACAGATACAGAAATTACAGCTGCCAAGGTTGGTGCTGCTGTTCAAAAACATAGTAGGAAAAAAGGAGAAACACGCAGAGGGCAGGCGAGCAACTCTGACTTGGAGGTGGGCAGCAGACAGAGAATGAGGATGTCGGCGGCCGGAGGGTGCTGGAAGGGCCCTGGCTGGGGTCTTGGGCCAGGGTCCTGGGGCGGCCACAGCACAGGCCCCCAAACTCGAGGCTTCTGTGTCCCCCGGCAGCTCTGGAGGCTGCGAGGGGCAGCACCGAGGTATGGGCAGGGCCGCGCTCCCCGGGAAGGGCCCTTCCTGCCTCCTCCAGTATCCGGAGCCCCAGCGTCCCCCCATCTCTGCCTCGGTGGCCCCTCGGCCTCCCTCTTCCATGCCAAGTCCCCTCAGCCTCCCTCTCCTGAGGACACTGTGACAGCGTCTTCCGGGTCCACCAAACCCTCACAGCCACAAAGCCCCTCGGGCCACAGCAGGCCTGTTCAGGGTGCACAGGTGGGCACCTGAGAGCTTGGGGTTCACTGTCCCGCCTCCCCAGGCCCAGTGCTCTGCTGTCACCACCTTGGAGTCCTCCGTGGTTTACCTGGGCACATGAGTTCTGAGGGGGAAGTTGGAGGGGACACTGGCACATGTGCTGGTGCTTGGAGCCTCCGCAGCCTCTGGTGACAGGCTCTCTGTGGCCCCACCCCATCCTCTGAGTGCCCCTGACCCCCTCCCCGCCGTACCTGTAGGGGTCTGGGTGGCTGGGGCAGGAGGAGGTGCCCCCCGCTGGGGCCACCCTCTGCCCCAGCAGGGCCTGGGTGCAGTGCGGGGAGAGTCAGGGCAGAGCTGGGGCACTGCGGCGCCTCGGGGCAGGGGTGCGGGGGTCCTGCACGTGATGCACCCCACGACCACCAGGTGGAGACGAGCAGTCTCCCGCCAGAGCGGTTGCCCGGCATGTCCCATTGCTGGGGCCGGGCAGCGGCCGTGGGAAGGGGAGGTTGATGTGCCACCCCTGGCTGCACCGTGGCCCAGAGCTGAGTCCAGCTGACGGCCTCTTCCCAGGGTGGTGGTTCTGGGCTGTGGACACGCTCGCCCACAGGCAGCGGCTGTGCCAGGGCAGACACGGCGAGACCCGCCCTCTGGACAGGGGTGTGGCCGGGTGGGAGATGCCGAGTCCCCAGAGTGGGCCCCACACACAGCCTCGGGCATCTCCTGTGGGATGGAAAAGATAGACAAACTCAGCTTCGGAGACTGGAGAACCCTGTGCTTCCAGGCACCATCAGGAAAGCAAAACCATAACCCACAGAATGGGAGGCAGATTTGCAAAGCACGTATCCACTAAGGGACTCGTAACCAGATTATATAGAGGATTCTTACAATTCCACAACAACTAGACAAATCTATCCAAGAGGGACAGGTTCGGAGACAACAGGTGAAAGGGAGTCTAAGTATCTTGATTTGCTTAACTTTTAAATAGGGGTCTTTCAAATACTGTTTCAAGGTAACACAGCAAGTTTTAGATTTTTACACATGCCATACACACACATGTAAATGTAACCATCAGAAGGAGTAAATAAATAATGATGAGGAAAGTCAGAAGATGGTGAAAATTTCTGGATGATATATAAGTGAACACATTTTCTCCTTTTACATAGTGGGAGCATTAATAGATTATCAAAAGTTTATAAATCCAGAAATGGGCTTTTAAAAATTGAATTAAAAACTATAAAGGCAACAAACAGAAAACCATAAAATAGGTGAACTAACTTTCTGAATTATCGGAAGATAAACAAAGAAAATGAAACCACGTAACAAAGGCAGAAAACAATGGAAGCATTAAAAGAAAAATAACACAAACATAGGTCGGTACAACTATAATTGAGCATATATATCACTGCAGAAAATGTAAATGGGATAAAATCACTTATTAAAAGAAATAGATTCTCAGATTAAATGAAACACCAAAACCCATGAATGTTCTACATTGACAAGATCTATCCAGAATGAGATAACCAAGAAATTTGGGGGCAAAGACATAAAGACAAACATAAGGAAAAAGAGAGCTGGATTTGCAGTGTTCCAATCAGATAAGGTTTTGTTCAAGACAAAGTAACTGCAGAAAACTAAGAAAGCTACATTATAATGACAAAAAACAAAAAAAAAATCCAAATCCAAAGTAGAGCTCCATCCCTTATGCATCATGAATGTGTGGCTGTTCATAAAGCCACAACTACAGGCGATAAAGCTGACAGCCTCATGCACGAGAGTAAACCCATCTTCTTGTGGGTTCCCTGGGTTGCAGAGCCAGCAACAAGGCGTTGAGGGTGAGGATTTGGGAGGCAGGCCCCTGAGGGGCATGGGGGAAGAAGGGAAAGCTGACCCATGTGCTGCTGGCCACCTGTGTGGACATCCGGGCTCAGTCCCTTGGCTTCCCTCTGGGGGGCCACTGAACGGCACCCTGGAATTGTCCCTTCGAGGCGGGAGGCTGAGCTGCTGCAGTCCCGCTCTCCACTGGGGAGGCTGCCCCCACTCCGGGCTCCCTCTAGTGCTAGAAAGCACCTGAGGCAGGTGAGCTGAGACGCAGGGAGCTTGCCAAGCTCAGGAGCAGGTGCACAGACATCTGCCTCCACGATGAAATGCCCCGTAGGTGCAGGACACAAAGTGTAGGTGGGGATGAGGAGGACAGAGAGCAAACGTGAGAAGCAGCGGGCAACAGTTACCATCCCACGGCTGCTCCAAAACAGCACACAGCGTCTCGCCAGGCCCCAGGAAATAGTTATAGGAAATTACTGTAACTCGAAACAAAGCACAATACGTTCGGAAGGAGCCACCCAGAATTGCAGAATACCTGAAGGAAAACAAAAATGAAAATATCTGCAACTGAAACCATGTGATACTATTAACACTATTCTCAGAACAAAATTTAGCTTCAAAAATATAATTCTTAATTTTAAAAAGATCATTAAATAAATTAATCTCTGAATTAAACATAAAAAAATAAAATCAGTATAAATGTGCAGAAAGCAAAAGGAAAGATTTTATAAAAGTAAAATAGAAATTAATGATGTACTAAAGAGGAAATCTAGAAATGATATATTAAAGTAGAATGGGTAGATAATTTCAAGAGAAGCTTCTTTACAAAACCAATAAAATCTATAATATCACACAATTTAAAAGGGAAATGAGAATGTTAAATAACCAAAGTAAGGAAAAATTAAATACTTGTATAAACATGTCTTAAGCTTTTATAAATACTTTTGAAAAGATAGAACTAGGCAATTATGTAAGAATATAAATATGCATGCGTGTATATTTACATATGTATGTATGTATGAATGATGTATGTATATGGATGTGTCTGTGTATGTGTATCTGTGTGTGTGTGTGTGTGTAGTCAGAGGCACCAAGTTACAGAGAGGAGAGATCAAGAGAGAGCAAGCGAGAGAGCAAAATTAGCTTTCATGAGATTGAAAATCTAAATGGCCCAAGTGCTATATACAAAGTCGAGAAAGTTGCCCACAAAGTACTTCCCCTTAAAGCTCTATTGCCAAGAAAATTCTTTATCCTATTCCATCAAAAGTGCGAAGAATTAATAACGCTGACATTGTTTAAATTTTTGGAAACCTTTCTCCTTCGGATTTTCATTCCAGCACAACCAGAGTATCACACATACTCACAGAACTAGAAATACATCAAGTTTGTGAATATGGGAGCAAAAATTCTACATAATATAATAACAGATAGAATCAAACAGTTCATAAAACTTGCACAATGATTAAGTGTGGTTCTTTCCAGGAACAAGAAATTATTCAGGATTTGGAATTTAATTAACTGATCCTATCCATAAATGCTAATGAAGCAACGTTGATTCAAAACACATTTTGATAAAGCTCTGTAAAATATGTATATCAAAAACCAACACCTCCCTCCCAAACGAGTGAGGAACCGGAGAAGGCAGTTCACAGCAAGAGAAAAACACAAGTGACAAATGAGCACAACACAAAATGTTCAAAGCCCATGAGGTTAAAGGAAAGCCCATCCCCGGGCCAAAGAGAGGGTCTTCCCAGGGTCAGCCCAGGGTCGGCCCAGGTGCCCACGGGGACAGGGCACTGGGCGGAGGAGGAGGTGCAGCGACAGAGCCCTCACTCCCCACCCCCCTTAGAGGGCAGGTGGCTTTTTAATACCTTTGGGACTTAATTCAAAAACATCTCTCAAAATTTTATAAAGTACTTACCATTTATCCCAGCACTGCCACATTTAAAATGTTACCCTGCATAAATACTTGTGCATAAAGCAATATCTATTATAAAAATGTTCATTCCTCATTTTTTTATAATTACAAGTGCCCAGAAACAATCTAAGTATTTCCCATTGTGGGAATGAGTAAAGAATTTATGGAATATTGTGGAGCTATTAAAAACAGTATGGAGGAGAATTATATCTCCAAGACATATGGCCAAATGAGAAAAGCAAAATGCAAACCAGGATGTATATAATGCTTCTATTAGTGTTTTTAAAAGGGTGATGCCTGTGTATGCAGATGTATCCATCCCTACAGGCAACCAGGCTCCCAGAATTCACACGGATCTGTGGACAGGCGTTGCCTCCGGGCAGGGGAAGGGTGTCTCAGGCTGAAGGCCGCTGGGTTTTATTTGTCTGACCTTTGGCACTGCAGCTTATTAACCATGCTAAAGGGTTAGTTTTTCCAATTAAACTTGCACACCCGCACACACATGCACACGCCCCTGTGTTCTAGGGAGTGTGGCCGAGTGGTCGGGGCACCAACTCCAGCTCCGCGGTTTGGACCTCGGTTTGCACCCTTGCCCGGTTGCTTACCATCTCCGAGCTCTGGTTTTCTCATTTAAAGAATTAGGGAAATAAGCAAAAGCTGCCTCCCAGGGCTGTTGTGAAGATGAGGTTCACACTTGTCAAGTGCCGGTAGGGAGAACTGGCTGTTCGGTGTCCTATTAAACAGGATTACCGTTCTGTTATCACTCTTGTTCTTGGTTTGGTTGCCAACGCTGGCCTCTACAGGGTCCCTCTCTTCCTTCTTGCCTCCGAGTGCACAGTTTCTGTTCCCAAATGGGCACGTGGTAAACGGCCTGCCTCACCCCTCCTCCGTGCCTCTGCTCCTTCAGGCTGTCTTCGTTGCACGTCTATTATGGGGCACACACCGTGCCAGGCTCTGCAATTCTCGTGGGAAGAAGACAGGCAGGGCCCTGTCCACCCGGGGCAAGAGCAGGTCCAAAAAGTGCTTGGAGGCAGAGCTGCCAGGGCTGCTGCTGCCATGACTCAGCCTCGAGGCACGTTAGAGAAGCTCTTATTTACAGAAAGAGAGAAACCAAAGAAGAAACAAAACAAAACACAACAAACAATACATGCTGGCAGCCACCCGGGTGGGTGTAGCTGACTTGGGGAGGTTGTACTTTCCCACTTCAAAGATATAAATATTTCATCCAGTGTTAAACAACCCTGTGGAATCAGTGCAAGGGTAAATAAATGGTAAATAAATGGGTTAGGAGATAGAGCAGAGGGTCCACCGACAGTCACAGCCCTGGATGCCTACTTGGCTGATGACAAAGGTGTCATCACAAATCAGCAGAGAATGGTGGGTTATTCAACAAACAATGTAGGGACCACCAACTAGCCATATGGGATGATAAAATTGCATCTCATTTTCAAACCATACATAAAAGTGAATTCCAGATGGTACAAAGATCTAACTGCTAAAAAGCAAAACTTTAACATCTTAGAAGAAAATATATTTCCATAAAATCAGTGCAGAAAATATTTCTTAATAAGACACGAAGCACAAAACCTAAAGGGAATGAATGACGTATTTCACTGCATTGAAATTTAAAACTGTGTACAGCAATATACCATAAATAAAGTAAAATAGAAGATATTTTTATCCAATATAACCAACAAAGGATTTAAAGATTTTTATCTGAATTATGCAGACTCTTGTAAATCAATAAGAAAAGGAAAATGCAAGAAAATCAGCAAAATATATAGATATACAATTCCCAAAAGAGGAGACTCGAATGCCCAACCAACATATGAGAAGCATTTAACCTTACTCATACGTGAAATAATGAGATAACCTTGCATGCCCATCAGATTTAAAAAAATATACATAAACAATATGAAATCAAAGTGATGATGTGAGATAAAGAGAAAATATAACATTGCCGGTGGGAGGAGAATACATTGGTACCACCCTGCTTCAGGAGTGAGTTGACCGTAATTAGTAAAGCTGAGCTTGTTTGCACCGTGACCTGGCAATTGCACCTGTAGGTGTTCATTCTAGAGCAATTCTGGAGCAATGCCCAGACACACGCTTGTGAAAATGGGTGTGAAATACTGTACATTAGGACAGCAAGTCTATAGAAACAGCCAAAGCATGCATCGACAGGAAAATGGATAGAATAAACCAGCACATTGATATAGTGGGGGAAAAAAAAGCCTACAGTCATTTAAATGAATAAAGTATATGTATATTCTTCAGCCAGGGTAGATCTCAAAATATAATGTTGAGTGAAAATGCAAATTGTAAAATGCTTTGTGTAAAGATTGAAACCTATCAAATGCAGTGTGTTTTCTGCCCAGTGTGCACAAATGACCGATTCCTGAGATGCTGGGGCTTCAAAGAGAGAAAGAGTTCATTGCTAGGCGTGAAGCAGATCAGACGGCCCACGGCCTAAAAACCTGCCTCTCCAAGCTGCAGTAACTCTGATAGTCTTAAGGCATCAAAAGATGGGCACATTTTAGGATAATGAGCACAGTGGCCCAGGATGATTTAATTACAGGTGATCTAATTATTGAGCATGTGTGGATTGATTACATGCTGTCACAGAACAATGTAAGAAAATGACGGACTTACGATAATGATGGTGTTATTTTTAGTGTTATAATGAGGTTTAGGTCACTTGTAGGTTAAAGTCTAAGCTGCTGCACACATCAGGCAAGCCCATTTTGGTTAGTTCCGGCTTCAGTTATCAAGTTAACTTCGGACTTGGGGTGGGTTAGTTCTGGGCTGACTCAAAACCCTTCATTAGTAAACATTAGGGGCTGTCTTTAGTGATCACAAATCAAAAAATTAGATAAAATGGGTACTAGTGGGGTCAGTCACAAGGTTTTTACAATCAGGAAGGCATGAGATAAAGCCTCTACAAATCATTATCAGAGATCAAGGCAGCTGGATTACAGTTCAGAGATTTCAGGTATTTCCCTCTGTCTACTCTAATACACCAGAAAGTGACAAGGATCATCTATATAATGGCTCAGTAATCATAGTTGTCCCCGAAATCCTAATTTCTCAGTTCCCTCTCATTTGATCATTCTCTCAAACTTGTGGGATATCTTGGTGATGACCATTCTAAATACTTCATGCTGAAAAGGGGCATTGACATATTGGGACAGAGGGATGAAGCAGGTGGATGTTCTTGGAGAGGCCAGTACTTCCGGCTTTCAGGGCTTATCTGGCATAGGAACAATCTGGAGACTTTAAGTCTCTGAGATAAAAACTTAGCAAGTAAAACTTTTATAGAGCCCAGGGCATACTTCAGGCTTTCCAGGAACACTGTTGGTTGGGGCTTGCCAAACTGTGGCATTTTGTAATATCTGGATGAAATTTGCATGAGAGTAATCTCCAGAATGACCTCTTGACTCATGATGGCTTATTAAATTTGGAGCCCCTATTGCTTAAGGGAAGAGCAGAAATTCCCCAGGGGGAGAAGTTTAACAGTTTTACCTTTTTCTCCAGTCCCATGTTTTTCTCCAGTCCCTCAAAGAATTTTGCAAATACTTTTTCATTTTATGCCTAAATTACTCTGAAACACATCAGGGTATAACATTAAGCTGTACAAAATATCAAAATTTTATTCCTTATTCCATGTTCATTGTCAAATAAAGCAGAATTTGGTTGTTTAAATAAACTGGCCAGATAGGTTAAATTAGATAGTGTGTGTTCTGGTCTGCTAAAGCTGCCCAAATGTAAAATACCAGAAATGGATTGGTTTTTACAATGGGGGTTTATTAGTTCACAAATTTACACTTCTAAGGCCATGAAAATGTCCCAGTTAAGGCATCAGCAGGATAATGCCCTCTCAGAGGAAAGGTCTGCGGCATCTGGGGTCCTTATGTCACATGGGAAGGCACATGCTGGCGTCTGCTGGGCCTCTCCCGGTGTTAGCTTCTTGTTTCTGGGGCTTTCTCCATAATGTCTCTGGGCTTCTCTCTTAGGTTCTCTCTCTCAGCTCCTGTGCATCCTTGCTTGCTTTTCCCAGGGCATTTCTCTCTAAGCATCTGGGGATCCTCCCTTAGCTTTTCTTCGGCAAACTCTGGATTTCATCTCTTAGTTTCTCTCCTGGTTCTGATTTCAATGGCTTTCTCCAAGATGTCTTTTGGCATTTTCTCTCCAAGTGTCTCTGAGCTCTCTTTAAAATGTTTCTTCCTTTTATCCTCTCCTACAGGATGCCAGTAAACTTATTAAGACACACCTTGAATGGGCAGGGTCACATATCCATGGAAATAATCTAATCAAAAGTCCCCACCCACAGTAAGTCTTCACCCACAAGATTGGATTAAAAGAACATGGCTTTTGTGGGTACATAATAGATTTAAACCAGCACAATGTGGGGCAGAAAATTTAAATTTTGCAGAAAATAGATATTTCTTCTTTTGGTCTCACACAGAAGTTAAAGTCTTATAATACAGATGATATTATCCTTTACCCTGTATTCTGATTTACCTTAGTCCTAACCAGATCAGCATCATTCACATCTCTAATTGAAGTCTGATCTCTTTTGCTTCTTTAATGGTTGCTGCACGGAGTAATGCTGACTTTCAGAGCTGCAGAACTCTAACTCTGAGTCTCAGTTGTCATATAGATACCCAAGTTCCAGGGAACTACCAGGTTATACACAAAAAGCAGACATCCCAGAATTTTGAAATAATACTTAAATCTCAGGAATAAAGGTTACTGCTCTAAGAGCTTACAATCTAGGCCCTAGTTTTCTTATGAGCATTTTCTAAATGGATCTATTTTCAAAAATAAAATTAAAAAAAAATTTGACAGTCGACTTATACTGGGTCATCCACCACAAACCACAGCAGAAGTTTTATCCTGTTTCATCTTTACACATTTACCAGGGTTATGTTAGTTAACAAGTAGAACATAATTTATAGACTTGTCTTGCTTCTCTTTTGAAGTCCCTTTTTGTTGAAGTTCTGACTTGTAGCATACCATATATATTTTTAGAGAAGTATGAGAGCAACGTAGTATAACTGACAAGTAAATCTTATTGTTTCCATGATCTGTAATCTTTTTCTAAGAATAACTAAAACCAGGACTAACAACATCACACTGTTGTCTAACATCATGCAGATCAGTATCAGGATAGAACATGGGCAGTGAGAACATAGTCAAGTCTTCAGGGATTTTATACAATCTCTAAATATGAGTAACGTTTCACCCACACAAATTTAGCTAACAGGATGATAAAAAATCAATGTTAATTATTTTAATAGTTCCCAAACACTTGCTATGTAATATGCTAAACTAGCACCTCACTTGTAAAAGTGAGTTTAGCACCTCACTTCTACAAGTTGAAAGAACAAATCTTTTGTAACAGTTTTCCTTTCAAAGTGAGAAGACATCTTCTGAAATAAAGGATGATGAGGCCAACATAAACATCAACAAGGACATTAATCTGATGTAAAATCTTTGTCTTCTAGAGAGAGGATTCAGATGGTTAAGAAAAACATTTTACAGCCTTTCATTAGGTGCAGATCAACAATCCACACTATTTTAACAGAGAGGAAACTAAATTCCAGCTTTGTATGAATACACAGTTTGACACAAAAGCTCTTTTTTAAAAAAATATGAACAGGCTTCTCAAATTTTGGGGCAGTGTTGACTATGACAGACAGAATTCACTTTTATAAACCTTCTACAACTTTCCATATCCATTCAGATCTTGTCTTACTTATTAAAAGTAGCCATTTTCTTTTAGGGAAAACCATACTCCCTTAGACAATCATCAAATTTTAGTCAGCATTGACTACAATAAACAAAATTCATTTTCCTGAAACTTCTATACATTTCCATGTCCATTCAGAGCTTGTAGTCAGAAATGACTACAACAAACAAAATTCACCTTAATCAGAAAACAGTTTCTTCTTAGTATGAAGAATATTAAAACACTATCCATCCCACCTCTAGTCTTTATTGATGCAGACTGCATAAAACTAGAAATAAATTTGATAACCATTTCAAAAAACCCTTTGAGCATGCATAGTACCCTCCAATAACAGTATTCATGAAGGGAGAAGAGACAGAGATACTACAAAATAATGGAAGAAGGAAAACCGTGTGCTTGGGGTTGGAATGCAGCCAGTCATTTATGTACGTTATGCTCACAACCCACATGAGCACTTTATAATGTGTCTAAAATCTCTCCTTCCCATCCAACACTACCTTCAAAGGTCAGACAAGTCCAAGTCTGAAATTTAATCAGCTCCTCAACAATTAAGGAATTTATATCCAGAAAAAAACTCAAGTTCTTCCCAACATTATTCTTAAGTACTAAATAATATCAAGAACATGTTAGCTCACAAAATGAAGTTATGGCTTCTAAAAATACTGGTGCAGAGCTCTACCTATTCAAATGCTGCCCTCTTATTCAGAGGTTTTCAAGTGTCATCTCGTCCAGGAGGTTTGCCCCTAGGTCATTCATTATCTATCTGCTTTAAAACAAATTCCTCCAGCAGTTTTACTCCGTTATTGAGATAATTGGCAGGTATTTTAAATACTACTGTCTTATACTATGCCCTTGTGAGAGCATATTCCAACTAGAATATAAACTCTTTGAAGCCAACAAGGATGTCTTCTCCATTCATGACAACACTTACTAACCTGATTACACAGTGTACTCAGCAAAAATATACTGACTGACATTAACAAAGCCACTACAAACCAAATTCTCCCACAGACTGGTGTAACAAATGACGAAGTAATTAAGAAGACAGATTCTTTGAAATCCAGGTGACTGAGGTTACAAAAATCTCATTTATGTTTTTTACTACACTCAACAGACCCTGAAATAGGATATATTTGAAGCAGCAGCATATTCTCATTTTATTATATTTTATATAATGTCTTTAATACCAGGTACATTGCTCAGTTTATCCAACTTGTCTAGTTAGGCTATTTTTGGGAGGAATTTTGGGAATGTACTCAGAATACTAGCTAGCTTATTTTATCAGTAAGCTTGTTGAGGGAGAACATACCTAAGTAAAATAAAATTGAGTTTGTTTGATTCAAAAAGTAATCATAAAAACAGGAATTGGACTAGAATTTGCCACTGCAACTTTTGCTTTTTTATTCCTTCTTTTTTGCATTTTTTATTTCTTCTACTGGAAGGAATAAAGAATCTCTTTGTTTTCATAATATCCTAAAATTATGAACAACCTCAAGAGTATCAAGCTCTGGAAAATATCTGCAGTTGTTTAATTTGCCCCAAACATAAATTCAGGAAGAATTTTCCATAGCCCTTAAGGACATTTCCTTTTACTTCCTAAAATTCGGCAATTAGATCTTAATTACTCCTATCCCAAGGCTGTTTATATTTTAATAATGATTTGCTTACTATGGTCACTGCTGCAAAGGTATTATTGGAAAAATAATTTTAAGTGGGGAATTCTTGCAGAGCAAATGTGGTCACCATTCCCCCCCTCACCCCGTGCCCACCATTTTAACCCCCAGGCCCAGTGGAAAGAATCCCGAACACAGCCCCCAGTAGCCCCCCCCGAGCTGCGGAAGGAGTGAGCCGTGGTCTGCTGAACTTGGTTTTAAAAGTTTTAAATGAGGGCAGTGGGGTTTGAGAGTTCCTATGCCCTTCTTTTAATTGTTTCCAATTATTAGATCTATTTCACTTAAAGCTGTGACTGGATAAGTAGAAAAGGTCTTTGCCTTTTCCAGGGGCAGCCCCCTGCAGCCCCCTGACAGCCCCCTGCAGCCCCATGCAGCCCCCTGCAGCCCCCTGCAGCCCCCTGCACCCCCCTGCAGCCCCCTGCAGCCCCCTGGCACCCCCCTGCACCCCCCTGCAGCCCCCTGGCAGCCCCCTGCAGCCCGAGGGAAATTCCAGGGGCAGTTTCTTTCTAATGTCCAGGTTTGCTGACAGTAATTACAAAGCAAAGGCTTTAAGCCCTGCTGCCCAGGGGGACTTTTTCCTTTTCTCTGGGACTCCAGGAATGTATATATATATATTTGCCTATTTATATTTAAGCAACTCCAATAGAGCTTTTTAAGAATTTCTTGTTAATCTGCTATTACCATCTGGAGGTATGAGACTAGACATTGAATAGGTAGAGGCACAAATAGAAAATCACACAAGAAACAGAACACAGAAACACTTTTGAGAGGGACCGATGAGGACTGGAGCTCCATTGTCTGATCCCATTTCTGCCCTGTTACAGACCAACTCTAGGTATGATGCAGCCTGCTTTCCAGAGAGCCAGTCTCAGGCCAGTTCTCTCCTGGTTTTAAATCATATTGAGGCCAGATTGTGTTACAGAAATAAATCTTTTTCTCAAAGGCTTGTAACTAAAACCTTTCCAATTTTTTGGTATAGCCCAAAGGTTCCCATTTTAAAGGATTTCTATAATCAGTAACCAATTAGGAACACTTGAACAATACAAATGCAGTAAGACACCAACTAGCAGATTTAAAGACACTTAACACTTACCATATATTTAAGTAATACACTGTTCTGGTTTGCTAAAATTGCTGGAATGCAATGTACCAGAAATGAATTGACTTTTTCAATGGGAATTTATTAGGTTACAAATTTACAGACCTGTGGTCATGAAAATGTCCAAATTAAGGCAGCCAGAGAAAGATCCCTTGATTCTGAGGAAAGGCCGATGGCATCTGGGTTCCTCTGTCACTGGGGAGGCACGTGGCCGGAGTCTGCTGGGCCTTCTCTCCAAAATGCCTCTGGGCTTCTGTGTGTCCTTGTTTGTTTCTCCCAGGGCATTTCTGTCCCTGAGCTCTCTCCAAAATGTCTCTGCCTTTTATCCCCTCATAGAGGACTCCAGTAAAGATGATTAAGACCCCCTTGAATGGGCAGGGTCACATCTCCATGGAAACAACCCAATCAAAAATCCCACCCACAATAGGCTGCCCCGACAAGAATGGATTAAAAGAACATGGCTTTTCTGGGGTACATAACAGTTCCAAACCAGCACACACACCAATTAATAACTAGACTGAACATACCAATTAACAGTTAAATGTACTAAACACTCACTATACCTAAATGACACAAGTTAACAGTTACACAGGCATATTCAATTTCATTAAATATCCATCAATTGTTGGATTACTTATATTTTGGGGTGTACTCAATAATCTCAGGTCAAGGCCTCAAATCCGGTAGGGAATGGTAACCCCCACAACATACCCAGAAATTTATAGCGGTCACAGCAAGAGGGATCATCCTGGAAGTGGGGCCAGGGCTCAAGCTCCGGGCCAGGGGACTCGCACCCCTCTGCTCAACCTCCCGACCCACCCTTACCGGAGGACCCACAACCCAGTCTCATGTCTGGAATTGGAAATGGAAACGTTTCTTCCCTTTGAAGTTTTTGAAGGTGGTGTTCTGGTTTGCTAATGCTGCTGGAATGCAAAACACCAGAAATGGATTTGCTTCTATAAAGGGGGTTTATTTGGCTAAAAAGTTACAGCCTAAAGGCCATAAATTGTCCAATGTAAGGCTTCAGCAACAGGTACTTTCACTGGAGAAACGCCATTGGCATCCAGAAAACCTCTGTTAGCTGAGAAGTCACATGGCTGGTGTCCGCTTGCTCTCAGGTTACATTTCAAAATGGCATTCTCCAAAATGTTGCTCTTGGGACGTTTTGTCCTCTCTTAGCTGGATCTCCTCTCCAAAATGTCACTCTCAGTTGCTCTCAGCTCCTGTGTGTTCTTCAAAGTATCTCCCTTGGCTGTAGCAAGCTCGCTCCTTCTGTCTGAGCCCTTATAGAGCTCCAGTGAACTCATCAAGGTCCATGCTGAATGGGTGCGGCCACACCTCCATGGAAACTATCCAACCAGAGTCATCACCTACAGTTAGGTGGGTTGCATCTCCATGGAAACACTCAATCAAAGGATTCCAATCTAGTCAACACCAATAACATCTGTCCACACAAGATTGCATCAAAGCTAATGGCATTTGGGGGCAATAATACATTCAAACTGGCACAGGTGCCAAAAGGATCTGGCAGAACAGAGGAAAACCCAGTGGCCAAGCCTCTGGACTGAAGAGTATTGGGCAGCTGCAAAAGGCTCGATGACCACATTTACCTATTGTACCAGTTTGTATGTATTATGTCCCCCAGAAAAAGTCATATTCTTTGATGCAATCTTGTGGGGCAGTCATATTAGTGGGCATTAAGTTGGAACATTTGGATTAGGTTGTTTCCATGGAAATGTGCCCCACCTAACTGTGGGTGATGACTCTGATTGGATAATTTCCATGGAGGTGTGACCGCACCCATTTGGAGTGGTTCTAAATTAAATCACTGGAGCCATATAAATGAGCTGACAAACAGAAGGAACTCAGTGCAGCTGAGAGTGACATTTTGAAGAGGAGCTACAGCCAAGAGAGACACTTTGAAGAATGCACAGGAGCTGAGAGAGTAGCTGCAGATGAGAGACAGTTTGAAGATAGCTGTTGAAAGCAGACTTTTGCTCCAAAGAAGCTAAGAGAGGACAAACACCCCAAGAGCAACTGAGAATGACAATTTTGAAGAGAAGCTGAAACCTAGAGAGGAATGTCCTGGGAGAAAGCCATTTTGAAACCAGAACTTGGAGCAGACACCAGCCACGTGCCTTCCCAGCTAACAGAGGTTTTCCGAACACCACTGGCCATCCTCTAGTGAAGGTACCTGATTGTTGATGCCTTACCTTGGACACGTTATGGCCTTAAGACTGTAACTGTGTAACCAAATAAACCCCTTTTATAAAAGCCAGTCCATCTCTGTTGTTTGGCATTCTGGCAGCATTAGCAAACTAGAACACCCATCCTACCAGGGCTCAGAGCCTTGGGCCGGTGGCTTTCTTGATTCTTAAGACTTTTCATCCCACCTGAGTAGCCAAATTGATGCCAATTGAAAGCAGAGGTTCTCTGCCTGATGCACTCAAATGACCAATTCCTGACACTGGGTTTGAAAGAGAGAAAGAGTTTATTGCTAGGTGTGAGGCAGGAGGTCAGATGGCCCATGGCCTAAAAATCTGTCTCCCCACCCAGGGAAGTGAATCTCCCTGGCAACGTGGAATATGACTCCCGGGGAGGAATGTAGACCCGGCATCGTGGGATGGAGAACATCTTCTTGACCAAAAGGGGGATGTGAAAGGAAATGAAATAAGCTTCAGTGGCAGAGAGATTCCAAAACGAGCCGAGAGATCACTCTGGTGGGCACTCTTACGCACACTTTAGACAACCTTTTTTAGGTTCTAAAGAATTGGGGTAGCTGGTGGTGGATACCTGAAACTATTAAACTACAACCCAGAACCCATGAATCTCGAAGACAGTTGTATAAAAATGTAGCTTATGAGGGGTGACAGTGGGATTGGGAATGCCATAAGGACCAAACTCCACTTTGTCTAGTTTATGGATGGATGTGTAGAAAAGTAGGGGAAGCAAACAAACAGACAAAGGTACATAGTGTTCTTTTTTACTTCAATTGCTCTTTTTCACTCTAATTATTATTCTTGTTATTTTTGTGTGTGTGCTAATGAAGGTGTCAGGGATTGATTTAGGTGATGAATGTACAACTATGTAATGGTACTGTAAACAATCGAAAGTACAATTTGTTTTGTATGACTGCGTGGTATGTGAATATATCTCAATAAAATGATGATTAAAAAAAAAAAAAAAAAAAAAAATCTGTCTCCCTACACCGCAGTAACTCTGAGGGTTTTGTAGCACCAAGAGATGGGAAGGTTTTAGGATAATGAGCACAGTGGCCCAGATGATGTGATTAGAGGTGATCTAATGATTGAGGATGCGCAGATTGATTACTTGCTTAGTCACAGAACATTCGAAAGAAAATGGTGGCCTTAATATGACAATGGGTGTGATTTTTAGTATTATAATGAGGCATAGATCACTTATAGGATAAAGTCTAAGCTACTGTATGTGTCAGGAGGGCCCATTTTGGTTAGTTCCAGCTTTGGTTACTAAGATAACTTTGGACTTGGGGTGGGTAGTTCTGGGCTGACCCAAGACCCCTCATTAATAAACATTAGGGACTATCTTTAATGATCACAAGGCTCCAAAGTAAAAAAAAAAAAACAAAAAACAAAAAAAAACAGATAAAATGGGTACTAGTGTGGTCAGTCACAAGGTTTTTGCAATCACAAGAGCAGGAGATAAAGGCTCTACAATCATCAGAGACCAAGGTAGCTAGGTTACAGCTCAGAGATTTCAGGTATTTCCCTCTGTCTACTCTAATACACCAGAAAGTGAAAGAGAACATCTATATAATGGCTCAGTAATCATAGTCATCCTCTAAATCCTAACTTCTCAATTACAAGATGAAAGCAATAAAAATGTGTATACTATATTGTTTGCAGATACAGATGTGTGTAGTCAAAACACAGAAACACAGTGGAAAGGCTACACACCACCTGTGATTTAGGATAATTTTTGGAAGTGTTTGGAAGAGAGTAGGACCCTAAAGAGAACTTTGACAAAACTATGTTGTTTTATTTTTAAAAGGAAAAATCATCTGTGGCAAATACAACAGTGTATTGACCTTGATTGGTTTCAGGTATTTCTTGTAACATTTTCAATGCTTTTCTGCACTTTAAAAACACAAAAGAAGAAAGGAAGAATGAGAGGAGAGGAAAGGAAAACTTCTTCTGACTTCCCCAGCTTCCTAGAACAAATCTAAGCAATCGCCACCTGAATCACTCGATTTAAAACATTATCAGGTTGCCTGTTATATACATATTTTTAAATAACATTTTTTTAAATTTTTGGAATAGTTTTATATTTTCAGAAAAATTGTGAAGATAATCCAGAGAGTTCTCATATGTTCTGCATCCAGTTTCCCCTATTATTAACATCTTACCTTAGTGTGGTGTATTTGTTACAGCTCATGAACCAATACTGATACATTTTCATTAAAGTCCCCACTTTATTCACATTTCCTCTGTTCTTACCTAATGTCCTTTTTCTGTTCCAGAATCTCATCCAAGTTACCACATAATATTTTTAATTGTCACGTCTGCTTGGGCTCCGCTTGGCTGTGGCAGTTTCTCACCTTCCTTGTTTGTGATGATCGCGATGGTTTTGAGGACCTTTGGTCAGGGGTTTTGTAGAATTCCCCATTTGGATTTGTCTGGTGTGTTTCTCACGGGTTTGGGGAGGAAGCCCGGAGGGTAACGTGCCCTTCTGCTCACATCCCACCAAGCGTCCATGCTGCCGACACGGCTTTTCTCTGCCGGTGTAGACCTTGGCACCTGCCTGGGGGGCTCTGCAGGGGTGTCCCCGTCCAGTCAGCTCCTCTCCCCTTTCCACGCTGAACTCTTGGAACCAAGTCACGATGTGCAGCCTGTACTCAAGGACTTGAGAGATATGCTCCACTTCCTTCCCAAAGGAGGATCTACCTAAAGTATTTAGAATTCTCCCCAGGAGATTTGTCTAATTGGCCCCATTTTGAAATTTGTTCAGCAATTTATAGATATCAGGTTGCGCTCATAGATATTTAGTTTATGCTTTGGGTTATAGTCCAAGGCTATTTTATTTATTTCATTGATCAAATCATTTTAGTGTTGGCCACTGGAAGTTCTCCCAGTTGGCTCTTGTGTCCCTTTGAGATGTCTTCCTGTGCATATGTGGGGGTGAGGGGGCTAGCTCTCCCTTACTCTCTAATGGCATTAGAAACCAAAATATAGGTGTTAGATGTGCTCATTGCCCACGCGTGTCTTTGATTCATGCCATTGCCTGTCTCCTCTAATAGACCAAGGAGATACACGTGTGTATACTCATCCATGAATGTAGCATATCTGTAAGTATTTCTATATGTAATCATCAATAGTTACATTAAACTAAACATGAATTCATGCTGGTGACTACATCTCTAATCCATTACCATATTCTAACCTTGTCCCTTTGCTCATCTCTAAACTTCCACTCCGACAGTGAGAAACCTGGCTCCCACCAGCCACCAAAAGTTTTCTTAATTGTTCAAGTCCAGTTTACACAGTGTTATGAGAATTGTTAACCTGTATCCTCATGTGAAACACCGTTATCAGTAGTGCATGGCACTTGCCTCCTAAATGATACTTTAAAGTTTGCGCATATTAAGATTCACTCTTCGTGCTGAACAGTTCAGTGGGTTTTCAAAAATGTGCAGTGTCAAGTGTCCACAATTAAAGAATCATAGAGAACAGTTTTACCTCCCCAAATCCTCTGAGATTCACCTATTCAATCTTGTCCCCTGCTCCAGAGCCTGGCAACCATTGATCTTTTTACACTCACTATAATTTTGCCTTTTCCAAAATGCTGTGTAATTGGAATAATACAGTATAAAGACTTTTCAGACTGGCCTCTTTCAATAACCAATGTGAATTTAATGTCTTTTCTTTGCTTGATGCCTCATTTTTTTTTAAGTTTTATTCACATATCGTATAATCAATTCTAAGTGTTCAATCAATGGCTCCTATATAATCACAAAGTTATGCATTCAGCACCACAATCTATATGAGAAAATTCCCATTTCTTCCCCCAAAAAAAGTTCCATAACCCTCCCTTATTTCCCCTATTATTGACATTTAGCTTTGGTATAGTGCCTTTGTTGTAAGTAATGAGAGAATACTACATTGCTACAGTTAACTATAGACCTTAGTTTGCATTAGTTGTATTTTTCCCCATATACACCACCCCATTATTGACACCTTACAATAGTCACATACATTTTCTCTGGCTCATGTAAGAACTTTCTTATATTTGTACCATTAACCACCTTCATCATCCACTCTGGGTTTCGCTAAGTTATAAAGTCCTGGTTTTATCCTCTAGCTTTCCTTCTGGGGGTGTACACGACCCTAGTCTTCCTCTCTCAGCCATACTCACACTCAGCTTTGTTAGTTACACTAGTATTTTGCTACCATCACACAGTAGTGTCCTATCCATTTCTGATCTTTACAATTAAACTTACTAAACATTCTGTAGTCTTAAGCATCAATTTTCCAATCTCTGCCCTCTTTCTATGCCTGATAATCATGCTCTTGAACTTAGCTCTCAGAATTTGCTTGTTATAGTTAATTCACATTAGTGAGACCATACAGTGTTTGTCCTTTTGTTTCTGGCTTATTTCACTCAACCTAATGACCTCAAGGTTCAGCCACGTCGTTGCATGTATCACGACTTCATTCCGTCTTAGAGCTGCATATTATTCCCTCATATGTACATACCACAGTTTGTTTATCCGCTAGTCAGGTGATGGGCACTTGGGCTGTTTCTATCTATTGGCAATCATGAATAATGCCGCTATAAACATCAGGGTACAGATGTTTGTTTGCCTCCCCATTTTCAGTTCTTCTAAATATATGCGTAGTAATGGGGTTGCCGGATCATTTGGTGACTCTACACTTAGCTTCCTGAGGAAACGCCACATTGCCTTCCAGAGCGGCTGCACCATCCTACATTCCCACCAGCAGTGAGTAAGTGTGCCTCCTTCTCCACAGCCTCTCCAGCACTTGTCGTTTTCTGTTTCTTTTTTTTTGATAATGGCCTTTCTAGAAGGTGTGAAATGTACCTCATTGTGGTTTTGATTTGCATGTCCCTAATAGCCAGTGAAGTTGGCACCTTTTCATATGCTTTTTTAGCCATTTGTATTTCCTCTTTGGAAAAGTGTCTATCCAGGTCTTTTGCCCATTTTTTAATTGGGTTGTTTGTGTTTTTGTTTTTCCTCATTTCTTTTTCATCACTAATATTACATTGTATGGTACAGTTTGTTTACCATTCGTCTGCTGAAGAATGTCTTGGTTGCTTCCAGTTTGGGGTCATTACGGATAAATGTGCTATAAACATCTGTTTGTGGGTTTGTGTGTGTGTGTGTAGATATAGGTTTTCAAATCAGTTGGGTAAATACCTAGGAGTGTGATTGCTGGGTCATACAGCAAGACTACGTTTAGATTTATAAGAAACTATTGAACTGTCTGCCAAAGTGAGAACTGTGCATTTCCACAAGCAGTGTGTCTCAGCCGCACTCCGGGCACAAGGCCCCCTCTCTAATGGAGGGCCAGCTCTGCGCGTGTGACGTGGGTGCTGAGAGCGCCCCAGCTCGTCACGTGGCCCGGGGGCTCCCAGCACACGGGCAGCTCCTGTGGATCCGGGGAGCTGGGGACTCGGCCGAGTGTGCCCTGTTTCTGAACCTCCATCTCTTTGTCTGTCCTCTCCACATGAATATTTATCACACAGAAAGCAGAGCCAGACACCAGTCCCCCATCCTCGGAATCCATCAACACCCCCTTTGTAACTGGGACCCAGGGACAGAGGACTGAGACCCAGTGAAAGTGCTTTGCTTTCCGAGTCGCAAGGGCCGCCGTCAACCGCAGTAAATGGGCTTTTATTCCCTTATTTTGCTGCGACCCAGGTCTTTTGTGGCGCAAAATGATGGTGAATTTGTTGTAGGATAAAATGCAAGTAAGTCCACAGGGAAGGCTCTGAGGGGGTCTCCATGCCCTGCTCTGGGGGTCTCCGAGGGTGGTCCCTAATTCGCTCACGGAGCTCTTTATAAAAGGGCCCTTAGTCCTATAGGGAAAGCTCCGTGTCCAAAGCCACCCGGGGCCTCCTCCCCACACAGGGTGGGTGGCCCGCCCCTGCCCGGGCACAGCGGGGGCTCGGGGAGGAGGCTGGGCACAGCAGCTCTCTTGGGGCCAGGAGCAGACTTGTATTCAAACCTCCATCTGTTCAATGTCAAAACAACCGTAAATCCAGCCCATTTGTGGAGAAATACACTGCAGCCAGTTGTTCCATGTCCTGTAAAGCAGCAGTAGATCAATAAACATCTCCTTTTAGCAGCCCCATGTCCCCGGGCCTGCACACCACACAGCACTGCCCACTCACAGGCCGTGGGCAGGGATGGGGTGCTGTCCGCTCCACATCTCACCTTGGGGGCAGGCATTTGCTCCCCAGCCTCTGTTGCCCCACTGATTCCGGGGAGCCCTCTCCCCGCTTCCTACCCCCAGCAGGACTTTGATGTCAGACAGAGCCGAGAAGCCCGTTTACCACGTTCTCCCGAAGTCCCTTGGCCATTGTGTTTATTCTTCCACTTTGCAACCTTTTACAGATGGGACTTTTAGCAGGAAACGTTTGTCTGTCTGTCCATCTGTCTCTTTTGCACATACAGACACACACACAAATGCACGACTCACTTCTCTCTTATCAAAATTCCCATTTCACTGCCTCCCCATAGAGGAGGGCCCTGGGGGCCTCTGCCCCCCACATCCCTGGAGAGGAACTCAGGATCCTCCATCATTCACCACCTGCCACCCTCGTCCGTGCATCCCCGACCACGGCTCAGTCAGCGAGAGCATGTGCTTGGGCTTGGCCATCACGGTCCATGACCACTTCAGACCATGGCGACCGCTGCCCTTTGGAGCAGATTTGGAAGCGGGCAGGCGTGGGCTCGGGGCACCGAGGGGCCCGTGAACTATCTGAGCAGGTCCTTCAGCAGAAATGGCAAAGGCCGGGGAGGGGAGGCACTGGCCACCTCCAGGAGAAGGGAGGTCAGCTTGTCTGGCGGGACCCGTGGGGGTGGCCATCGGCCTTCTCAGAAGCAAGAGCCGGAGCCTGCGGGGCCTCCTCACACGTCCGGCCAGCCCTGCGTTAGTCAGAGACCGCACGCTCGTTAATCCTCCCAGCTGGTCACACACAATGCAGACCATGTTGGATGACCAGCGTCTTGCCCAGGGTCAGACCACATGTGCACGTTCAAAAGCCGTGAACCAGAAGCTTTCCCGACCCCGGTCTTCCCAAAACTTTGATGGCAAGGCCCAGGGTTCGGGACTTGGCCCCACGATGCGGTGCTTTTCTGAAATGATGTGGGTGTTGAAACAGAGTTTTATGGTTGCTTAAGTGCCATCAGGTTCAATAATGCATTTCTATCGAGAGCTGCGAAGGGATTAGAACAGTTCAAAGGCACCTCAGGTTCATGGAGCAGCCAGTTTCCTAAGTGGAGAGACGCTTTGACTGCACTAACAACTGCCTTTCTCAACACTTTGGAGGAAGCTTTTAAATAACCACTTGGGAGATTCCCGGGTGTCTTTGATAGAGAAGCCGCCTGGCCCCTGAGTCGAAGGCTGGGGCAGGGCAGGTGGCTCTCTCGGGGAAAGGCCCAGCTTCCCCTGCCCCCAGCTGAATCCCAGAGCAGGGACGTGCCCGGGGGACAGAGCGTCCTCCGCCACAAGGCACGCGCCCCGGCAGACCGGCTGCACCAGCAGGGCTGCTTCTGGGGAAACGTTGACGGGGCGCAAAGATTTCCAGCTGGGGGCCCTGGGTGAAGGTGTGTCACTGGTGCTGCAGCACGCACACCCTCTGACCGCAGCTCCGCTTCGAGGACTGAGCCCAAAGAAGCAGAGACCCATCACGGGGGCGGGGGCAGAGGGCTGGGCCCTGCATTTGCCCCCACAGATTCCACACTGTGCCCAAGCTTCTGTGTGGCAGCCTCGAGAGGTGATTGTTGCTAGCAGAGAAATGGTCAAAATCCCATATGTTCAGCAATAGGAAGATGGGTAAATAATCCAAGGAGCATCCACACTCCATAACAGACTCCAATCAGTTCATCACTGTCAGCAATGCACATCATATTCCCATCCAGACCCTGTGCTGTGATGCCTTCTGGTTTAAAAAGTAGAAGAAGGAAACAGAAGAAGGCAAGAAGGGGGAGAAGGGGAAGGAAGGAGGGAAGGAGGGAGGGAGGAAGAAGGAAAGGAAGCAGAGAAATTTCCTTCCATATCCACTCAGTATTCTTTGCTTCCCTTTACAGCAAGCTGCTTCCTGAGGCTTCTTTTCCGGCTCCATGCCCTCCGCCCATCGCCCTTGAACCATTGTTCAGTACAGCTCTCCACCCCCACGACCAGCTTTAATAGCCACAGCAGTGGCATCATTTAGCTTCACCCATCACCGGCCCATGACCCGGTCCCTGTGCCCAATGCCAACGTCTCGGACCAGCTCCGCTGCCAGGTGGTCTCCACCCTCACCTGCTAGCGGCCCTCACCTGTGCCCTTTCCCGATGGAGCTGCCTTGTGTGGTGGGAGGGGAGAGAGTGGCACAACCCCTGGGCCGATGGTTCCGGTTCAGAAGCACAGCCGCCGACTCGGGGCAGGAGCTGTTTGTGGTGCCATCCATGCTGCAAGCTCGCCTGCAGGTCAGGCCAAGCCAGCCCCACAAGGCACGTCCTCCTGCCCGGCCCACACCTCGCTAGAGGGTCCAGACCCCACAAAGTTAACGCATCTGAAAGGGAAGCTTTCTTTTCCCCTTGAGCCTACTTTTCTCCTGTAACTTCCATCTCAGGAATGACGTAACTCGCCCAGCTTTCCCAGCTTTCAGAGCAATCACTCTTGTATGTCTGGTCTTATCACCCAAGTGTATGTCCCTAGATAGGAAAGCTTGGCCTTACCAAATTTTTAAATTTTACATGATTTATATTTTATGCCCCTTTTTAGAAACAGCTTACCCTTCATCCATTTCTTTTCCTTATAATTTTTCTGCCACAAAAGCCAGGCCACTTGATCAGTCGAGTGTCCTACTGTTTCCCACCGTCTAAATTTTGCCAACGCATCCTCCCTGTGGCCTCTGGAGGTCCCTCTGTTCTCTGCATTTTCGCAGCAGCCAGGTCCAGGGACGGCACTGGCTTCAGGTCACCTGTTTGGCAGGACGATAGGTGTGGTTAGGCTTCCCATGGGAGGCATGTGGGATCTGGGTTTCATTCATTTTTTTTTGACATTAGCAATCATTGATGCTCAACATCTATATCCACTGATTCACTGGGAGTAGAAACATAGTGATACTCCAGTATGTTTTCCTTTATTAGGTGAAATCATTTGCTAAGGCGATACTTCCTTATCTCTGTGTGTTTACACTGTGGTGCAATTTATAGAGTTTGCTATCTGTGGATGCAAGGCTGAACTCTTTTATTTGATTTACCTAATTTTTAAGAGAATGAATTTTCCTCTGTCATCCACTAGGTGTCCAATGAGTTTTGTTGTAAAGCTGTTCATTAATTGACTTACACATTTGTGATGGATTCCAGCCAATTCCAGCTCTTCATCCTTATTGAGGCACAACTTGGATCGTCTTTGGCCAGTGGTGGCCTCTTCCAGTCGGCTCTCGTGGTCCCAGATCCCAGAAGTGCCTTCTTCAAAGTTCTCCAAGCCTCGCTCTGCTTGTTCTGTCTAATCACCTGCCTTAATGTGGGATTTGGGAAGATACAAAAGCTGTGCTGTGTTGCTTCTACCACTGCCGCCTTCCCCAGCTTCATCTTCTTTCCCATCACTCATCATCAACAAGTTTTTAAACATGAGTAACATGTTCTCTGACTTTTTTCATAATTAGAATGGAATTGTCATGTAAATAAGGATATAATTTTGTTCAAAGCATTTTCCCAGTTCCTGGAATATAATAACATTCAATAAACATTTAATAAGTAAATGAATGAGCATTCGTGGAGTATTTGTTTTATGTAACCCACACGGTTTCTCACCACAAGGTGGGTAGTATTATCTAATCCTGTCTTAGAAATGAGGAAACTACTATTAAAGGATAACCACCAGCCGAGGGTCAGAGAGCAAGTGGTATAGCCGGACTTTGATTTGATGCCAGAGCCTGTCGCTGCACCCCCAGCCGTGTCCTGCGGACTCGGAACCGCCTCGGGAGGCCTCCCCTGTCCAGCGATGTTCTGCCCATGGGGAGAAGCTGATGTGACTCTGCTGGGCGTCAGCCGCTTCCGCCAACGCACACACATGCGAATGGAGGGAACAGGGGCGCACGAAGGGCACCCATGGACGTGAAGAGCTTATTTTTTTTTGCCGGATGGACGGATTCTGAGTGAATTTTATAATTTGAAATAATTTTTCATTTGTTTTATAATAAGCAACGTTGGAAAAACGCATGCCCCTTGCGTTCTCCCGATGGCCTTGGAGAGTTTTGCCTGTACATATTTTGGGTTAAGGGCAGCAAGAGAAAGCTCCCAAATCCATTTCTGGAGTGAGCCTTGACTCATAAGCCTGGAGTTTTAGCTGAATTCAACAGGCACCAAGCAGGCACCTGCTGTGTGCATAAGCTTCCTCATAAAGGATCCCTGAGTCTCCTTTGTCTTCCGTGGCCATCCTTACCCTCGTGGAAGCTGTGGGGGCGCCATGGAGAAATGCAACTTAAAAGGATAATCCAAGGTTCAGAGGCCCCGAGGGAGGTATTAAAACAGATTTGAATATTTTGAGCATTTTGTACACAGTTCGCCATTGGGTTGATCTTCTGAGGATGAGCGTAAAGAGAGGAAATGGATGTATTTTGTATGGCTGGATTTAGACGATTGTATAAAAGAAGAGTGGTGGCTGAAGTATGCTTTTTGTTTTGTTTTATTTATTTATTTTCCCCCAAATACAAGCACTTTTCTCTTTCTGCTAGTTGCACTGAGTTGCTGATTGTAATAGTTTCTTATTGTTGCACAGCAAATTATCACACATTTAGTGGTTTCATGAAATAACACACATGCTATCAGACAGTTCTGTGGGTTGGAAATCAGACCTACGTCACACTGGGCTAAAATCAAGACGCAGACAGGACCCTGTTCCTTTCTGGAGGCTCCAGGGCAGGATCTGTTTTCCTGCTTTCCAGCTTCCAGAGACCACCTGTGTTCCCTGGCTCATCACCCCCCCCCCACCTCCAAAGCCCGCGAGGCCGCTTCTCTGGGACCTTCCTCCTTCCACAGTCACCGCACCCCTGACCACAGCTGGGAAAGGTTGTCGGATTTTAAGGCTCACGTGATCAGATCAGTTCCAGCTGGATGAGCCAGGATAATTTGCCTTCTCAAGGTCCTTGACTCAAACCACCGCAAAGTCCCTTCTACTGTGTAAAGTAGCATATTCAGAGATGAGGATGTAGGCTTCTGGGGAATGGGGGCTGGGCGGCGGGCGTGCCTACCCAAAACACCCAAATAATGGGGAGATAAAGACACTCTTATGAATCGGAAGGACGAATGCGGTTAAAGTCTCAATTCTCAACTACTGCTTTACAGTTTAATACAATTCCATCATCAGGGTTTTTCTCTAAAATTAACAAGCTGATTCCAAAATTTATAAGAAGTACAGATGAGGCAAAACAATTTTAAAAAATAAGGTTGCAGGACGTATTCTACCTGCTTTCAAGACTTACTTTAAAGCTGCAGTAATAAAATCAGGGTGCTAATGGTGTAAAGGAAGACATGTAGATCAATAGACCTGAATAAAAGTCCAGAAATAGACCCAGAGAATTATGGCCGATTGATTTGTGACAAAGGTGCTGAGGTAATTCAATGGAAAATAATGATATTTTTCAAAACCTGATGCTGCAAAAAAAATGTACATTCCTATGCAAAATACCTCAACCCTTACTTCACACCATATGCAAAAATCAATTTGAAGCACGTTATGGAGTTAAATGTAAGTGTTAAAACTACCAATTTACTCAAAGAAACATAATGGAAATGTTCAGTGACCTTGTGTTAAGCAAAGATTTCTTAAAAGGATATTAAAACCTAGAAATAAACAATTTTTTAAAATGACAACTGAGATTTCATGAAAATTAAAAATGTTGGCTTTCAAAACACACTAGAAAATGAAAAAGCAAACCACAGACTGGAAGAAAATAGGTGCAAAACAGATATCTAATAAAAAACATGTATCAAGCATATATGCAGAACTCTTCCAACTCAACATAAAGAAGACAAAGTGTTTAAGAAACGAGCACAAAAAGTAAACAGATACTTTACCAAAGAAGAGGAACATGTGGTTAATAAGCACATGAAAAGATGCTCAAATCATTAAGACTTTAGAAGAATGCAAATTAAAGCCATAATGAGATACCACTTCATACCCATTCAAATGGCTAAAATTTTTTTTTTTAATCATCATTTTATTGAGATATATTCACATACCACGCAGTCATACAAAACAAATTGTACTTTCGATTGTTTACAGTACCATTACATAGTTGTACATTCATCACCTAAATCAATCCCTGACACCTTCATTAGCACACACACAAAAATAACAAGAATAATAATTAGAGTGAAAAAGAGCAATTGAAGTAAAAAAGAACACTGGGTACCTTTGTCTGTTTGTTTCCTTCCCCTACTTTTCTACACATCCATCCATAAACTAGACAAAGTGGAGTTTGGTCCTTATGGCATTCCCAATCCCATTGTCACCCCTCATAAGCTACATTTTTATACAACTGTCTTCGAGATTCATGGGTTCTGGGTTGTAGTTTAATAGTTTCAGGTATCCACCACCAGCTACCCCAATTCTTTAGAACCTAAAAAGGGTTGTCTAAAGTGTGCGTAAGAGTGCCCACCAGAGTGATCTCTCGGCTCGTTTTGGAATCTCTCTGCCACTGAAGCTTATTTCATTTCCTTTCACATCCCCCTTTTGGTCAAGAAGATGTTCTCCATCCCACGATGCCGGGTCTACATTCCTCTCCGGGAGTCATATTCCACGTTGCCAGGGAGATTCACTCCCCTGGGTGTCTGGTCCCACGTCGGGGGGAGGGCAGTGATTTCACCTTTCAAGTTGGCTTAGCCAGAGAGAGAGGGCCACATCTGAGCAACAAAGAGGCATTCAGGAGGAGACTCTTAGGCACAAATATAGGGAGGCCTAGCCTCTCCTTTGCAGCAACCGTCTTCCCAAGGGTAAAACTTATGGTAGAGGGCTAAACCCATCAAACCACCAGTCCCCTATGTCTGTGGTCATGTTAGCAACCATGGAGGTGGGGTAGGCGAATACCCCTGCATTCTCCACAGGCTCCTCAAGGGGGCACTACATCTTTTTTTTTTTTTTTTCCTTGTTTGTCTTTTTTCTTTTTTTTTTTTTTTTAACTTTCCCTTCTTTTTTAAATCAACTGTATGAAAAAAAAAGTTAAAAAGAAAACAAACATACAATAAAAGAACATTTCAAAGAGACCATAACAAGGGAGTAAGAAAAAGACAACTAACCTAAGATAACTGCTTAACTTCCAACATGTTCCTACTTTACCCCAAGAAAGTTACATAATATAGCAACATTTCAGTGAACTTGTTCCTACTACATCCATCAGAAATTAACAGACCATAGTCATTTCTGGGCATCCCCAGAACGTTAAATAGCTTATCTGTTCTTCTTGGATTATTGTTCCCCCTTCCTTAATTGCTCTCTACTGCTAGTTCCCCTACATTCTACATTATACACCATTTGTTTTACATTTTTCAAAGTTCACATTAGTGGTAGCATATAATATTTCTCTTTTTGTGCCTGGCTTATTTCGCTCAGCATTATGTCTTCAAGGTTCATCCATGTTGTCATATGTTTCACGAGATCGTTCCTTCTTACTGCCGCGTAGTATTCCATCGTGTGTATATACCACATTTTATTTATCCACTCATCTGTTGAAGGACATTTGGGTTGTTTCCATCTCTTGGCAATTGTGAATAATGCTGCTATGAACATTGGCGTGCAGATATCTGTTCGTGTCACTGCTTTCCGATCTTCCGGGTATATACCGAGAAGTGCAATCGCTGGATCGAATGGTAACTCTATATCTAGTTTTCTAAGGAACTGCCAGACTGACTTCCAGAGTGGCTGAACCATTATACAGTCCCACCAACAATGAATAATTGTTCCAATTTCTCCACATCCCCTCCAGCATTTGTAGTTTCCTGTTTGTTTAATGGCAGCCATTCTAATCGGTGTTAGATGGTATCTCATTGTGGTCTTAATTTGCATCTCTCTAATAGCTAGTGAAGCTGAACATTTTTTCATGTGTTTCTTGGCCATTTGTATTTCCTCTTCAGAGAACTGTCTTTTCATATCTTTTGCCCATTTTATAATTGGGCTGCCTGTCCTATTGTCATTGAGTTGTAGGATTTCTTTATATATGCAAGATATCAGTCTTTTGTCAGATACATGGTTTCCAAAAATTTTTTCCCATTGAGTTGGCTGCCTCTTTAGCTTTTTGAGAAATTCCTTTGAGGTGCAGAAACTTCTCAGCTTGAGGAGTTCCCATTTATCTATTTTTTCTTTTGTTGCTTGTGCTTTGGGTGTAAAGTCTAGGAAGTGGCCGCCTAATACAAGGTCTTGAAGATGTTTTCCTACATTATCTTCTAGGAGTTTTATGGTACTTTCTTTTATATTGAGATCTTTGGTCCATTTTGAGTTAATTTTTGTGTAGGGGGTGAGGTAGGGGTCCTCTTTCATTCTTTTGGATATGGATATCCAACTCTCCCAGCCCCATTTGTTGAAAAGACCATTATGGCTCAGTTCAGTGACTTTGGGGGCCTTATCAAAGATGAGTCGGCCATAGATCTGAGGGTCTATCTCTGAATTCTCAATTCGATTCCATTGATCTATATGTCTATCTTTGTGCCAGTACCATGCTGTTTTGGCAACTGTGGCTTTATAATAAGCTTCAAAGTCAGGGAGTGTAAGTCCTCCCACTTCGTTTTTCTTTTTTAGAGTGTCTTTAGCAATTTGAGGCATCTTCCCTTTCCAAATAAATTTGATAACTAGCTTTTCCAAGTCTGCAAAGTAGGTTGTTGGAATTTTGATTGGGATTGCATTGAATCTGTAGATGAGTTTGGGTAGAATTGACATCTTAATGACATTTAGCCTTCCTATCCATGAACATGGAATATTTTTCCATCTTTTAAGGTCCCCTTCTATTTCTTTTAGTAGAGTTATGTAGTTTTCTTTGTATAGGTCTTTTATATCTTTGGTTAAGTTTATTCCTAGGTACTTGATTTTTTTAGTTGCTATTGAAAATGGTATCTTTTTCTTGAGTGTCACTTCCGTTTGTTCATTTCTAGCATATAGAAACATTACTGACTTATGTGCATTAATCTTGTATCCCGCTACTTTGCTAAATTTGTTTATTAGCTCTAGTAGGTGTATCGTTGATTTCTCAGGGTTTTCTAGATATAAGATCATATCATCTGCAAACAATGACAGTTTTACTTCTTCTTTTCCAATTTGGATGCCTTTTATTTCTTTGTCTTGCTGGATTGCCCTGGCTAGCACTTCCAGCACAATGTTGAATAACAGTGGTGACAGCGGGCATCCTTGTCTTGTTCCTGATCTTAGAGGGAAGGCTTTCAGTCTCTCACCATTGAGTACTATGCTGGCTGTGGGTTTTTCATATATGCTCTTTATCATGTTGAGGAAGTTTCCTTCAATTCCTACCTTTTGAAGTGTTTTAAAAAGGATTTTGTCAAATGCTTTTTCAGCATCTATTGCGATGATCAATTGATTTTTCCCTTTTGACTTGTTAATGTGTTGTAATACATTGATTGTTTTTCTTATGTTGAACCATCCTTGCATGCCTGGAATGAACCCCACTTGGTCATGGTGTATGATTTTTTTAATGTGTCTTTGGATTCGATTTGCAAGTATTTTGTTGAGGATTTTTGCATCTATATTCATTAGGGAGATTGGCCGGTAGTTTTCCTTTTTTGTAGCATCTTTGCCTGGTTTTGGTATTAGATTGATGTTAGCTTCATAAAATGAGTTAGGTAGTGTTCCATTTTTTTCAATGTTTTGGAAGAGTTTGAGTAAGATTGGTGTCAGTTCTTTCTGGAAAGTTTGGTAGAATTCCCCTGTGAAGCCATCTGGCCCTGGGCATTTATTTGTGGGAAGATTTTTGATGACTGATTGGATCTCTTTGCTTGTGATGGGTTGGTTGAGGTCTTCTATTTCTTCTCTGGTCAGTCTAGGTTGTTCATATGTTTCCAGGAAATTGTCCATTTCTTCTATGTTATCCAGTTTGTTGCCATACAGTTGTTCATAATATCCTCTTATAATTTTTTTAATTTCTTCAGGATCTGCAGTTATGTCACCTTTTTCACTCATTATTTTGTTTATCTGGGTCTTCTCTCTTTTTGATTTTGTCAGTCTAGCTAGGGGCTTGTCAATCTTGTTGATCTTCTCAAAGAACCAACTTTTGGTGATATTTATCCTCTCTATTGTCTTTTTGTTCTCTATGTCATTTATTTCTGCTTTAATCCTTGTTATTTCTTTTCTTCTACTTGGTTTGGGATTGGTTTGCTGTTCATTTTCTAGCTTCTTCAGTTGATCCATTAGTTGTTTGATTTTGGCTCTTTCTTCCTTTTTAATATATGCGTTTAGTGCTATAAATTTCCCCCTTAGCACTGCTTTTGCTGCATCCCATAGGTTTTGGTATGTTGTGTTCTCATTTTCATTCGTCTCTATATATTTAGCAATTTCTCTTGCTATTTCTTCTTTAACCCACTGATTGTTTAGGAGTGTGTTGTTTAACCTCCAGGTATTTGTGAATTTTCTAAGTCTCTGATGGTTATTGACTTCTAATTGTATTCCATTGTGGTCAGAGAATGTGCTTTGAATAATTTCAATCTTTTTAAATTTATTGAGGCTTGTTTTATGTCCCAGCATATGATCTATTCTGGAGAAAGTTCCGTGAGCACTAGAAAAGTATGTGTATCCTGGTGATTTGGGATGTAATGTCCTGTAGATGTCTGTTAAATCTAATTCATTTATCAGATTGTTTAGGTTTTCAATTTCCTTATTGGTCTTCTGTCTGGTTGATCTATCTATAGGAGAGAGTGATGTGTTGAAGTCACCCACAATTATTGTGGAAACATCAATTGCTTCCTTTAGTTTTGCCAGTGTTTCTCTCATGTATTTTGTGGCACCTTGATTGGGTGTATAGACATTTACGATTGTTATTTCTTCTTGCTGAATTGTCCCTTTTATTAGTATGTAGTGGCCTTCTTTGTCTCTCAAAACATCCCTGCATTTGAAGTCTATTTTATCTGAGATTAATATTGCTACACCTGCTTTCTTTTGGCTGTAGCTTGCATGAAATATTTTTTTCCATCCTTTCACTTTCAGTTTCTTTGTGTCCCTGTGTCTAAGATGAGTCTTTTGTATGCAACATATTGATGGTTCATTTTTTTTGATCCATTCTGCAAATCTGTATCTTTTAATTGGGGAGTTTAATCCATTTACATTCAACGTTAAAACCATGAAGGCATTTCTTGAATCGGCCATCTTATCCTTTGGTTTATGTTTGCCATATTTTTCCCTCTCTCTATTAATATCCTTTATTGTACCCATACCGAATCTCTTTAGTACTGAACCTTTCTCCAAGTCTCTCTGTCCTGTCTTTGTTTCTCTGTCTGTAGGGCTCCCTTTAGTATCTCCAGTAGGGCAGGTCTCTTGTTAGCAAATTCTCTCAGCATTTGTTTGTCTGTGAAAAATTTAAGCTCTCCCTCAAATTTGAAGGAGAGCTTTGCTGGATAAAGTATTCTTGGCTGGAAATTCCTCTCACTCAGAATTTTAAATATATCGTGCCATTGCCTTCTTGCCTCCATGGTGGCTGCTGAGTAGTCACTACTTTGTCTTATGCTGTTTCCTTTGTATGTGGTGAATTGCTTTTCTCTTGCTGCTTTCAGAACTTGCTCCTTCTCTTCTATGTTTGACAGTGTGATCAGTATATGTCTCGGAGTGGGTTTTTTTTGGATTTATTCTATTTGGAGTTCGCTGAGTATTTATGATTTGTGTATTTATGTTGTTTAGAAGATTTGGGAAGTTTTCCCCAACAATTTCTTTGAATACTCTTCCTAGACCTTTACCCTTTTCTTCCCCTTCTGGGACACCCATGAGTCTTATATTTGGACGTTTCATATTATCTATCATATCCCTGAGGTCCATTTTGATTTTTTCAATTTTTTTCCCCATTCTTTCTTTTATGCTTTCATTTTCCATTCTGTCATCTTCCAGGTCACTGATTCGTTGTTCAACTTCCTCTAGTCTTGTACTATGAGTGTCCAGAATCTTTTTAATTTGGTCAACAGTTTCTTTAATTTCCATAAGATCATCCATTTTTTTATTTAGTCTTGCAATGTCTTCTTTATGCTCTTCTAGGGTCTTCTTGATTTCCTTCATATCCCATACTATGGTCTCATTGTTCATCTTTAGTTCTTTGAGTAGCTGCTCTAGGTGCTGTGTCTCTTCTGGTCTTTTGATTTGGGTGCTTGGGCTTGGGTTATCCATATCGTCTGGTTTTTTCATATGCTTTATAATTTTCTGTTGTTTTTGGCCTCGTGGCATTTGCTGAACTTGATAGGGTTCTTTTAGGGTTTGTAGACCTACTGAAGTCCTTATCTCTAATTTATCAGATCTACAGCTTCGTGGAGTACACTTTCTCTAACTAACCAGCAGGTGGCGTCCACGAGCCACGTGTTCTCCACAAGCCAGTTCTCCCCTGCTTAGCCTTTTTGGTGAGTGGGGGAGTGAGTCTTGTGGGGCCCAATTTGTGTACCAAGCTTGCGTGTGTAGTTGGTGTTGCCTGCCCTGTATGTGGGGCGTGTTTCTGGGCAGTCGGGGAGGGGGGGTGGCCCTAACAATCAAATCTCCCTGATGATCCTAGAGTTTTAAAGCTGCTGCAATAGTCTAATCCTTCAGTTCAGTCCTGCCACAGTTTGTCTCTGCCACTGACCCACAAGTCCTTGGTATTGGCGTATGGCTCCTGAGACTTGCAAGTGGGCCCCTCTTCCAGGCTGTGCACCCCGGGTCCTCTGTTGAGGGATGACTGTGCTATGTCACAGGTGAGTGCCGTCCCCCCAGGGCAGTTCTGGGCTGCTGGGCTGTGTAGGGAGGCTCCCAGTCTGCTCAAATGATGGCTGAATGGGGCTTTGTTAATTCACACTGCTCCACCTTCCCAGCTCTGGGACATTCAGCTGAGGTTGCAGGGAAGGCTAATGTCCACGCCCAGTTTTGTGGTGTGTGCCTGTTATTTGAAGCACTTCCGTCACACTGGGTTGTCTGGGGCAGCTCTGGGCTATGGGGCTGGCGATGGGCAGGAGTGTTTCCTGTCCACCAGGATGGTGGCTGTGAGCGGACACCCCCCTTTTCTTGGGAAGTTGTGTTGTTTATTGAATTTTCTCAGCCACTGGATTATTGCCTTTTGTCTCAGAGCTCTCTTAGTTCTGCTCTTGACTTGACGTGCCCAAATTGCAAGTCTTTGAAGCTTTCTGTATTGGGCTTCTTAGAGTAATTGTTTTAGAAAAAGAAAAAAGGATTTAAAAAAAAAAAAAAAAAACAAAAAAGGGCCCTCCTCAGAGACCTAATGGGTTATTGAAATGCTAATAGACGAAGCAACCAGGGTCGTTAAGGAAAGGTCCACAGGGCAGAGAGATCAGCTTTTCTTCGGGATTTGCACATGCGCCTCAGGGCCTGAGCTCGGGCTTGAGCTCTGCCCTTCCCCCTTCTATGTCCACCAGAACTCCAAAAATCCTCCGCTTTTATTTTGGAGTTTTTCGTGTTGTTTTTTTTCTATGCCTGTCTCCTCTCTGCTGGGCTGGCTGCTCTCAGAGTCTCTGGTGTCTGGTCTCAGTCTATCTATGGTTGGAGTTTGAATCAGTAGAATGAGTTTCCGATAAGAGCAGCCACTGCACTTCTCCCTTCTCCTTCCTGGAGCTGACAGCCCCTCCTCCCACGGGACTGAGCCTGGCAGGGAGGGGCGCGGGTCCCCTGGCCGCAAAAACTTACAGATTTCGCTGATCTCAGCAGTTCCACGTTTTCATGAGTGTTGTATGAAGTATGCCCAAAGTCAGATTGCTCTGTGGTGTCCAGTCCACGCAGTTCCTGGATTTTTACCTACTTTCCTGGAGGAGTAACTAAAACTTACAGCTCACCAGTCTGCCATCTTGCCCCGCCTCCTCAAATGGCTAAAATTTTAAAGACAAAATCTCAAGTGTTGCCAAGGATATGGAGCAAATGGAATTTTCAAATACTGCTGGTGAGAATGCAAAATAGGACAGTGACTTTGAAATATTGTTTAGCAGTTTTTTATAAAGTTCAAACCTACAAACTTATCACATGACCTAATAATTCCACATGTAGGTATTGATCTAAAAGAGATCAAAACACATGCTCACACAAAGACTTGCAAGTAAATATTCAGGCAGCTTCGTTCATAACAGCTGGAAGCTGAACAGAACCCAAATGCCTACGAGCTGAGGTATGGATAAACACTTTTTGGTATATCCTTTTCATGGAGCACCAGTCAGCAATAAAAAGGAATAAAATAACAATATTTATGACACATGCAGCAACATGCATGAACCTCAGCATCATTATCACAAGGAAAGAAGACAGGCACAAAGCACCAAATACTGTATGATTCAATTTATATAAAATGCTACAAAAGTCAAAACTATAGCAGATCAGCATAAATGGGGGCTGGGGTGGGATTGGCTACAAAGTGCATAGGGTTCATTTTATTGTAGATAAAACATACTTCAATTAAGACAAACCACAAATAAGCCAATAGAAGAGAAAAAAAAAGAATAGTAAAATATACTCAATCCAAAATAACATAGGAAAAAAGAGCAAAGAACAGATGGAGAAAGTGAAAACAAATAGAGGTATAGTAGTTTTAAGCCAAATGAAATCAAGTATTACTTTAAACATAAATAAACTAAACACTCCAATTAAAAGTCAGAGATAGTCAGAATGGATAAAAAGCAAGAGTCAATAATATGCCATTTATATAACATGCAGTTTAAGTACAAAGAACCAGATAAGCTAAAAGCAAGTTAGATCAAAGTTAGACAGTAGACCTGCTAATGACTGCAGTATATCAGACAAAGTGGACTTTAAGACAAGAAGTGGTACCAGATAAAATGAGGATCATATTACAATGAGAAAGATAAATTCATAATATACATAATGGTCTTTAATGAGCATGCACACCACTCCCCATCTCCCAAGAAAGAGCTTAAAACAGGTGAGGCAATTCACCTAAAGAAGGAAATAGATCCGTATTGCAGTCACAGTTTTCAGCAGTTGTCTCTCAGGAATCGATAGAACATGTATGCCAAAAATAGGATAGGTAGATGTTAGACTAGATAGAGGATAGATAGATAGAAGGATGGATAGATAGATGATAGATGGATGAATAGAGGATAAGCTCTAATTAGCACGTTCAACATTTTAACTGATCTGCATTTACAGCACACTACTGAACAAAAGTGTGGAATACACTTTCTTTTCAAGTGCTCACAGAATAGTAATCAATTTACACCACAGGATGAGCCTTAAAAGAAATTTCAATAAAGCTCAAAGTACTGAAATTGTACAGATTATATTTTATAATCACAAGGGAATTAAAATAGAAATCAACAACAAAATTTTTATATAAAAAACCCATGTGCGGTCGCAGTTGATTCGTCTGGGGGGGGGGGGTGGCGGCCGGTTGCTAAATCCTAGGCTCCCAGGATTGCTCGGAGGGTACCGGCGGCGGGGGCTCTTTCCCGGAGGCGAGGGCGAGGCGGGGGACTTGGCCAGGTCCCCGGCGGGGTGGCGTGCAAAGTATGGAGGGCGGCGAGAAAGGAACAGGCGGGACACGGTTCTTTTAGGGTGAAGAAGCCAAGAGAGAGAGAGTTTATTAGGGGAGAGTACAAGCTTATATCGGGCGTTTAGAGGGCGGGGTAGCTGTAGGGGTTAAAGGCTTGGATTGGTTCTGAGAGGGCGCGGAGGTTGATTGAAAAGGGGCGAGAGTTGCTCCGGTAACGGTGTCTGGCAACAATGTATGCGCACTGGTGGTGATGGGAGTTGCACTGGCAACGGGGAGTGTCCGGGCAAGATAAGGGGGTGGGGAAAAGGCGGTTCCCTCCGGCAAGCCTCCCCTAACAGTGGTATTTTGGGTGAGGAAATGGGGCCTGCCTCCGGCCTCACTTTCCCAGGCCCGGGGGACTGCGGAGGGCACTGTCGCCCGTGCCCACCACCCTCCCCAGGGGCTGATCAGGTCCCCCAGCCCAGGCCCGCCAAGTTGAAGCACGTAATCAGTGTCCCGCATTTCCCTCTTCTTTTCTAATTAAACGAAGAAGCTTACCGGAGAGGTCCGCTAAGGGATGAGGGAAGGGGGAGGCAGGGGAGGGGAAAAAGGGGTTGACGGTGGCTCAGCGAGGCTGGAGCTCGGCGTTGGTGTGGCGCCCGGGCGCTCGACAGGGGCCTTGCTGCTTGCGGGATGGACGAGGGTGGGGGGTTTAAAGTTGGAGGTTCAGAGAAGCTGGAGCTCGAGGTTGATGCGATGTTCAGGCGATTGAGAAGGGCCTCGCGGTCGGCGGGTTGACCGGTGGCGGTGAGGTCGCGGAGGGTTGGTTGTCATTTCGGAGTAGGGAGCGTCAGAGGTGGCGAGTCGCTGGTACTGGACTTGCACGAACGAGGAGAAAATAGCATCCGTTTGTTTCCTTACAAGCTGGACAATTCTGCGGATAATGCAGGGTCCTAAGGTGAGAGCTAGAATAATCATTAGTAGGGGGCCGAGGAGAGGGAGGAGGTAAGGGAGGAGGGGGTAAAGATGTGGGACCAATAGCTGGTGGCTTCACGGTTTCTTTTGCGTTGTTCCAGTCCCTCTCGGACCTTCTTTAGGCTGTCTTCGGCGAGACCTGTGGAATTGGCATATACACAGCACTCTTCTCCTAGGGCGGCGCAAAGGCCTCCTTCTTTGAGGAGGAGAAGGTCGAGACCTCGGCGGTTTTGGAGCACTACCTCAGAGAGGGAATTGACAGAATTTTTAAGATGGGAAATAGCGTCTTGTAGGTGACGAATGTCCTCGTCAACAGCCGCCCGGAGGTGAGTTAGGGCGGAGCCTTGACTGGTTAATGCAGCGATTCCGGTGCCAGCGCCTGCAAGACCTAGGAGGGAGGCAATCGTGAGGACAGTGATGGGCTCTCGCTTTTGCAGTGGGGCAGAAGCTGCAGTTGTTTCCAGGCGGAGGAAGAAATCTTCCTTGCTGTGGTATAGGACCCTAGGGATAAGGACAATTAGGAGGCAAGTTTCATTAGTTGTATTGAGGGTTTGCACGTTAAGGCAGGGGGTAAGCCCTGTAGAGGAGCAGAGCCATTGGGAGGAGTTATGAGGGATGAGAAATTTTGTAGAGCTGCTGGGAGATGAGTAGTCGGCGCAAGCTGTGAGGTTGGGAGAGTTACTTGAGCGAGGGCGGATGCACTTTCCTGTAAAGGAGACTGAATGAAAGGTTAGGGGGACGGCAGAGGTATTCCAATTGCATTCCGAGGGGCTGTCCTCTGCATTTTCTGAAAAGGAGAGGTTGGAGGCTACTGGCTCATACAGGGGGGAGGAAGTGGAGAGGCAAAGCCAACAAGAGGAGGTAAGATTGGGATAGGAGACATTTAGTGAGGTGAAGGTTGCTTGGATAAGGCTGAAGAGGGGAGAGGAGTAATGAGAGGGGGGTAGAAAAGGTTGGGGTGGTGGGGTTGGCGATGCGCTGTTTGTAGCTGAGGTGCAGTTTCCGGATGTGCTGCTTGTACTTGAAGTGCGGCTGGAGGGCTTTCGAGCGCAGGTTTCTTCGACTCTGGAGACAAAGGTGGCGAAAGGCTTACTCGGCTCCTGGAAGAGCTTGGTGAATTTATTAGGCCGACAGGCAGAGCAGTTGGCAAACGCTCGTAAGGCGATTCCCCAAAGGATAGGCCAAAAGGTGGCAGGTGCATTAATATAAGCAGATGCATTTATAAACGCTCCCGTGCCTAGATAGGCTTCGGGGTGATGATAGACTCCAGTGGCTGCGTCTTGCTCACTTTGCTTAGCTGCTTCCGCCTGGAAGTGAGCACGCCAATCAACAAACTGGCCGGGGTTAAGAATGGAACGGGCAAGCGAGGCCCAGTCTTGGGGGATGCAAAAGTCCATGCCGAGATCCTGCAGTATTTGGGAAGCGTATGGGCTACCTAACCCGTCCTCTTTGACGGCCCTGCAAAGCTGCTTGATAGTATCAGAGTCAATGGGATACCAGTCATACGGTTTCTGTGGTGTGGGGGTAAGGTTAAGAGGAAAGCAGCGAAAAGCACGAGAGAAAGGAGGACGCGCTTGCAGAGGGCTTGGCGCGGGAGTGGGGGTAGGGGGAGCGTTGCCCCAAGGGTTGCCTTGAGGTGTAGAAGGCAGCCAGGGGTTGTTAGTCGGCAGGGTGGGAGGAGCGGCGGCAGCTGCCGGTAGCGGCTCCGAGGGGGAGCTCGCCAGAGGGGGAGGCGGAAGTGGGAGGCCCCAAGCGTCGCAAGACGGCGGCGTGTTGGGAGTGGCTAAGACACAAGATGGCGGACTAGCTCCGCCCTGTGAAAGGGCGGGGTAAAGCGCTTGCGGTTTCCGGCCCAGCTTAGGGCTGACGTCATCGCCGGAGCACTTCCTCCCCTCGATGGAAGAAGAAGGAGGAGGAGGAAGTTCGCCATCTTGGCGAGGCTCAGTGTTATTTTGTTTTTTGGGAGTCACTTTGAGCGCGTTGTTAATCTGCTCGACTAAGGACTCTGTGTCCGAACCGTGGTCTACATTAGTATCGCTGTCTGAATCTGTTGACTGGGTTGATAAGGCCTCCTTGGATTTAATGGGGCCTCGATCAGGGGGGAGGGAGCCTTGAAGGCAGGAGCGGACGGTTATTAAGGTGGGGAGCAAGCTGGGAGGGAAGCGCTTGTTCTCATGTTCCATGGCGTTGGTGACCCGATCAATAAGGCGATCATAAGTAACAGGGTCCCAAAGATGGCAAGTGGTGAGCCATGGGTAAAGGGCAGCAGGAGGTCCCAGTATACTTGCAGCTGCCGGACAGACACCTTACAGCGATGTGTGTCTAGGAGACCAGCCAGAGCACGAACTTGGGGTGCTTGGCGTGCAGATAGACGATTACCCATAGCGGAGTGAGAAAAGAAGAAGGGGGGTTGATTATTGAGTAAAGAAAATGAGGTAAACCGTGGTCGCGAGGCCGAAGGAGACGGCGAGAATAGAAGGCAGGAGCCTCTAGTAGCGAGAGCAGTTTGGGGGGGGGGGGCGGTCGCAAAGAGGCACACCGCGCGAAACAAAGAAACAAAGACACAAAGGACCACAGCAAAGTAATGGAGGGGAAGAGGGAAAGCTACTGGAGGAAGAGTGTTAGGAGGAATGGGGGGACATAGGAAGAGAAGACGAAAGGTAGTCGGGGGTAAGAGTTAGGTTAACGCGGGAAAGGAAGAGCGGCCCGGGCGCAGAGCGGCGTGGGAGAGGTGGCTCCGGACGTGGAGCGGCGAGGGAGAGGCGGCTCCGCGGGGCGGCGAGGGAGAGGCGGTCCTTACTTTGCAGGCGAGGAGAAGGGGAGCTGGAGAGGCGTCCGGGCGAGCGGGTGGTTTTACTGGACCGCTGCGTGGAGAGGACTTTTAATTCCAGGGGCCCCACGTTGGGCGCCAGTTGCGGTCGCAGTTGATTCGTCTGGGGGGGGGGGGTGGCGGCCGGTTGCTAAATCCTAGGCTCCCAGGATTGCTCGGAGGGTACCGGCGGCGGGGGCTCTTTCCCGGAGGCGAGGGCGAGGTGGGGGACTTGGCCAGGTCCCCGGCGGGGTGGTGTGCAAAGTATGGAGGGCGGCGAGAAAGGAACAGGCGGGACACGGTTCTTTTAGGGTGAAGAAGCCAAGAGAGAGAGAGTTTATTAGGGGAGAGTACAAGCTTATAACGGGCGGTCTAGAGGGCGGGGTAGCTGTAGAGGTTAAAGGCTTGGATTGGTTCTGAGAGGGCGCGGAGGTTGATTGAAAAGGGGCAAGAGTTGCTCCGGTTAACGGTGTCTGGCAACAATGTATGCGCACTGGTGGTAATGGGAGTTGCACTGGCAACGGGGAGTGTCCGGGCAAGATAAGGGGGTGGGGAAAAGGCGGTTCCCTCCGGCAAGCCTCCCCTAACAGTGTTATTTTGGGTGAGGAAATGGGGCCTGCCTCCGGCCTCACTTTCCCAGGCCTGGGGGGCTGCGGAGGGCGCTGTCGCCCGTGCCCACCACCCTCCCCAGGGGCTGATCAGGTCCCCCAGCCCAGGCCCGCCAAGTTGAAGCACGTAATCAGTGTCCCGCACCCATGTATTTGGAAACTAAACAATTCACTGTCATACAGGTCAAAGGTCAGAAAGCAATATCACAAGGAATATTAGAAAAAAATTAAACTGAATAATAATACAAAACATTAAAATTGGAGGATGCAGATAAAGCAGTGCTTAAATTTGCAAATTTATATGCTTAGATTTAAAAAGAATAAATACATGCATTCACTGATATATCATTCTACTTTAAGGAGTTAAGGGAAAATATCAAACTGAGCCAAAGGAAGCAGACGAAAGGAAATAATAAAAATCATAGCAGAAATTGATGAGATCGGAAATGCAATAGAGAAAATGGTTGAAGTCAGAAAGTGATTATTTGAAAACATTAATAAAATTGATAAACTCTTACTAGATTTATAACCAAAAAACTTAGAAAACACTGATTATCCAATATGAAGAACACAATATGATAAATGAGCAAAACATTAAGAAAACATTCCACAAAAATGTCTAAAAAGCCCCTGAAAAATATCTCATCTGTAGTCATCAGGAGAATGCATCTGAAACCATGAGAGCTGTTGTCACACCTGCTTGGGAGGACTCGATTTAAAAGGTAGAAAACACCAGATCTGGGCAAGATTGTGGAGATACAGAAACTCTCACACATTATTTCTGATGCATTCATTTTGGAAAATGTTTGGCGGTTTTTCATAATGTTCAACACATTCCTACTCCATGGCCCCCAAATTCTACTCCTAGGCATGAAATCTTTTTTAAAAAAAGAAAGAAAGTGTCTCCCCCAAACTTTGCATGAGTGTGTTCCTAACAGCTTTCCCCAGTATAACCCTAAACTGGGAACCACCCAAATGTCCATCCACGGTGGCTGCAGATGCCAAGTCAGTGCCTTCTCCCAGTGGTCAGCGCCCAGCAGTAGGGTGGACGCAGCGAGCTGCACGCAGACCACGGATAAATCTTAGAAATATCACAACGGAGTCCACGCTGTATGGTTCCACTTACAAAGCTTTAGAAAAGGCAAAACTAATCTACGACAATCAAAGTCAGAGCAGTGTTGACCTCAGAGGCGTACTGATGGCAAAGGGTCACAAAGAAACTTTCGACGGAGATGGAATGTTCCGTTTCTCAACAGTGGTATCAACATTTGTCAAAGCTCACTGGCTTGCAGGCTCAAGATCTGTGCATCTCACTGTATGAAACTGGCCCTCCATTAAGTGACTAAAAACGCTAATGTAAACATCATGCGTTTATGTTTTAAATACTCTGTAGCTCCCAGCCATTGGGACAGGACAAAGGTGAGCCCACCTGCGACTTAAGTTTTGGCTCATTTCGTTCTGCCCCAGCAGACCCGCCTGCAGCCAAGCTAGGGCCAGGCATGGGCCACCCCACGGGGCAGCCACGTCCCCGCCCTGGAGAACTGGGGGTCTGGAAAAGCAGCACGCACCCTAAAACAGCCACAGCTGAGGTGGTGAGAAGGACAAGGCTAAAGACTGGGTTCAAAATGTTCACTCGCAGTTGTGGGTGAAGTGGTTTGAGGTGAATTGCTCAGCCACAGGGTCCCCCAAGCAGGGACAGTCCAGGAGGGGGCGAGAGCACCCCCCACTCCCCACCCCCACCCCCCACTACGGAGGCACCCCCGGGAGGCTGCGGGGACGGAGCAGAGTGGACCGGGCTGGCGTGGCGGTGGCTGCACCCCAGAAGGCTGGGAGGTGGCGGCAACAGGGCCCGGAGCCCGTCCATGCAGAAGGGAAGGGGCGGTAACGAGGGGCGAGTGACGGGGGTGTGCGGCCCGTGGAGAATGGCTGCCGGAGGGAGGGCAGGCAGGGGCTGCGCTGGAAGCAGGGCCAGGGACGGGGGCCAGGAACCAGAAAGGGACACTGTGGGGCCCAGTGCCGGCGCCGGAGCCAGGCCTGCTGGAGTGACAGCAATGAGGCAAGGGTTTCATTCTGGATTTATTTTGAAAGTAGAGCCCAGACGATGTCTAAAAGATGGGAGGATAGACGTGAAAAGGCAGCGGGGAATACAAGATGAGTATGAGGTTTGGTTCCGAGTAACCAGAAAAATATCTCGTCATTACTTGAGGTGGGAAAGAAGCGGGAGCAGCGGGATTGGCGGGGAGACCAGGGTTCTCTTTGGGGTGTGTCTGTTTCTCCAGGCCTGTTAAATCTCTAGGAGAAGACTCAAGGGAGCAGGGAGAAATCTGCCGCATCCTCTCCTCTTCCTTGTTTCTCCTCCACTGTCGCTAGAGCAAGTGTTGTCCAGTCTCACACTTCATGTATCATCCCCAGGAAGACAACACCCCAAAACAGGCTTGGGGCCCTCAGAGGGGGAGCTGGGCTAGATAAGCACTGGAGACCTGCAGCAGTCGGGGATCCAGCAGAGAAAAGAACCGGGAGGAGGTACTCACCAAGACTCATTGCAAGGAATTGGCTCATACAATTTGGGGCCAGGACAGGCTAGTCTGAAACCCGTGGGGCAGGCCTTCAGGAGGGCAGTGGGAACCTCCCGGCACGAGCCGAAGCTGCGGTCCATGGGGAGAATGTCTTCTTCTTTGGGGAAGCCTTGGTTCTTCTTTTAATCCCTCGACTCATTGGCTCAGGCCCACCCATGTCATCCAGGCTAGTCCCCTTCACATAAACGAATTAAATGCTTTAATGCCATGTTCAAACTACCTTCCCTGTGATACCTTGGTTAGTGTTTGGCTGAATAACAGGAATACAGACCAGAAGAGCTCACCCAGGACGGAGGTGTAGACAGAGCGGGACATGGCCGAGGGGTCCCTGGGCTGGGCAGCATGGGGGTATCGGGAGTGGGGCTGAGGAAACAGAAACCGAGATGAAACTACTAGAAATGAGGAGATGAGTCAAGAGGTGCCGGCCTGGAAGCCAAGTAGGAAAAGCCTTTCCAGACAGAGCAGGCACCTGCACCGGAAGCCACTGAGCAGAAACCAAAGTTGCTGCGAGACGGTCTTAGCCAGGGCCAGCCCGAGGAGTAAACCCTGCTGCGTTTATGAGAGAGAAGAGGGACTTTGGGAAGGATTCTATTACTCATTCTACATCCGCAGTATTTAGAGGGGCAGCAGGGCACTGGGCAAGCACCAGAAATCTTGGCCCAAAGCCACCCTCGCAGCCCCTCTGGGTGGATGGTCACCGAGGGGACAGAAGGTGACAAGGACTTTGCAGGCCCAGGGGCAGATGCCCAGATGGGTGCTGAGACGGCGGCATGCTCCTGGACACCTACCGGCTCTGATTTTCCTCTCAGGAAGCACGATCCTCGCAGCTTTTTCTTTCCTCCGTGTGCTTTGTTCTGCTCTCTGTACAACAGGACTTTTATTATTAAAACAGCATGTTTCTTGTCCCCTCACTGTCATGGAGTGGCTAGGAATGTCACTTATCGTGTCACCAAGGCTCCTTGGCCTTCTGAGAAACAGGCCATCATCGTCGTCAGGGGACAGTGAGGAAAAGGAATCTCCGAGCTGGTGGGGTGTGCTCCATCGTGTCTGCACTTGGCTCTGGGAGGCCTCGGTACCACCGCTGGCCCGACCTCTACCTGGCCCAATGACTGCTGTGCCCAGAAGCTCTCCCTGGCCAGCGTCCAGTCCCCGACGCAGGGAGAGCCTGGAGGCCTGGCCCTGCCCTGGCTGGTGTCCACCCTGCTCCGAGGGGTGCACCTGCCTTCTTTGGACGGTAAGGGTGGCAGGTGCCTGGAGACAGAATGAAAATGGTGACTGGTCAGCCCAGACGTGAGTCAGCTCATTCCCGCTGACCGCCAGCCCTGAGGACAGTCTCTGAGCAGCCTGTGTAAGGACGCGTGGCAGCTGCAGATCTGGGCAAGAGAAGGGGAGGAAGCACCGTGGCCCTGGCCCAGGACCCACAAAGCTCTGGGGGGGTGGGGAGGCCCCGTGTGCCCCTCCTGGTCCGTGGTCCAGCCTTCCTTGCTGGATGTCCATCAGCACCATCGCCACGGCAACCTCATCTCCCAGCCAGGTTCTCAGCTGCCATATAAGCCTCCACGTTCATCCCTGACCATGGCCGCACCTCTGAGTTTTGAGGCCCTGCCTGAGAGGAAGTGAGTGCTCCGTGGTCAGGGCAGGATGGGAAACCACACGGATGAAATCTGGAATCAAATACAGGTGCATGGAGAAGTGCAGCAGCCCAGCCATGGGGGAGGCGTTGTGGCGGTTCATGGAAAAGTGAAATCAGCACAACCGTGTGTTCCAGCCGCTCCACGCCTCGGACACCTGCACGTGAGTGGTCAGGGCAGCTTCATCCACAGCAGGAAAAAGGCAGGAGCAGCCCCAGAGCCCGTCAGCAGATGAACAGGGTCGGCACCCACCGTGGCGTGGTATCTGGCCATGAGAAGGAAAGAATTCCCAGAGCTGCTGCAACATGGAAGGGCCTCCAAAATATTACACCGAGTGACATAAGCACCCAAGGACAGATACCCGATGAGCTCAGTTAGCTGAGACATCTAGAAACAGCAAAGCCGAGAGCCTGACAGCAGATCTGAGGCTACCAGGCATGGGCAGGGGTGGGGATAGAGTGTTTGCAAATTTCGGAAATTTTTAAATAAAAAAAAAAGAGTGGGAACATTTTCTTTCTTCCCTCAAGTAAGGCCCCAGCCCAGAGCCAGGGACAATCGGCTGCCCCTTTGCTTTTCTGCATGTCCGTTGGCATGTTTGTTTGACCGTCTTGGTCTGAGCCCCCAGAGGCCTGCCAGGGAAGGCGGATGTGTCGTTTCACAAAGGCTGTTCATGCTCAGGCTGCACAGATCACGTCGAAGGAGACCCTCAACCCTGAGGGGAGGCAGCTCGGGCCGGGGTTGAGCTCGGCCAGCACGAGGCTGACCTGGCCACGTCCGTCTGTCCACCCTCAAGCTCCCAGGCCCAGCTTTTTCTTCCATAAATTGCTCATCATTTTACACAATAAGGACCCCAAAGATGAGCTTCACAGCATATCCCCCAGAGGCCCGAGGCCACCCAGGGCGATTACTGTGCTTTCCCGAGACATCAGAGCAACATCCTCACAGGGAGCAAAGCTCAAAGGCTCCCGCCCCCCTTGCACCCCACAATGCAGACCACACCCCACGAAGCGGCCGCTCCCCCTCGGCTGGTGGCCGACATCCGGCAGCACTGGTGCCCGCCCGGGCTCTCCCCTAATTCTCTGCCCCCAGATTTGTCCTATTTCATAGGATAATGGACAATGCTTCATTTTCCAACAAGCGAGAAGAAAATGCAATTTCAAAACAGTGCTGGGGAGGGGTTACGTGGGAGCTCCTCTGCTCACAAGCAGCGTCCGGACTTCATTTCGTTTCCGTGTGAACTTCTGAGTCACCCTCCCAGCGTATTCGCCCTCAGTCAGGGGAGCCGGTAGCACCGTGCTGTCCGCGCCGTGTCCCGCAGCTCGTCTGGGTGACACAGCCTTTCCCACCAGCCTGGAGGCCGGCGGGTTTCAAATCTGCACGCTGTGGCCTCTTCTCCTGCAGTAGATGACACCTCCAAAATGCTATTATCCATTTTCCTTGACATCATTACCCCCATCAGCTTCCCCATCACCCCTCGAAATTGCCCATCTCGGGCGGCCGGGGGCCTCGGGAAGGCTGCTCTTGGCTTATTCTGCCAGCCAGGGGCTCAGAGCAGGCGCCTGATTGTTTTCAGGAGACTCCGTCGAGCAATAGCTGTGGGCACGCTCTGCGCCGCGTCTTCCACGCACGGCTGCGGGGTGGGAGTGAGGTCAGCCCCACAGTGTGGGCAGAGGGCACGGGTGCCTCATCCCATCCGTTACAGGGAGCACGCAGGGCCAAAGTCCAGGGGTGGGCATTTGGGGAAAGAGCAACTTGGAAAAATGCTCTTGTGCAAGTAAATTGTGTAAGAACTTTGCATTTTTCTTATCAGAAATGAAATAAGGAAGATGCTTTTCCTTGCTCTCAGGCCAGATGCTGCCAGGATTGTGCGTGCAGCCAAGCACCAGGCACAGGGGCTGCACAGCGGTGTGGGGAAAGTAAACATCTCGGGCTCGAGTTGGGAGCAGGCCCCCCAGGCAGCTCCCAGAGGCCGTCTCAGAAAAGGGGTGAGTCTGGAAGGAGGATGGAGAGGGCCCCAGCGGGGCAGATTCTCCTGGTTTCCGGGAATCTGAGATTTCCCACGTAGATGGTGAAACCCGTGGCCCCCAGGAGGGAGGAGGGCCGTGTGCCCCCTGAGATAGTGTCGCCCCTCCACAGGGCTGCACGGCACTTGAGGGGCTGTATGCAGGGGCTGCGGCGGGGGGCTGGGCGGGGTCAGCCGCCACCCCCTGCATGGACCCCTGTGAATGCTGTGCTTCCCATCCGACAGGTGCCAGGTGGGCCTCGGGCCTGGCCCTCCAGAGTGGGCTTGGGGGCAGCCCAAGGCTCCGGCCACCAGCCTTTCCAGAGCCTGTGCTTGGCAGAAGTTCAGGGAACAAAATGTTCATGGCCCAGCACGGCCAAAGCCCCGGCATGGCCAAAGCCCCTGTGCAGCCGCCTACCCTTGGGAAAATGCAAGGAGCAGTGCGTTCCCATGCCCAAAGTACACGTCGGCCCACTGCACCCATGGCTGCCGCAGGGAGGAAGCACTTTGCCTTCTCCAGGTGAAGCTTCCCTTGGCTGCATGCCCTCAGCCCAGTGTCTCCTGAGCCCCCAGCCCAGGGTCGTGGCTGCACTGATGGCCCCCCACCCGATTAACAGAAGGGCTACACGCCTTCCCTGGGGCCTGGGCAAGGTTCCTGGCTCCATTGCTGCTTCCTGCAGACACAGCACAGAGAATTTATGGGAAAAAGCATCCCACAGCCACGGGGTCACCAGGAAGCCCCAAAGGGAAGGCCCAGCCTTTGGGCCCAGCTTGGGGGGCTGGCTATCCCTGCTCCTGGCCAAGGTGAGGGGGCAGCAAGTCAGAGTAAGAGGAGAAGCCGTCCACACCCAAGGCCTAAGCCGCTGGGGAAACCATTTTCTGAGCTGCTGGAGGCTCTGGCTGCGGCGGGAAGGGGACTGAGGACATGAGCAATTTCACTGGTCACTTCCGGCCATCGATGCCAGAGCCTGGCCCGGGCCCAGGAGGCCGAGAAGCCCCCGGGGTGTGCTGTGCCCTTGGGTGTCCGGAGGCAGTGAGGGTCCCAGGGGGAAACCCTGGACATCATGTGGCCCTGAGGACACTCACCCATCACGGCTCCCGTGCCCTCCATGCCTGCTGCCCAGTGCAGGCCACCCAGCCACACGTGGTGGCCCAGTCCACCGGGGCCAATACCTGGAGACAGGTGAGAGAAAGCCCGGCCGGGGGAGGGTGCCAAGGGGTCTTCCCTCTGGGCGGCTTCTCTGGGTCCAGTGGGAGGAGGGCACTGAGGTTACTGAAGAGGAAAACTAGAGGCAGTAGGGGCCGAATCCTCTCTCCCCGGAGATCTCGGACCACGGCACCTGGGCAGGCACTTGTCACTCCTTCCTACCTGGAGAGCACCTGGAGCACCTGCCATAGTAATTCAGGCACCAGAGCCCAGCAAGGGGCTTCCTGGGCCACTGAAGGGCAACGAGATTAAACCTCTCTCCAGGGAACTCCCAGTCCAGTAAGAACAAGAGAACTGTGCGTATGTGTGTGCATGTGCAGGTGTGCACGGGTGTGCACATGTATGTGCAGGCGTGTGCAGGCTGTGTGTGTGCATGTGTGTGTGCACGTGTGTGTCTGTGTATGCACACTGCTGAGTTCAGAAAGGTCAGGGATTTCAGAAGTGGGGCCCTCGGAGGGTGGTGTGGAGGGGTGGCCTTCAGCTGGGTCGGACAAGGGCCAACTGTCTGTGTTTCTAGGGAAACAGCAAGAGAGTCGATGGCAGTGTCAGATGCAAGAAACCAGATCAGATGTGTCTCTTTTTAGTTTTCTGTTTTGTTCTGGTTTTGGTTTTGGTTTTTGCAAGTGAAAAACACGACATCCAAAGGTAAAAGGCAGGCATTTGTCCACGCTCGTGTGACTCAGCAATTGGGGCTTTCTGCTTTGGCAATGGCCAGGCTTGGTGGCCGTGGTGCCCTGGGGACAGGTCCACTCCTCTACTTCACCCCCACACCCTCTCCTGCCTCCAAATTTGCAAACACTCTTCCAGCCGCCAGGCTGCCCTCCCACGCCCCTCTCACCTCTTCTCCCCGGTGTCTCCAGCTTGTCCTCCACACCCAGCTGAGGAAAAGCACCCCCCGCCGCCCCTCCTGCTGAATCTGCATTGGCTGTGCCTTCCTGGGGTCCCACGCAGCTCCTTCTCCCCATCGTTCTGTCCCCTGCATTAGCCTCCAAGCTTCGTGATTGCAGAGCTCACTGGGGGCTGCTCCCTGTCCCGGGCCTGCCCTCGGCTGTCCCTCTGTGTCCGGCCTCTGCGAGGCGCTCAATCAACACCTGCCGGTGGCCCGAGGGAGCCCCAGCCCATCTCTGGGTCATGCACCTGTACCCAGAAGAGCCCCCAGGCATGTGGAGTCCTGGGTGGGAAACAAATTCTAGTGACGACCTTGAGAGAGAAAGGAGGTTATGAGACATTGGGAGCTGGAAACATAAATAAGGCTTGGCTTACTGGATGAAGGCTTAGATTAAAAATAGTGACAATAATAGCTCCCCCAAAGGATCCTGAGGTATCTCACAAAGACCCCAGAGAAGGAGCTTGGAAGACACCCACAGATCTCAACAGAGTTTTATTCAAAAACTCAACAGACAGAAATTGTCGCCATGAGACCAGCTCCCAAGCTCCCCAGGTGGGCAAAGAAACCTGATGTGTCACCAACAACCCACAGACTCAGCACCAGGGACAGCATTTATATTTCCTGTTATACTTCCAGGTTTGGGGTTATAAGCAAATTATTCAAATGATAAAGCAAATTGAAGATACATTGGAAGTCTGGTGAACCATCAGCTCTCAGCCAGGAGAGGGGAAGAGGCACCAAGGCACAAGAGAGCCCCTTTGGACCAGAGACAAGCGTGTTGAGGAGTTGCCAGCTCCATGGCTCATGTTAAGCCCCGAGACCACCAGGATGGCGAAGGAGAGAGAGGTGGGGACTCTGCTGGCTCCCGGGAAGCATCAGGATGCAGAGAGGCTGTGGAGCCCTTGGGAAAGGCGGGAGGGGCTGCACCTTTGCCCCCATGGCACCTGCTCCTGCAGCCTCAAGGCCAGCAGTGCCCACCTCCAGCCCCAGAGGGGAGCACCACCGACAGAAAAGCCAAGAGCCCAGGGCAGCCACCCCCGCCCAGGGGTCACACCCTCCGCTAGCCATGGAGAGGGACAAGGGGGACTGAGGTTTAGGGCGATTTACTGGATGTGCCCACGCAGGAGAGGCCAGGAGCCCTGGTGCCACACAGGCTCACTGCTCTTCTGGGCCTTTGGGGGAGCACGGCCAGCAGGATCAGTGCGGCTGTGGGTGCACCTAGGAACGTCAGCACCCTGGGGGGCTCCAAGGGAAACAAGGAGGCAGGTGCCACCCAGGTCCAGAAGGGGAAAGAGACTTGGTCCACTGAGCAAAATTTGCAAGAGTGGCTGAAGGCATGGTGGGTGTTTGTCTTAGCGAAGAGAAGAATTCAGGACATACGAGATTATTTTCCTTCAGATGTCCAAGGGGCAGCCCTGAAGAAAAGGGTTGGATCGATTCTGCATAGCTACAAAGGTTGGAGTGGGGACCCCAGAGTGGGGATTACCCGGAAACGTCCCCACTCAAGGGGAGGAGGAACTTGGCAGCCAGCAGCGGACTCGGCTGCCGGGAAGGACAAGCTGCCTACCCTGGGAGTTAACCCAGAGAACAGACCTGCCAGGGCTGCCAGGCCGAGCCCCTGCACCAGGGAGGGTGCTTTCCTTCCAGCCCAGGCTCTGGGCTGGCCTGAGGGCCCTGCTCACCACCTTTGTCTGTAACTCAGTGGCACCGGTCCATCTCCCCCAGCCTGCCCAGGGCCTCTGCCCCGACATGCTTGGATGAAGGGGGTCTCGTCAGTGTCGCCTTCTCCCACAGCATGTCCCAGCCTCTGCTTTAGGATAGAGCCCCTGGAGTGTCCCATCTCTCACGCCTGGTGTTTCAAGGGGACCCTGTGGAGAGGGCAGTGCTGGGTTTTTAGTTCTGTCTGCAGTGAGCATGGGCAGGTGCCAAACCAGGAATGCTCTCCAGGCTGCAGTCGCCAGCCCTGCCTTCTCCCTGTCCATCTAAGATGATGGGGTGTCTGTAAGTGGGGCTACACTGTCCCCAGCAAGGCCAAGGACACCCCGCTGCCAGTGGCATAGTCCTGCTGATGAAGACCAGGGCAGGATGGGGGTGGGAGGGGCCTCGACATCCCGCAACGACCCAATGTAGCTGCACCCCCCAGATCTGACAACACCCCTATGTCACTGTACCCCCTGATCCAACAATGACCCAGCATCCCTGCATCCCGCATGCTCCCAGCCCCCTGAGGCCCAGAGGAACCTCCTCAGTTCCAGGTGACATCGATGAGCCATCGGGAGAGACTGGTGTCACCTCCTGGCTGAAGTGCATGAGCACAGCTCTGAGTTTTCTGTCCCTGCTGGTGAGCTGGGAGGGAGGTGCCTCGAGACGGAAGCCAGCGGAAGCCGAGAAGGAGGCTGTCACCAATCAAGAGGAGAGCACCAACCCCAGCAGATGTGGACTGAAGAAGAAACCACCTTTATTGGCTCCAGCCACTGCGGTTGGGGCATGCTTGTTACAACAGCATAACCTCCTCTTCTACCCTGACTGACACAGCCGGGACAAGAAAGAGGTGACACCCAGAACAGCAGAGTTTTTAACATCCATCTTGGATAGGCCTCACAAGGAACCTGAGAGGCTCTTCTGTCCACCCAACCCCAATTCTCCCAGCCACAATGGGGGCTGACGCATCACCGTGTGCTACGCAGGTGAATGGACTACGTCGCTGTGATCCCTGCAGGGGCTGGACCCTGGGAAAGCTGGAGACAAGTCCTCTGTCCATTTGTCCATCCAATGAAGACTTTTCAAGTTCCTGTTTGAGGCCAGATGATGCTCGTGGCCCTGGGACCAGGTCACGGTAAGGGGCATACAGAAAACCGAGCAGAGAGAGGGACTACAAACCAAGGGGGGTCTGGCCAGGTGGGGTGACTGCCGCCCTGGTGGTCAGCAAAGCCTTCTCCGATGAGCTGACCTTCCCACAGAGTTGACATCCTTCTCCCCCATCCCCACCCGCAGGGGGGCTGGACTTGAGAGTCGTTTTCTCAGATCAGAGGAAGGAAAGGAGAAAGAGTGGTGTCACCGTGGAGATACCTGCAGACCCTGAGCAGGAGGCCAAGGTCCACCCCTAGTGATGCCATGATTGGGTGAGAGGCACGCTCCCTCTGGGGCCTCCTTTCCACAAACCCTTGACCCTGCGCTGACCTTCAGAGACTGAACGGACAAAGCTGGTCAGGGGCCACCCTCCAGGACACCTCAAGACCCCACAGTCAGGGGCGAGGGGCTTGAGAGACCCTCGCAGCCAGCAAGATGGGGGAGGTGAGGGCGGGATGCAGGCCGGGGCCGCGGTGTCCTGGAACTGAGAGAGGACGTCAGTGGGAAATCCGGGAGCTGGATTCGGTCTGGAGCCAAGGAAGCAGGGCTGCGCGGGGTGGGCTTCTTGGTTTAGAGGAACGTGCCACGCAGGTGGGGGGCCATAATGAGGGACCCGCGGGAACTTTCTGGGCTAGTTTTCTGTCAATCTAAACTGATGCCAAAATAAAAAGTTTACTTGGAACATAAAATATGGGAAAGAAAGTTGAGACAGTGAGTACAGGCAAGTCTCGGGGGTGGCTGAGGATGGGACAGGGGAGGGGGCAGCAGCTACAAGAGGTGGGTGGAGGGGGAGTTTTGTTTCTCAAGATGGGCAGTGCCAAAGTGTGGATTCTGGATTATTGCTGTAAAAGGATGGATGCAGGAGAGAGGAAAATGAGATATTGATCTAGAACAGAGAAAGGAAAACAATCACCCTTCCCCGTCCCATTGCTCACCTGGGAGGGCTATTTTGATAAGCCGGAAACCTCCAGATCAGCAATAGTGCAAAATACACAATGGAAGTCTCCATTTCTCCACAGGGGTCGGAACACAGTCCTCACTTTTCTTTTTGCTAATTGCAGAAGGTCTCCAGAATCATTTTGTTTTACTAATAATGGAACACAAATTGCATGTATACTATTGCAATTTATTTGTGAACCGTTTCACAGATTTATATAGTATTTTCTAGATGTGCCATTATATTACAAAACCAAAATGTGTTAAAAAGTGCAAAGTATCAGCCCCCCCCCCAAAGTGATCCCTAACTTGCACCCTGGGATGGCCTCCGAGCACTAAGGAAGTTGACTGTGCCCCGAGGGTTGGCTGACGAGCAGCCTCACGCCTGGGCTGTCCCCAAGGGGCTGAGGCGAGAGGCCCTGAAGGCACATGCGGTCCCTGGGCAGCTGGACTCTCCGACAGATGCAGATGTCAAGGGCTCTGAGCCCAGGTGCAGCCCTTAGCATGGGGAACCCCGACGCAGCCCCCCGCTGCCCTCACCCCTGAGCGGCTGCACCCCCAGCCCAGCAGCGCCGAGGGAGCTGTGTCGGCAGAGCCCGTTATCCTCTTCACACGAAGCCGCCTTCTGCGCGCCCAGGCTGCCGACTCTCCAGCTGCCGACAGTACGAGTAATAGTAACAGCTTGCAGCGCCCGGAGCCGGGCCTGGGACGTGCCCGCGCGCTGTCAGTTATCCTAACAGCCCGTCGGCTCCGCTCACCAAGCCCACGAAGCGGGCGCCCGGCTGCCTGCTCGGCTCGACAGATGATGCACTTACGGAAGCCCCAAAAGGGTGTGTGTTAGATGGTCCTGAAATATGATTTGGAGGCTCTTCCCCTGTTGGAGGGGCCCCGGTCCCCCCAAGCTCGCAGGAGAAAGCTGCTGCAGCCGCACAGCAGGGAGAGGAGGCCTGGTGCATCTAAAGATGATGCAGGAAAGGCTAAAACCACCCATGTGGCGAGGCTGAAGGGCAGCTCCAGGCCCCACAGGTGAGTGAGGCCCTCACGGGAGCCAGGCCTGATGCAGATGGAGAGTGAGAGAGCCGAAGCAGGAAGAGCTTCATGGATTTGTGAGTCTCGGGTCCCCGGGGAGGGGCAGCGACTCGCAGGGCCACACGGGGCACCTGGCAGAGCCAGCACATGCACCTGAGAAATGTCGATAGCAGCTTCTGCAGAGAATGGGCGGGAGCTTGGCACACCAGCTGGAGTCAGGGGTTATCTAGGGTCACAGGTGGACAGGTGGAGTGGCACCTGGGGACACTTAGAGATGTTAAAGCATCGGTGCTCAGAGCTAGGAAGGAGGCTGGTGCAGATCCTGAGACATCAGCAGAGGCAGCTCACGGGCTTGGCTGCTGCGTCCCCACTGCCTGCTTTGACCTGCCAGCCGGGGCCTGGGCTGAGGAGGTACTGCATGCTCAGACGTGGCTACATACATGCCTCTGAGGTCTGAGGGTGGAACCCGAGGGTGGCTGTGGGGAAGAGGTCATGCTTCTGCACAGTGTGGGGTCTTCCGTGCTTGTCTGCACCCACAGCTGCAGCCACAGACTGCACTAGAACCTCCCTGGGCAGCGTCTCCTTGCCTACACAATGGAGCAGTGGCCATGATGACGTCCCCTGAGAACCAGGACTGAGCAGGTGAGCAGGTGTCCCAGGGGTCCCCAAGATACCCCAGGGTTGGTGCCTCCATCCCTGGGCCAGAGTTTAGTCTAGAGGCTGCGAGAGAAGGCAGAGGCTGGGCACATGGCTGAGCCCAGAGAGGTCTGTGTTCCCCCTGAGGTGCTGACCACCAGGGCCAGGGGAGGCCGAGCCAGGACCTGGCTGAGCAGGTGGCCAGGGACATGCTGACAGCACAGCCCCCCACCCCGGGCTCTCTTGACTAGGTGACGTCAGGGCCACACACTTGACTTTGAAGACACAACTGCGCCAGCTCTTGGCTGAGGCCATGAGCCCTTCCAGGCCTTCCAGCTGTCAGTGGGAGCTGGGAGCAGGCCTGACAAATGAGCCCGTGGAGAGAATGCCTCCTCTTAAGATGCAATAAATAAAAATAAAGTGCTTCTAAAATGCTCTGCTGCTGTGGGGAGCAAGCACCAGACGAGTGAATGGAGATGCACTGAAATCAGTACTCAGAGTCGACTGAGTTATGTCAGTTCCGGGACGGGGTCTGCTGGGAGGAGACTGCAAGGGCCGACACTGGGAGGGGGGCTGGGGCTCCTGCAGAGGAGAGGGGGCCCCTGGGGGCTCAGGCTGGGGGTGGGGGGCTGCGGGGTGGGGGTTAGAGGAAGAAAGAAGGAAAAGAAGGAAGAGTCAGGGAGGGAGGGAGGAAAGGAGGTGGGAGGATGGAGGGGGTGGGACGCGCTCTGCCCCCTCTGGAATCCCCAGGCCAGGGCAGGAGAGCTGCACAGGGGAGGCCCTGGTGGCCCGGGAGGCCCAGGGAGGGGTCTGCCCGTCAAGGATGGCCGTCACCCTGGCTGACACTGCTTGGAGCAGAGTCTGCAGGATGCTCTGCCCACGGCGGGTCGGGGCTCTGGAGCTGCCTTGGGGCCCTGACAACAGGGCAGGAGAATCGAGCAGGTTCTTGGAGTCTTCCTCGCCCTCATCAGCAGGAAACCAGGGTCCCTCCTACTTACGGCCACCTCGTTGCCCACAATAGATGCCAGATCCCCTCATCACGGCCCTGCAGCCCGACAGACAGGGGCCCCCTCCACCAGCCTCTGCTCGCTTGCAAAGGGCTTCTCAAGACCCCAAAGGGTCAGGGCCAGCACTGAGCACTGGAGGCGCCCGGCCCCGAAGCCCCTGTGGGGACCCTGAGAACAGGACTGGGCAGGGGCACGGTGGGCTGCCAAGAGGGCCCCCGTGAGGTTGCCTGCTTGCAGAGTCTGCTCCCCAGGTGGCAGCACGCCCCCCACCCCCAGGGGACATGTCCACACTGCAGGAGCAGCCTCTCCAGGGTGGGCACCTGTGATGGACCCTGAAGCCCCTGGCGCTCGGCCCACCGTGGCTGGGGCTTAACGAGCACCCCTGGCCTCGCCCCTTCTCTCCCTCCTCACCCCTCTGCTCCCGAAAGCAGCCCCAGGAAGTCTGCTCCTGTCTCCATAAACAAAGCAGCCACGGTGCTGCCATCTCCCACGTGCAGCAGATAAAACACGATGTGACGGTGGGTGAAACTCCCAAGGGCAGGTGTCTTTCTTGAGTTAAAATTGGGCGAGCGTCCCCCACACACCAATGGCAATGGTGGCGGAAGCAGCCCCGGGCTGAGTCAGGCCTGGCCCCTGCCCTCCTGCAGACCAGCCAGGGGGCCGAGGACCCCGGGCCGGGAGCCACAGGGAAGCTGCAGAAGCCTGGAGACGTGGGATGTCTCTCTGTCCGCATCGGGGCGCCGGGCCGGATCTCGGGGTGCCTTAGGGGCCAGTGTGGGCTGCACCTGCGTGAGCTGACCCCTGCCCCTACACCAGGCCAGAGGCTGCCCCTGAGGTCGGCTTCCACATCCTTGTCCCGGCCCCGAGCCAACAGCAGGCGGAAGAACGAGGCCAGGCCCCCCGAGGGTCGGTGCAATAGCCACCACCCCACCCCCGAGCCGCGGGGTCCCCACGGGATTCCAGAACTCCAGGACCGCGACCAGACACCCCCACTTGGCACTCACTTGTCCCCTTCCCCAACACCAGGCCTTCTCTCTGTGGTTTCTGGGGAAAGGGAACAGGGCGGGCAGGGCCATGTGGGTGGGTGGGTGTGAGTGAGTGTGTGTGAGGGTGTCAATGACCGTGTGAGTGTGAATGTGAGCATATGTATGTGAGTGAGAGAGCGAGCACACCCATGTGAGTTTCTTCCAACTCTGGTCTTGCCAGTCTGTCAACAAGCGGCACAGCGAGGCCCGGTGGCCAGCGCCCATTTGTGGGGCCCCCGCCGTGCCACATTTTAAAGGCTGGCAGATTGCAGCTGTGAAGCAGCAGGCCGCTCTGGAGTGCGTGTACATTTGTGTAGAAACATGGTGCACAGCGTAGGCTTCAGGGAATCCATGACCCCGAAGCCAGCAGGAAAACGCCGTCCAGAGAGACAAGAGCACAGAACGTGCACACGGCAGGGGCAGGGTCACCATCGCTGCTGATCGTCACCCGTGGTTTTCTCTCCCCCAGTGAGGAAGCGTCACCTTTTGTAAACTTTGTACTCTGCATTGGGGGCCCCTGGCAAGCTGGCCCCACTGTCCGTCAGTCCCAGGCAGCAGGAGCAGCTGGGCCAGCCAGTTCCAGGTCTGGGCTGGGCAGTGACAGAGGACAGGCCGCAGGGCCGGGCACGGGAGGCTGTGGGGTCCCACCACCTCTGCCGCGCTGTGCCCTTGGGGTGAACGCAGCCCGGCCCTGAGCCAACCTTGGGCAAAGTTTGGGGTGAAATCAGTCCTGAGCAGCTCATTGCCAAAATCCTGGGGCCAGTCAGCCCAATGGTTGAGGGATGGGCTGCCTTCCGGAAGCACCCTTCTCCTGGGCTCGCTGTTCCCTCTGCTTGTTCCGGCTGAAGCAGAATTTCCTCCAGGAAGCTGCCTCCATTCTCCTCACTCTCCACAAGCTGCCGCGTCACCCCCTCGTTCCAGACACCCCCTGCCATCCTTGGTCCAGACACCCCCTGCTCTCCGGGGCCATGTGCTCAGCTGCCCCGACTCCCACACTGAATGTCCCAGGACAGCCCCAGCTCTCCAGGCTCCTTTGTCCCAGTCCTGCCCTTGCCCACCATTCCTGGGCCACCTCCCAGGCTGCTCTGGACCCTGCCTTTCTTTGCAGTCCCCTCCTTGAACCAGAGCCCTGCCTGGCAGCCCTGCCTCTGCGGGAACTGCCTGTCCCAGCCGTGGCCAGCTGCCCGGCCACTCACGCTCTCCTGCATGATTCTGCAGCATCCCCCCCTCCCTGGGGTCCTGCCCCCAGGCCCTCCCCTGCCCCCAACTTCAATATTGAGGTCACGAAGCGAGCATCATAAAACCCAGTAGGCTTGACCCTCCTGCTTTCTCTTCGATACCCTGTGATGACAGCCACAGAGCAGGGGGTGCTCATGGACAGCCCTCCACCCTGGGTCTCTAGCTCACCCCTGCTGCTCCCCGCTGAGAGATACGGAGCTTCTGCCCCACCCACCTGCTCCATGCACTCCAGCACCTAGACACCCCAGCACCCAGCACTCCTGTGTCTGGCTGTGTGTCCTTCCTCCCCTCACCAAGTCCCCAGGGGCTGCCTGGCATGAGGGGACCCTGGGGCCTCCCTGGGAGGCCAGACCAGGGGCAGCCCAGATGTGGCTTTGGGGGCTCTCCAGCCCTCTCCCCAGGAACCTGGCCCTCAGCCTGGGGCAGGGCTCAGGACAGCGGGCTCTCCGAGCTCCCTTGCCACGGCTTATTGAAGGCTGGTGCTCCTTCTCGCAGGAGTAACTGGCTGTGTGGCTCCTCGGCAGAAACACATGGAGCACTAAGACCTCGCTCTCAAACCCGGCTCTGCCACCCAACCTTGTGGTCCCAGGCCGGGAACTTCCTCTCTGGGCCTCCTTCACTGATGGATAGGAGAGCTGGACAGAATCAGCGGTTTCTGTTGGAGACAGTGGGGTTTGGGTAGCCCAGGAAGGTGGAAAGTGTGTTTCACCGGCCCCCTCCCACATTTTAAAAAAATCCATGGAAGGTTTGAGCCCTTGGCGCCCATCAGGCTGTGCAGGCTAGAGGGTCTGGTTTTGTAGCTGGAATTTTAGCAACTTGGTGATCTCTTGTAACTTGCACACTCACCAGAGATTGTCACTTGGCGTTATGCACATTTGTGGTGAAAAAAGGTAAAGTTAATTGCTGCTTAATAATTCAGCAGGGCCATTGTTTCTGCATATGCTTTGTTTTCTTAAAAAAAAATGGTGCCCACATGTGAGGACAATGATAGCAGTAAGACTTGCCCATCGTGTTTCACCCCCATCGCCTGGGGGAAGCAGGGGGCGTGCACCCTCATTTTACCTGCAGGTGACCATGTGCTAAGGAAGGCAGGTGCCCCCTCCCCCAGGGCCCCGGGTCGTCAGAAGCAAGGGCAGGTCCGCTGGGGTCCGGGGACATTACGTATCAGCGGGGGGCCGTTTCTATGATTAAACCTTGTGTCCATCTGGCTTCTAGAGAATGGAAGTCTCCAGCCAAGTGTCATGAGCAAGCACCTGATGAATGAGACAAAATGATGAAAATGGGTGGCAGAAACCAGGCTCCTTTCCCATGGGCACCGGGGGTGATGTCCCCGGGGGGCCGTGGCCAGTTCTCCTGACCCCCACGAGCCACGGTCCTCTATTCCCCAAGACACGGACAAGAGGTAGGGTCAGAGGGGATGGGCTGAGGGCCCCTTCGCTGACCCACACGCTCCCTGCGTGGCCACCCTGCGGCGCTAACCGTGGGGAGCAGAGCCGCCAAGCAAGCTCCCCAGACGCAGCTCGTAATGGTGAAGGAGGCCGGCGGGGAGGGCATGGGGCAGCACGTGGGGCAGCGCCCACTCTTCCTGGACCCTGCGGGGTCACGGCAGGAGACACAGCAGGAGGCCTTGGGCAGTGTCCACTCAGGCCAGCCCAGAGCTGGACACGATATCAGCGTCCTCGTTAGTGGCACCGCACGGGGAGATGAACGCAGCTCCATTTTCAGAAGGCCCCTGGGCTCTGCATGCAGAGTGACGTCCATTTAGGGCACCGGAAAAAGGCACACGTCCAGGTGGAACACAGCAAACCAGCGCGGCCGCCGGAAGCTGGCAGGAAGCGAGCTCCTGGGGACAGAGGCTCCGTTTCCAGTGCCTGGAGGCAAACGGCAGATCAGAGACGGTGCAGACGTAGGGCCCGAGCTTCGCCCTGGCTCTGCAAGCCTCCTGCCAGTGACGCTGGGCAAGCTGGGGTGTCGTGAGTGATCCGACACCAGCATCTGCTTGCTTAGCCCTCGCTCCAGTCAGGAGCTTCCCTGACCGAGGCCTCCCGGCAACCCCAGGAGTGGGGCTGAAGGATTTTCCCAGCTAACACATTGCTTGGACTGTTAGGGTGGCTGTAGGAGAGGACCACAAGCCAGGTGACTTAGGACCACCGAAAGGTGTTGCCTGGCAGTTCCAGAGCCCAGACATCCGGAATTGAGGTGTCTGCAGAGCCACACTCCCTCCGAGTCTGCCGGGAGAATCTCTCCTTGCTCTCTCTGGCTTCCGGAGGCCCCTGGGTTCTGTGGCTTGTGGCTGCCTCCATCCTGCGGGGCCACCCTCTCCATGTGTGTCCGAGCATCTTCCCCCATTCTTGTAAGGACACAGATTGGATCAAGAACCTCGTTTTACTTGCCTAATTCCATCTGCAGACACCCAGTTTCCAAATAAGGCTGCATTCTCTGGTACCGGGAGTTAGATGTTTGTGGGGACACAGTTCACCCCACACACTCACGGGGAAGCAAGCACAGAAGACGAAGCACCTCACTCACAGTGACACAAACACTGCACAGTGGGACCTGGCCAGTGTCGCCGTCTGTGTCCCCAGCTGCCAAGCTGGCCTCCGCTGTGAGCCTGGGGGTGGACAGGCCTCCCGAAGAGCCAGACCCCCACACCAGCCACTCCCGGCTCACAAGCTGGGCACGGTGCCGGAGGCCAGAGGGCATGGTCTGGGTGTTGGCCCCTCCGACCCCACCACGACTGTGGAACGTCCCTCCGCTTCTCCAAGCCCAGTTCCCCGTTGTTGGGTATGAGGGACGGCGAGGGTGCCTGCTGTAGGGATCGCCATGAAGATTTGACGAGGTGAGACTGGCCCCTCGCTTGGGGATGGCAGCTCTGGCGTGGGACTCCAGAATCCTGCCTTCCCCACCGCTCACAGGGTCCCGGGCACAGGACAGGGCAGAGCTGCCTGTCAGCCACCGAGGGGACGAAGTTGCCCCAGGCAGTGGTGTAGGACGGGGAGAGAAATCTGGTCATGTGGGAAGTGCAGGCCCCGAGGGCCCGGACCCGAGGCAGGGTCACCCCGGGAGGTGGACGGGCCGGTGCAGCCTCAGGGGTGCATGCAACTGTGGGCAGTGGGTGCGCCTGGAATAGAAGGGACCCCGGGGTCACGAAAGGCTCCAGCCGCCTTGTGGGAGACACTGCAGCTCCCTGGGTCCCACCCATCCTGCGGCGTGAAGGCAGTGGGCAGGCGGCCCCGGGGTCCCGACTCGAAGGCGGTGGGTGGGGGGCAGGGTCCTGAGTCCCCCCGCGATGACGCCCGCCCCCGCTTGCAGTGGGAGGAGGCTCAAAGCGCACGGGGTTCCCCAGGACGTCACTACGGAGCTCCTGGAGGGAACTGACTCGTATTTCTTGTTATGATGTTTTCTGGAATATGAAGGATTACAATGTTAATACTGCCTGGATTAAAAAAAAGCATCAGTGAGAAAATAACATCTCCCAATTTCCATCTCAGGCCAATGACTGTAACGTGAGTAGGAAATGATACAAATTGAATTCATTTCATTCTCATTACGAGGATGGGGCTACAAGTTGCCATGATTCTCGACACCACGTCCCCAGGAAGCAGGGCAATCAACACAAAGCTCGGGTTTTTCAAGGGATCTGTTGAGTTACAGAAAACCCATGGGTTGTGGAAGGTGATGGAAGTGGCAGGACTGGAGACGAGCCCAGAGGGGCGGGACGGTGACTTGAGGACCCTGAGGCTCGATGGGAGCCGCGGGCCCGGGTCCTACCTGCTACCTGCCGACCACAGGTGAGAGGGTGCCCTGGCCGTGTGCCCAGTGCCTGTGGGTGGCAGGGAGCATCTCGAATGGGCAAACTGGAGGCTGGCTCAGACCCCAGGCGAGGGGCCATGGGCTGGGACCACAGCAGCCGAGCCTCCTGCTCACCCCACACCTGCTCCGGCCTCACCAAGGTGCTTCATCACAGGTGAGCTGCGGGACGCCCCTGCCCAGAGATGGGCACCCTGAGCCTAGCCTGGGCAGCTGCCCTGTCTTGCCATGATGAAGCGCCGTGTGTGCTGGAGAAAGGACCCCTCCTTCATTCGGAGGGGCTGCGGGTGACCCCCGCCCAGGTGTTTTAAATGAAATCATCACAGCAGGAACACCCACTGTCATCACTTCCCTCTCTCTGGAGTGGGGACCTGGATCTGGGCACAGTCCTCCAAACCACATGGGACAAAGCCCCTCTGCCCCTTCTCATCATCCACTGCCTCCACCGTGCAGCCAAATACCCAGGCTGCAGCCTCACCTGCCCCCTCATGGAGGAGACCCCAGGGGTTCCCAGCCACCACCTGGACCCTGTCTGGATGGTTCCGCAGTGAGGGAAAGTGGACGGCCGGTGAGGGGCCCACGGTGTCCTCCCAAACATCACTTCCCCTGGGGTCCCCTGGGCCGGCTCGTGGCAGCTGGAGATGCAGGTGAATTCGCCCCCCCATCCTGGGCCTGCGAGATGCCTGCGTGCGCGGCTGGTGACAGCGCAGCCCCCGGCACTGCCTGCTGCTGCGGACCCATGTCCAGGAGCCGCGGGCAGGGGCCAGGCAGACGGTCAGCCTCCTGCCTCCACACCGGGGAGAGCTCACGTTTGCTCTGGCTGAGGCTTCTCCGCAGCTCTATGAATATAATCGCTCACAAGGAAATTGAAAGTGTTTAGTGTGAAATATGGGCCTTTGAAGGAGACTCTCGCTTGACCCGTGGGACTAATTTTTCTAAACGCTGTTTATGGTCGACATGAACCAAGCGAGCGCGTACACGCCGTCCATTTCACGCCACTGTCCTAACGGGAAGCGATCAAACCAGGCTTTTAGCAAAGGGGAGAGCGCTGGGATTTACAAACCACAGCGTTAGACTAAACGATCCTCTGCCTCTGCGTGCCCGCTGTCTGCGGAGACTCTCTCTCCCCCGGGGACAGTGGCCGGCGGCTCCGCGGCCTGGAACGTGGTGGGAAGTTGTCGGCCGTTTGATGTCCACTCACTTTCCAAAGCCGTTGTCCTCTGGACTCGATACTGACCGTGCCGCGGTTTTCCTGCCACCTCACGAGGACGTTTCACAACACCTTGACTTTTGTGGACATGGACTGATGCGGCTCACACCCAGAAACCAGCTCACGGACAGACGGGCATTTTGGAAAGTGTGGGAAAGTGACACTCTTCCATTTTACATCAAATTGCCTGGGAGAAAAGAGAGGGCATCTCTTCATCCTCTGGGGAAGGCTCTATGCTCCCACCGGCCTTGCCCGCACGCTGGGGCTTCGTGAAGACAGAGGGCATTGCAGACACTGCCTGCCTGCTGCAGACAAGGTCCAGCCAGAAACTGAGTCATTTGGACCCACTTTGGAACACTAGAGAAAATGTTTTGCTTTTGGCTATTCAGGATTGTCACTAAGCTCATCCCCTGGGAGTTTACAGAATTCTTGTCATAATTGGGGATTTCAGTATCTGCTCAGATGCCCCCTCCCACACCCACTCACCTCCTTGGCCTCGTGCCTCAAAGTTTGCATCCTCCAGCTGGCTCAGCAGCAACCCCCTCGTCTTTCCCGGGAGCCGCTTTTGCCCTCACTCCCTCCTCATCAATGCAGATCTCAGGATTCTTCATGAAGCTCGCTCCTGTGCACCCACTCAACCTCAGATTCCCCACCCTCTCACCTCGCTCCACATATCCAGCAATACCCCAAACCCCTGGAAGGGCTTCCACAAACATCTGCTGAGCCAGTGGAATTAGCTAGACTTAATTGAACTCATGGGTTCCTGGTGACACACGGGAAAGCACGCTCATCTGTAGGGCTAAGGTTGGGGTGGTCAGTGTGGGTGTGGGCTCTGGGCTCGGGCTACAGTCATATTTTTTTTTTTTTTTGGTTGAATAGACTATTTTTAGAGCACTTTCTGGAGGGTGCCCATATGTGCCCTCTCCCTGCTGCACGAGGTGCCCTGATTATAATGTCTTGCATTTGCACAGAGCCTCTGCTGCAGTTGATGAACCAGCAATGACACATGATTAGCAACTGAATCCACGGTTACAGGAGGGTTCATGCTCCACGTGGTGCGGCTCTGGGGGTTTGACCAATGTGTGACATCACGTATCCACCAGCACGGTCCATGCAGAATAGTGTCCCCTCCCCAAAAATGTCCTGAGTGCCACCTCTTCAGCTCTCCTTCCTCCTCCAAACACCTGGTGACCACATATCCACTTTCTCCTGCCTCTTCTCTTTTTACCTGCAACCCTGTAGTTTTGCCTCTTCTAGGATTTCTTGCTGTTGGAATCCTACAGAACGGCACCTTCCCAGTCTGCCTTCTCTCACTTAACAACATGCATTTCACGTTCCTCCATGTCTATCTGTAACTTGACAGATGTTTCTTTTCATCTCTGAGCAATGTCCCATCCTCTGGATGTGCCACACCTGGTTTATCCATCCACCTGTGGAAAGGCCTCTTTGTTCCTTCCAATCCTCGCCAATTATGACTAAAGCGGCTGTGAACACCCAGGGGCAGGTTTTTGCATGGACGTATGTTCTCTGCTCATTTGGGAAAACACCTGGAAGTGCACTTGTTGGATCAACTGGTGAGACTATTGCAGAAAAGGCCCAGCGTGTCCTGAGAGGCTGCAACGTGCTGCATTCCCAGCTTCATTCGCTCACTGGCAGGGCCTCAGCTTGTGAAGTTTGATTCTAAAGGTAATTTCTAGAGAAGGGTTTCTGTGAAAAAGATTCTAAAGAAAGTGGCTTCTGTGACACAGTCAGGGTGTTTGTCAGGGCAAGGAGAATCCATCGCCAAAGCTGCTCTCGTGGGCATTTCAGAGCTGCTCTTGGCTCAGGTTCCACATCACAAGCTGTACCCAGAGGCCACCCCTGAGCCCCCTTTCCGGACTCTAGCCACACATAGCCACCCTCCAGGCCTGCCCAGGTTTGGGAAACACCTGGAAGCCCCTGCCCTGTCCCTGCCCTGCCCAGAAGCTGGGGTCCTCTCCACAGGCCTGGGCCTGAGCAGGAAGCAGCCCTGAACCTCCTGGGAGGTGCTCTGCTAGGGGACCCTGAGAGTCCAGGCTCCTGGGTGCTGTCTCCAGCTTCAGTGGAGTGACGGTTCGATGAGGCACAGGATAGAATCCCAAGCTTCCAAATCAGAAGATCCAGAGTCCAATCCCACTGACCAGCTCTGTGAGCTCCCGTTTCCTGCTCTGAGAGAGGATGTGGGGGGAACCCACCCCACCCAGGGCAGGGCAGTAGCTCAGGTCACTTGAGATGGAAGATGGGAAAGAGCTTTCGGAACTGCGAAGATGACATCCAGAGAGAAGCCCGGGATGGAGCTGGGTGGACAGTGGGTAATTATTTGTTTGTCTGAGTAAATGAGTGGATGGGTGGTTGGATGGATAGATGGATGGACGGGTAGATGGGCATATCCTGTGGGCTTCCTCACTCAGAAAGGAGTCTGGGGTCCTCAGCTACCACAGAGCAGGTCTCCTCCGTGACTCTGTCATAGCCATCGCTAGAAGCAGGAGGACTGCGAGCTGCCTGGGAAAGCTGCCTTGAGTGGATGCCCTGGGCCGGGTGAGTCTGGGGTCTGTCCTGCCCCTGCTCTGCTCCAAGTCGTGGAGGGGGAGGTTTAGGGTGAGCTCACAGGGCGTCTCCTCCCCTGCAGGCCCACATCTCCAGCCCCCTCCTGCCCAGGCCTGCGGTCCCCTTCAAGTACCCAGGGGCTGGTGCTGTGGAATGTAGAGCAAGTAGGGGCTGGGGCAACTCATCCGGGTGGGACCCCTCTCCCGGGACACACCTCCAAGAGGAGGAGTGCGGCTGCGTTCCTGGGAAGAAAGGAGCCTGTCCGGACGGGTTGTGCTGTGGCCTCCGTCTGTGGCATCGGTGTATGTCATCCGGCAGCTGCACTGCCCTGGGAGCCCCTTGTGTGCAAATGAGATGACAGCTGGAGGAGCTAGCACGGCCACTGTCACACCCGACACTTGTGATTTAAATGGTGTTTGACCTAACGCAGGAGAACCATCAAGCCAGCTGGCATCCCGAGCAAGTCGCAGCGTGGACTCCGGGAAGGGGGCATGGAGCCACGTGCTCCTGCTTCATGGGGAAACTCAGCCCTTAAAGTCCCTGTCCCCCGTGCAGACCCCACACAGCCCCCCGGCGGCCCCAGCATGAGTGGCCATCTGGTGACGTGTCTGCAGCAGGCTCTGCATTTTCTTTCCCCTCCAGGTTTCACTGCAGGGACAGTGGAGCTCCGGGCTCTCCCCTGGGTGCTGCCCTCGGGAGCATCTCCCATTATGGTGACTCGGAAGGCAACTTCCAGAGAAAGAGCCGCGAGCCGCTGGGATTTGAGATGGAGTCAACATGGAAACGCAAAGAGCAGCAGGATCCGCTCAGAACTTCAAAGATTGTTCTGGGAGCCAAGGGCCCAGGCCCAGGTGAGCGAATGCCAGTGTGAGTGTACACATGCGTGTGCCTGTGTTTATGCTGTGTGTGTACACACGTGTGCATGAAGATGTGTGTGCGTGCTTGCGTGTCTGTGTGTTTGTGTGTCTGGAGAGACTGTCCCTCCAGCTCTGTGCCTAGTGAGCTGCATGCAGGCCCCCCGCACCCCTGCGAGGAAGGCGGTGCCAACCCCCTCCACAGGGTGCCACCCGCCAGACACAGGCTTCCTTCCCGCAGAACTATTGGGAAAGTGTGAATTGGATGAGCCCCTGGAGCTGAGCTCCAGCCTCCAAGCCTTCATCTGAGACCAGGTCGGGCAAGCTCACTCAGGTGCGGTGCAGGGGGGAGCATGGCAACTGCAGGTCTGATGGCCGCCGCACCCAGCAGCCAGCCTGGGGAGCCGAGGAGCTGGTAGTGGAGCACCAGGGTGGTGGACAGCCCTGGGAAACCGTATCATCACCCATGCTTCCAGAATTGGGATGCATTCAGGCATAGGCATGTAATAAAATACTGTCACAGCAAAGATACATTGTTGCACAAAAACACCACACCGTTTCCAAACCACCTGGAGTAACAGTCCCACTGGATAAGGCCACGTTTGATGTAATGGCCCTGGACGTCTCTGCATCCACACTCGTAACAGGGAGCAATAATTACAACCAGCGTGAAGGTTTTCATTTTTAATATAGACCAGGCACTTTTCATGTATTATCTTTTTCGCCCAAAACTCTTAGAAATGTTTATTCTTCATGTTGGAACAAGGGGTGTTTCGGTTTGCTAATGCTGTTATGCAAAATTCCGGAAATGGATTGGCTTTTATAAAGGGGGTTTATTTGGTTACAAAGCCTGAAGGCCATGAAAATGTCCAAATTAAGGCATCAACACAAGTATACCTTCCCTGAAGGAAGGCCAATGGCATCTGGAAAACCTCTGTCAGCTGGGAAGGCACGTGGCTGGCGTCTGCTGATCCCGGGTTGTGTTCCAGCTCCACTCTAAGCTCCTGTGTCTTCTTCAAAGTGTCTCTCTTGGCTGCAGCACCTGCTTCTGTCTGCGAACACTTCATAGGACTCCAGTGATCCAATTAACACCCACCCTGAGTGGTTGGGGTAACACCTCCATGGAAATTATCCAATCAAAGCTCTCACCCACACTTGATTGAGTCCCATCTCCATGGAAACACTCATTCAAAGGATTTCAACCTAATCAACACTAATATGTCTGCCTCCACAAGATTGCATCAAAGAACATGGCGTTTTGGGGGACATAATACCTGCATACTGGCACAAGGGGACATTATTACTTTCAAGACCACCTATTCCTAATTGCTTGGATTTTGTCCATTTGTCATGACAGCTCGAGCACTCCCCAGTGATGTTCCTCTCTGGGGACGGAATAGGGGGCAGCTGGGGGCACCCACTCCAAATTCCAGGGAAGGGGCAGGGAGATTTGTCCTCAATCTTTTCCATTTCTAAGACACCCTGGCTCTCCCTTCCATCAGCTGCTGCCTGGGCACTGGGGCAAAAAGAGAGGGGACTGTCTGTGCCGGCATCTTCCCCTCACCCTGGGACCCAGCAAGGGCAGGGGGCTCAAGGACAGAGGGCAGGGGCCCTGCCTGTCCTCTCATTTGCAGAGCACTCCTTGGAGATCCTTCACTGCCATCCCCTGGGGACGGGGCAACAGAGAGGGTTCCATCCACACAGTCTGCTAATCTGGAGACTATGAGGCCACCCCACGGGGGTTTCTTAACACATCAGCCTTTCCAATCTGCAGTTATCAGAGTGCCCACCTCCAGCTCCCGCTGCTGGGGAGGAGGCTGGCTGTGTCCAGTAAGAAAGCATTGGCTTGAACCGTGAAGGGGAGGAAAAACTGGCTGCCCCACACCACTTAGTGAAGCAGGTTGTGAACTTGAAGGCTGCTCATCTTTGTTCTGCACAGAAGTCTCACTGCCCAGCCTCTGGGTGGGACCCGGTGATCTGTCACCGATGCAGCCCTCCCTGGCACCTGGGACCAAGATGGCACCCAAGTCAAGTAGGATCCATGGGCCAGGTTGGTGGCAACTTGGGGCCCCACCCCAGGGCTGTACCCGAAGCACAATGGATGGTGTCAGGAGGCAGAAGCCCAAACCCTCTGCCCCGCGTGTCAAGACCTCATGTGTGGTCCACCCCTTCATCCCCGCGGCAGCCAGTTGGCTCTCCTGCATGGGGTCCCCCCGGTGACTCAGGGGCCAGCCGCTTCCACTTTGCCCCCCACCACCTTGGAGGCCCTCAGCTCAGGCCAGCCCTCGGGGGCGAGAGGCAGGAGCAGGGAGGGAGAGCAGCCCTCAGCTGCCCCCGCCACACACCTTCGCTTTGCTTACCTTTCACCCGGGGTTGGAAATGTGGGGAGCTCGTGGGCCTTTGGGGAGCCTCCTGCAGCTTCTGGTTTTATTAGGAGAAAGTGGCCTGTTCCACTTCACCTAAATATTAACATGATTAATATGTCTTCTAGGAAGGTCTTCAATGTTCAGAATCATAAGAGGAAACTGAAGAAGGGTGGACAACTTGCAGTAGAGTGGGAAGCAATTTGTTGAGATGAAAACCAGATGCAGAGAAACAATGTTTAACTGTGAGCAGGAAGCTTCACGGGAGACAAGGTGATTCCCCATCCAGAGTGGACGGGGGAGGGACGCATCGTGGAATAAAAGAGAATCACAAGATGGTTAAAAGGGCGGCACATTTGTCCATGTATTTTTTTAACCCCCTGTTTGAACAAAGGGGGGAAAGCATGCGATGCTTCTTAAGAAGTGAATGTGTTCTCAGCATCCAACTGACAAATGCTGAACACTCATTGGAAAAACCGTCTATTTGAAGGCCCCCCATGTTGTCAGCGTCGCCCCTTGTCCCACCGGCCAGCTCTGCCCTCTGACAGACTTCACCATGGCTGTCACCCAGGCCCACCCCCTCCCTGTGCTCACGTGACCGAGCACCCCGCTGGACGCCCTCCCGGCTCAGCACAGTGGAGCAGGGGCTGCTCTTCCCCGAACCTATCCCGCACGGCACCCTCCTGTCACCCGGCGCCCTGCCTCTCGGCCGCTGTGCAGGCGTGACCCCTGCTGCTTCCTTCCCGTCCTCGTTCTTCTAATTGTTCTCCTTCCCGGGGAAACTGGGGGAGTCGCCTCCCTGTCCTGACCTGGGGCTGCACCCCGGCCCAGCCCCCTCACCGCCGTGGGCTTGGCAGCTGGTCAGCTCCGCTCGCTGGCCGGCCTCCTGCCGCAGGTGCTGTGTGACCTTGGGAAAGCCATTTGGCCTCTCTGGCTTCCGTGAGCTCATCGATGAAACAGGACCCTGCTCCAGGCTGGCTACGTGTTCATTCCTGAGGCTGCCGTCCCGAAGCAGCACGCACTGGGGCCCAACACAGCAGGCGGCTGCTCTCTCACAGTTCAAATCTCCAAGTGTCAGCAGGGCTGGGTCCCCCTGAAGGCTCTGGGGAGGGGTCCCCTTCTCTCTCCTTCCTCGGATAAGGACACTCATCAGTGGGGTTAGGGACACCTGTAACTCCAGGGTGATCTCTTCCTGAGAACCCTAACTAAGTAACACCTGCAAAGACTATTTTCCAAATAAGGCTGCACTCTCTGGTCACAGAGGTAGGACATGGGGGTCTTTCTGGGGACACCGTCCAACCCTCCACAGGCACATGGCTCCTCGCCTGAGAGAGTAAGAGCCAGTTTTCGTCCTCTCCGTGTCCTCCGTCCCGCCAGCCCCCGCCCCTCACCCGACAAGCCTGCCCGTTCCTGCTGCCCACCGAGGACCCCGGCTTCTCACTTCAAGGAGCAATTCAGAGTCCCTCCATCCTTACAGGGTCCTGAGCCCCAGGCCCCTCCACCTGGGGTGCTGAGCTCTGAGCTGCATAAATAGGCAGGGAAACCAAGCCAGGAGAAGGCGAGGGCTGCAGGGCAAGCCGGCAGGTGCAGCGGAGCCTGCCAACGTGGTGGAGCTGCGGGCTGCCGGCCTCGAGGGACGGGGGCCCTGTATCCCGGGGGCACGCTGTGGGAGGGGAGCTGACCGGCCCATTAGCCTGCTCCGCTCGGGGAGTTCGATTGAATGAGCTTTTTGGTTTGGCTCCACTGGTTATTGTGTTTTTCCATTATTTCACTGTGCCAATTCCTAGCAGAGTCAGCAAAATCTGGAGGCAAACTGAGCAGCTACTATGAAGTGTGAAAAATTACCCTCAGCTAATACAATCAAACTATTTGCTTATGGGATTACTGCATGGAAATGAGACCTCCCAGCTGAAAATCTGGCAGCTCCGGTCACCTTGGGGGTGCAGCGGCCTCTGTCTGCGGGGGGCGGCGGTCCTCCTGGCTCGGGGGCGGGCAGCGCTTTCTGGCTGTCACCTGGGCAGAGACCAAGTTCACACACGCGGTATCGGCAGCCTCGTACATTGTCCCACACCCTTGGGAGCGGGGCGGGGTAGCTGGCAGGAGTAAGTCCATCCCCAGGGTGCCCTCATTCACCCAGCAAATGTCGGGCAAGCTCCTTCCCACCCACACAGAGACCTGAAACCCAGGCCGGCCGGGAAGGAGACGCAGACCCAGAGTTCTGCACTCGCTGGGCTGAAATGGGATTTACAGGAGGCTCATCCAGCAGCAACTGGCATGTTCCCAGGGCCAGCCACCGTGCCTGGGCCTCTGTGGACCCTGCCCAGCCACCCGGTCACTACCCTGGCTGTGCAACAGAACCGCCCAGGGGTTTAAAACTCCTGATACCTGGGACCCCCAAGACTAATGAAGTCAGAATCTCAGGGGAAGGGGCCTGGGTTCAGGAATTCTTTAACTGTCTCCCAGGGTGGGTTATGAGTGGCAGCTACTGAGAAGCATCTTCCTAAACAGAGCCCTGGAATGGTCATTCCAGAAGTGCCAGAGACTTGCTTGTTCACTGGGACACGTGCCTGGAAGATGGAAGGGAAGGCTTCTCGCATACGTGGTGTCTTTCACTGACTGGCTTCAAGTCCGCCATGACGTGCAAGCCTATCAGGGGCCAGTGGTGAATTGGTGGATGGATGTGTGGGTGGTTGTGTGAGATGAACGGGTGGATGATGGTGATTGGTTAAATGGTGGGTGGGTGGGTGAATAAATTGTGGGTGGTTAAATGAGGGGATGGTTAAATGGTGACTGAGTGAGATGGATGGGTGGATGGCAGTTGGCTGGGTGGTGGGCAGACAGATTAATCAATGGATGGTGGGTGAATGGGTGGATGATTGAATGGATGTTGAGCAGGTGAGATGGATGAGTACAAAAATGGTGGGCAGATAAACAGTGGTTGGGTGGATGTTGGGTGGCTGGACGAGTCAATGGGAAGTGGCTGAATGGATGGATGGATGGAGGACAGATGGAGGAGAGTATAAATGAGTGGCTGGACAGACAGTGGGTGAATGGAGGGATGGATGTGTGGATGGGTGGATGATAAAGAATAAATGACAAGCATACAGTGTGCTGGGAGATTGCACAGAAATGTGAGACAGTATGGCAAACCTGTAAGAATTTATTAAGAAACAGAAAATTTACTGATGCAAAATGTGACCCCCCAAGAGGACGGGGGAGGGAGAGGAGAAGTGGAGATGGAGGTTCACCGAGCACCTGTGTGCCCACGGCCCCGGGCCGGTCACACCCCACAGGAATCCCTCACTCCACCCTGATCTTCCCAACCACAGTTCCACGACCCCACCTTTCACAGATGCAGGGCGGACTGTGGCAGGCCGTCAGCTGCACCCCGAGGTTGTGCTGCTAGTAGACAGCAGGGCTGGATTCAAGGTCAGGGTCCCCCAGCTCAGGACTGATGTTCCGACCTCACAGCTGTGCCCACATGCACCCCAGCCACCGGGAACCTGGCAAGGGCTGAGTGCCAGGTGGATGCCAAGGAGGGCACCGAGAGAGAGAGAGGAGGTTTCCGGGTCCTGCATGCTCCAGAGGGTGGAGCAGGCTGCAGGGCTGGGCCTGTGACCTGGCTGATGGAGGTGAGCGGTCACCTGAGGCCTGAGGCTGAAGCAACGATGCAGCAGGGGACCGTCCTTCCCGGTGCTCGGGTGGAGCCCACCCCTCCGAGAGCCCCCAGCCCAGGCGCCTGCTTCTGCCGGTGGGGGTCCCAACTGTGCCCTCCCCGGGCAGCTCCCACAGTGCCTCCAGACCTGGAAAATGCTTCTCAAATGAAAGGACAATGCACGGACAAATGGCCGTGCTGGAACGTTCTTCTCACCAATATGGACATCGCCGATTCTTCTCGTCCTGGCAGATCTGTCAGCCTCCTCCTTGTCAGAGGCCCTGGCCGACGGCCCCACAAGCACAGCACCCAGGCTCTGCCCTTCTCCCGTCCCCGCCCCGCCATGTTTCTCCCCAACGCTGCATCACATAGCACGCTGCAGCTGCACATCAGGCCTGTAATACCCGCCGGCTGTCTGTCCTTCCAGGCCTCTATTCATAGTTAGGCCCCGGGAGAGCAAGCACCTTACTTGCTTTGCCTGCCTTGGTTTCCCCTGAGCCTAGAACAGTGGCATAACAGACGTTGCAGAAATCTTTGTTGTTTAGGCCACTGTGCAGGTGAATATCATGTCCTTTTAGTCACTGGGGAACACCAGCCAAAAAACTGGGGTTCAGGATTTATGGGAGCAGGAGAGGAAGTTTCACCCTAGGAGGGAGACAAATTGAAGACTTGGGAGAGCAAGCTCAGCTGTCACTCTGACCCTCAGTCTCCTCGACTGCCCAGGAAGGACCCTGACTCCTGCTGTGGCGGCGGCGTGAAGATTAATCGGTGGATGCATGTCAGGGGCTTGGCGCCATGCCCGGCCCACAGCAAGGGCTCAGCAATCCTTCGCGTCCGGCGCGGTGGCCGCAGTGGCTGCGGTGGCTGCGGTGGCTAGCTCCATCATCGCCTGCATCTGCCTCAGTTTGGAGCCGTCTGTGCATTTCCCCTGCGTCCCCATCCCCAAGGCAGGGTGCGTGCACACGTGTGTGATTGCAGACAGGAGCAGGGTGCTGGGATCTCCCTGGCTCTAGAGAGCAGACCCGGAGCCCACGGTCCCTCAGGTGCAGCAGCCCCAGGCTCAGAGGTGCAGGCGAAGTCTGGCTGCGGCTGAAACGTGAGAGGAGGCGCGGGCTCAGGCTGGCCATGCCCAGGGAAGAGCTGTGGGGTGGCGGTGCTGCAGGGACCCCTAACTGACCCAGCCATCGGCCAAGACGAAACCGGTGCGGGGTGGCACATCATCCACGAGGGAAGCTCCGGCATCTGCTCTTACTCTCCCAGGGCCTCTCCTGACAAAATTGGAGATGCAGGACTGTGGGGGAGGGAGGAAATGGGTGGCTCCGAAGCTTTGAGAATATGATCGTCCACCACGGCTTTGTCCACGGCGGGGGACAGATCTTGGGCCTGGGACCCCTGACTTGGTCACGGTCAAGGCTGTCCCCTCCCTGCAGAGCTCTCCTGGGGGGCAGATCCTGGGGTAGGGTCCCATCCACAGAACCAGAAGTGAGGGGTGCAGGATGGTGACCCTCTTCCCCAGGCCCCACGTCCCTGCCCACCCTGGCTCCAAGGCCTGCTTAGACCCCACCAACTGCTGACAGCGAGAGGATGTCCCCACGGCCGCGTACTCCAGAAGGGAGAAGTGGATGCTGCTGAGTCGGGTCTCCAGGCGATGGCTGGGCATGGGGGCTGGGGACTGGTGAGCCTGCCCCCAGCACCCCAATGCCAGGAGGGGCCACCCCACCCTGGGGCGTCCAGACAGGTACACCCCTCACCTGGCCAGGGCGAGGCGGCCTCGGCTCCACCCGCTTGGCCTGGCAATATCACAAGGAAGCAGGCTGTGAGCAAGGCCCTTCTGCGGCGGCTCTGGATGGAAGGAAGAGTGTGGGTGCCTGTGAGGGGGCTGCCGGGCCTTTGGGTGTCCCTGCTGAGAACATCAGTTGTGGTTTTCCTTGGCCTCTCGCAGCAACGGGTGGAGGTGCTGGAGGGTGTGCCTGGAACCAGCACAGTGGGGGCCGAGGGTGGCCAGGATGCCAGGCTGAGAGGAGAGAGACGGAATCTCCCAGAATCCCCCAAAGCCCCACCCATCGGCCCGAGTTACATGAGGCCGTTCCATCCCAGTTCCACACCCACACATGAGCACACCTGCACACATGTGCACACACACATACACATAACACACAAGTGCTCACATCCCACGTATGCACAGAGCACACTCAGCCCACACGTGCACACATACCTGAACACACACACACACACACACACACACATACACACAAAGCCCAGCATGCCGGCAGAGAGCAGACCCCCAGCGGGAGACCTGTAAAGCCCACGTCCTGGAAGGGTGGGTAGCCTTGGCACCTGCCCCCACCTCCTTCCTGTAGATCCACGTCCAGGCCCGAGAGCCCCCTTCCAGCTCCCACACCCAACGCCAGGGTTCCTTAGCCTCCAAATCTGCAGTGCCTCCCGGACCAAATTCCCCAGCCACTCCCAAGTGAGTCCACGTGTGTGTGTGCATGTGTGCATGTGTGCACATGTGTGTGTGTGTGCGTGCACGCGCGCATGTGTGTGTGTGTGTGTGTAGGAACTGGTGTACACGACCATGGGTCCGGCCAGCAGGGTGACTGACGCTCAGGCCGTGTTGAGGCTGGGGCAGCCCCGGTCTCTTCTCTGCGACCTCAAGTTTTGTGTTGAGGCCTCCAGCTGACGGCCCAGCCAGCTCAGGGCCACCTTGTTTACTCACATCCATGAAATCCCCCCACAGTGGCACCTGGGTTGGGGTCTGCTTGTGTCCCCAGGGCTGCAGCCTGGCCGAGTGGACACGAGACTGACCACCATCGAGGATGGCCAAGCCTGGGCTCCTCTGCAGCCTTGTGCACACAGGGCTGCCAAGGACCCTCTTGTTTCACCTTCAGGGGGGCCTCATGGGATTGCAGGTGAGGAAACCGAGGCACGGAAATGTCAGGCAACTTGGCCACTGCCGCCCTCCCAGTTCACACTCAGCGGCTGATGTCCAGTCCCTGACCCCAGGATGGAAATGGGCGTCCTCCTTGTGCCCTGGGACAGCTGGATGTGACTGTCTGCACCCCTTTTCCCAGGAGCCTTGAAGAATATGGCAAGTCACGGGGAAGTGGGCGTGGACTCGTGAGCGTCCCTTGGGTGTGCACAAGTCCCCAAAGCCCATCCTTGGGTTCCGGGGGGATCTGGCCCACCAAATACTGTGGAAGGCAGCCAAAGTTCAGGGTGAGGACAAGCAAAGAAGGACCCTGTACGGCCACCCAGCAAGGGGTGAGACCTCAGACGGGCTGGTGTTGGGCGCTGGCTCCCCACAGCGAGCTGTGCACCATCCAGGACAGAAGACTGTGGTTAGATCCTGCTAAGCTGTTGAAATCAACCCCGAGGCATTTGGCCATCAAGCTCCATGCAGAGGATGCCAACTTGAGTTTGGCTCTGAGCATGGTTTCTGCAGCCGTCACAATGACTCCAGAGATCTCCAAAGCGCACATCTGTAATCAGAAATGATTAAACGCTGGGCTATTTCCAAATGAAATGCTTAAAACAAGGGAAGCAGATGTAAGGGTCCCAAGTCCAGAACCCACAAAGTGGGTGTCCCCGGGCACCTCTGCTTCCTGCCTGACCTTCCTCCCACCCAGCTGGGTGGCCGAGGGTGGCCCGGCAAGCGTGCGGGCAGGAGGGTGAGGGCTCCCGCAGTGACCCTCCACCCCTGGAGCTGGCCCCTGTAGGGAGTGGGTGAAGGGCTGGCAGGGCGGCAGCAGGCGGGCACAGCTGGCCCCAACCCAGCGTGGAGCAGGCAGAGCTCTCGGCCATCGCACAAGCTGCCGCAGCGCGTCATAGCCAGATGCTCCATGCACTCCCGGCGGCGAGGATGCACCACGGTGGGGAAGATAAATCGCTGGTGATTTACTGTCCTGTCTTCCTCCTGCAGGGGTAGCCCGGCCTGCAGTGCAGAGGACCAGGCCGGCAACGTCAGCTCCACGACGGGCCGGGGGAGAGCCGGCGGCGGCTCAGCATGCTGGGGGCATCACCGAGGGAAATGGCAGGCTCCACAACCACCCTCTGTGTCTCCCCTGACACCTTCTGCTGAACCAGGGCCCTAGGACAGAATGTGCCTGTGTCTCCCACACAGAGACAGCGTCCTGGGTGGGGGAGTGTGGGTCGGGGCACTGGCCCCAGACAACCCGATGGCTCCCCAGTCACACCATGGTCAACGCAGTAGATTGGCACGCGTCCATGGGTCGCCCAGGAGCCCCCAGGGGATCTGGTGGGACTGGAGCGTGGGAACCAGAGGAGACCTGCACGCAGACTGTTTTCAAGGTGTTGACGTGGCCGGAAATGAGGGTAAAACGCGTGGTGGGACCGGGCCAGCGTGTGTGTGTGGCACAGACAGCCTCAGGCATGGCGAGTGGGTGTGAAAGCAGGAGGGCAGTTTAGACAGCGATTGGGCACCTTCCACTAAGGTGTTAAACACGATTCACGGAGAGGAGACACCACGCGCTGCGTCTACGGGACGAGGAAGGCCGAGGGGGCCGCAAACACCTGAAGCTGGAAGAGGCAAGGAAGGGCCCCCCACCCCCTACAGGCCTCGAGGGCATGTGCCCCCCACCCCAACACCTTGATGTCAGACGTGTGGCCTCCAGGACTGTGGGACAATAAACTTTTCTTGTTTGAAACAACCCAGTTTGTGGAAACTGACACAGGACCCATCTCTACTTTAACCCCTCCTTGCCTTGTTCTATTTTCCTTTGCAGTGTGTGCCTTTGCCTGATATTTGGTAATGTTTTGCCAACTATTTATACTCAGATTCTACCAGAAGTCATCGAAGTATGGCTTACGGGCCAAATTCAGCTTGCTGTCTGTTTTTTAAATAAAGTTTTATTGGAACACACGCGCACATACACAGATGTTAAAGCATATTCCCTAGAGCAGAGATTCCTCATTAGCTGTGCGTCTTCTGAGGTCACCCCGTCATGGCGTTTGTTAGGTGACGAGCCACTCGCTGCTGAGACAAACCAACTGGCCTCTGTGTCTCGAGGACGTGGTGAAGTAACGTTGATCTGTTGTTGGTGTAAGGACCAGCTGGGGCTCCTCTCAGCGGCTGGTGCTTCAGGGACCCGGGGCCGTCCCCTGAGGTTCTGTCATCTGCTGGGGATGTGGAACCCTCTGCTGGAGCCCCTAAATCTGGCTCTCAGGTAGGGAACGAGGTGCTCCTCTCCTCCACCTCCTTTCAGTGAAGAGCAGTCTGGAGAATGTGTCTCCATGTGCCTGGGAAGGAACGCAAATGGGGTTTGGCTGCACAGGGCAGACTCTGCACATCTACGTCCACACAGATGTGGGCACAGCACCGTGGGGACAGTGCAGCCAGCACAACCCACTGAGCAAAGCCGGACCCCAGGAGGCCACCTTCAGGCCAAAGCCAGGGGTCAGCAGAGGCGGGCATGACAAACCCACCAGGGAGGGCCAGCTCTCACAGTGTTTGCCTCCTGTGGATGGGGAGTCCGTGAGGCAGCTGGAAAACTCCGTCAGAGCAACAATCGCCTCCATCAAGGATTGTCCGAGGCTGGCACTGTGAGGAGAAGCAGGATATTCACAGCCTCGGAGTCTCCCTACAGGTCACTTGTCGATTGCAAGGAAGGAAACGATGAAGCCACAGTCCAGCAACCCTGGCAGACGCCCCAGAGGGCTGCGGCAGGATCAGCAGCAGGACTGACGCGCTGTGCTGACCCAGTGCACATCTGTGTGTTTCCTGCAAGCACGTCACTGGAATCGACTCGGGAACCCCACACAAATCCACGTTAAAGGGTATCTTTCCACAGAGCTGGGCTGCGATCTTCAAAAACGCCAACACCCTGGGAGAGAAAAGGAGGAACTTCTCCAGACTAAGGGGGGCTAAGTAAGATGACAAATACATGTGGTGGCAGTCCGTGATTAATTCCTCAATTAGCCAAATCATACTAATACCTCTACTAACCATTATATTAACAATAACAAAAATCCCAAATTTCTGGACGAGGCGGTGAAATCTGAATTTAGACTGTATATGGTGGAATAGGATGGAATCAATGATAAAGTCATGCATTTGATAAGAACATTGAGGTTGCATGAGAACATATTATTTGGGAAAGATACATGTTGAAGCATCTGAGGAAAAAGGCTTGGTTCTAAAATCTGCATTCTGATGGCACTGCAAAAATAATAACAAGATAGAGGTGATAGGATAAATAGGTAGAGAAAGAGATGACAGATAATTAAATCCAGTGCAATTTCATCTCGAGATCCTTGACTAATTACACTGCAGACCCTATTTCCAAATAAAGTCACATTCTGAAGTTCTGGGAGAGCATGAATTTGGGGGGAACGGGAGACTATTGAAGTCAGTACAGAAAGTAAACAAATTTTAGGTCCATTTCACTTATAAACCTAGATGCCAAAGTCCTGAATAAAATGTTAAACAAACTTACATGCTTTGGATAAATTATTCAATACGATTAATTATGGTTTTCCTTTAATGAAATGTGTTTCAAGATTAGAAAATCTATTCATGAAATTCCCCAAACCAATGGACTGAAAATTACACGGTGTCTTAGTTTCCCAGCTGCTATGACAAATACCGCATAATGGGTTGACTTAAACAAGGGGAATTTATCTTCTCATGGATTTGGAGGTTGGAGGGCTCGTGTCCTGCTGTGGTCAGTAGTATTCTGGCTAGCTGTCAATCAGTCTTTTCTTTGGGTTCCTTGGCTCTCCCATCACATGGTGATATATTTCTTTCTCTTCTGTGTTTTGTTGACTAGTTTGAGAACTCGGCAAGATCATCAGATGCAAGATCAACTCAGCATCATTCAACGAGAGGCCACTATGCTAGCAACACCCAACAAGAATCTTAATGTAAAACTAAAAAATAATTTGCCAAAACAAGAAAAACGGTAAATTTTAGACAAACTGTTCTAACAAAGAATGCATAAGAACATATGAAGAAATTTTTCCTGAATTTTATCAAAGGGTGTAACATATATTCAAGGCAGTCCTACCCAACGTTCAGTTGGATTATTTGGGGAACTCAACTGAATCATTCAAACACTCCATCCCGACATGTACCTACATCCACACAAGCAGCCGAGTCGAGTCTGATGAGAGAACTGCAGTGTGGCAACGCGCCTAAGATGTTTATGTCATCCAGCAGAGTCAGACAAGAGATACAAGTCATGAAAGCCGTGTGGCTCTGGCAAAGGAACCGGCTGCAGAGATTTGGAAAACAGCAGGGGGCTCGGAGGCAGCTCTGGGCCTGGATGACCTGATACAGGTAAGAGTGTGAAGGAAATGGCCGATGGACATGAGACAAGCGCTTGCCTGCAGTACACGTCACCAGAATGGCCAAAATGAAGCAGGCAAAGAATGGCAAGTTTGGTGACACTGAGGGGAAACAACATTTGCATAGTGCTGCTGAGATTAGAAATAGGGAACCAGATCTTGAAAATGGCAATGCTACTGAAGCAAAGCGTGTGCTCACACGGTGACTCAGCGGTTCCACCCCTAGGGATGCACGCAGCAGAAATGCACGCCTACGTTCATCAGAAGACACACAAAAGAGTATTCAGCATTACTATTCACAATCAACAAAAAACTAGAAAGCACTCAATGCCTGTCATCAGCGGATTGGTAAATAAATTGTGGTCTAATCTCCCACTGGAACACTAAATAGCAATGAGAATGAATAAACCCCAAATGGGTGAATTGCTCCAACATCAGGCTGAACCAAACAAGCCAGACACAAGGAAATATGACTCCGTATATATACTCCAAAAATAGCCAAAAGCAACCTATTGAGTTAGAAGTCAGGATAGAGTTACCCTTGAGTAGGAGTGAATGGAAGAAGAGGGGGGTTCTTTGGGGTGTTAGTAATGATATTTTTTGACAAGGTACAAGTTAATAGGTTTGTTCAACTATGAGGACCCATCACACCTGCATTCGTGATTTGTGTATTTATGAATAAAAAGTTTATGAAAGATAAAGAAGATGGTGTACTCATGGATTGTGGGTATGTGGTGGTGGGAAAACCAGTTCTCTATCTAGAGCAAAAGGAAACTGGACCCCAATTCTTCAGCACACACAGAGGCTAAACCAGTCAGATTGGAATATAAACAGGCAAAGTGAAACTATAAAATAAACAGGAGGAAACAAGTGCCCTACAAGGAGAGGAAATGCTGCTTTACTTAAAGCTCCCCCAAGACATAAGCCAGAAGAAGGTGACAGAATGATGATTTTAATACTAAAATTTAATTTTAAATTTAATTTTAATACTAAAATTTAACATTCCTGGGGTTCCTGGTTCTGGGGAGTGTGAAGCCAGCACGGTACACACGTCCGTCCAACTGATTGGGACCGTATGTCCTGGACAGAAGGCATGGAGCGGCTACTGGGAAAGCACTGGTCCAGGATTCGACGTGGTCGGTTTTCCATCATTTTTTCCTCTGGCACCCTCTGGCCTGGACTCTGAGGCTGCCCAACACACAGAGATGAGCACGGGCAGGCAGTGGGAGCTCCGAGAGAGGCCCTCTCTCTCCAGCTCAAGGAGTGGGAAAGAGGGCTCAATGGGTCAGACAAGGGGCGCCCCCCACCCCTTCTCCCTTTTTACCACCCCCACCCAGCCCAGGCCATGCCTTGGTGACCAGCATGGGCAGCCATGGCCGACAGTCAAGCCAGCGCTGAACCTCGACAGAGGAGAACCTCTCTCTGGCTGCACAAATTCAATCCCAAGGGTGTGGGGACACCCCCATTTCTTTTCCCCCTCAGTGTCAGGAATTAAGGTGAAACAGCCATTCTCGGAGGAAAGTAATGTAAGAGAATGTATTTCCAACAGACCTGCTCTGCAAGAGATGCTAAAGGAAGTTCTTCATATGGAAGAGAACTGATACCAGAGAGAAACAGGAGGCATCAGGGATGAAGAGACGGCAGCAGCAGTGCAGAAAACCTGGAAAAAATTATAGCCTCTTATACTCTGAAATTATTCAAAATATGTATGACAGGTGAAAGAAAAATTATACCCTTGTCCGACTGGGTTTTCAGTGGGTATAAAATGTGCTACTTCTAATGGCTATAACCAGAAGAGCAGAAAGTGAAAGACCCTGGGGGTGGGGGGAGTGGTGGTAAGTTTGACCTTCCACAGGAAGTGGCAATATGTTCGTGCTAAATAGAGTGGGATGTTGGGTATGCATATTGTAATCCGTAGAGCAAACTAAACCAAGAGCCATATTTAAAAACTAATAGAGAAATTAAAATAGAGCTCAAAGTAGTCAAATTAATTAAATATAAATGGTCTAAATACATCAATTAAAAGACAGATATGGCCAGAACAAACCCCTTCCCAGTTTCTCGCTGAATATCGTTATGAGCTGGGTTTAGGGAAAGAGTACTTAGCACAATCCAGAAAAGGAAAAAATTGATGAATCAGAATTCATCAAAATTAAATCTTTTACACTGAAAATATACTACTAAGAGAATGCAAATACAGAATGTGAGAAAATTTTGGCAAATCATGTATCTGATGAAGAACAGCAGGCAAAATGCACCAAGATCTCTCAAAATTCAACAGTAAGTAAGCAAACAACTCAACGTTTTAAATGGGCAAAGAAATTGAACAGACACTCACCAAAGGGAATAGCAAATAAACACAAGAAAAGGTGCTCAACATCACCTGCCATTAGGGAAACGCAAGTAAAGCGACAATGAGATATCAGGGTACCCCTATTAGAACAGAAAAGAAAAACAGAAACAGACAACAGCACATGTTAGTGAGGCTGCGGCGCAATGTGACTTGCCTGTATTCTTCTGGGAGGAATGCAAAATTGTACAGCCTCTCTGGGAAACGGTTGACTTTTCCTAGTAAAGTTGAACCTACGCTTGCCATGTGACACAGGAATCTCACTCCTACATATTTACCCCAGGCAACTCAAAAAATGTAGGTTCACACAGAAATCTGCACCTGAACGTTTATAGCAGCTCCACCTGTTCAGAATCCTTAGCAACGAGAAGCAGCTTTGATGTCCTGTAGTGGCGACTGTGCCACAGCGTGTGATCACGTAAGAAACGCAGCGCAGCCTTTGATGGCGCGACTTAGCCGCCGAGAGGAATGACCAGCCGATGGGGGCAACTCGGCCGGGCCTCTGGGGCATTATGCCAGGCACAGAGAGAAGCCCCAGAGAGACGACGTGCTCAGAAATCAAAATCAGGGCCACGGAGAACAGCTTGGTGGGGTCAGGGGGAGAGCATGGCAGAGTTTCGCTACCAGGGGCAGCCAAAGGGGGAGCACGTGGCAGAGCTATTCCGTGTCGGGATCCGTGGCAGCCCCACGGCCTGGACACGAATGGAAACACGCCACACGGAACCACAGAAGAAGGGGGAGAGAGAGAAGTTCCATGGAAAATGCCCTAGCCCAAAAAACAGACAGGCTATGTACTTGGGAAATAAAGTTTCTCAATCTGAAGCAGTCAGGGGTTGACATGTATTAAATTTCAATGAACTTAAAATGACTAAAATAATCGAGCATTTTCTCTGACTAAAATGGGAATTAAATTACAAATCAACTTTACATTTTAAAAACACTGCTCTAAATAACCCATGGGCCAAAGAAGAAATCATACAGAAAATGAGAAAATACTTTAAACAGAATGAAAATTAAACTGAAATGTCAAAATTTGTGGTATTAGTTAAGCAGTGTGTAAAGACAAATCTATGGCTTTAAAGTTTATGTTAAAAATAAAAATGTGCTTTGAAATCAATGGCTTCAGATCTTACAACACGAAGAGAGAAAAAAGGGGGAGCAAATGAAACGTAAATAAGTAGAAGGAAAAACATAATAAAGATAAGAACAGAAATCACTGGAATTGAAAATATTCAGGCAATAGAGAAGATTGATGGAAACACACCTCTAGCCAGATGGATCAGGAAAAGTGAGTGTGGCTTAAATTATAAAACCATGCAGAGGGATGGGCCGCGCCCAGATGCACTAGCAAATACAAGGAGGGAAGGAAGTAGTGCACATGCCTGGCAATGGTAGACAACTCAGATGGTAAAAGGAGAAATTCCTTGAAAGATGCAAATAATCAAAACTGACCAAAAAAAAAGAAAACAGAAAACCTGTATAGAAATTGAATGCATAATTTAACTCTTCCCTCGATGAATTCTCCAGGTCTAGATGGAGTCACTGATGAATTCCGGCAAACGTTTAAGGAAGAAATCATCACAATCCTGAACAAGTTCTTTAAGAAAACAGGAGGGAAACCCCTCTCCATACGTCAGGTGCCCAGCAAAACCATTGCTGTTAGAGTGAAAACCCACCCTGGGACTTGAAAAGGATCGTGGACATAGATGCCAACATATGTAACAAGTCATTAGCAAACTGGTCTAGCCACACACGCACATACACACACACAGATGGGGGATTATGCCAGGAATGTCAGCTTTATTTAACATTAGGAAATCAGTCAAGGTAGCTCCCCATAGTAACATAAAATAGGAGAAAATACATGATTATTTCCACAGCTGCAGAAAGGCATTTGACAAAACCCAGTACTCATTGATGGGAAAAAGATCAACATACAGATTGAAAAGAAATAAAAGAAATTGTTTTTATTTGAAGGTGAAATGAGCATGCATGCAGAAAATCCTAAGGAACCAACAAAAGACCTACACAAATAAGTGAGTTCAGAAAGATCACAGAGTTCAAGGTCAATTTTTCAAAATCCATATTTCTAAATATTAGCAATGAACAATTGGAATTTTTGATTAGAAATATTACTTACAGTGGCCTGAAAAATCCATGAAATACTTAGAGAAGCTTAACAAAATATGTGTAAGAGCTGCACACTTAAAACCACAACATATTGCTGAGAGAAATTGAAGGAAAGACTTTGATAAATGGAGATACAGATTTTGTTCATGAATTAGAAGAAGCAATATTGTTTGGATGATAATTCTCTCCAATTTTACTCATACAATTAATGCAATCTCAGTAAAAATCCATGCAGGTTCTTTTGTAGATATATATAAATTGATCCTAACATTTATTTGTAATGTAAAGGCCCTTGAAGAGCCAAAACAATTTTGAAAAAGAACAACAAAGTTGAAGAAGAAAACAATTTTAAAAAAGAACAAAATTGGGGTGCATAATTTAGCCAATACTCATCAAACCGTACTTAAAATTGATGAATTTTATGTATTGAAATCTACCTCCATAGAGACAATTTCAAAATGAGAGAGAGCAAAACAAATAACCCCTTGCGGTTACCACGGTGCACAGCCTGCTTGAGCCGCTACCCTTGTGCTGGGCTCAGAGGACCCCGGGGTTCCCCTCTGGTTTTCATGCAGAGTCTTGCAGCCTTCTCTGCCACAGGATCCTATGTCCTGGACGAGGGAGTAGAGAAAGCCAGGGGACTCACAGCTCACAGGACAATGGTGTCTGCAGTGGCTGCGATGACAATCCTGTGTGCACTGAGGCCTTCTGATGGCCTCGCCGAGCGCCAGGGATGGAAGGGCAGGTGGCGGAGCCTGGCCCTGGGGCCCGCCTCGCTGCTGATCCCATTTCTTTCTGACTCCTGTTTACTTCTGAGCGCCTGGCACCCGAGGGCACTTTGCCTTTAGATGCGGTGGCCTGAGCCCCCTCAGGGCTGGGGACCTGCCAGGACCCTCAGGCAGGAAGCATCACTTTGAGGACGCTTGGGGTTAGAAGTCGCGCACAATAGGGGTGGATTTGGGGGCACTTTCTCTGGGCCGGTGGGACAGTAGGTTGTGGGGAGAGAGGAGGCGGACGCTTTTGTTCCGCTGCTCGGCACATGGGTGGGTTCATCCGTGCGTTCATTCAACATGTGCTCGCTGAGCGCTCATCACCGTTGGCAAGTGCGACACTGGGGGTCAGGAGCAAAGAAAAGAGAAACTACTCGGGGTGGGGGGGGCAGTGGGGTGCAGCAGGGGAGGAGGAGGGAGAGGAGGAGGGGAGGACGAGGAGGAGGAAAACACCACTCTCCTCACTCTCGTGGAGCAAGACAAGCAATGACGACATTAAACAACTGAATCGTGCGTTGTGCCAGGTACTTCGAGGCCTGGGGCCTTATGTCCCCTGCTTTGGGGCCCCTGGGGCGTCCAGATCAGGAGAGGGGCCAGAAGCCCTGAGGAGCACGTGGGGTGTGGGTACTTGCTCAGAGCGAGTCTGTGTCCCCTGGCCCCGGAGACCCCCCAGGGAGAAGCCACAGGCTGGTGCCCACCCTCATGTGCACGTCCCCTCACTGCCCGCTGAGGTCCCCTGTGGGGAGTGGACACTGGCCTGGGTCTGCACTCTCATTGTTGGCCCCGCTCTCTCCTCTTTGGGGGTTTTCAAGTTAGCCCCCCTCATACAGCCTCAGCGAGGAGTCTGTGATTTCCCACCTCCTGGCAACTGTGTCCCCCAATTGGGAAGGAGGCCAGAGTGGGGCAGCTGCAGCTGGGGGGGTGGTTCCCTGGGGGCCCTTGAACAGGGGATCCTGAGAGCTTGAACAAGGCAGGCACAAGGAAGCTCAGGGCGCACGCCCCCCTGGAGAAGAAAGACTGTGGGAGGGGGCAGGTGGGGGGCTGAGCAGGGGTGGAGAGTAGGGGAGGGATGGGCAGGTGGGGGGTGGGCAAGGGAGGGGTGCGCAGGCAGCAGCAGTGAGCAGGCGAGGGTGGAGGGCTGTCAGTGAGCCCTGTCGCAGACCCCCACTCTCTGCTCGTCACCTGTGGAGCCATCTGCACATCTGCTCAGTCCGTTAAAGCTCCTATGAAAACCACGTGGTGAGAGGGTGTGTCCTGCATGTCAGCACATCCTTGCAGCTCTGGGGAGGTGACGTGAGCTGCTGGCACTGCCCCAGCAGACTGCCCCTGAGGGGCTCGTGAATGACTGGCACACCCAGTGGGGGGTGCCGGGCTCTCGGTGCCTGCCCTTGGGGACCAGGTGGGTGAGTATGGAGAGTTCCGCTCTGATGTGTTTTGCTGGGGTCCCCACAGCCTCTCTGGGCTGAGCTGGGCTGCTCAGCAAGGACCACTCCCCCATCCAACAGCCCCCACTCAACACGAGGGCTGTGTAAACCAGCGCAAGGGGTCTGGGTCTCCCCCCAAGCATGATGTGGCCCACGGGAGGCAGGGAAGAGCTGCATTCTGATTTCTATTTTAAAATAACCACTCTGGCTGGTTCTGGGAGAGGACATTGGGGGTGATCACAAATGGAAAGAGGGAGGGCTATGGGTTAGGCTCAGTGCTGGTGATCAGGCGGGGACTTGTACTGGTTATGTATTGCTGTGTAACAAATGGTCAAGGTGCAGCTGTGTATTGGTTAGCTACAGCTGCATAACAAGTGGCCACAGAGTCATGACGTAGAACAACACACACGCTGACCTGGCCTTTCCCGTGGGCCAGGGGCCCAGGCCCAGCTTAGTTGGGGTCTCTGCTGAGCGTCTTACAGTTGCATTCCACGTGTGGCCGGGGATGGATTCTCACCTGGAAGCTCAACTGGGGGCACTCCCCCTTGGCGGCTTGGTGGAGCTCCTCTCCTGGCAGCATGGGGCTCAGGCTTCCGTTTCTTGCTGGCAGCTGCTTGCAGTCCCCTGTCACCTGGGCTTCTCCCACATGCTCATGTTCCCCATGGCTGCTCCATCAAGGCGGGCAAGGGGGTCTCTGCAGCCCATTTGTGTGCGTGTGCATCTTCTGTAGCTTAATTACAAGGATGAGATGCCCTCAGTCCTGCCATGTTCTGTTGGTTGGAAGCATGTCACCGGCCCCACAGTCAGTCCAGGAGAGGAAATCCCACCAGGAGGTGGGTCGCTGGGGCTCCCCTAAAGTCTATTTGTCACAGGAGCTGTGGATGAGCTCAGAAATGTGCTCCATGTTCAGCTGCCAGTGCTGCCGGCACGTGGGGGCAGGAAGAGAGGGCTCGGGGGGCCTTCCAGGTCCTGGCGTGGACCTCGATGGACACCAGTGTCCCCTGCGGAAGGCGGTGGGGGGTCGGGTTGGGGCGGGGGAGGCAGTGGGTCGGGGCTTCTGCTTCAGGTGAATTGAGTGGGAGACGCCCGCTTCTCCGCAGACGGCTCCAGAGCTCCAGCGGCCGAGTTGGGGACCGCACTGGTGTGTGAAGCCGTGGGGAAGGCAGGGCCACCTTGGGAGAGAGCAGAGGTGGGAAAAGAAGGTGACAGAAGCCCTCTCCCAGGGACCCGCTGCACCGAGGGCAGCGAGCAGGAGCAGACTGTGGGCGGGAGCACGGGGGCAACACGGAAGCCAGAGAAGGGCGACAGCTCCAAGAGAAGACGGGCCATCGGGGCCTCTCTGCCCAGGGGCATTCACATAAGGAAAGAGAATTCACCAGTGGGGGTGGCAAGCCAAGGAGACCTGGCCCAGGGCAGCCTCCTCAGCTGCTGGGGATGGAAACCCTGCTGGGGGGTGAGGGAAAGTGGGCGGGAGGCCACTGCAGAGGATTTCTGAATGTTTGCCAAAAAAATAAAGGGGTAAGTGGAGGCAGGAGCCAGCTCCCTGGGCCCAGTGTGCCAGGCCCCATGCTCTGAGCTCCACACTCACACCTGGATCACAGGTGGCTCTAAGGGACTCCTATTCTGCTCAGAGATGGGACAAGCTCACGCCCAGTGGGTCTCACATCCTGACAGACAGAAGATCCAGGCAGGAGCTGCAGGACGGTCAGCCCTGGGGGCAGAATGCGGGGCAGGGGAGGAGGGGAGTTTGGAGGGAGGGAGCCGGACCCACCCTTCTGCCACTTGCTTAAAATTAACCCCTTTCCCAGGGCCCCTGAGACCCTGTCATGTGCCCCAGCAAGATGCCAGGCAGGGCTGGGTGTGTGTGCTCCCTCCTGTTCTTGGAGAAAGGTATGTGCAGAGAATCATATGTTATATAAATATGGGATGGCCTCATTACACAGGGGGCAGAGCATTATGATAGAAATTTTGCCTGAAATTATGGATCAGGTGGTAATACGTGACCCGTCTCAGGTAATAGTGACAGTTAAGCAATCTGTTTTTCCATCTCAAACACGCATTCGATTTTGCATGCATACCTGTGTGGGAAAATGACTTCCAACAAAAGAGCTTTTTCATTATGTCAGCTGATTGGATCCTGGACATGCATTTTGGATGATAATTCAAGATGCACTGGCCACCAGACGGAGGAGGCGGTGAGTGGGCTCTGGCGCAGGCTGCCCGCTGAGGGGCCGGCTTCCAGGACTGCTCTGTGGCCTCAGCTGAACCACTCCAGGCCCTTTGCACAGTCTTGGCCCTGGCATGTCTCCCACCTTCCGGGTGTCAGGGCCGAGGAGGTGATTGATGCTCAGCAGCAGACAGGAGGTCGGGAAGCCCCTCCTCAGGTGGCAGAGCCCTCTTGGCACAGGCTGTTTCAGTGACCAGAGAAAGCATTTTGTCTCCATGCAGCTCCCAGCCTCCCGAGGAGAGAGGCACATAGGACAACGGCATCGTGGAGTCCAGGAGATACAGCATCTGGGGAGATGAGGGAGAGGATGGGAGGGAAGCATGGCAGGGGGCACGTTCCCATGCCCGAGGGGCTCAGCCGGCAGGAGGAGAAGGACCTTCCCCACGGCACCCAGTGGGGGCTTGAAGATGCCCAAGGGAGGGGACCTGTGGGTCCACCTGGGAGGATTACGGAGGTGGGGACCGAGTGGAACCGTGAGATGGAGGGAAGGAAGAGAAGGTTTTCCTGGCAGGAGGGACAGCAGAAGCAAAGCCCAGAAGCGAGATGGCCCAGGGCCTTTTCAAGAAATAAAGGGGAAGAGATATTAAGAGGTGAGAATGAAAATGAGGCTATCATTATAAAGAGACCATTATTCAGATTTAGATTTTGGTTATGAGTACAAGGAAGGAAGAAAGGAAGGAAAGGAGGGAAGGAGGGAGAAGGGAAGGAAGGAAGGAAAGGAAGGAAGGAAGGAAGGAAGGAAGGAAGGAAGGAAGGAAGGAGGGGAGAGGAGGAAGGGAGGAAGGAAGAGGTCAATATAACAAGGAAGACAGTGTCTCTCTCTCTTGTGTAAAAATGGTGGCGAGTCTGGGTCTTGGTAGACGTGGAATCACCAAGGGCCCCGGCTTGTCTATCTTGCTGCACTTTGACCCTTACTGTGTTTGTCTCAGGGTCCAGTACTGAGCTGCAGCCCCCAAATCTGCTTTCTTGGAAGAAGAGAGACAAAGGAGTAGCACACACCGTCCATCAGGAGACTCCAGGAACGCTCTGGGAGGCACCTCCTTGGCCAGAACATGGTCATCTGGCCATGCGTGGCTGCAAAGCAGGCCAGGGCTCATGGTCTTCTGGATGTGTGCTTCACCATCGTAAATAAAATCACGGCTCTCTAAAACAGAAGGAAAGAATGGAAGGTGGGGAAGTCAAGCAGCAGCCTCTCCAAGACACCAGATTACAGCAGCCATCAAATGCCCACCTAAGAAAACATGTCTGTTTTAGGTTTATTAGGAGTAATTTACCGGAGATTTTTGAGCAAGGAGATAATGAGATCTGACCTTAGAGGCAAAGAGCCCAGTGATCGGTTGAATTTTGTACCCCAGAAAAAAAGACACGTTCTGAATCTTAATCCATTCCTGTGGGTGTGGACCCAGTGAATATGGTATTTTTAGTTAAGGGGGGCTGTCTGAATTGGACTGGATCATAATCCTATTCCCACCAGGAGAAAGCCCCCAGGGAAGAGGAGAAGCTGCAAGTCAACAAAACCTAGGGGAGAAAGGAGAAGCCACCTGACGACCACGTGCATTGCCATGTGACAGAAAAGCCAAGGACTAAGGGTCTCGGGCAGCCAGCTCCAGAAGGCCACGGGCTTAGGGGAGAAAGCATCACCTGCTGACACCTCCATTTTGGACTTCTCCTTCAATAAATTCCCATTGATTGAGCCAGGCCATTGCATGGTATTTGTTTCAGCAACTGGGAAACTAAGACAAGCCCTAGTGGCAAATGTGAAGATGAACATGTGGGCTTAAAACACAACTTTTTCAGTAAGGATTGAGTTAAATTGAATGCCAAATGTGATACAAATAGGTTTTTTTAATGCAATTTTATTGAGATATATTCACATACCATACAGTCACCCAAAGCGTACAATTGTTCACGTATCATCACATAGCTGTGCATTCATCACCACAATCAATTTGTGAACATTTTCATTACTCCGAAAAATGGACATAAAAATAAAAGTAAAAAAGAACACCCAAAACATCTCATATCCCTCCTCCCTCCTATCTTTCATTTAATTTTTGTCTCCGTTTGTCTACTCATCAGTCCCTTCCCTGGATAAAGGAAGAATGAGCCACAAGGCTTTCACAATCACACTGTCACATAGTGTAAGTAATAGAGTTATATGATCGTCTTCAAGAATCAAGGATACTGGATTGCAGGTCAACAGTTTCAGGTATCTCCTTCTAACTATTCTAATCACTAAAAACTAAAAAAGGGATATCTATATAATGCATAAAAATAACCTCCACAATGACCTCTAGATTCCATTTGAAACCTCTTATCCGCTCAAACTTCATTTTGTTTCATTTCTCTTTGCCCTTTTGGTCCAAGAAGGCTTTTCAATACCACAATGCCGGGTCAAGGCTCAACCCTGGGAGTCATGTCCCACATTGCCAGGGAGATTTACATCCCTGGGAGTCATGTCCCATGTAGGGGGGAGGGCAGTGAGCTTACCTGCAGAGTTGGCTTAGAGAGGGGCCACATTTGAGCAACAAAGAGGTTCTCTGGGAGTGACTCTCAGGCACAATTATAAGTAGGCTTAGCCTCTCCTTTGAAGCAACAAGCTTCATAAGGGCAAGTTTCAAGATCAAGAGCTCAGCCTACTAAACTGGTAGTCCCCAGTGCTTACAAGAACATCAGGAATTCCCCAGGTGGGGAAGTTCAATGTTTCCACATTTTTCTCCAGTCCCTCAAGGGGGGGTTCGCAAATACTTTTTATTCTCTGCCCAAATTACTCTGGTATGTATTGGGGCTTCACACTAACCTGTACAAACCAACCAGATCTCACCCCCTATTCAAGATTCTATGTAATTATGGTGTTTGAATAAAGTTACCGTACAAAATAAATTATACAGTGTGCTACGGAAAATACAGATTTTGCACCAAGTAAACATATTTTCCTTTGGTCTCACATAGAAGTTGAAGTTTTAAAACACAGTCAATACTATCCTTTACCCTTTAGTCTGGTTTATCTTAGTCCCAAACAAGTCCATTTCATTCATATCACTAAGTCTGATCTCTTTTTCAGCTTCTTTAACACTTGCTGTATGGGGTGATGCTGACATTCATAGCTGCCAAACTCTGGCTCTAAGTCTCAGGTGTCACACAGATACCCGAAGTTACAGGGACCAACTAGGTTATACACAAGCAGCTCAGCATCTCAGAATTTAGAAATAACCATTACAACTCATGAATAGATGTGACTGCTGTAAGAGCTTACAATCTAGGAACCTTTACAATAAGCCTTCCCCTGATAACCTGTGCTCCCAGATTCAATTCTCAGAGCTTGCACATTATTGTTAGTCCATATTAGAGAGGCATTATAATGTTCGTCTTTTCTAATCTAGCTTATTTCACACAACATACTGTCTTCAAGTCCCATTCACCTAGTTGCATTCCTCACAACTCCATTCTTTCTTGCCACCACTCAATATTCCATTGTTTGCATACACCACAGTTCACCATTCCATTTATCAGTCAGTGCGCCCTTAGGCCACCTCTATCCATTGAAAGTCTTGAACACTGCTGCCATAAACACCAGTGTGCAAATGTCCCTTCACGTCCATCTTTTCAGTTCCAAGTACATACCCAATAACAGGGTTGCAGGACCATATGGCAACCCCATGATTAGCTTCCTGTGGAACCACCACACTGCCCTCCACAGGGGTTGCACCGTTCTCCCTCCCCACCAACAGTGATTAGGCACATTTTCTCCAGCACTTGTACCCCTCTGTTTATTTTTTAAACAATTTTTTTTGCACACTATACAATCCATCCTAAGTAAACATTAAATGATTCCCAGTATAATCACATAGTTATGCATTCACCACCACAATCTATATGAGGATATTTCCATTTCTTCCACAAAGAAAGAGGAAGAGAAGGAAAAAATGAAAAATAAAAAATAAAAGATAGAAGGAAATTAAAAATAAAATAAAGTACAGTGAAAAGGTCAAGCAACAGCACCACAAAGAATCCCATACCCCTCCCTTATAGCCCTCCTTTTATAGACATTTAGCTTTGGTATATTGCCCTTGTTACAATTAATGGAAGCATATTACAGTGTTACTGTTAACCGTAGACTAGTTTGTATTGATTGCATTTTTCCCCTATACCGTCCAATTTTCAACACCTTGCAATGTTGACATTAATTTGTTCTCTCCCATGTAAAAACATTCTTACATTTGTACATTTAATCACCATCATTGACCATTCTAGTTTTGCTAAGTTATGCAACCCCAGTCAATATCTTCTATCTTTCCTTCTGGTGCCATATGCACCTAGCCTTCCTCTTCCAACTGTACTCACACTCATCTTTGTTCAGAGAACTTACAATATTGTGCTACCATCACATGGTATTGTGCTATCCATTTCTGGATCTATACAATCAATCCTGTTGAAACTTCTGTACTCCTTCAGCATCAAATGCCTTGATCTCTACAATCTTTGTATCTCCTGATAACCTGTCTTCTCAACTTTAACTCTCAAGGTTCGATCATTAATTTTATTTCATATTAGTGAGACTAAATTCTGACAGTTCCCCTCCACATTGCATCTCAAAGCTGCCTGCTTCCCCCCATCCTCACACACCATCCCAAGCCAAGCTAGCAATGACCTTCAGAGAAATGCAATCGCGTCTGCTGGGTCTCAGCTGCACAGAGTCATGCAACAGCTACAATCACACTACGGACTGTTCCATCACCCCAGAAACCTCCCTCACACTGCCCCTCCATCATCTCTGCTGTGTCTTGTGCAGGGTTGCTGGATAAAATACAGGATGCCTGGTCAAATGTGAATTTCAGATAAACAAATTAATTTTGGGGTAAGTATACCCCACATACTGAGTGGGACATACTTGTACAAGAAAATGATTCATTGTTTATCCAAAATTCACATTTAACTTGGCATCCTGTGCTTACATTCACTAAATCTGGAAACCTGAATTTTGAGAGTGTTTCCTAAAATTCTGTTTAATTTCACCTCCTGGCTATTTGGTTTGGCACAAAGTGCCAAGGTCCAATCCCCAGGTGAAGCCCCCTGGTAACCGCCTGCCTGCCTGCCAGCTCGCCCCCAGATCTGCTGGATGTGGATGAAGGCACCAGCCCTCAGTGCAAGCCGGGAATCTTTAGTCCAGCTTTTAGGCAGATCCATCTCTGGACTATTCCAGAAAGGACCTCTTCAGAGATGGCATCCGGCCAGTCCCCTCTTTTGGAGTGGGCACACAAACCCCTGAAAGCCTCTTCCTCACCTTCTCTCTCCAGCTCTCAAGCTGATTGGCACCAGGCTTCCCAGGCCCCTGGGCAGAGAAGGTCTCCAGCTGCAGCAGAATTGCCAGGACTTGCAGAAGGACACCAGCCGCCTGGCTGACCTGCTGAGGGCAAGTCCAGTGCTCCGCCACTGTGTCCTGAAGCAGGAAACATTCCATTTGAGTTTTGGAGACATCAGGTATTGAATTGCAACTCTGAAAACATAGAGTGTCGTCCATTGGCTGTGGCAGAGCTGGTCTAGTCGGCCACCACTGCCCAGCTGGGGACGGGGGAGCCTCGGGCTCCTGACCGACTCCCGGACTCCTTGGAGCACACCAGTCTCCCTCTCATCAGCTTCAGACAGGGGCCCACTGCATCCTCCTGCTCCCTCCAGGGACGAGCCATCAGGCGCCATTTATCCTGTGACAGCAGAAGAGCCTCTCTCCGTTTCCAGCAGAGACACCGCGGAGCATCCGCTGCCCATTTCTGTGAAGACCCCCACCACCACCCCCGCCCCCGCCAGCCTTCGGATGTCAAAGAACCTGGGCCGGCCACTGCAGACGTGGCCTATGGAGCCAGCTCCCCAGGCTATGGACCCCTGGCTTTCCACCCACACACACCCAGGACACAGAGGCCGGCCAGGGTGGGGCAGCTTCCTGGCTGAGCGAGGATGGACATGTGTGCCGAGAGCGCCAATGGTCCTCACCCAGGGGAATGCCCAGGAAGCCTGGGCCACATCCCCGGCCAGGGAACCTGCCTCTTCCCACATGCCCCATGAAGCCAGCCCTGGGAGCGGGAAGATGCAGAGCACTGCCCGCCTGCAGTCACATCAGCAACAAGACGCCTTCACCATCAGCAGGGGCTCGGACCCGGGGAAACCAGCCACTGGCTAGCAGGAAGGAGGACCCAAGGGCCAGATGCCTGCCGAGGCTTGGCTTGGTGGCTTGGTTTGGCTTTCTCTCTTTCTCCCCACCCCCCTTCCTTCCTCCCCCTCACCGTCATTGCTATCAGGACCGGAGTTCACCGACGTTCCTGTCCATGGCACAGGATACCTCCGGGCTCTGCAAAGACCCTCTCATTTCATCCTTCCATCCTCTCTCCTACTCAGCTCCCAGCACGGAGCCCCACGAGCTGGCTGGGTGTCCCAGAACATGCAAAAGATCTATGTTCCCTGCATGGTAGTTGCCTCTTTTCCCCTTGTTTCATTCAGGACAAAGGGCTTCAGGCTCCCCACGTCAGGAGTCACTTCCCAGGAAGGTGCTGCCCCATGATTGTCCCACAGCTCCCCAGCAATGGCCACAAGGTGCTTCCAACACTGCTCAACACAGAACAGAGGCCACCCGTGCAGTGGTCTCCACGTGGACCTGCATGTGGTCTCGGGGTGCGGCGAGGGGAGCTTGCTCCTGAGTGGGATGTGTGCCCCGTCCTTCTCCCCAGGGACCCATCACCCTCGGGGCTATGCCAGGCCCCACCCCAAATTCTTCCGGCCTTGGAATCCTGTGGTCAGTCTGCCCCTGGCCGTGGCCGTGGCCGTGGATTATTTGCAGGCATCTGCAGCCTAGCAGGGGGTCCTGGTGGCCCTCTGGGCTCCTGTCTGGGAACTGTCCCTCCCTCCTAACCTCTGTCCACTCTGTGGGTTTCCTGCTGTTCTGTGAATTTGCACATTTCTCATGTGTGCAAAGAGAATTCCTGTGCAGTCTTAGATTTTGTGGCCAACTCTCCCCAGCTTATCAGTCTGCTGGCTTGTCTGTGATAGCCTTTCTACAATGGAAGCCCTTAATTTTTGTATCTAAGTCAATTTACAGAAGGTTTCTAAGCTATTTCTAATAAGTTTAAGGAATCCTTTGCTGGGCCAAAATCTCTAAACTCTTCTGTGGTGTGAACTTCCTTTTGTCTGGGTGCATTTGCCACTCACATATAAACTTTAATTCACCCAAAGTCCACCTTTGGGTCAACGTGAGAAGGACCCAGCTTCTTTCTGTTCTCTAGAGTAAACCAGTTTCCCCACACCAAGGACAGACAACCGACCCTCTCCCCCTGGGTTGTGGGGCAAGTTTAATCTTTTAAAAGATAGTTCAGAACTGAAGCATCCATTCCTCACTCCCTAGTAAGATGTTTCATGGAGCATGATTCTAACGCCCATTTCCTTGGTTCTCTCGAGGATGGTCCATTTTGGACACGTGACAGCCAAGTTAATCTGTTGTGTTTGATGGACACTGAAGGGCATTTGGGCTTAATTCTCTGAAGCAACCTTGGGTCCACCCCACTGCCACCCCAGGCCTGGCCGTCCTCCGTATTATGATTGATTCAGCTCCGCAGTATATGATCGGGTGGGTAATTCCCTCTTCTTTTTTAACCTTACCTTAGCTGTTTTCACATTTCTCTTCTTCCATGCACAGTCCTGTTGCAGCTGTGACTGGGGCTGTGTGGGCTTTGCGCTGACCATCCCAGCTAGGCCCACAGACCTGGAGTCTTCTGAGAGACGAGAGGACACAGGTAAGTGCACCTGCATGCAGGTGGGCCCGCGTGCCCAGACTGAGAGATGGGAAGGCACAGGTAAGTGCCCCTGCATGCACATAGAGCCTTCTGGGGACCAGGCACACTTCCCAGTGCAGCCCTGAGGCTGGCGCCTGTGCCCCGTGGGGTGAGGAGGGTCTTATTAACATGCTCATGTGGCACCAGCTGCCTCCCTGCAAGTCTGTCCTACACGCTGAGCACACAGCTGGATGCCACCTGCGTGTGCCCCTTGCAGGAAGTTTAGGTCAGGTGATAGGTCCTGGCCAATGGGATGTGGGCCAGGACAGATCCTGGCCAATGGGATGCGGACATGGGCAATGGACACCACACAGACCACAAGGTCAGGTGACAGATCCTGGCCAATAGGATGTGAGTGGGCAGTGGGCACCACCCAGATCAGGAAGTCAGGTGATGGGTCCTGGCCAATGTGATGTGGGTGTGGGCAGTGAGCACTACCCCAGAATGTATTCATATGAAGCCTCCCGTGTCCTTTTCCTTCCATGACAAGCTCAAAGACCACACAGCCGGGCAGCCAAGCGGTGGGACCATCAGCTCCCAGGGTCCCCTCCACTGCCTTCCATAGAACAGGATCTGCCAGCTCCAGACAAGCAAATTAGCCTACAGCCTCGCTGCCCGACATGTCTTTTCTGGACGTAACATGGAAGTCCTCCGGGTGAAGAGGTGCAGCACAGCCAGCTGAGCAGGTGTGAAAGGACAGCGTTATTAGACCAAATGGCCGGAGGGGGAGAGGGGAGACTGAGGGCAGCAGAGGGCTCCTGCAGGGGTCAGTGGGGAGGGGGCAGTGCATGTGGGTCCTGCGCTTTTGCCTTTATGGTGACCCAGAGTGAAGGGGGGTGGGGAGAGACCCCCACAGATGCAGAGGATTAGCTGTTTTCCACTATATGGCATTTGTAAAGCTGAGGGTGGCACCTATCATCCAAGCCACGTGGAGGGAACCTCCTGACCAGCTGCGGTCACACCCAGGGCAGGGCTGACTGGGGCGGTGGCTCCAGAAGGGAGCTTACAACTGTGCCAGGCAAGATGTCAAGGCACAAGATGTAATTCATTTTATGCAATTACAGCATCAAGTACTGCATTAGTCATCTTCTGCTGCAGAACAAATTACAACAAACTTGGTGCTTACAACACACATTAAAAAATAAAAACCCAAACTCCTTATCTTAGGGTTCCTTCTGCACTCAGGAGTCCCTCTGTCTCGGGGTCTCCTCAGGCTGCAGTGAAGGAGGGGCCTGGCCGTGTTCACATCCGGAGGCTCAGGTGGAGAGGGTCTGCCTCCAAGCTCACTCAGGTTATTGGCAGAATTCATCCTTGCAGAGGTAAAACTGAGAGCTCCAGGATTTTTCAGGCTATTGGCTGAGGACCACCCTCAGCTCCCAGAGGCCGTCCCTAGTTCTCTGCTTCATGCAACCTGGAATCTCACTTCTTCACAACCCACAGGGGAGAGACTGTGGGCAAGATGGAGTCCACTCTAACAGAAGTGTCACGCCATCCCCTCGACTGCCTTCACTGATTACGCACATCACAGGGCCCACCCACACCCAATGCGCCCCCGGATGTCAGGGCCAGCAGGTCGGCCCCCAAGCGGCTGTCATCCAGAGGACAGCTCAGAAGCTCCGTGCCTCCACTTCCTCTCGCTGACTTCCAAACACATGGCTCAGCACACGGCAGCAGGGAAGGAAAGAGCCGGAGGGCTGTGCGCTAGCTGAGGGGCTAGGTCCTGCAGAAGCCCGTGGCATTGGCCACGATGGGATGACCTGGGCTGGCCCTGCTAGACACTGGCCCATGGGCTGCCTGTGCTACCTCCCAAGTCATCACAGGGCTCAGTTTCCCCATGTGCTTTTCATAGCATGAGCCCCATCTTCCCAACCTCATTGCCTCGGCCAGTGCTCCTTTGGGAACTGATTCCACGTCAGGAAGGATAGGACAGGACAGGCAGAGGGACGACGCTAACCCCGAAACCTCAGGGGTGGGACACAGCAGAAGCTTTTTTCTTATTCCCACAGATGCCGGTGTGGGCCAAGCCGATTTGGGACAGTGCCGTCCACATCCACGCAGGGCCTTGCCCAGGCCACTTTGACCTTGTCTCGCCAGCAACTCACGGGTAGCTTCCAGGTGACACAGCAGGTCACGAGAACTGGGTTGCTGCGCACCAGCTCCTAAATGCCTCTGCCCAGAAGGCCCCACGCCCAGGCCCCTCAAAGCCCACTGGACGAAGCAGCCACGAGGCTTTGCTGCCTGGACACGGGTGCACAGGAGAGCACAGAGCCTCAGCAAGCAGGACATGTCCCTGCATGGTCGCCATCTTCCTCCGGGCTGGGGAAGGGCAGGCCTGCGTCACATGGGCTGGTAGCTTCAGTTTACTCTCATTGTAGTTGGAGATTCCAGCAAACCATGCTCCGTTGACCTTTGTTTCCAGCTGCCCTTTGGGAACTTGGAAAGGTCGCCTGGCTCATGTGTGAGCTCCCACGGATGTGACTTAGAAGCTCCTCACAGCCCAGCTTCGAGGTGGGAACTTCTGGGCTCAGGGCTGGGATCCAATAACCACTCTTTGTAGGCCAGTGGGCAACTTTAGTCTGGGGGCCCCGTTTCCTGTCTGGAAAATGGGGTCCTGATAGCCGCTCCCTTGTAGGGCTGGGAAGACTCTGCCTGGGATGCACATAAACCCGCGGTACCCAGCAGGCCACAGAGGAAAAATAATGTGCTCTCCTTTCTGCCGAGGGTAACTTTGTATCATTCCCCATCCCCACCACCGCCCAGACAGCACCGGGAGTGGAGGACTGTGCTCTAGTACCTGCAGACGGCAGTGAGCGCAGGCTGAACCTGGAAACATGGAGAGGGGCTACTACTTTTAAGAGAACATGTTGGGGGGGATTGAGAGGGAGAGAACGAGAAAGACCGAGAGAGAGAGAGAGAGGAGAGAGAGATCAGTTTTCCCACCACTAAGGACTTGGAAACGGAGACCCCGTGTCATGTCTTTCAACTCTGAATCCGTGAGCGACAGTGGAAAGGAATAAAGGTCTTTTCAGAAAAACCCCCACAGATGCTCTCTGAGACAATGAAGAAACAATAAAGACACAAACTCATGTCCAAAATTGGAGGAAGATAAACACAGAGAGTTGATTAATACTTCAAGGAAATGCTTAAGGGTCAAAAAATAATAAACTATTAATTTAAAAACAAATTAAATAACAAAGCACAAAATAATGCCATATTTTCCTAAGCTGTCATAAATGAGGAGCTAATGTGCTATTTTAAAGAATGCCTCTCAGATGGCACTATAAATTCTGTTTATAGTCTAGTGATTAAGCTAAAGTGATTTATTAGATTGTTGTAAGGGCGTTTCCCTGTGTACCTTACAACACAGGCTGCGTCAAAAGCCCCCATTGTTGCCATTATTACAATACTGATTCTATTTTGGTATCTTATTTTCTGATTTATAACTTTGTTTTTCTTGAGATTCCAATCCTAATACCATGGGGCTTACTTGCAAAGCAAATACACAGCCTGGCAGACTGACTCTGGGGTCTCTGCCTTATTCTCGGAGGCCATCCTTCTGATTCTGTCCTGGCTGGGCCCTCGAGTGTCCCCAGCTGCTTCCAGAGAAATGCCCCAGGCTGGCAGGCCCCAATCTCCTCTCAGGAACAGTGCGGGCACCTGTCCCACAGTCCCTGCCCTGCAAGGTCTGGGCCCAGTTCCCTGCCAAGGACCCGGCTGTGGTCACCGATGCAGGAGAGAAGCACCACACTTGCCACTCATCACCCTCTTCCTTCCAGAAGCTCTCGTCTTGCTTGCCTCAGACCAGCCACTTCTCCAGGAAGCCTCCACTCAGAGCCCCATTTCAGGCATCCCAGAGCCACACTGCACCCCAACAGCCGTGCTGTGTCTTTGGAAAGGGACCAGGGCCGTCGTGCTGCTCTGTCAGCTATCCCCTTGGTCTCTTTGCTAGAGTTATCATCTTATTTTTATGAAAATGACACACTTTCATTGAAAAAAATTTTAAATATGGGAAGCAAAATATTGCCCAACATCTCATCACCCTGAAAGAGCTGTCACCTTCACATGAGGGAAAAATCCCTCCAGACAGCTCCAGGTGGAGATAGAGGAGGGTAGACACAGACGGAGGGAGGGAGGGAGGGAGCCAACTCATCTATACAGATTTGTTAAGTGACGTTATGTAATTTTAATTCAAGTTAACACAAAAAATAATTTGAAGTGAAACAGAACGAATTGCTCATCTTTATATCTTTACCAGAAGAAATGTCAGTCCCAGAGATCTTTTTAAGGAAAAAAATGTAGGAAACATTGAGAGACTTGAGAGTTCTTTTAAGAAGGCACATGAATTATTTCACATTTGGGAATGTTTTCCATCAGCCTCTTGGCTCGTTTTTTCCCCCTCAGAACTTTGCAGCTGTGTCTCCGCGTGAGTGGTGTGTGCACGTGTGTGTGTAAGGGTGTGTGCATGTGTGCCCCTTTCCATCCATCCTCTGTTTACTCCATCTGCTATGAATTATCAGGAAATCAGCATGTGTGCCCTCCCCACCTCTGTTTCCTTATGGTTTCTATAGTTATATACTTTTCTTTAGGTTACTTTTTCGAGGTCTGTAATTACCATAGTTGTTTCATGCTCATTCTACAGTTCAACACGCATTGATCAGTGCATATAACTATCTCTGGCATTTTTAACCAATTCTTCATTTCTCATTTTTATTTGGTTGTTTTTATCCAACACACAATTGACTGGTTTATGCAATCAAATACTTTTTCCAGAAAGGCTTATAATTTCCTGAACTTTTGCTCCTATGGGATTTTGTTCATCTTGCATATAGAGAATCGTCCTTATCCACGTCTCTTCACATTTGAAAGAAACTTGACTGGCTTTGAAATCCTCTCCCTGACCCTGACTCCGTCACCCCCGTGCCCTCCGACGGTGAGGTCCTCGGGATCCTGAGCGTGGCGAGAGCACTGTCTGCGCTCTGCTCTCCCGGCTCCCACCCCCCGTTCCTCACAAAGGCTCTGCAGGGGGCACCTGCACTGCCCCCACCTACGCAGGAGGGGCCGAGTGAGGTGACGAGTCCCAGAGCGCGACGCCGGGGTCTGAGTGCGTGGCGGCTACACACGCCTGGCCTGGCCGTGGCTTCGGCAACGATCCTTGGCTTGGCGGGATTCCATCAGAAGGTAGTTCTTGTAAGAAGGATGCAGGAGGGACTTCGAGTTTGAGCGAATTGTCCACTGCCGTTGTGACAAGTGACGCCATGGCCCAGAGACTTGTATTTCTCCCTCCAACAGAGCTCAGTAGACGTGTCCCCCTCGCCCTGCGGCTGGGGATGAGGCCACTGCGAAGAACGAGGCCACAGCACTGCGCTCGCTGGGATTCACTCACTGCTCCTGCTGGGTCCCCCACTCCCCTTTTTTGGTCAGTGGCTTCACTGGCCGGTGTTCTGCTCTCAGACATTCTGCGCCTGCAACTTCCGTAATATGGTATAAATTTCTCATCTACGATTCAGTTCTTTGCTTCAGGGGGAGAGTTTTCTTCTCTTATGTCTTTGGAGAATTTTTCTGTTCCATTAGTTTATTATTTCAACTATTTTGGATTGTCTTCATATGTTCCCAAAACTATTTTCATTTCTTATTCCTGCTTGACTTTTCATTCACTGTGTATCGGTCTCAAAAATTGCCTCTGGGTCTTTTTACTCTCCATTACTCCTTTTCTTGACTTTTTCTCAGGTAGTCTACTCTCTTCTTGACCTCTTCTCTCCAAATTTGAGGATTCTTTGGATATCACAGAAACCCATTCCTTTCCTAGAGTTACTTGTGCTGGATGGGAACAGAATGCAGAAGCATCTGGTGACAAACCTAGATCTGTTTCTTTTGAGGTCCAGTGGTTTTCAGAGTTCATGCAATGGCTGCACATTGCCCTTTTCCTTGTGTGGTTGATAAAATGTTTGATACTATTTTCTACTCCTCAATCCTTCACTGTTCAGCTCTTTTTCTTCTCCCGATGATTCCCTGGTTCCATCACATCCATGACTAAATCCTCAGGAAGTGAATGGGGCAAAGGAAACAAACCATCCACTCTCACAAGCTGCTTCATCCTTCTCTCTCCAGCCTCACACACTCTGGTCTGTGCTACATGTGGTCAACCAAGTTACCTGTCTAAAACACACATGCACCTGCTACCCCATACCTGAAAAGTTCCACTGCTTCCCATTGCTGTCAGGCTGAATTTCAAGTTCTTTAGTCAACATCCAAGTCCTTTAATTCAGCAACGGCTGCTTCCTCCACCCCAATCTCAAAATTAAGTTTCTTTAATAGGCCAGGAACTTTTATGCCAATACATTTAAGCATTTCCCATTTTCTCTGCCAGGGATTGTTTTCACCCCATGATACAACGCAGAATAATGTAGTGGAAACGCAGCCTGGAGGGGCAGGAAAGCTGGGGCTATGGATTCTGCCTCCAACAATTACTAGCTATGTGTCCTTGGTCAATTTACTCACACGTAAAACACCTTCCAGGCAGAACTCTTAGCGGGATTAAATGAGATAATAATTTTAAACACCTGGCACTGTGTAGGTGATAAATGGGAGCTAATTCTTTTTTCTCTTCCCACTCCCAGTCATGCACCCAATCGATGAAAGCATCCTGCTTCCTCAAAATGAGAGCAAATGTTTTTTGTGTGTACAGAGCTTTCATCATCCCTTGTCCACCCACTCCACTCCACCCAGTTTATTTGTCTGCTCTCACATTAGACAAAACTCCCTAAAAGATTTCACCCCAGGCACAATTCTTGACATGCTGTGGGCTTTAGAAGACAAAGAAGATGGAAGAACTATCATTTTTTCACCTGTCTCCCAGGCCTCCCTTGCACGTGGGTGACAGCATCCAACAATCCCAACTGGCAGAGGTTATAACCCTATTTCCATTGCACAAACAGAGGCTCAGAAAGACTGCATAATGAACAGAAAGCTGCAGAGATGGTAAGTGGCAGGGTCACGATGACCATGCATTCCTGACCACAGCAATTATGCTACGGGACAGCTCAGCACTTCAACGGGGTCTCGGGAGTAGCAGCAACGATCAGTGTTGCAGGAGGCTGCTGCAGAGCCTGTCAGTTGAAACCCAGGGACAGGAACTTTCAGGGAGATATGCCGGGAAGAGTCAGTGCAGGCGGCTGCTTCAAAGAGGACTTGGTGGGGAGGCATGTGGTTTTGGAGATGACTGATCAGATTTGGGGCTCTGATATTTACTGGTTGGCCTCGTGCTTAATTTAACTAAGGCTCAGTGTGTTCTTATGTAACCTTGAGGCTAATAATTGAACCTACTTCACTAGTTTGTGGAGAGTATCAGTTGAATAGTCCATGTAAAGTACTCATGCCTGGTGCACAGTCCTCAATTAATAACTGTAGAATGACCAAATGGAATAAGGACTGGATGGATGGATGGATGGATGGATGGATGAATGATGGATGTATGGTTGAATAGATGGATGGATGGATGGAAGGATGGATGGACAGTTGAATGGATGGATGGATGGATGAATGTGAAGGATGGATGGATGGGTTGATGCCTACTAGAGGCAGGCCAAGTGAGAAGCAATGAGGAAAAGTGATGTGAAAAAACTGACACAATTTCCATCCTCATAAGCTTACAATGTATTGAGTAAATAAATACTATTCAAATAATCATATGAACAAACATAAAATTGTGCCTGTGATATATGCTGTAAAGGAGACACAATTTTATAAGGGTACATTCCGGGAAACTTGACTTGTCTTTTAGACCAGAAAAGGTTTCCATGACAAGATGGCCTAAGCTAAAGCCTGGAGTGTATGTAGACAAACCCAGGCAGTGAAAGCATTTCTGGCTTAGGGTTGACAGCCCCAGAGTTTCCAGGTGAGAGGATGGCCAATTTTGATGGAGCAGACAGAGCAAGGTGCTAGAAGAGGATGGCCCCTGGGCTTCTGAGAGATGTCTAGGACACAGAATTAGCCTAACTTGGTGCTTGATCATCTATGGAGTGAGTGAGGGTTTGGAAGGTGTTCTAGTTTGCTAATGCTGCAGAATGCAAAACACCAGAGATGGATAGGCTTTTATAAAACGGGGGTTTATTTCACTACACAGTTACAGTCTTAAGGCCACAAAACGTCCAAAGTAACACCTCAGCAATCGGGTACCTTCACCGGAGGATGGCCAATGGTGTCCGGAAAACCTCCGTTAGCTGGGAAGGCAACTGGCGTCTGCTCCAAAGCTCCGGCCTCAAAACGGCTTTCTCCCAGGACGTTCCTCTCTAGCAAGCTTGCTCCTCCTCAAAACATCACTCACAGCTGCACTCCCTTCAGTCTCTTTGAGTCAGCACGTTTATATAGCTCGACTGATCAAGGCCCACCCTGAATGGGTGGGGCCACGCCTCCATGGAAATATCCCATCAGTTATCATCTACAGTTGGGTGGGGCACATCTCCATGCAAACAACCTAATCCAAACGTTCCAACTTAATCCCCACTATTATGTCTGCCCCACAAGATTGCATCAAAGAATATGGCTTTTTCTGGGGGACATAATACATTCAAACTAGCACAGAAGGTGTCAAGGAAGCCTGCTGGGTTTCTAGATCTCTAGAGGACAATGGGAATGCAGTTCCCTGAGAGACAAAGGTCACAAGCTTGGTTTGGACATGTCAAATTGGGTACCATGGACATCCATGAGGAGGTTTTGGACAGGTGGATGGGCAGGTGTGGATTTGCAGTTCAGAGCCAGATAGGTAGAAGCTGGAAGAAGCAATGTGGCACCATCTATACCTGGTCCACATGGGAAGATGTGGGTATCAACGAGATCACCCAGAGAAAGGGTGTGGGTGAGCCATGAAGAAAGAGGGTGTCAGACAGAACCTGAGGGAGGCCACCTCTCCATGTACCAATGAGTACAAGTCTGCACAGCAGAGAAGGCACAGCAAGAGAGGAGGAAGAAAGCCAAGTTGGCCACTGGAGAGAGTCAAAAGCAAGGAAGCAGAAGAAAGCAGAGTAAGCTTTGCCAAAGAAAGCTTTGTAAGGGGGGAGTTAGAAGGGCTAGTACCCGAAAGGAGAGGAGGCAGTGATTATGAGCTCTGTCCTCAGCCTTTGCTAGTTATACACACAGACACACTCATATACTCAACCCAAGGCCACCTTCCAATGGATGTGTGCTGGAAACATCTCTGCCGCCGATTGTGCTGAGAGCAGAGATCTGTCTTCCATTCATCTTGCCCCTCACCTGGCAGTCCTTGACCCTTCTATTCTTGGGGACAGCTTTGGGACCCATACATCAGCCTCAAGATCATTACAGTCAATACTCTTTGAGAGTTTGGGAATGAATAAGAAGGCAAGCCCTGCTCAGAGCTCCCTTGCCCACTTTTATGCAGTTAGCTCTAAGGCAGGACTAAGGACATGTGGCAATCCCTTCCACTCATGTGCAAAGGCACAGTCACACGCACACTTTGTTTAATCGTCAACCTATTTATTCACTTAAAAATAATTTCAATTTCTTTCAAATTGATCCATTGCCAAAAGTCCTTTAACTTACTCTTACAAAAATAACCACTACAATCTCCATAAATCAAGAACTTATAACTATTATGCTAAGCACTGATATAATGACTGTTATATTGAGATGGATGGTACCCTAATCACTCACGCCTTCATTATGGCCATTATTAACCACTAGTCCTCCTTCCCCCACTCCAGGGACAGGCAGCCCTGTCCAGCGCCTGGAGGCCACCTCTCCAGCCTGCGTCCACCAGATGGACACCTACTCACAGCCCAGGGCTCGGATTCTGTCCTGCTTGCCCTGCACCCCCTGCCACCTCCCTGCCCCTCACGACACTCAGCTGGGGCAACTGAACGTCCCTCCCTGGCCTCTATTTTCCACCCCAGCCAGCAAGAGCCCTGTCACCTGTGTTCCCACCAGGCACAGCATTCCAGGACTACACTAGGTCTTGGGTGCGGCTGGCCGGTCTCTGCTGCAAGTCATGCTCACCGGAAGGGACATTTCCCCCTGCTTGGCAAGAAGAACCCCCTCCTTCTGAGGGTCGAGCTGGAGGAGACCATGTCTCAACAGAGCAGGAGCTCAGGCAGGGGCTGTGCATTGCACCTGTGTGCGTGCCAAGAGGACACATGGGAGGGGGTTGTCTTTTACGATGTAAGTGCACCCCCTAATCAGACCATGGGGTCCTCCCCGATGGAACCAGAGCTCCTTGCCTCTGGATCTCCAGTTTATAACATAAACCTAAGACCGCAACAGGATGCCAAGGGTGTTCAAAAGGGCCTGATAAGTAAAAGGTGCAGAAGTGAATGAATGGCTAAAAAGCCTGGCCGAGGACACCCGTCGGCCTCCCTCCCTCCTCTCTGTTGTGAGTCACTGAGCTCCGCCACTGTCCCTCCGGGCAAGGATGTCCCCCTCAGCTGCTCCGAGCCCTTGCCAGGCAGCCTGGCCCTTGACCCAGCTCCCCAGAGGGAATGTCTGGGTGCTCCTGATGGCATCAGCCACGAAAGACAGAGGGATGTGATTGTCTGCTCTAGTAAATAAGGTGGGCAGCCATCCGATCCCACTGAAATTCTGGCCCTCATCATGAAATGTGTGCACAGAGGCTCATGGCCACGTTTAAGCCTTGGTCCCTGTGGCCCTATCTCCAGTCTCTGTCACACCCTCCAATCCAAAGTGGCCCTCCCCACCCGGCCCCAGCTGCCAGGCCTTGCATCACTGCCTACCACTTCAGGGCAGCGATCCCCACTCGGAATTGCCTCATTGATTTGTTTACTGTGTACCGTTCTGCTTCCTCAAAGCAGAACAAAGGGACAAGAGGGCAGAGGGCTTGTCTGCCTTCACACCCCAGCATCTAAGCAAGTGCCTGGCACAAAGCTGGCACACGGAATACAGATGGCAAGTGAATGAGCAAGTGAATGACTGAGTGGATGACTGAGGGTTGTATGAAAGAATGAATGCATGAATGAGTGAATGAGTGAGAAAGAGAATGAGTGAGTGAAGGAGTAGGTGAATCATGAATGAATGAATGAACGGTGAGTGAGTGAGAGAATGTATGAATGAGTGAATGGGTGAATGAATGAGTGGGTAAATGAGTGAGTGAGCAAGTGAATTAGTGAGTGAATGCATGAGTGAGAGACTGAATGAGTGAATGGGAATTAGTGCATGAGTGGAGTGAAAGACTGAATGAGTGACTGAGAGAACAAATGAGTGAGTGAGTGAGTGAGTGAGTGAACAAATGAGTGAGTGAGCACCTGACTCCACGGCTCAGGGCCAGCGAGTACCTTTCCCCCACGGAAGACCTCATGGCAGTCGGACGTGGGCCCTGTCCACGGTGGAGCCTGCAGGGGCCTTGTGGGGTCTCAGGGCCCTGCTGTCGGCCCCCGAGCTCCAGCCTCTCTGTGGCCCCTCCAGTGTCGCCCTCGGAAGCTTTGCCTCCTCTTCTCCTGATTCTGCATGTCCTCTGGTTCTCAGCTCTCCCCAGATGAGTGGCACCCGGGCCCATGGGCACCCGCACACACACATGTGCACACGCTGGCTGTTTGCCTCCCAGCCCCAGGAGAGGACCCCCCTTGGCCACCAGGAGCTGCTCTTTGTAACTGGAAAGGAGGGTGTGGGGGAGAGGCCTCAGTGGATGATGGAGGGGAGGATGGACGCTCTCTGAGAGCCTCCTGCTCCTTGGAAGGCACGTTCATCGCTGTACTTTCAAGTCCCTCCCCGGCCGCTCTGCTGGTGTCGTCTGCCGAGGCTGCCATGGCAGTGGCCAAGTTGGCTAAACTCCCGCTCCCCCATTCCCCCACCAGTGGCAGGATTCATCACCCACCCGTCTTGGGAGGGAGCCCCAGCACGACGTGGTTTAGGCAGGAAGGCGGAGGTGGGGCTCGGTGGCCTCTCCCTTCCCTCTCTGTTCTTTCCCTCTGTCCTCGGGCTCCGGCCTCCTCCATCAGCCGGGCCTTCTCCAGGAGACCAGCTGCCCACAGCAGCAAGTCCACTGACCTCTACGGCAGGAGAGGCCAAGAGGCTGCAAATATCCTGGAGGGACGGAGTGGCAGCGGGTGGCCCTGCCCCATCCTGGTGCCTGGAGGGCAGGCTGCTTTCGGGGCCACATGCCGAAGCACATTTCTCACTTGACCTCCAAAGAGCTGCCCAGGGCTCATCCGGGTGGCAGTGTGGGCCTTCTGTCCAGGACCCCTGCCCACAGCAGCAGAGCCCAGCCTGGGGTGTGCTTCCCTGGCCATGCTGGGGGCTGGACAGCCGACCCTCCCCTGCCCACACGGTGCTGACCTGGAGCCAGGCGGCTGTGAGGCCGGAGCTGCACCAGCCCAGCCTGGGCCTCGTCTCCACCCCGCGCCGAGGGAATTCTGGCCTCAGGGAATTGGTGAAATCTGAATCTCCTTGGGCTTAAGAGACCCATGGTTGGGATAACTTTGCTTTCCGTGAACTCATGAAAAGAAGCTCTGGATCCATGCTCGGCACCCTGCCATGGCACAGGAGTTGGGAGAAGAAGCAAGTGCTTCAAAAGAGGGGTGCACGTAAGGACCACAAACCCCGGCGCCCAGACCACAGCAGGCCCAGGCTGGGGGCCGGCTGGATTCTCCCTCTGACATTGACCGAATTCCAGCCACACTGGGGGAGGTTCACTCATTTCCCACTTGCCACAGAGTCCACCCCCAGGTTCAAGGCCCTTGAGGGCAGCTCCCCTTGGAGCACCATCTCCAGCTGCACCCCAACTAGCTCCCCTGTCAATGCCCACGGCAGGCCCAGTGGGCTCACTGCCCTCCACCGCTGGCCCTGCCGCTTGCCTGCTGTCCTCGGGTGCTGAGGGGAGGTGGAGCCCGGGCTGGGCGTGGGGTCAGGAGTGTCCCCAGGCAGAGGTGGGTGTGCCCACCCGCCAGGAGCGGAGCGCTCCCGCCTCCCACAGTGAGCGAGTGGCCACCCCTCGACGGCTCTATCCTCACTCGGGGGGTCAAGTTGGCTCTGGGAGGCCCTCTTTGCTTTCCCGTCGGCCTCTCCCTGAGATGTCCCAAAGGAGGGGGTCCGGGCCAGGCTGGGGCTGGAAGTAGTGGGGGCTTCCCCTTTCATGCGAGGGGACTTTGAGTGTCTCAGTCAAAAGACCCTGAAGAAGCTTTGAGGGGAAACTGATCTTGCAGCACGTGGGGGCAGCAGCCGGATTTCCTCCCAGCATCCCCAGCGCAGATGGCAGTGGGAAGGAGCATTGATCTCTTTTGAAAGGAACACTGAGGAATATTGACCCAAGAGGTTCCTATCAACTCCGGGGAAGCACGGTCAGCGCAGCCTCCTGGGCACATCGATGGCCGCTTCCCTATGGGGGGTCAGTGTTTGCTCCCTGCAGCCTGTCACCCCCGGGCTGGACACAGCAGTTCAACCTCAGGGTTAGTCCAGTGCACGGCTGCAGAGAGGACCCACAGGTGGAAAAGGCAGCCGGACCCCAGACTCACAGAATGTACAAGAGGGCAAAAAGACGCAGCCAGAGAGAGAGAGCCAGGGACTCAGCCGAGTGAGACAGTGCCCAGGACACGCGTGTGAGAGCCCAGGACACGTGTGTGAGAGCCCAGGACACGCGTGTGAGAGCCCAGGACATGTGTATGCGAGCCCAGGACACACCCCTGAGAGGCCACAGGGTGCCCCTCCCACAGGTCAGCTGGACGCCCCCTGGCCACAGCCCTGGAGCCGGGCTCTTCACGCGGGAGACCGTGTCTTCTCACCCTTGGATGGGGCGTAACGCACTCTGCCGGGGCCCAGCACCCACTGGCTGACTCCCAGGAGCCTCGTCTCGTAGCGCACCCCACCCCAGATGGCCACAACTGGACGGGAGTGTGCCCCCTGCCATGGCGGGACGGGGACAGAGCTGTGGGGAGCCCAGTGTGGAATGCGGCTCCCTCGGGCCTGGACCCCAGCACACACCTCCCAGCCTCGCACCCCCTCAGTGACCCTCATTTCCTCCATCTGCAATTGGGGCTTCGTAGTGTTCACCTCTTTGAATTTTCTGAGGATTAAATGAGAGAAAACAGGTGAAGGGACGCAGGTGGCACTCAGAGCCACACTCTCCCCTCCTTCTCCTCCGAGAGGTGGGGAAGTGCTGAGCAGGTGCACACAGAAGACCCCAGAAGGTCAGGGGTGGGAGGAAGGGGGAAGGGTGGGAAGGGTAGGAAGGGAGGGGGGAGGGGCCCATCCGAGCAGAAGCCGGTTGTAGCAGAAGCTGTGCTGGGTCCTCATTCAGCCCCTAGAGCACTGGCCTTAGAGGGTCTTTGGGTCGGATCCCACCCCACTCCTTCTGGGCTTTATTTCAAGCACCCAGTGGTGTCCTGAGGTGGGTGAGGGTCTGGCCTGTGTCCTGAAGTGATTTCAGGGGTCAGCAGCCACAGGAACACCCCACACCAAGGGGGTCAGTGATGGATGGCATGGGGAGCAGGCCTGTGACCCAGAGTCCTGTGGGAGGAGAAAGGGCCTATGGCCACGGGGGCCAAGGGCTGGAGAAAAGCCTTGTGGGTCTGAACCAGTGGCCAGAGACCCAGAGCCCTGTGGGGGGCCCTGAGGCACTGGGAGGCACTGAGGCACTGGGGGGCGGGTGGCCTGTACCAGTCGGAGAGCCAAGAAGCAATCCCGGGGTAAAGGGCCCCCAGGCACCCCCTGCACTGGGCAGGGGCGAGTAGCAGAGCGGGTGCTGTCCGTGGTACTGCAGCCCGGAATTTCCAAAGGCCCTGGGGCCCTTGGGTACCAACCGAGGGGCTTTCCGAGTCTCAGAGTAAATGTCTCAAGGCCCCCATGGACTTACACATCTGTGAGTTTGGTTATGTCCACATTCCCCAACAGTTGTTAGGCATGTGCAGCAGATGTGAGGCTGCGGAGTGGACAGCCTGTCTCCATTCCCCTCCCTGCAGCCCACAAGCATGGCCCCTGCTGAGGGCACACTCGCTGTGCCGGTTTGAATGTATTATGTCCCCCAGAAAAAGCCATATTCTTTGATGCAATCTTGTGGGGCAGACATAATAGTGGGGATTAAGTTGGAACGTTTGGATTAGGTTGTTTGCATGGAGATGTGCCCCACCCAACTGTAGATGATAACTGATGGGATATTTCCATGGAGGTATGGTCCCACCCATTCAGGGTGGGCCTTGATCAGTGGAGCCATATAAATGTGCTGACTTAAAGAGAAGGAACTCAGTGCAGCTGAGTGACATTTTGAAGAGGAGCAAGCTTGCTAGAGAGGAATGTCCTGGGAGAAAGCCATTTTGAAAGCAGAACTTTGGAGCAGACGCCAGCCACGTGCCTTCCCAGCTAACAGAGGTTTTCCGGGCACCATTGGCCATCCTCCAGTGAAGGTACCCGATTGCTGATGTGTTACCTTGGACACTTATGGCCTTAAGACTGTAACTGTGTAGCCAAATAAACCCCCTTTTTATAAAAGCCAATCCATCTCTGGTGTTTTGCATTCCAGCAGCATTAGCAAACTAGAACACTCGCACACCCCAGGCTTCCACACACACACACCTGGACACGCCATGTCCTTCTTGGGCCATGTGGGAGCCACAGAGTGTGACTGATTCAACCGCTTCATCACTTCTGATACTGGGCTCTACAAAGCCGTGAGAGGATAACAGCGCTGCTCGTGCGTAATTATCCTCCTCCCTGGCATCTTGACTGGCATCGCTCTGGATGAGGGTGCACACCTTTAAAATTTGGGTAAACACCACAGGTCATCCCAGGAAGGTTTAAACAGCGTCCCAGATGCATTGGAAGCTGCCTCTCCCACTCTGCTCTGGGAATTCTTTCCCCGTGGCCCTGAAATCCTGCTCGCAGGTCTGGATGCCCTGGAAGATGGCAGACAGGCCAGGGGGCCACCAGGAGGCCTCCAGACCCATCTTGGAGGGCTTCGAGCAGGGAGCGGCCAGCATGAGCCGAAGTGAGGCTGGAAGGAGGGTGAACATGGCCATCCAGGGGGACTGGGCTTGAGCTGAGCCTTGGAGACTGGACTGTGATGGGAGGAGGCAACATGGCGAGGCAGAGAGGTGGCCCAGGGGACAGGAGGTCTAAGGGCACCCTCGGCTCAGGTGGCCATGCCCAGGCGTCAGAGCTGAAGGGCGGGTGGGGAGAGAAGCGCGCCCTGAAGAGGCCACATTAAGGCTGCACATCTGGGGGTCCATGCGCTCCGCCACCCCGCACCACTCATGGCCTGGAGCCAGCATCTGCCATGGCAGCTCCTGTGTAAGACGAGATGAAGCACCAACTGCCTGGGAGCTGAATCCCAGCATCTGAGCTGCTGTAAATAAACATTTGATGAACTGTTCTATTAAGTGTGCATATCATTAAAGTTTAAGCGTAAAGCATTGCTCACGATTCCTTCAGAAGGCTCCGAGGCTGAGCCGTCAGTGTCCTAGACACTGAGTGATGACAGCTCTCCCCGTGGTCAGATGACAGCATCCAGCCATGCAGGAGGCACCAGGCACCCCCAGGGAGGTGCGTGCTGAGCCCAGGCTGATCCCCACCTTGGACAAGATGGGTAGACGAGCTGGCCCGGGAAGTAGCTTCTGGAAAGCAGAGCCAAGATCCCGAACTTGGAACAGTCAGCCGCCCAGTTCCTGAGATGGAGAGCTGGTGCCAGCGGGCTCTGTGATCCACACGAGGGCCAGCTTCAGACAACGGACTTGGACCCTCCACAACCGGTGAAAACTGCCGGGCTCACCTCATGAGCCCTGAGCACTCTGTGTTGATGAAATGTGTTCTCATTGCGGCCTCGGTGGCTTCACCCCAAGCCTACACCAGCCCATCTGAAGCCGTGCCCCCTTCACACTTGTCGCCACTCACAACCCACACCTCAGCACGTTTGATCATGCTTCTCGTTAGGAAACATTCTTAGGAAAGGAATTACTTGGCCAAATGCATGTACCTTAGGCTCAATACTTACTGCCAAAGTTCTATCAAGCAAGCGTGTCCTGGCTATAGTGTTCCTGCCCTGTGACCCCATCGGGCCCACCCCAAAGGCCCTCCCAGCCTCAGGCCACCCAGTGCTGGACGAGGGCACCTCATGGGTCATGCAACCTCTGGAGCTTCAGCCTTGCTACCTGGGCAGGGAGCTGCCTGATGGAGGGTGTGGGCCAGCGCCTGCCTGATGACAGCCTTTGCAGCAGAGTTTCGACTTTACCACACCCTGGGTGGTTGACCCTGCCTCGGGGTGGGCGTATAGGGGTGGCATGAAAGGGGATCTGCCCTGTGTGTGGTCACCGGGGTGGGTCTGCCTCCCAGCTGGACACTTGGACCCCGCTAGCCACCCACAGCCACAAGGGGCCCCATTTTCTGGCCACTGGTTGCCTGAAGGGCCCCTCTGGACACTGACTAAACCACAGCCCTTTCCTGAGCAGCCAAGGGCAAGGTCACCGAGAGACAGTGGGGGCAGGCTCCTTTGTAGCACAGGTGGGACAGTCTCAGGAGGCTGCTGGGGCTGGGTGGAGCCCGCTCAGTGGGCAGCACAGGGGCCAGGGCAAGGGGCAGTGGGGGAGGCAGCTCCGTCTCCTCTGACCCCACAGTGGCAGGGAGCTCGGGCCTGGGCACGCCGATGGCCTGCTGGGTGCCCCTGCCGCCTCCAGTGCACAGAGTGCTGCTCTTGGGGAGAACACCAGCCGTGGGTCCACCGGGGCCGGGGTGGACGGCCACCCTCCGGGGCCAGCTCCCCAGGCTGGAGAGGGGTGGCCCAGAGCTCTCGTCTTGGCGGGATTGCTTCTGGCCCTCTTCTGTCACAAACGTTCCTTCTTCTCCATGGCTTTTCCAGTCTGCCTTGAAAGCCTCCAACCCCAAACACTCCACGACATTCCCCTCTTTTTCCAGAATGTTTTGGATTTTGCCTCATTCCCCACACATTACAAACCATTGCTAAGGGGTCAGCTCCAGCATCTCAGGGCCCTTCATAGACCCACACAGCCCCCTCCCCAGGGTGGTCACTGAGACCCATGCCCCAGAGCCCACCCACCAGTCCCCGGCTGGAGGACGTGAGCGAGCAGAGGCTCTGCGGGACCCCTGCCCCGTCCCCCTCCTCAGGTGCCACCCAGCTCCTGTGACCCACCTGCGCTTCCAGAGGGTTTGGATGTGTTCAAAGAATGAGTTTTCCCTTGTGAACCACAATTCACTCCTGTATTATCTGGAAATCCACTTCTTGATGACAAATGGACTGTAAATGAGGAGGCGACAGGAAGCCATCCCCCATAACACTTTAATAACTGCACTCCTTTCACGGGCTCGGGACGGCTCAGTATATCTCAGCCCCTAATAAAAACAAATGACACTCAGAACGCCGCGCTCCTGGATCCGTTTGGCTTCCGGAGCATTCTAGGGGAGGAGGAGGCTGCAGTCCCAGAGCTGAGGTCCCCTAGGAGGGCAGGGACGGTTGGCTGGCCTCTGACCCCAGCGCCGAGCACATTAGGTCATCAGAAAACACTTGATGAATGAATGTTGTCAAATCAATTCATCCAGTGATGGGCCAGCTGGACTGGGAACATGTATGACAGTGACAGTGGGGACAAAAATCAGGTTCTTTTATAGTTGAATCATTTAGCCCAGCTGATGATTTCCACCAGTCTTGGCTCAGCAGGTTCTAACCTGTGGAAGGGGGAGCTTTCAGACCCTAACACCTTACAGAGCCCCCCATTGCCAGGTCGGGTGTAGGAAGTCTCAGTGGGTGCGGAACGAAAGTGAGAAAACCCGCCGCTCTCCTTGGCACCGAGGAAAGACCAGAAGGAGTCCGCTGGGTTGGTCCAGGGCAACGCACAGACGACCATAGTGAGAGCAGTTTCTGCTGAGTTATCCGGACAGAGAACACACTTCAGTGCTCCGGGTGAGCCAGAGGGAAAGAAGGGGAGCCAGTGAGGGAGGACACTTTTAACGGGGGCTCACTGGGGAAGGCGAGAGCCTGGTGGGCAGAAGGGAGTGACAATGGGAAGGGGGTTTGTGGTTAGGGTGGAGGAGATGCCGGGGGGACAGGGCCTGGAGACCCAGAGGAGAGGAGAGGAGCCCATGAAGAGAGCGCCCAGGGAAGGGGGAAAGGGCAGGCTCCAGAGCCCAGGATCCCAGGCTGTTTTCCAGAAAAAAATCTCCAGGGTGGGAAATTTCACTGAGCCCCTATTTCATATGCAAGGACAAGTCCTAGACACCGAGCGATGACACAGACCCAGCCACCCACGGGCTGGTGAGCAGACACTGCGAGACACGGCTCCCAGCACAGGACAGGACCCCCACATAATTACGGATGAAAGGGAGGGAGGGGAAGGAAGGAGTGGGGGGAGGGAGGAGGGGAGGGAAGGAAGGATGGGGAGGGGAGGGGAGGGGAGAGAGGGGGAGGGGGAGGAAGGGAGGATGCTGGGCGGGAGAGAGGGTGGAAGGACGCAAAGGGGCAGCAAAGGGGAAGGGAGAGATGTGTACTGTCAGTAAACGGAGCTGTGCTCCAAACATCATGGCATTTGGGGAAGGAAGTGGCCACTTTGGCCTCAACAACTTGCAAACGCCCGAGTTGTGAATCAACAGAGCCCTCGAGGCCCATGGAGCAGCCCCCAGCCGCCGTCCACACCCGCGACACCCGCCCAGCCGTGCCTGCCCCCGCCCGCTCCTGTCCGATGGGAGACGCGCCCCGTGTCTCCCCAGCTCCCCGATGGCCGGGGCGAAGGCCGCTCTTCCTCTCCTGACCCCAGGGAAGTTCTGTCATCACGGAAACCCTTCTGTTGTCTGCTGGAATTTCAGAACTGGGAAAATTTGAGTCAGCCAAGAAATTCAATTAGCTGAGCGGCGTTTAGCAGCGCCGGGCTCGGCAGCCCCGACTCCTGCCGTCGGGGAGCTGATCGGCGCATCCGTGAAGAAGCGCAACTCAGTGTCACCAGCTGCTGGTGTGGGGTAAACGGTGACCTCTCCGCATACCCTCCTCGGAAATGTCGCTCTTCACACCTGCGGACAGGTGTCCTCTCTCTGACCCGCCCACCTTCCGGGAGCCGGGTGCCGGGAGGAGCCTGGCAGCTTCCCACCCCGGCCCCCACCCTGGCTCGGGCCTTGTCTGTAAACTGGGGATGGGGCAGTGCCTGCCTCTCCAGGCTGCTGTGGAGGTCACCCCGCTTCTGGATTGGGCTCGGAGGCACCCCTGGCCCCACCCCTGCTCTCCCCTTCCCTGGGGGAGGTGGGTAGACCACAGGCAAACCCCCCTCTTTCTGCCCCCCACTCTCCTCCCCTTTACCCTGTTAGGAGGATTTGGGAGGCTGCTTGGCCCTTCCCCTCCCTCCCCTCCCCCGGGGTGCAGGCTGACCCCAGCAGGGAGCAGTGTGGTCCAGCATGACCAGGTGAGGTGAGGATATGGGGTCCAACGGGGTGAGCTCAGAGCTCAGCTGCACTCTGCTTCCCACTGCCCCCCTCTCATCTGGGTCAACTGGGGTCAGGGTTACAGAGGGTAAGAGGATTTCTTGAGTGTGCCTGGTTATTATACATCCCCTCCCCACAAGGGAGCTGCAGAGGTGGGGGAGGGTGGAGAAAGGCTCTTGGAGTTTGACTCTGAGGCTCACGGGTCTTTCTCTCTTCTGACCCTCTTCTGAGCTGCTGGGTGGAAGCTGCTCACATTTGTCCTTTTCTCCTCTGGCAGAAAATCCCCAAGAGGTTCGGGCCTGTACCTGGGACTGTGCTCCGGCTCTGGGCCAGCAGGGCTCTCCACTCCCACTCTGCCTCTGCCTTTACCTGCAGTCATGGGAGGGGGCATCTCGAGCCGGCGACCGGCCCTCTTGGTGCCTGTTTCCCTTGTGTCAAAGGAGAAGGCCATGGCAGCCCCCACGCGGGTGCTGCTGCTGAGCGGGAGCCGGGGAAAACCACACTTGTCATTCCCAGCTCTGTGGCTGGCTGCGCCCTCTGGCCCCCTCCCCAACCCCTCAGGAGAGACCTCCCTGAGAGACCCTCCCAGCATCTGTCACCTGCAGACCCTTCCCCAAGGAAAGCCCCCAGCAGCCACCGGGTACCCGGGGCTGGTCTGGAGTGAGCCCCAACTTCCCGGGACAGCCTGTCTGGGGAGGGGTCCAGGGACCAGTCCACAACAGGACTCCTGGTTTATTTGTCTTGGCATCCAGGCATTTACAGAGGATCTGCGCCCCTTCCGTGCTTCAGGGGTTTTACTTACACCATTGCTAGAGAAGAGGCCTGAGAGCTAAAGCTGGGGACCGCTGTCCAGGGCAGGCACCCCGGGGTCCCAGCCACACTTTTATGTTGACTCTGATGATGGCGTCGTCTGTCGGCTTTGGGAAGGCATTGCCGCCCTCCCGCCGCTGAAGGGTGGGGAGCCCCAGGCCGACAGGGTCCTCATTCCCTCCGTGTCACAGCAGGGGGCCTCCCACACCTCCCACCTGTCTCCCAGGTGCTCACTGGACAGGTGTGTGCTGGGCGTCCCCATGGTGCCCAGCCCTGGGTCTCAGAACACACATGCTGAGATGTGGTCTCTGCCCCCAGGGGCTCACAGCCTCCCAAGGGGACAGGTACAGAGCAGATGATGGGGAAAGCCACCTGGACAAGAGGGGACAGAGATTGGCAGGTGCAGAGGTCAGATGGCAAGACACGGGGGGCTGGGAAAGCTGCCAAGTGAAATAAATTGGTTGCCCACGTTGGCATTGCCAGAAGCAACTCCCTTGTCCAAGAATTGACAGGGACTTTTAGAGTTAATAATAAAAGTGGAGGCTTTCTGAAAAAACAACAACAAAAAAACATAGAACACATTCTGCAAAAGGCGCAGATTGAGCAATAATTAAAATTAAGCTGGTTTCAGTCCAGTAGAGAGAACCTACCAGAAACAGACAAGGTGCCATAACCAGTCGATGAACACTCCCCGCTTCCAAAGACCCTCCTTTGTCATTAGGAGCAGAAATGTCACCCAATTATTGTAACTTCCCCTTTGTAAAACCCACAGCTGCCTCTCTAAGCCAATGTAACCTCCTAATCATTCGAAACTCTTATTTTGATTGCGATCTCCCTGCTCAAGCAGTTTCTCTTTCAATAAACCCATTATATTGATTATTGATTATTACTGGGGACTCAGTTTCTTTGAACACTCCAAAGATGGGGTGCAGGTGAGTGGACTGGAAGGGACGTGCAGCCGTTACCTCTGGTGAAGGTGGGCAGAGAGGGCCCTGGGCACTGTCTGAACAGAGCAGGGTCAGCGAGAGGGAGCTGGCACATGTGGGGCCCATGAGCAGCTTGGGGTCTGGGCATGGAGTAGATGTGGTGGGGCGGCGGTCAGCAGCCACGAGCCGGAGCAGGAAGGGGCCCAGGCAGTGGCCTGCTCAGGTGCTCCACCATGGGTGCTGCTGGGGAATGGGTGTGAGCAGGGGGCAGTCGGTGGCCGGGCCTTGGTGAGCGTCAGAGGCGGTGAGTTTCGGCCAGGGCAACGGTGATGCTGCCGGGGCCACCAGAAGGGTCGGCAGAGGGAGAAGGGCAGGGGCCAAGGGCAAGTTCTCTTCTCCTGGAGGGAGGTTGCTCAGAAGACAGAGAGAAGGAACCCAGGGAGAGAGGCCGGGCAAGGTGCACGCCAGGAAGCCAGGGTGGGCACGTCTCGAGGAGAGTGACCAGCGGGGCCTCGGGGTCAGGCAGGAGGACATGACCCACCTTTCGCCTTTGTCCTTGGGCTCAGCAAGCAGAGGGGCAGGGTCCGCACCAGTGGGTCTGAATCTGTTCCTCGTCTCTCTACACATATTTGCTGTTTTATTATTACTGACATTGTTTTTATTACCGTGATTATTTCTGCTATTGTTATATTACTGCTATTAATATTATTATTACCATGATTATTTTTGTTATTAAAACCATTATTAAGGTTTTCACTATTTTTATTACTGTTATCAGTAGAGCAAAAACGGTTACCTGCCGTAGTCAAAGCAATAAGAAAACCCACAACACGCTCACTGCATATGGGCAGTCCTTAATGCAAATGTTAATTTCTTGCATAGCTGTTAGCTAAACATTTCACATCCTTCAAGCTGTAAAAGCAGCTTTTATGCTTCTAAACTGTCACACTCTTAAATCCTGTGAGGAATCTGTCCTTCCGAAGCCCCGTGCCAGGTGGAAGGCTCAGAGGCAGCGCTGTGCAGGTTGGGGTTCGGCAGGGACCCCACCCCAGGCTCAGGACGCAGCAGAGCCTTGAGCCCGTGGGGCGGAAGGGGTCCTCTGTGGGCAGGGACACGAGCTCGGGATTCCATTCAGGGGCATTTTCCTCAGGCCCTCATGGGCACAGCCACCCAGAGAGAGAAAAGAGAAAATGGATTTAGAGATTATCTACATCTATTGCAGAAAAACTTACTTTTGCATACTCAGTGGGTGAGGACTAAACTGATGTAGTTAGCAGGAACTGTGGCTGCATTCAGACCCACACCGAGTCCAAAGCCGGGCACGGCGTCTGCGGATTAAAGGTTTTATCCCCAGAGCTTAAGGCTCCCTTGTGGGCAACACAATGTGGCTTGGAATGAATATGGTAAATTGGAAGCCAAGTGTGCCCAAAACAGAAAATCGCACCTGTCTGTGCCCAGTGGGAAAGAGGACATGATGTGGGGTCATCCAGGCCTAGGCAGGCAGAGCTGGGGTGCAGAGGCAGCTCCCCCAGTCTGCTCCCACGGACACCCAAGTCCCCGCCTCGGGGTTCACTGGGGGTGCGTGGAAACGCTGCCCCAGGACAACTCTGGAGAGGGACTGAGAGATTCCCTCTTGGGGGTAGAGGATAAACGTGCCAGTTGTTTTCAGATGTGGGTTTGATCCTTTCACACTTCATTCATTCTACAACCCCTGCATCATTCATTCATTCAAAATCAATATACCTGTCACCAATGTTTCATAGCTTTCCAGTGTTCAAGTCTTGTAATTCTTTGGCGCAAACATAAAACCAACAAAACACAGCTGAAAGAAATTAAAAATCTAGATAAATGGAAGGACGTTGTGGTCATAGGTTAGAAAATTTAATATTGTTTAGATGGCAATACTCTCCAAAGCAATCTGCAGATCAGCCCCTATCGAAATCACAGAACTTTGTGCTAAAATGAAGCTGATCCTGAAATTCACGTGGGATTGCAATAAACTCCAAATACTCAAAGCAATCTGTAAAAGAGAACAACAAAATTGGAGGACTCACAACAACTCCAAAAGTTACTCTAAAACTACAGTAACCAAGATTTTATTTTTCTGGCCTAAGGATAGACATGGAGATCAATGGAATAGAACTGAGAATCCAGAAAGAAACCTATACATTTATGGTCAATTGATTTTCAATAAGAGTGCCAAAACCATTCATTGTGGAAGAAACAGTCTTTTCATCAAAAGGTACTGGGACAATTGTATATGCACATACAAAACAATAAAATTGCACTATATACAAAAAAATTAGCTCAAAATGGATTGTGCCTGTTTGGATGTATTATGTCCCCCAAAAAGCCATATTCTTTAATGCAATCTTGTGCAGGCAGATTGATTAACCTTTTTGATTAGGGTGTGACCTCTTGATTGAATGTTTCCATGGAGATTTGACCCTGCCCATTCAGGGTAGGTGTTGATTGGTTTACTGGAGTCCTTTAAAGGGAGCTCACACAGACAGCAGAGGGAGGAAAATGCCCAGGATATGCTAAGGCAGGACACACAGACATTAGACGCTTGGAAGCCAACAGAATTGCTTACTGACACTTTGGGATTGTAGCCCAGAGTTTGCTCCGGAGAAATTAAGAGAGAACAAAATGTCCCAAGAGATGCTGCTGACACAGAGATTCTTGGAGATGCAGACAGAAGGATGTTTGGAGATACTTAGCTAAGAGAAACCCAGAGACATTTTGGAGAAATCCATTTTGAAACCAGAACCCCAGAGCACAGGACCAGTAGACACCAGCCACGTGCCTTCCCAGCCTACAGAGGTGTTCTGTATGTCATCAGACTTCCTTCAGTGAAGGGATCCTCTTGTTGATGCCTTAGTTTGGACACTTTTATGGCCTTCAGACTGTAAATTTGTAACCAATTTATAAAAGCCCTTTATAAAAGCCAATCCATTTCTGGTATTTTGTGTAACGGCAGCATTAGCAAACCGAAACATGGATCAAAGACTAAATGTAAGAATTAAAACTATAAGGCTCTTAGAAGAGAACAATATGGGTACACCTTTATGACCTTCAATTTGGGGATGGTTTCTTAGATATGAAACCAAAGGTACAAGCAACAAAAGAAAAAAACAGATAAATTGTATTTCATCAAAATTTAAAACTTTTGCATACAAAAGAACATGAACAAGAAAGAGACAAATCAACCCACAGAATGGTAAAAAATATTTTCAAATTATATCATAAAAGTCCAGTATACAGAATATATAAAGAAGTCTTACAACTCAAAAACAAAACAACAAACAACACAATTTTTAAAACGAGCAAAGGACTTGAATAAACATTTCTCCAAAGAAGATCTACAAACAGCCAATAAACACATGAAAAGATGCTCATCATCATTAGCCATTAGGGAAATGCAAATCAAAACTAGAGTGAGAGACCACTTCACTCCCACAAGGATGTCTATAATAAAAATGAAAAAAAAAAACCCTGAAAAGTAAAAGGTTTGGTGAGGATATGGGGAAACCAGAGCCTCAGACCCTGCTGGTGGGAATGTTAAATGGTGCAGCCACTGTGGAGACCAGCTTAGTAGTTCTTTAGAGATTAAACACAGATTCACCACATGACTCAGCAATTCCACTCCTAGGTATATAGCAAAGAATTGAAAACAGGTGTTCAAGCCAACACTTTATACTAATGTTTATAGCAGCATTATTCACATTATTGGGAAATGACACAAATGTCTGTGAACTAACTGCTGAGTAAAGAGAAGGTGGTCTATTCACATCATAGAATATTATTTGGTCATGAAAAGAAATGAAGGTGTGATTCATGCTACAACACGGATAAACCTCGGAAACCTGATGCTAAGTGAAAGAAGCGAGACCAAAGAGGTCATATATTATATGACCCATTGCTATGAACTGTCCAGAATAGGCAAATCCGCAGAGACAGAAAGTAGATTAGCGGCTGCCAGGGGCTGGGGAGGGGGTGGGAGTGATGGCTGTTGGGTCCAGGGAATCCTTTTGGGGCAAAGTAAATGTTCTGGAAATAGATAACGGTGATAGTCGAACAACATTGGGAATGTGCTAAAAGCCACTGAATTGTACATTTTTAATTGGTTAAAATGGTGAATTTATGTTAAGTGAATTCACTATAATAAAAAAGTAATAGATATGTTGCATATTTAATAAAAAAAACCAATAAAATCAATAAAAAGGTAATATGCCCCCAGGTTTGTGTGCTGCTCCCAGCTCTGCTGACAGCACGGAGCCAAGCCATGTCGGAACCTGGCCCCTTTCGTCCCCTGTGCTGGTGTCGGGGGCCCCGGGGCTGCTGTAATGAAGCCCCAAGACCCAGGCAGCTTAGGACCAGAAACGCATCCTCTTGGGGTCCTACGGCCGGACGTCAGAAGTCGGGCTGCGCCACGGAGGCTCCAGAAGGCTCCCCCTAGCCCCTCCAGCTTCTCCAGGCTTGGCTTGGGGCTGCCCCTCTCCCGTCTCTGCCTTGGTGGCCACATGGCCACCTCCCTGAGTCCTTCTGTCCTTCCTGTTTGTACAGGACACCGGTCACGTTGGGGCAGGACCTGATCTAATCCAGAATGACCTCGTCTGATGTCCTCGCCTCGTCATGCCCCGATTTCCCAATCAGGTCACATTCCCGGGACCAGGGACAGGGCCTGAGCACGTGTTTTGGGGGGACATGGTTGGGCCCCCATCAGACAGGGGTGACCTTTCCACAGGCCACCCCAGGTGGAGCCCCGAGGAGCCCAGTCCCAGGCTGGAGTCCCCAGGGCAAGACGTCGCTTCTAGACGGTGAAGGGAAAGAAGAGGGAAGGCTTCCTCTCGGTGCAGTTGAGCGTGGAAGGAGAAGAGAGTGCGGGTAGAAGAGGCAGGTGAAACCCCGAAGTCCTCCCGCTCTTGGGCTGAACTTTGGGGCTGCGCTTGATGAAAATCCCCGGCGTCTGGAGGAGGCCCCAGGAGGCCTGCGCTGCGGGCCAGCTCCCTGCTGTCCTTGGAGAGCAGCTCAACACCAGCAGGGGCGGCCCCGGGTGAGGAGGCCGAGGAGGCGCCTCCGACTGCCCGGGCCCAGGTGTGCTGCAGAGGGTCCAGGTGCCGCCTGGTCTCCTGGGACGCTGCAGAGCGGAGGACAACAGCACAGGCAGCATCTGGGGCTGGGAAGAGGCGGCACCCAGGGCAGTGATGCGGAGGGGTCGGGGTCACCAGGGATCAGCAATGCCACAACCACCCGAACAGCCGGACAGAACAAGCCACACCCCGGCCGGTGCCAGGCTGCGCCAGCCCTCGGACAGACGGCCCGAGGCCCTGCACGGCTATAAGTCACCCCTGCACCTCCACCAGGCCCAACATGCCCTAGGGCATCTCCAAATAACGGGACCCCATCTTGGGAGGAGCAGGAGGAATTTACCCCAAAGTAGTTGCATTGCCCAAACCAGATAACTTAAAATGAAAAACTGCAAGGCCACTAATTAATGGCTAAATCGGCCTCCTTCTACCTGGAAGGCAGAGGCCCCTGTGACAGATTTCCTGGCCCCACACCACCCTCGGCCTCCAATTTTCCCAGCCTCTTCTCCCCTCCCCTGCTGAGACTTGGTCCCCAGCTTAGACGGCCTGGATAATGAGCACCCCAAGAAGGGCCTAAGGCCCCTCTTGACTCCAGCTCTGAGCATCATCCCCAGAAGCTCCTGGGCTGAGCTTGGTGGGGATGAGAGTCTGGAGGGTGAGGGAAGGAGAGCATGGAGGAGAACCAGGGACACAGGTCTAAGCCAGTCCTTGGTCCAGGCCCCTATGGCACTCCAAGGGGAGAGACCAGCAAGGTGTGCAGTCCATTTCCATCCATCCTTCTGCCCATCTGTCCATCCATCCATACATCTGCCCATCTGTCCATCCATCCATCCACCCACTTTTGCTGAGCCTCAGGGCTAAGTGTCTGCTCTGGACTGGCCTGTCAAGGTGCAGGGGAGAAAGTGATGAACAAAGGACCCTAACTCTTGCTCTCAGGAAGCTCACATGAGGGCTTCCCTTGGTGTCCACCCTCCTGCCCTGGGCTGCAGGGGGACCAGGCAAGACACATCTTGGAGACTTGGGGAGATGAGGCCTATATGGGTGGGCTGGACAGGGGTCAGAGGAAGATGAAGGTGGATGTGCAAGGCTCTCCAAATCCCTTGGAGAAGCACAGCCACCTCCTGGGGCTGGTGATAAATGCAGTCGCCCCAAGGCCCAGCCATCCTGCCAGGAAGCAGGGCCAGGCAGCCAGGGGGAAGGGCTGCCAGGAACATGGGCCAGACTGGGTTTTCTGCAGTGCTTACCTTCCAGCAAAGTCTTGGGAATGTGCGACAAAATGCAGCTGGACCGGGCGCACCGTGGGTTAAGTGAAATAAACGAACCCTGCTTCCTACAGTCCCCCTGACACGGGTTAGAAGCACAATCTCAGCACGCGTGTGCAAATCCGCCATGGGTGGTTCCCGCCTGCCTGGGGAGGTGGGGAGGTCTCCGGCCACGCTGACTGTGAGGTCAGACACTGCGCGCAGGACCCTGCCCCTTGGGGGGGACCTTCCCCAGGGAGGTGCCCTGAGGCCCCAGGCTGCCCTGCTGGCCAGCGCTGGGCATCTGGAGTCTGGCTCTGTGGAGGGTCAGGAAGCCCCTCATGCCCACCTTCCCTCCCTCTAAGGAAGCTTCCGGGTGGATTCAGTCCTGCCGCGCCGGTTTGGGAACCAGGAGCAGGGGCGGGGTCCCGCGGGGAGCACGTACAGTGCAGAGCGGCTCTTTTCCATCCGTCAGAATCATTTATTGATCCCCATTGCATGCAAGGTCTGGGGTAGGCCCAGCCCTGGGGCATGGCCCGAGTTTGACAAAGTGGCCTGAGGGGCCTCCACCTGCCCCTCTGCCTCCGGCAGCAAAGACGCAGAAACAGCAGCTGCTGGGCATCCACACCCCATTTGTCACGGCCCTGTGGGGACCCCCCGGGCCCTAAAACAGCCTGAAAGGCAGGTGCTGCCACCTTCCTGCTGGGGAGGAGGAACCTGCACTCCCAGGTGAGGTCGGTGGCCAGCGCCACACGTCCAGTAGGGACCGTACCCCAGGGTCCTGCCCCTGGGATGGGGCTCCACGTCGTGCCTCCCCTGTTGTCTTGGTTAACCCTTGCTGTGTGTGTGCATGTCTGTGCCCCCCCACATGGTCTGCATGTGTGTGTTCCTGTGTACACACATGCACATGGGTGAGGGAGCATGTGTATGTGTGTGTGCATGCGTGTGCATAAGCCCACAGGAGCACTTGCATGTGTGCGTGTGCCTGTGTACATGCATGCACATGGGTGAGGGAGCTTGTGTACATGTGTGTGCACGCATGTGTATATGCATACAGGAGCACTTGCATGTGTATATGCCTGTGTACACGCATGCACATGGGTGAGGGAGTGTGTGTATGTGTGTGTGCATGCGTGTGCGTATGCCTACAGGAGCACTTGCATGTGTGTGTTGTGTCTGCGTGAGTGCCCGTGTGTGTGTACACATGTGGGTGTGCATGCGTGCAGGCTTGTGCATGCATGACAGAGAATCTGACCCCCCCCGACTGCCCCTGAGGGGAGCTGGGCCGTGCCTCCTCCCTCACACACCCTCCCCTTCATGAAGCCCCTTTGCCCCCTCTGGGTGCCAGGCACTGTGTGGGGCCGGGCACGGACAGGGAGGTCCCGCTGGCCCTCGAGGAGCTGACAAATATCCACAGCTCGATGGGTAAAGGCTGGATGGCCCAGGACGGACGGTCAAGGACTTCTGCTCCATGCAGAGCTCTGCCCATGGAGGGTTGACAATCAGACCTGTGGGCTCCTTTGCAGCCACCACTGTCCCTGTGGCACTGGACACACACGTGGTCCCTCCGGCCAGGGGTGGGCTGGGAGGGGCTTGGTGCCATGGAAGTGCTGCCACTGGGCCCGCGGAGCATCCAGGGGCTGGGCCCATGGCGCCATCCCCAGGGAGGTTTTCCCACACAGAGGACCCCCTGAACCTCACTGCACCGTGGGCGTGGCAGGAGGGCCTCCCCTTTGTCTCCTGGGGCAGATGGAAATGTGCCCAGGGGACGTGTCATTAACCAGGAACTTGCTACCAGGCACAGGGTGCTCTCAGTTCCGTGTGGTGGAGGGTGCCAATGCCGACACGCCCCACAACAGCCAGGCCTTGGTGCCCCGTCCACCCCCCAACTCGCTTCCGCCACAGGCCTTGCCCCCATGGTGATGGTGCCCCCAGCTCGGGGGTCTCTGAACGCTCCAGGGCCGGTGCCATGCCCGGTGTAGCTGGGACCCCTGCACCTTCCCATCATCACATCCCGAGTCTGCCTGTTGAGCACGTGGGGCGATAACCTCGGCCACGGGTGACGAAACCCAGAGTGAAGAGAAGTCTGCTCCCAGGGTCCGGACTCCCACCTCCCAGGCCACGTCCAAAAGTATTTTCCCCCATTAAAGGACAAGGCTTTCAGCAGACCTGAGGTCCTTGCCTGCTAGAGAAACCTCATCTTGAAGCATGAATGAGGCAAATGCACAAAACCCTCAACACAAGGCAAGTGTGATGACGCAGAGCAACAAGTCGAGAGACGCAGGGAGGGAAGTCCCAGCTCCAAGAGCAGCGCCGGAGAGAAAACACCTGCAAACACGTTCAAAGGGCAATGTGCACAACCTGCATGAGAAACTTCAAGGCATTCGTGAAAAAAAACAAAAGTAAACTTGAAGAAATGGAAATTTGCGAGGATGGGAAAACGAAATATCACAAAGATGCCAATTTGAAGTTAATTTATAAATTTAATGAGATCACAGTGAAAATGCTAATGGGTTGTTTCCTCTGAGACTAGTCAAAACGGTTTTAAGTTCATGGGGAAAAATCAAAGCAAAAATAGCCGGGAGAACCCCGGGGAGGACAGAAGGGGGAGGGGGAGCAGGCTGTGGGCTCTCACGGCCCAGCAGGAAGGGGTGCACTGGAGGCCCAGCCCCCCCACTGGCACCCCCTCCCCACAGTGTGGGCCCTGTGGCCCCGAGGTCCCCTGGGGTGGATCCCAGCTTTGGTCCAGCCTCAGGATCTGGAGCAGGATGACAGCTGGTCCCGCCAGCACCACCTGGCCTGGGAAGCCCCATCGATCTCTCTCTGCAGAGATGCAGCCAGGGTGAGCCCCGACTTCCCGGCTGGGGGCCCTGTGCTTCCAAAGTACCACGGAGTGACCCCTCAGGGGTGCTTGGAGCCAGGAGAGGAAGAAGCTCAGAGTCTCTTCGGTGCTCACTGTCCATGTGGAGTGGTGGGCGAGCACCAGCCGGGCACTGCTCCCTGGGCCGGGGGTGCCCTGAAGCCTCATCCCAGCTGGGGTGGGTCAATGGGGGTCCTGCAAGGGGAAGGGCATGGGGAGACAGCTGGGGAGCAGGTGCACAGGTGTAGTGCAGGTCATGGATTTCCGCCGGGTCCCTCGTGGGGGCCTTCTCCCCCGTGGCTGACACGTCACCTCCACTGCAGACTCAGCCCTGTCCGCTGAGGTCTGGAGACACTCCCCGGAGTGCTGTGACTCTGTCCAGCTGGACGGTGCCCCTGCCCCTCTGAGGACCCCATCGCGTGGGAGGGGAGAGCCTGGTGCCGGCCATTGCCCACAACCCACTGCCACTCACCAGCCCCTGTGACCTGCAGGCTGACTCGGCCCCTGTCCTTTGCCCACTTCAAGGGCAGGAAAGCTGCGACCTTCCTCCTGATGACTTGTAGGTCAGTTACACCTTCCAGGACCTGGTGCCCTCACTCAAATTCGGGTCCCTTGGGACAAGGAACCCCCAGAGAGTCAGCCGCCCGGAGCTCGAGGTCAGGGATGACGGCAGCCCAGGTGTTGGACACCGTCACCGCCATGGAATTGGATATTTGGAAATGGTTTAAATGGGGAGTATTTCTGTTACCATAATAAAAATGTAATAAGAAGAACCTAGACCTGTACAACACCAAGAGGGATCCTAATGTAAACCACGGATGACAGTTAGTAACAGAATTAAAACATTGTTTCACCAATTGTAACATGTGTCACATTAATGCAAAATATTAACAGGGAAAGCAGCGTGTGAGTGGGGGTGAAATGGGAACTCCTTACCTTCCGCATGATGTTTTCTGTAAATCTACAACTTCTCTAAAGACAAAAATAAAGCAGGTGACACTTCTGCTGATGGAAGCAGGTGCCCATGGTTGCAGGAAGGGGGAGAGCGCGTTTCCCCGAGGGTGGTTGGGATGGATGGTGAGTGGGCCGGATGTGGGGGTCCCTGTGGGACAAAGGCTCGTGCAAGGACCAGTACTGCCCAGTGGGCACCACATGCTGGGGCGGGAGCCCGCCACACCTCCCAGCACCCCCCACTGCGCCTCCAACCGCAGCGTGAACATCCCTCTCCTCGCTTCTTGAGGCCAGAGGATTGGACGGTGGCGAGTGTGAGCGAGCCAGTGGGTCCCACGGCCACGTGCCCACTTCCACTCATCCTCGGCTGCCAGGTGGGGACAAATGCATGGCCGTGCAGCCCCCAGGGGCAGAGGATCAGCATCCTGAGGACTCTCCAAGGGAGGTGGTAGCTGAGGCCCAGTCAGCAGGAAAGGCAGGTCCACACCTGGAGCCCGGGCCACGGAGTGGGTCAATGCGGGTGTGGCCGGCTTGTCTCACAGTGGTGCCACAGTGCAGGTGGAGAGCTGATGACAGACGCGGGCAGGCTGGGCGTCCAGACGCAGCACCTGGACAGGTCTCGTGCAGGGGGAGCCCATGCTGTGGGGTCCACCCAGAGCCTCCATCCCCTGTCACGTCTGCTGCCTTTGCAACTACTAAGTACCGGAACAGGGAGGACGATGACAGGATGGCCGGCATCGCTGTCTGAGGCAGTCCACCTCGTGGTGACCGGTGCCTGTTCTCTGGAGGAAGATTCCCAGCTGGCAGAGACCTCTGCGCTTTGTGCTCACTCCCATAGATCCATCCACATGCCTTTTCAGAGATATCCTTGTCTCTGGCCTTCCAGTATTTACTCTTAGCAGGGCCACGCCCCTCTGCCCACTTCTTTTTCCACACGATGCAAATGACCACATGCACCTGCCCGAGATGCTGCCCCTCAGGGGCATTTCCCGTTACTGCTGTGTTTAAGGGTCACCCCTGGGGGGGGGGTATATGGTACACGTAGCCCTTTTTCAGCTTGCACCCACTTGCCAAGCTGGTCCACCGCGAACCGAGTTCGGCATCTTTCCTTCGTCATCATCTGGTCACAGGGATCTCCCATGACCACAGATGGGAGCTGAGGGACAGAGCAGGATGACATGGAGGCTGGGAGAGTCTCCCTGTGCCCACTTCTGCTGCCAGGCCCATCTGGCCTTGGCCTTTGTGGACCTGCCAGGCCCCAGCCCATGCCGGGCTGCACTGGTCACACACACGACCACTCAGTGTCCTGTGGTCAGGCACTCCAGTTCTCATAAGCCAAGGAGCACGTCCGGAGCTCTACTCTGAAGGGTGATAATTTCCCACAGCAGGTGCCACAGCTGCTCCAGAGCCCATGGGTCTGTGCTTGTCCTGTTGGAGCTGGCCATGGACTCCACATGGGGCCCATAGCACCCAGGTGTCCATGAGACTCTGTTCCCACGCACAGGCCACTGGCCCTGCAGCCCGGACAGGCCTCCGAGCCCTCCACACTCCACGCCCCACTGGAAGCTCAGACCCTCCCATGTCATGGTGGGTGTGGGTAAGTACATGCAGGGACCACCATTCCCACGGGGCATGTCCTCCCTCCAGACCCACAAAGTCCACCAGGCATGTGCTTCCTTTGCAGGAGCGGGAGGTGAGGGACCCCACGATGAGTCCTTTACTTTGTAGGGGCAGCCCCAGCACGCCCAAACCTCCAGACCCCTAAAACTTACATGATGTGGCAGACCCCTCAACCTTTGAGGGTTTGTTTCCCTCCCTTGGAATTGGGTCTGCCTGCCCAGGGTCTCCGTGTGCATTGGACCAACAGGACGTTCTCAATACAGTGGACCCAGGCGGTCAGTAGGACGTTCTGGCCTCTCTGAGCCCTTTTGGATTAGATTATGGTTGATATCATCTTGGGGAAGGAACCATGAATGTACACTGCTGCCCATTCCAAGTGAACACAAGTGACTTTTGACTCTCCATTCTGTTAAAGATGGAGAAGAAGGGATCTGTCACGTCAGCGGCAGCTTCTCCAGCCACCTCCGACGCTCTGTGCTAGCCCCAGGGCCGCTGCCACCACTCACAGAAGTTCAATCAAGACTGGAAAATGGCTTCTCCTTGCCCCTCTTCTGCTAGTGTTTCCCTTTGCAGACCCCAACCTGAGTCTAGAGCCTGTCATTTGTAGGTTCCCTGCCCAGTAGAGGGGAGGAACAAAATCGTGAGTGCAGAGCTGAGAGAAATCAAACACAAGCCAGCATAGTATTACCCTGCAAAACTCCTTTACCATTTTTCCTTTCAATCAATGTTACATATTTTAGAATTATATATGTTGGTGCATGCCAATCTAGTTCATTAATCTTTAACTGTCATAGAGTATTTCCCTGTACAAACATCCTAGAGTGCATGGATGTCTTTCCCTACAGATGGGCACTTATGGACTTAAGTTCTTTGCAGTTGTAAGTGGTGCTGGAGTTAACACCCTCACGCGTGCGACAGTGTTCATACATGTAAGTTCTTTTTGATTTCACTCATAGAATTGACCTCTGAATACCTTGATTAACATATTCCTGTTCCTCAGCATTGCCACTTAGAATTGGTTTTCCCCTGAATATTATAGCTTAAATCTACATATCCCTGCTTATTAATGGCAGTGAATGTTTTTTCCAGCTTGAGTTGTCTTATGTGGATGCCTCTTCATATCTGTCCTCATATTTGTAACGGTCTGTGTTTTTTGTCATAAGCAGTAGGAGATATACGTGCTTGGTACGAATCAGTGTAAGAGGTGAGGCAAATCACTTCTCCCAGTTTTTTGCTTGTGTTTTCCCATAATTAAGAACGCTGTATAGCGCAGTGCTGTTCAGTGTGTCAGCATTTCTATTTATTTGACTTTACAATTTTGCTCAATGAAACATTTCCCACTGTAAGATGATAAATATACATACTCATAGTTTCTTTTAAAGGATTTAACATTCCATGATTCATATTTGATTTTTGATGTGTCTGGAATTTCTTTTGGGATATGGTGTAAAATAGATATTTAAAATAATTTTTCAGGTAGATAACTGATAGTCCCAGCCCCATATCCTGAATAGCACACATTTCCCCCAGTAATGTATAACCTTACATGGGTCACAAATCACCTTCCACTTACTTATGCGTGGATTAGTTGATGACGTCTCTGTTCTATTCCACTGATCCGTGTGGCCAGTGTTTTTTTACTCTCCGTAAACATCAGACTGTTTTGATACTATTGGTCAATAGATCAATATTGTTGCAGACTCTAATGTAATTCTGTGCTGTGGTTAGAGGACACGCTCTGTATAATTTAAATCCTTTGAAATTTGCTTTATTGACCAGCATATGGTCAATTTTGGTGAAAATGTAACATGTACTTGAGAAGAATATGTATTTTCTATATCCTGGTGGTTTGTGTGTGTACGTGCATATGTATAGACATAAATGCACACCATACAACTTACATATAAAACATGTACAACATAAACATATGTATGCATGTATATTAGGTCAAATTTGTTAATTGTTCAAATAGTTACTGCTACCATTACAAAAATTTTCCACCATGGTTGTGTTATTATTCTACAGTCTTTTTATTTTTGTCAATTTTTCTTTATATATTTTGAAACCATTTTATTATACATGCAACTATTTAGAATTGTTATCTATTTATGGAAGATTCATTATGATGAAATAACCCCCTTTGTCTTTACGAGGTTACTTGCTTTATTTATTTATTTATTTATTGGCTTTTATAAAGGGGACTTACTAGGTCACAAATTTACAGTTCTGAGGCCATAAAAGTGTCCAAACTAAGGCATCAACAAGAGGATGCCTTCACTGAAGAAGGGCCGATGGCATCTTGAACACTTCTGTCAGCTGGGAAGGCACATGGCTGGCATCTGCTGCTCCTTTGCTCCCAAATTCTGGGTTTCATCTCTTAGCTTAGCATCTCCAAACATCCTTCTGTCCGCAACTCCAAGCATCTCTAAGCGTCAGCAAGCATCTGGGCCTGTGTTGGCTCTTTTTAAAGGACTCCAGTAAACTAACCAAGACACACCCTGAATGGGCAGGGGCACAGCTCCATGAAAATAATCTAATCAAAAGTATCACCTACAGTTGGGTGATTCACATCTCCATGGAAACAACCTAATTCAAATATCCCACAAGACTGTATTAAAACATGGCTTTGGGGGGGACATAATATATCTAAACCAGCCCACACATATAACCCAGTAATTCTACTTTTAGTTTACTAGCTTTAAAATTTACTTTATCTCATATTATGGTAACACACTAACTTTGTTTTGGAGAGGGTTTGCAAGGTGAATCTTTTTTTCCATTATTTCCTTTAAGTCATTCTGTTTACATACATTTATGGTGTGTTTCATTAAAGCAGCACATATTCAGTATTTTAGACAGCTTGAAAATCTTTGCCTTTAATTAGTTTATTACTCCATTTTCACAGATTTGCTAAAATACTTCAGTTTTAACATTATTTTATTTCCACTTATTCTTTGTTCCTTTTCTTTCATTTTTTGCCTTCATTTAGAGCAATCAATTTTTTTGTATTATTAATTCCCCTTCTCTATTAGCTCGCTAGTTGTGTATTCCTTTCCTATCATTTAGTTATTCCTCTAACACGGGTTTTAACTCACAGTCCTTGGATCCATAGATACAGTACAGTGGATCAATGAACTTCGTACCACTTTATGTAGGTTCTGAAATATATAGAGAATTAAAATATCTTTAATTTTCCTTTACTTTGAATTACCCTTTTACATTTCTTTCCTTTCATTAAATTAAATATATCATTACATGATATGTTGTTTCTACATATATTGTTTGGATTTTAGAGAGATTCTTCAATTTGTGGTTTAATAATTTTGTCAGTTTTAGAAAAATCATGATTATTATCCTTTCAAATATCACTCCTGCACCTTTTACAGGTTGTTTTCTTCCAGGACTCTAATTACACATATGTTAGGCTTTTTCACTGTCTTACAAATCTCTTACACTCTCTTCTTTATTTGCCATCTTCTCAATATTTAAACGGTGCTTAAGTCAGGATGTTTTCCTTCTGATGCATCTTCTAGTTTATAAATCCTCTCTTCTGCTATGTCTAATCTGCAGTTAATCACATATACTGAGTTTTGTTTTTGGTTATTATAATTTTCGGTTCTGGAATTTCCATTCAATTCTATTAGTTGACAATTTTCTACTAGGATCCTCTCTCTCTCTCTCTCTCTCTTTCTCTCTCTCTCTCCTGCTGCATATTTGTTGTGTTTCTCAATCTGGCGGTTTATATATTTCACCCATCTGGGAAATCTCAGCCCGTTACCTCTTTGACTGTGGCTTCTCCCCACAAATTCCTCTCCTTTCTTTTAGACCATCCATAACCCCCTTCAGTCCACTTTATTGGAGTGAAAGACCCATCAGTGGGGGGATGACTGCCACCTGGCTCAGTGCTGTAATTCAGTGATGCCGCACACAGGTAAGCTATCGGTAATTCATCAATAATGAATGAATCTTCCTCTTCTCTTCAACTCTTATTTCCATCTCTTTATCTGGATGCCATGAATTATATATGATTTCATCATAGCTAAATTTAAATTCCTAATTCTCCCTTCAAATTTCTTTTTTCAGTTATTTATCTTATCCGCAGAGGATTTTTTTTTTCATTGACTACATTTTCCCTTTCTAGAAATTCTATTTGGTTCTTAGCAAAATGGCCAGTTCTTTTTTCATAGTGTCCTGGTTTTTTATTGTTATTTCACAACAATCATTAAACGATATTAACTTTTTAATGGCATTTAGTTTCTTTTCACAGAAGTTCTCCGTTGCTATCCTTCTTACACATTGGTGGCTCCCCTTGACGTTCCCCGTGGTCAACGGCTCCTCCTTGGGTGAGTTTGGAGTCACTTCCTGCCTTTGGAAGTGTCCCTATAGAGCAGCCATGTCTTGGTTCTGCCAGAAGCTTCAGAGCTTATTCAACCTGGAATCACTTTCCCAACAGAGTCGGAGCTCTGTGGAGGTGTGTAAGCCCCATTCCTCACCCCCACTCAAGGGACATCAAACCCTTGGCTCTCACTGCTGGAACCCCAGTCTAGATGGGGCTTTCACCTCCCCCACCCCACCCACCATCATCTCCCCCAGTGACGGCAGAGCTGGCCAAGGGTCACTCTGGTTGGAAGTTGCTCTGGGCTCAAGCACGGATCTGTTCTTCACTTTAATCCAGTGATGTTTCATCCAGCATTTCTATGCACACATGCACGTACCTCGAGATGTGTCCATTCCAGATCCGGTCACTCTCAGGCCGGGGTCCTCCTGACAGTGTTGTCTGTAGAATGACCCACAGGTGCATCTGCTGGGAATTTTATTGTATATGTAACCCCTTAATATAGTTAACAGATTGTCTACTGTTGGATCTGTAATTTCTCTCCAAATAATTACTATTACAAACCAGGCAGACATGAATGTATTTATAGCTAGTTATTTGTGTATGGATTTATGTATTTTTAGGACAAAATCCTAGAAATGAAATTTCTGGGTTACATTATCCCCATTTAAAGACTTTTTACACAACTTCTAAGTTGCCCTTCTTAAAGATTGTACCTGTTTATGCTTCCTATATCTGTATAAAGTGTGTGAGTTTCACTGCAGGAGCCTTTAACCCCATGTGACACTGACACAGACTGTGACGTGGTCTCTAGGGAGGAACCAGTTCAGCTTTGCCTGAGATCTGTGAGCAGCTGCCAGGAGGGTCAGGCCAGGCTCCGTCACACATGAACAGTCATTTGGCAAGGTTCATGCCACAGCTGGACCGATACATCCTGTGGCCAAGAGTACTATTTAATACCGTGCAATTCTGTTGCATATCTTAGGGTCTCTGAGCTTTAGATACTCATTTCTTTGCAATGGGCCAGTGAGTCCTGCCACATCCGTGGTCAACTGGGTTAATGAATGGGAGCCATAAATGACTGCACGTGACAAACACAGAAGACCCCAGGGCCTCTGCCAGTGCCAGCCTCAGAGCCCTGTCTCGACTTCTCAGGTGTCGTCTGAGGAAGAAGTCTGCCCCACTTCCCAGGGAGAGACCGCGGCTAGGGAGGAGCTCGATGAAGACCTTCTAGGCATTTGAACCCGGCTCTCTCCAACTCCAAAGTCCATGGTCTGTCTTCAGTGCTGGCTGCATTAGAATGGAAATGCTTATCATTTCACCTCATTTACAGAATGTCATCCTCTGGCTTCCTTCTAGCAAGCACAGGGTAACAGAGAAGCTTGGACTATCAGTGGAGGACAAGGTGGTCTAGAATGCAGACAAAGAGCAAAGTGACCTTGATAAGTCCTTGAAACCCTAGCTTTGGCCTCCTGTTCCGCGAGTAGAGGCACCATAACTGAGAATCTCAAAATGCCTTTCTGGTCTATGAAAGCCCACCCAGTTTACAACTTTAATTCCTTAATACAAGTAGACATGAGACACCTAGGCAAAGTTTAAAATTCTTCTGTATTCAACAAGGGGGGATGACAGTGAGAGAGGAATTGCATTTACCTGTCTTCTTGACCTTTCCACTCCCCTTACCTCAAGTGTCTGTCCTTCTGTCCCATCAGGCTTCCAGGAGGAGGCCACACGTCTCAGGAAGTTTTGTCCAAACCAAGGGAACTGCCTTGGGAGCATGATGGCTCCTTGTTCTGAAACCCATTACTTCGTGAGCAAGGCCCACGGGGTGCCTGATCGCCCTGCCCTCGACTGGGTGACGGGCTCTTGGCGCAGCACTGCGTCCTCGCCAGGCTTCACTGCTCTACCACGTCTTGGGGTGCTGGGGAGACTCAGAAGCAGCTGCCGCCCCAACCCAGCAAGCTCCCTAATTACTAGACCTCTCTATTCCCGTTCACCCCTGCTGGCGATGGCTGGTTCTTTCCCCAGCCTGGCCCTTTCTTGAGGGATCCTGTCAAGTGCAGCTACGATAGCCCACTGCCTGCCCCGCATTGGCTTTCATGGCTCTCGGGTTTGTTTTGACCCTTTGGTCCCACACAGATGATGGCTTCCTGGCCCCCAGGTCGAAATCCAAAGTCTTGGGATGAATGGCATGCCCAGCTCGGCTCAGGTGAGGAGCCCCCCTGTCGAAACAGCCACGGCTGAGGACGGAGTCAGGCTGCACCAACCCGGCTCCCCAGGGGTCTGTCTTTGCAGGGACAGTGGAGGGGAAGGAGGGATCCACTAGAGGAAACAGTCTTGGGATGGAGGAAAGTCCCCTTCTTCTCTGCCCATCATCTCAGCAGCCCCAGCGCTCCCCAGGCACAAGGGTGCTGCACGGAGGTTCACGTGAGAGCTCAGTGACCAAATCGGAGCCAGAAGGGTCATGGCCGACCACTGCCTGGGAGCAGCCAACATCACCGCCCGCTTTGTCCTGCACGGCCGTGAGGAAAGGACAGGCAGGGACCTGATGCTGCCCAAGCCACCCCGGGTCCTGGGAGCGAGGAGCCATCGGCTGCAGCTAAAGCAATAGCCTCCACACCTGATGAAGGAAGAGGTGATGAAGAAGGCAGACAGGGTGTGGAGAGGGGGCCCATCAACGAATGATGCCATGAGTGGAAGGGCCAGTGCCCCCCAAAGAGAAACACCCCTCTACACAAATGGGCCTGTGCACCCCTGAGCCCCCTCACACAGGGGAACCCGTGCACCCCCAAGCCCTGCAGGGACCCAGGCTGCCACCACCAAGACGTGTTCCTGTCTCATGGCCTCGAGGTCCCCTTCCCAGTGTTTCTCCTAATATTTATTTTTATGCTGCTATCAAGTAAATTGCAGCTTAACCAAAGTCATTAGTGTCTGCTTAAAATTGCCCTAAATGAGCCCCCTCCAGCAGAAGAGTCAGCGCAGCCTGCCCTGGGATGGGCCGATTAATCAGTGCTCACAGCTGGCAGGGTGCACGCCCGCCTGCCCGGGAGACGTTTCCAGAATGAGCTGGGTGGGAGGCAGCTGGGCCACGGCAGCATGGCTGGGAGATGCAGGGGAGGGGGCGGAGGCAGGGGGAGCAGAAAGAGAAGGAGGAGGAAGGGGAGGAGAGGGCAAGGGGAGGAGGAGGAGAGGGGATGAGGAGGAGGAGGAATGAGGAGGGGGAGGAGAGGGGCAGAGGAAGGAAGGAGAACAGTGCAAATTTAAAACAAACCAATGGTATCACTCACTGTCTGTCCCTGGCTGGCTGTCCTTCCTCACAGCCGCTCTCAGCCTGGGGCCTTCTGCCTCCAGCAGGGCAGGGCATGGGTTCATTTCACACAGCAGGTGGGGCCTGTCCCTGTCCGGGGAGGGGACAAGAGGCCTCCCCAGGGGGTCCTGAGAGTGGCCTCAGCAGAGATGTCGACCAGGGCCATGGGTGGGGGTTCTCCGGGCCTTAGCAGAGGCGGGCACCTGCCCAGGCACTGGGTACAGTCGACAGGGTGAGGCCATGGGCTTCCCCAGGACAGGCTGGAGGAAATGCTGATTCCTGGGCCTGCCTCCAAGGTCTGGCTGTGGGGAGGGTCTGGGAATCTGTGTTGTAACCCGCACCCCATGAGTAAACTTTGAGAATCACCGATGTGGGCACTTGGTATCACAGTCCCAGAGGCTACAGAGGGTGCAGCGGGGGCAGGGGTGCTGGGCATCAGGGAGCTGGGTGCGGCTGAGCCCTCCGGGGAGACGGGCCTGGTGTGGTCCTCAGTGAACAGACAGCCTGAGGGGGTCCCTCAAGGGCACAAGGAGGGATGTCTGCTGACCCCCAGTGCTTCATGCCAACCACCCGCCAGGCCTGTCCCAGGAAGAGGAGGTTCCGGGGTTGCCACCCCACGCTCAGAAAGATGTGGTCCCGTGGGGTGTGACACACAGTCATCTGGGTTCCAGGAGAGAAGGCACAGGGCCAGGCCTTGGACACGTGCCGGGGGCTCCAGGGGGCCCCTGCCTTCACGAGGCTCTCTGAGCAGTGCTCCCATCTCTGCCAAGCCCAGGCAGAGCCCCCAGCCAGCCTGAGCCCCCGGGGTGAGCAGACAGATGCCCCGACCACTGGCCGTGGCTGCAGCCCTGGTGGACCCCATGTTTGGGCATGAAGTACTCATGGGATGAGCTATTCCAGAGCAGCTTGGAGAACAGACCCAAAGGGCCTAGGACTGGGGACTTCTGAGCAAGACCAAGGCAAGTGGCAAGAGAACAAAGGTGGAGAGTAAGAGACATCCGGGCTGGGGCGGGTGAGACGGTGAGGTGGCCACTGGTCAGACAAGGCCCCTGAACTACCGCTCGGACCCTGAGGGCAAGGCTCGTGGCCCCACTGGACAAGCCAATGTGAGTCAAGGCGGGAACTCCTCTCTGGGGGGGACGAGCAGGAGAAAGGCGTGGGGGGTGAAGCCCCAGCATCCATGGTGGCCTGTCACCCCTACCTGCCGTCCTGGCTCTGCCAAGTTACTGAGCGGGACGCCAGGCAAAACATACTTCACTCCGAGTCTCCTGGGAAAATAACAATCCCAACCCATGGGCTCCCTGAGAAGATGGGAAGGGGCCTTTCCTGGGAAGGGTCCCTTGTGCAAATTGTGACACGATTGAGCCCTGCACACATTTTAGAGGCTGGTTTTGCTCATTTGTCTCCCTGGAGCCTCTCCCAAGGCAAGGCGGTAAACTGGCCCCGTCAACCACAGCGAACTGTCCTGCCACCCACGTGAGGGCCCGCAGGGGTGGGGGCAGAGAGGGGCACCCACTCATAACTGTCCAGAAGTGCTACCAAAGGGGATCCTGGCGTCGCCCAAGCTTCACCCCCTCACTCCCCAAACCATTCAAGCTTCTGCTCACTGAGAACCAGAAACAAGGAGAGGAAATACGCACACACACACACACATCCCAAAGAGAAGGAAGGAGGGAAAGAAGGACGGAGAAAGGAACTCAAGCTTGGGGGCAAATGGGGAGGAGCCAGTCCAAGCCCTGGAGTCCTGGAAGCCCACCGAGGGGTGCGTTTCAACAGCCCCTCCGTGTATTCTGAAGCGCAGCCAGGTTTGGGGGCCTGTACCCTTAGCCACGCTGACAGGGCAAGGGTAGGGGGGTGCTCTGCAGTGAGCCCCAACCTCCTGTCCCCACTCGCTGCCAGCAACATTCCCCTGATTCTCCAGCGAGGAAATGGGGCCAGAGCAGAGGAATTCAATTCTCTCACCACGTTCTGAATAATCCCAGTGAAAGTTCTGTAAATCTATGTGCACATTCCCGGTAAAGACCAAGACATTTTGTCCTTGAACATATACATGAAGTTTGGGCAAGAGGGATTGATAAAGGCAAACCTCTTGTTTTTAAAGTATTTGGGGAAAATACATAATATCCTTGTTTGTAGAGTGGGATTAACATCTTGTTGATAGCATTTGCCGCCATGTGTCTGTCTCTCCCAATCTAGCTGCAGGAGGTGACCTCCAAATAGAGTTAATTTAATCTGCAGGAATAACCTGCAATTGACTTTCCCGAAGCCAATATTAGATGAAATCTTCATTCTGCTGAGCCCGCGTGTCATTAGCTATTCCTAGTGAAAGACCTAATGCCCAGCGTTTCAAAATCTCCCCTGATGTTGTCAGGTTTCATAAACATGCTTTTTCATTAAGGAATTAGCAATGTAGATCGTGGGGCTCAGTGATTCCGGGGGAGACAGGAATCCCAGGTAACGTGGGTGGTGGGCAGCGGAGAAGCCAAGGCTCGTGGGGCAAGCAGGAAGTGGGGACCCCAAGAGAGCAGGAGGCACCTGCTCCTGCACCATAGACAAAATACATTCATCCCATCACAACAGCACAGAAACTTAAATCATTTCAGTAACACTAGTTAAGTACAAGATCCCATCAAAACCAGTTACCCCACTGGAGCTCACAGCTGTTTCCTGAGGTGCGGGACACTGATTACATGCTTCAACTTGGCGGGCCTGGGCTGGGGGACCTGATCAGCCCCTGGGGAGGGTGGTGGGCACGGGCGACAGCGCCCTCCGCAGCCCCCTGGGCCTGGGAAAGTGAGGCCGGAGGCAGACCCCATTTCCTCACCCAAAATACCACTGTTAGGGGAGGCTTGCCGGAGGGAACCGCCTTTTCCCCACCCCCTTATCTTGCCCGGACACTCCCCGTTGCCAGTGCAACTCCCATCACCACCAGTGCGCATACATTGTTGCCAGACACCGTTACCGGAGCAACTCTCGCCCCTTTTCAATCAACCTCCGCGCCCTCTCAGAACCAATCCAAGCCTTTAACCTCTACAGCTACCCCGCCCTCTAAACGCCCGATATAAGCTTGTACTCTCCCCTAATAAACTCTCCTGGCTTGCTTCACCCTAAAAGAACCGTGTCCCGCCTGTTCCTTTCTCGCCGCCCTCCATACTTTGCACGCCTACGCCGGGGACCGGGCCCAGTCCCCCGCCTCGCCCTCGCCTCCGGGAAAGAGCCCCCGCCGCCGGTACCCTCCGAGCAATCCTGAGAGCCTAGGATTTGGCAACCGGCCGCCACCTCCCCCCCCCAGACCAGTCAACTGCGACCGCACTGAGGGACCTCACATGGGTGACGAGACAGTTTGTTGTGGTTGAAGGGGCAAGTTTACCACCTTGCCTTGGATCCTAAATCCCTATGGGATGGGGACCCCAAGGACGCTGATTTCATAGATGTGGGAAGCACATACCAGAGTCAGACGTGAATCCAGCCATGGCCAGAGAAAGAGTCTGGGACAGAACGAGAGTCACAGCAGCTCTGAGAGGCCCGTGATCAAGCCCAAACCAGGGAAGGGCACGGGGCTGGGGGCTGAGGTTGGAGCCTCGGGCTCTGGAGCAGACATGCTCCAAGTCCCCAGAGATGTGCAGTGCGCCCTGGGCCTCCAAGAGTCGTGAGCAGAAACATAACTGCGCAGTGCGTGTCCATCTCCACAGCACCCCCACTGGAGGTCTCCCGGGGAAGGTGGGGGTACCTGGATGGCGGGGACCCCGGTCGGAGCACAGCCTGGCCAGAATGGATTTGGGGGAGCCAGCCTCTTGTTCCCAAGCTGGAGTTCCTTTTTCCTTCCTTCTTTCCCTCCTTCCTTTTGTTTGGGGTGTGTGTGTGTGTGTGTGTGTGTGTTTCCTTTCCTTGTTTCTTGTTCTCAGTGGTGCAAAGTACTTAGCACCACACTAGGCCAACAGAATTTTTGCAAGATCTTTATAGATGGAGCCACTGCCAGTCTGGACTGGAGGAGACAGACGGGAAAAATTGAAGGAAAAATTTCTTCAAAGACAGAGCCATGGAGGCTGAGGTCTGGAGTCAAGCCTTCCACCTCAATGCTCAGGAAAGGTGTTGTCACCTCGGACCTCAGAGAGGGTGGAGCACATTCCCAGGGAATTGGGGAGAGCCTGGCTGCCACCCCACTGTTCTGAAGGGGTTGAGCATGTGCCCCGGAGATGGAAGGGAATCCGGGAGCTGCCCCGACGTTTGAGGAGGGTGGGGCCAAGAAGGTGGTCTCCCCAATGGGTGGATATGTTGGAGCACTCACCCAAGTGTTTGGAGAGGAAAGGGCTGCCACAAAGGCCCTTAGGAAGGGTTAGACTCCCACTCTCAAGCCCCAAGGATGCAACATTGTTCTGTAAATGACTCTCAGACTTTGAAATCTAATGGAGTTTGTCCTGCGGGTTTTAGGAACTGTTTTGGTCCTGTTAACCCTGTTTTCCTTACTCTTTCTCCTTATGGCAATGGGAATGTTTATCCTATGAATGTCCCTCCTATGCATATTGGAAGCATATAACTTGTAAGTTTCACATGTCCACAGCTAGAGGGTAATTTTGCTTTTGGACAGACCACACCTGTAACTGATTTTGATGGGATCTTGTACTTAACCTATTGTTACTGAAATGATTTACATTTCTGTGATATTGTGATGGGATGAATGTATTTTGTATACAGAAAGATCATGTTTTTCTGGGGTCCAGGGAGGGGGTGGAATGTACCGGTCTGTATATATTATGTCCCCTGGAAAAAGCCCTATTCTTTGATGCAAACTCATGGGGGCAGACATATTAGGATTGATTAGATTGTAATTCTTTGAATGTTTCCATGGAGATGTGACCCACCCAACTGTGGGTGATGACTCTGATTGGATAGTTTCCATGGAGGTGTGGCCCCGCTGATTCAGCGTGGGCCTTGATCAGTTTACTAGAGCACTATATAAGCTCTGACAGAAGGAGCAAGCTTGCTACAGCCAAGAGGGACACTTTGAAGAATGCACTGGAAATGAGAGAGGAGCTTCAGTTTACAGAGACATTTTGGAGACAGTCTTTGAAAGCAGACTTCTGCTCCAGAGAAGCTGAGAGGACAAATGCCCCAAGAGTAACTAAGAGTGACATTTTCAAGGAGCTGAAGCCTATAGAGGAACATCCTGGGAGAAAGCCATTTTGAAACCAGAACTTTGGAGCAGATGCCAGCCAATGCCTTCCCAGCTAACAGAGATTTTCCGGACACCATTGGCCATCCTCCAGTGAAGGTACCCGATTGCTGATGACTTACCCTGGACACTTTATGGCCTTAAGACCATAACTGTGTAACCAAATAAACGCCTTTTATAAAAGCCAATTTATTTCTGATGTTTTGCGGTCTGGCAGAATTAGCAAACTGGAATACAAACCATATCCTGGGAGAAAATATTTGCAAATCACATAACCAAAACAGTAGTAGTATCTAGAACATATAAAGAACTCTCAAAACTAAACAGTGAAAAAACAATGTAATTAGAAAATGGCCAAAACATAAGCAGATACTTCAATCAGGTGGACAAATTGAAATAAGCACATGAAAGTTGTTCAACTTCAATAGCCCTCAGGCAATCGCAAATTGAAACAACACCAAATGCTGACCTGCAGCTCCCCGACAGTGCTGGTGGGGATGCAAAAAGGTGCAGCCACCTGGAAAAACAGCTTGGCAGTTTCTTATAAAACTGAACATACCACTGCCATATGACCCAACATTTAACCCAAAGAAATGAAAACTTATGTTCACACTAAAACCTGTTCACAAATGTCCATAGCAGCAGCTTTATTTGTAACAGCCAAAGCTGACAACAACCCAGGTGTCCTTTACTGGGAAAATGGTTAATAAAACTTTGGCACATCCACACCATGGAAAACCACTCAGCAATGAAAAGTAGCAAACCATTGATACACACCACAATTTGGATGAATCCCCAGAGCATTATGTTGAATCATAAAAGTCAACCCCAAATGTTATATATTGTATGGCTCCATCTATATAACATTAAAAAATGAAACATTGTAGAATGGAGACCAGTTTGATGGTTTCCAGGAATTAAAGAGGCAGCAGCACAGTTATAAAAGGGCCATATGGTGGAATGTTCTGTACCTTGACTGTATCAATGTTAAAATCCTGGTTGTGATACTGTATACCAATTCTGCAAGATGTTACCATTTGGGGAAATGGGTGAACAGTGTGCAAGATAGGATGTCTCTCCACTATTTCTTAAAACTGCTTATGAATCTGCAATGATCTCAAAAGGAAAAGTTCACTTAAGAAGCTGGGTGTTTTTGAAGAACTGGCCCCTTCCCAGGTGGATTCATCAAGCGTTCTGGAACTTGGTCTCTCGTTGCCCCCATGCCCTCCCCCAGGAGAGGTAGGCAGAACGTCCGCCCACCAGGTCCTCATGAACCTCGGTCCCACTCATGATGACGCAGCCCCGTCAGGGGAGGCGGCCAGGCCCAGCAGCCCATTCTAGTGCAAGCATCAAAGGGTAGGTAGCCCCTGCCTTTGAGCATGCCTTTTGTATCTTTTCCCTGAGACTAGTCTGACCCCTTGGACCACTTCCTTCTCACCTGTTCTACCTGCTCCCCCCAGCTAAGGCCCTCATGATCTACCCTATGCCCCTTGGCTGAACTCTTGTCACCCATGCGGTCTTCAGTGGACCCCTAGAACATCTTTCTAGACTGATCCCTTCTTCTTGCAAATATTGTCAAGACCAACACTACTTGTTGGCCAACCTCACAAATTCAACATTCAGCAAATATTAATTGTGTTCCTATCAGGCACTGCTCTAGCCCTTAGAATGCATCGGTGAGCAAAACTAACAAAGGATTCTGCCCTCACGTAACCATCCAAAATGCAAAATGATGTAAGTTAGCTATGTGGTGTGTTAGAAGGTGACAATCTGCGAGCGAGAGCAGCATGCAGTGGAAGAGGGCAGGAGGGCTGGGATCAGGGTGAAGCTTGGGAGAAGCTTGCAATTTTAAACAGGATGTTCAGGGAACTCCCATGAGTCCAAATGAGAGCCAGATGAGGACACTAGCCAATAGTCACCTGGGGGGAGAGCATCGCAAGCAGAGGGGAGAGCCACTGCAGTGTTCACGAGGCAGAGCATGGCTGGCATGTTCAGGGGACTTGGGGGAAACAGCACATGATGGGGAGGGCGCTTGAAGATGAGGCCAGAGAGCAACAGGGGAACAGAGCATGAGCCAGGCGGGCTTGGGTGGACCTCAGCTTCTACAGGGTGCATGGGAGCCCTTGCAGCTTTTCAGCAGAAAAGAGACAGGGTCTGTCCTGGGTTTTATTAATCATTCTGGGAGCTGGTTAAAAATAGGGCCTCAAGAGCAGAAGCAAAGTGGCCTTGGGAATGCTATGTAGTAATTCAGGCTGGAGGGGAGGGTGGTGAGAAGTGCTGGTATTCTGGTTGCCCTTTTGAGATAGTGCCAGAAAGGTTTCCCAGCAGGTAACATTAGGGGTGTGGAAGCAAAAGAATCAGAAGAAGCTGCAAGTTTGAGCGGCTCAACAACTGAAAATACTGGGTTCCCATCAGCTAATCGAGACAGGCTACAGTTAGAATCATTGATGTTGTGTGTCTGCTTCTTTGTTTGTGTTAGGAGAAGGAGAAATTCATTTTAGAAATGTTGAGTTTGAGATATATTTTATTGACTATGTCAGACAGACAATTGGAGAGGTATCTCTGGAATTTATCTGGGTGTCATTGGAACACAGATGGAATTTAAAATCCATGAGACTGTATGAGACCCACACAATGAGTGTGGGTTGACGTGGAAAGAGGCCTAGGAACCGACACTGGGAAAGCCCAAGATTGGAAAGAACAGCTTTGCTGGAGCTTTGGTGCAAAACCTGGCAGGGGTGGACTTAAGAGAGAAAGAAAAGATGGAAACTGGACAGAGCAAGGCTCAAGTCATTTTGCTTCAAAGGGAAGCTGAGATATGGGGCAGCAATTAGTGACAGAATGGGAAAAAGAGCATTTCCAACTGGAGGAAATAACAGTATACCCACATGGTTGAGAGAATGGTTCAGAAAAGAGGGAATTATTAAAGATGTAGAAGAAAGAAGGGGAAACTTTTGAGTAGCCAACAGAAAATAGCCTTCAATACACAATAACTGAAAGGTTAAAAATAAAATTTTAAAAATAACTTAAATATGTGCTTAAAGGTAGTTTAGGCACAGCTGAAGAGAGAATTCATGATCTGGAAATTAGATCAGAAGAAAATATTCAGACTGGAACACAAAGAGAAAAAGAATGGATAACATAGAAAAGTGAGTGAGAAACATGGAGGAAAGTAAGAATACTTACCATACATTTCTTTAGAATGCTGGAATGGAGAAGAGAGTGAGAATGGGGAAGACAGAATAATTAAAGAGAAAAGGATAATACATTTTCCAAAATTGACAAGAGTCATTAATCCACACATTCAAATAGCCAAACAAACCCCAAGCAGGATAAATAAAATGAAATCTATACCTAGACACATCAAATTAAAAACTGCTGAAAACCAGACACTCAGAAAATCTTTAGAATAGAAAGAGAAAAATAATGAATTCAACTTAAAAAAAAAAAACAGCAGTTATATACATGAGCTGACTTCCCAACAGAAGCAATGAAAATAAGAAGACAATGGCATACCCTCTTTAAAGTGCTTAAATAACATACATGTTAAGATGGAGTCTTATATCTATTTAAAAAAGAAAAAAAAGTATTTAAAACCTTCCCACTAAGAAACCTCCAAACCTAGATTGGTTCAACGGTGAATTCTAGCACACAGCTGAAGGAAGTAAACAGACCAGTTTCACCCACAGCTTTAAGAGAATAGGCAGACAGGAAAATACTCCCCCAGTCATTTGATAAGGCAAACTTTGATACTAATATCCAACATGAGGGAAAATATAGATAATCACATTCAGCAGTATAAAAGAGAAACATTCTAAACAAAAAAGTTAGACATCTAAATCCAGCAATTAAATCAAAGGATAACACATGAGGACAAAGATAGATTTACTTCAGTAACATATAGCTAGTTTTACATTAGAAAATCACTTGACGTAATTTGCCAAATTTCCAGAATAAAGAAGAAAAATCTTTCCAGAATAAAGAAGAAAATAAGGTAATCTCAATAGTTGTGAAAGAAGAAAAAAAATTCTTAACAAAGTGAGAATAGAAGAAAACTTTCTTAAACTGAAAATTGGTCTCATCAGAAAAAACAATCCTACAGTATATATCATAACTAAAAGGGAAATTTTAAATCTCTGTATTTGAAGTCAGAGACAAAAAAGGAAACATTATCACCACCCTTATCCAACATACACTAAAGAAACTAGCTTGAGAAGCAAGGCAAGAAACATAAATAAAATCTTTAGAGATTGAAAAGGAATACATCAAGCACATTGTTTACATGTGATATGATTGTACACATGTAAAATAAATAATTCAAACATACTTTTAGAATTAATAACTAAGATTAGCAAGATTTTTGGATACAAAGTCAATTTCTATATTTCAGAAAAATACATTTTAAATAAGATAAAGTTTTAAAAATATTTTGAAGGACTATACAGGAATAAATTGAATAAAAGAAGTACAATATATATACATGGGAAATTATAAAATATTAATGGGAAAAATTAAATGACCCAAATAAATGGAGAGCTACAGATCATATTTATGGATTGGCAAACTCCTTTTAAAAACATCGTTTCTACAATGTGCTCCCAATTAAAATCCTAGCAAAATTTGGATTTTATGTTTTTATTTTTGTGGAAGCTGAAAGCTGATTCTAAAATTTCTGTGAAAATACAATCAAGAGTCAAGACAGTATTGAATAAGGACTAGGAGGTCAGACTTGTCCGTTGGGTATCAAGACTCATAAAGCTACAGTATTAAGAGATTGTGGTATTGGAGCAAAGGCCACCTAATAGAAATTGGAATGGAATAGAAAGCCAAAACAGAGCCCCAGGCCTTTGTGGGCACTGAGTCACAACAAGGGTGGTTCTACAACAGTAGGGAAGGATGACTTCAAGGAACGGGCTGGAACAAATGAGTATTTATGTGGGAACAAACAAAGGAACTTGAACCCTTAGTCACATCATACATAAAAATTAAATCCAAGTGAAAAGCAAAACAATAAGTTTCCTAAAAGATAATGGAGAACAGAAACGTCATGACGTTGGACTCCATGTGGCAATCCAAATTTACTTGTGGCTACACACAGCAGGATGAATCTCAAACACTATGGGTAGTAGATTAAGCCAGACAAAACAGCACATACTGTAGGAATCTTGTACTTGCTTTGTGATGGCATTTAGGGCTGATTGTAGACAGTGACTGGATTAAATTTTAAAAAGTATTTATGAGTGTGGTTACTTTCAGGGCAAGTGTAGGAGAATGGGTTTGGGGTACAGCACTGAGAAGGTTTCAGAGAGGGAGCAAGTTTCTATACGTAGCCTGGTGTTAGCAGCTAGGTACTCAGTTGGTGAAGTTGATTAAGATGCACATTTTGTATGTGCATTTTACTTATTATTCTTCAAAATAAAAGGTTTTTAAATTGTTGATATCTAAAATGTGTCATCATAAGTTTAATGTTGTAAAATTGTGATTTCAATTGTATTGTAAATATCAAAACAAAACCATTACCTCATCATTTTAAATTTTTGTAATGGTATCTAAATGTTCAGCAATTGATAGCAGTTATCTATTTTTAAAGAACTAAGTTCTTGTTTACAATTGAAGTTGAAACTTTGCAACAAAGCACTTCCTTTTTTTCCCTTAAACTCATACTTCTATTTTAACCCTCCATAAAATTATATCAATATATTTATTCTGGAAAGTTTTTTATTGATAGTTCCATCATAATTCTGTCATCATATTCAAAACTATGTAAATAAATTGATATTTATTTTAAATTCCAGGTGCCTTGGATTCCAAGTACTAGAAGAAGTATATTCTATAGTTATTATTACAATGATTATTAGGAACAATGATTATTAACATTGTTATTCTTATAACTGATTACAATGATTATTAGATTAAAACCATATGAATGTATTGTACACTTTGATAAATATTAGTAAATGTAAAAAGTTATTTTTTAAAAACACATCTCACAATGAGTCAAAGTGGCTTCCCCTCCTTTAATTCGTGTCCTCTTAAAGGATATGATTAATTGCTAGACTGAGACAGTGTCCAGCATCAATTCAGTTCTTAATTTTAGTTTTATTTTGTATTCTAAGAACTGAGCACCTGTTCATTGGGAAAGATGGGAATGGAAGGAATTTCCAAAGAGCATGAGCATCACTCAGCTGAAGTCCTTCAGAGCTGCAGGTGGAAGCACCTGGTCCAGGTGTTCACGATGGACTCTCCCCACCCCACCCCCAGCCCCACGCGGCTTCCCCCACTGTGATGCCATCTGCCCCACAGAGAGGCGGGGTCTGCGTGCCCCTCACTCTGCAGCCTGAAGCTGAGTGGAAATGAAGCCCTCACCGGGCTGCGAGGGAGGCCCCAGGAAGGGGTTTGACTGAGGGCACCGGCTGAGGTCCTGCCCCAGCCAACCTCGGTCACAGGAGAGAGAACTTGTCAGACACCAGCCCACCCCCATCTGACCCTCAGCCCACCCCCACCTGACCCTCAGCCCACCCCCATCTGGTCCTCAGCCCACCCCCACCTGACCCTCAGCCCACCTCCACCTGACGGCCTTCCCATGGGAGACCCTGGGGGAGACACCCCAGCTGAGCCAGCGGTAGGAGCTCATATCAAAATCACTGTCGTCTTGAGCCAGTGTGTTTTCAGGTGATCCATTACACAATAAGACGTCATGCCAAAAACCACATAGGGATCTATCATCAGATATTATTAAAATTGATTACTGTTTTAAAATTGAAAGCAATTCATGGCTAAATCATTAAAAACACAGTTTATGTAAAAATACCCAATTTATGGGACATTCTGAGTTTTGTTGAAAGAAAAGAGTTTGAAACCCTCCCTAACTTGCAAAATGATTTGCTGCCCAGTCATTGGAAAATCCCTCCCTTTTTATTCCAGAGACAACAGCAATACTTTGGATTGTCTTTTTATTTGAAGACCCTGTTTAGGATGGGAGATGAAAGACTGCAGCCTGTGGCCACATCCAGCCTGCGGCCTGATTGTGGGTGGCCCAGAATCTAAGAGTGGCTTTTACGTGTTTAAAGGGGGCATTACCCAGAACAAAAACAATACGCGGCAGAGAGTGGACGTTACCCACAAAGCCTGAGACCTTTACTATCTGACCCCTGACAGAACGACTTTATCCATCCCAGGGTTGGAATAGTTAATTCCCTCTGTTTATCCTGAAAATATTCTTCTTTTTTCATGAATGGTAGTTGTAAAATTATAGCTTCACCCATTTTCTTCCATTCCTTAGAGAAAGTGCCCTCCTATATCGTTGTGCTTCTGTCATTTCTGCAGAAAACTCTGTTAGTAAAATTGTCGTCCGTTAGAGGGAACGTGGCTTCTCTCTCTGGCCCCTTTTGAGTCCTTACCCTTGGCTTTGCTGCGGCTCCGGTCGATCGTCCACGACGTGCCCCAGTGTGGAGGTCTCCTTTTCTGCTCTGGTTTACCCAGCACCTCCCCAGTAGGAGGACGCTTGTCTTCCCCCAAGTTTAGAGAGGTTGCAGCCTCTCCCCATGGACACGGCCTTGCCTCAGCTTCCCCTGGTGACTTTCACTGGAACTGCAATCAAACCATCGGACTTTTGGCCTCTATCTGGGGAAATTATTCAGCTCTGACTTCATTTTGCCAATTCTATTTCTTTAAAAAATCAATTATGACTTTTTTTCCCCCTAATTAGGGCTCCATTTCATCCTTTTTCAGACATTTTTGGTATTTTGTTAAACATTGTTCTGCTTCTGGGCTTGGGTTCCTGACACCCACTTTTATTTGATTAAACACTCAAAGCAGATGTTTTTCTATATTCACATTTCCGCTGTCTTGGCGGTCTGCTTCTGCTGCTCGTTGCCTGTCCTCTCCTTCCGAAAGCATGCATCCCTGTGGGTTTTGTCATTCGGGGTTGTGAGCCCACGTTCAGCCATGTCCAGCAGGGCCATGTCTGGGAGAGCCTGTGGGAGCTGGGTGGACAGTGGGCCCTCCCCACAGCACCTGCAGGGCCATGACCACCCAGAAGCACTTTAACCGAACTTCCTGCCATTCTGGTTTCACAGCCTGCAAGAGTGAATTCAAAATCCCAGCTGAGATTTTCCCACAAACATTGAGGACTGCCAATTTGATGGGCCGAACCCTCGATCTGGGGGCCTTCCCCTGTGAGGCTTGTTGCTGCAAGGGAGAAGCTAAGCCCACTTGTATTTGTGCCTAGTTGTCCCCGCAGAGAGCTTCTTTGCTGCTCAGATGTGGCCTCTCTCTCTAAGCCCACTTGGCAGGTGAACTCACTGCCCTCCCCCCTACATGGGACATGACTCTCAGGGGTGTGAATCCCCCTGGCTGTGGGAAATGACTCCTGGGATAAGCCTGGACCCAGCACTGTGGGATTGAGAGGATCTTCTTGACCAAAACGGGAAAGAGAGATGAAACAAAATAAGGTTGCAGTGGCTGAGAGATTTCAAATGGAGTCGAGAGGTCACACTGGAGGGTATTCTTATGCACTAAATAGATAACCCTTTTTAGTCTTTAGTGTGTTGGAATGGCCAGAGGGAAATACCTGGAGCGGTCAAAGTGCAACCCAGTGACCTTGATTCTTGAGGATGAGTGTATAACTGTGTGGATTGCATAGTGTGACTGTGTGACTGTGAAAACCTTATGGCTCACACTCCCTTTATCCAGTGTATGGACAGATGAGTGGGAAAATGGGGACAAAAATTAGATGAAGAATAGGGTGGGATGGAGGGGATGGAAAGAGGGGTTCTTTTTTGTTTTTATTTTTATTTTGGAGTAAGGAAAAGCTTCAAAAATTTATTCTGGCGATGAATACACAACTGTATGGTGGTGCTGTGAATAATGGATTATACACTGAATGACTGTAGGGTGTGTGAATATATATCAATAAAACTGTATTTAAAAAAAGTAAATGAACAATGGGGAGAAGCGGAATGGGATGCTTTGGATGTTCTTTTTTAATTTTAATTTTAATTTTATTTTTTAGAGTAATGAAAATGTTCAAAGTTTGATTGTGGTGATGAAAGCACAACTATTTAACGATTCTGTGAACAAATGATTGTACACTTTGAATGATTGTATGTTATGTGATTATATCTCAATAAAATTGCATCTAAAAAAAATTAATGCCGAAAGAAAAAAAAAAACCCAGCTGATGCAGAGCCCACCTGTGGTCATTTCCCTTTGCCCTCGGAAGGACCAGGTTTTGTGCTTTTTCGGTCTCACTGAGGTCACGCTCCTTTGAGGGTCCTCTCTGTAGAGGGGTCGTCAGTCCTCGACTCCGTTTCCTTGAAGTCTGAGCTCGACAAGGGGCCCAGCTTCCGCGGCAGCTCTGCACGCGTCTCCAGGTCCTCTTCACATCTGGTTCCAGGAGATTCCTTTTTACTTTCTTTAGAGCTTGGCTGTGCATTTAAAAGGATGTCAGACAGATTACATTCAGCATTTCTAAGTTTTGTGAAGGGGGTTTTTGGAGGATACCCAATTCCTTCTGTTGTTCCCCAAGATTTCTCTAAAGCTGTAAATGGACATGTTTCCTCCTGACAGAGGCAAATTACCCTGTCAGGGACGGGATACGCCACGCTGACCTTGACGAAAGCCAGTGACGCAGGTGTGTGGGGAGGAACGGGTGGACGTGGGGCCATGAACTCGCCCATTTGGCATTGGGTGACTGGTAGGGTGTTGATGGGCCGGGCAGGTGTGAGGTGTAAGATGCACCAGGGGATGGACAGTAAACACGAGAAACTGTACCCTCGTTAGATGGGGGATGCACCGAAATGATCGTCCATCTCCAGCCTGCCAGGGCTCCAGGTAACCATTTGCCGCATGGTCCTCATCTGCTGGTTTGTCCATCTGCGAAGGAAAGATCTGTGACCCCAGAGAGTCAAGACCATATCTCACCCACGCCTGTGTGTTTAGCAACTGGCTCAGTATCTGGCACAAAGCTGGGGCCGGAGCACCAGGGATTGAGCAGCTGAGTGTGGTCAGTTAGGACACCGCCTTGGCCTGGACCATGTCACAGCTTAGCCCCCAGCTATGCGAGGAGGCACCGAGCCCCAGCCGCCCCTCACCCACCCTCCCGCATGCACTGTAAGACACCAGTGGGGCCCTCACCCTGGGTTCAGGGGTCGGCTCACCTGTCGGCTCCAACGACACTCCGGCATATGCCCTCTCTGAGCCCACCTGCCCAGAACCAGGCACCCGGGAGGTCAGGGCCATGCCCTGGGGGTCGGGCCGGAGGCTAGGAGGTGGCTGATAGAAGAAGGCCAGAGGCCAGCTGCCCTGCGTCTACCATTGAGCCCCCAGGCTGGCCTGAACTGAGGAGGCCTCAGCAGAACCCCAACACCTGCTCCTCACGCCCAGCCCTTCCTTCTCCACCCTAGAAGGAAATGCCCTGGGGTCTGGGGGCTCAGGGAAGGACCCCACTTTGAGCTGAGAACACACAGCAGAAGGGCCTCCATTTACACAGGGGGTCACCTGCCTTCAAGGACACTCATTTGAAACCATCCATTCCTCTCCAGGTGAGGGCCTCGCCAGCCCCGGATGCTGCCTTCCATGAACTCAGCTCCCACATGCCCTCCCCGGGCCAGAGACGGGCCAGGTGCTCCCCACATGTGCTCTGGGCCCAAGAGGACCCCACGGAGGCTCCTTCTCCTCATTCTTCCAACAAGTGGGGAAATGGAGAGGCCAGGATGCCACGGCCTGTGCCTGCCTGCACACCCCTTCTGCAGCACACACACCGTGAGAGGTGGGCACTAGGCTTTGTTGCCAGCCTTCCCTGCAGGGTGGTGCTCCCCAGTCTGGGAGCTGCAAGGAGTTCCAGGGCTACGGCCATCTCCATGACAGAGAGTGAGGAGTTGTGGGACAGAGGGGGACCTGCGGGATGGAGGGGGACCTGCGGGATGGGGGAGCCTGCGGGACAGAGGGGGCTCTGCGGGATGGAGGGGGGCCTGTGGGATGGGGTGCCGGCCGCCCCTGCCTCCTCGGCCTCCCCCTCCTGACTCAGGTCTGCAGGAAGGCCCAGCGGGGACAGAGGCCCAGGGAAGCCAAGGACACACGGGTGTCGGCCACCGCGCTGCAGGGGAGCCTGGGAGGGGAGGACGAAGACAGATGTGGGGTTCAGAGGAGGCAGCGTGAGCAACGCGAAGCTGGGCTGAACGGCCTCCTGGGGACCATCCAACTTCAGCAACGAGCCGGATGAAGGGGAGAAACATTCCAGCCGCCACGCTCCCCCCACCTCTGCCATAAGCTGCTCCGAGCCGAGCTCGGGCTCTCCCAGGACACCTCTGGGAAAAGCCAAGATAGATATTAAGGAAAACAAATCTACCCTTTTAATTCCTCCACGTTCTTAAAGGGACTCAGAGGGCAGGTTTTCATTCCACATTAAATAATTCACCCAGACACCAAAAAAGAGTAGTCGATGTTCTTCGCAAGCCCAAAAACGAGCACATGAAATTGCTGCTCAAAAGCAAGCGGGCTAGACTCTCCTCGTTCTCTCAGGACCCCCTGCCTCCAGCCTCCGCAAATCCCAGGCAATCTCAGCCGACTGCACGCTCGGAGACAGAGCTGTTCTGGGCAGGAAATTTCCGGGGTGGCAGAGGGTTAACAAAACCACACGAGGGTTAATAAAACCTCCTGTGCAACTTGCTCCGGCTACCCCGTCCCCATCTCTTTTGGTTACTTTAGACCCAATTCTAGGGCATACGACTGCTTTGCCCAGGAATCTCTGGGGGTTTAGGCTCTGAACCGACCTGGTTTCACCATGATGGACCTCTGTCCCCTCTGGGTGGAAATCACAGGTGCACAGAGGGTGGAAAACAGGCCAAGGGAGCCCGAAGGCCAGGAGTGGTTGGCAGTCACTGAGACAGTCCATCCCTCATCTGCTGACTCCTAAACCCATGGGGCCCTGGGGAGCCCAGCGCTTGGACCTCCTCTGTGCCAGGTGAAGGAACAGGTGCCCCAGCCAGCCAGAAGCCCACCAGAGGCAGAAATCTCACCTGACTCCTGAACTCCCCATCACCATCACTGCAGTGTCTCCGGTCCTATTAACTCTACATCCTAAACAGCTCCCTGAGTCAACAAAAATGTGTGAGCCCTGACTGCCAGCGATGAGCCAGACACTGGGAAACCAGATAAGGAGGGCCAGGTAGGGAGGGCCAGGTAGGGAGGGGACAAGTAGGGAGAGGCAGGTAGGGAGGGGACAGGTAGGGAGGAGCAGGTAAGGAGGGGACAGGTAGGGAGGCTACAGGTAGGGAGGGGCCAGGTAGGGAAGGGACACGTAAGGAGGGACAGGTAGGGAGGGGCCAGGTAGGGAAGGGACAGGTAGGGAGGGACAGGTAGGGTGGGGCCAGGTAGGGAGGGGCCAGGTAGGGAGGGACAGGTAGGGTGGGGCCAGGTAGGGAGGGCTGCACCTGCTGCAGCTGGCCAGACCACCAGGATGCAGGGCGATCTGGGCTCAAATGGGGCCTTCTGGAGCCAGGTGAGCACACAGGTGTGCAGCTGCTCCTTTTTCTGGAGAAACAGGTGGGGTAGGGAAGGGTGTGACCAGAAGCGGGAACAGCTTCTGCAAGGCCGAGAGATGAGGACGAGCTGCTCTGTTGCCTGGGAGAAGAGTGTGGCCGGGACACCCTGAGTGGGGGTGAAGGCACATGGGGGTGCATAGGGAAGGGACGGAAACTAAACAGAGGAGGTGGCAGGGCAGAAGCGCAGGGCCTCCCAGACCAGGTAGGGGAGGGCTGGGTCGAGTTCTGGAAGCCGAGGCGCGATCGCCTTTCGGAAGGAGGCTGTGGGCCCCCGCGGCACCGAAGGAGGGAGAGACCTTGGTGCAGGGGTCCGGACTGGCTGGGTGGGGGCAGGCAGAGGGGGCCCTGCCAGGGCGGGGGAAAGGCACCAAGGGGTGGCCCAGAAGGCAGGAGCGCTGGGAACGGAGGCCCTGCCACGGAGCGGCTCCTGCTCCCTCTGCCGTGGGCCCTGGGCCTCCCATTTACGAAACAACACTCTCTGCAAACCCCCACTCCATGCGTTTGTTGGGCCCTCGATGAAATGATGCATGTGGCAGCCGCAGCTTGCCCCTCGGCAGGCACCTGTGTTTGGAAAGGTGAGCTCGCGCCCGCCATGCGCCTGGGACAGAGGCCCGTGGGAGGACAGGGTCCGCGGAGGGGCAGGAAGGGCCGCAGGCTGCCTTGGGGAGCAGACGTGGCCGGGGGGCAGGTCCCCCTGGGGCCAGGCTGCTGGCGGGTGTCTCTCCTGGAACCTGGGGGAGGTGGGGGGCGCAGATAACCAAATAGGCCCAGATTTGGGGGATTTTTCCTGGAGGGTGCAGACCCCAGACCCCTGTCCCTGCCTTCTACTGTACCGTTTCCGAAGCCCCCACCATCCCGCCACCCCAGTTTTCCTCTTCTTCACCCCCATGATGGGTGATGGTTCTGAAACATAAATGGGGCCCTGGACCCCTGGGTGAGGGAGGCCCCAACCAGCCCCCATGGGATCAGGGAGGATTCCCGGTGATGTCCCCCCGACAGGGCAGGACTGGCCATGCAGGAGCAGATCTGGGGTTGTCCCCAGGGGGGCTTCAGGGGACCCTGCTGTGCCAATGCTCAGAGAGTCCCCCAGAAACCCCCCTTTGGCCTGAGAGCAATTTCTTCTGTCCACAGCACAAGGGGGTCCTCTGCTCTCCCCCCCCCTCCAGCCACACGACTCCTGTACCCGACTCCTCTCGGGTGGAGCTGACAAAGGACAGCGGGTCCTTGTAGTGGCCACTTGGGGAAACTTTATAGGAACAAAATCACACACTCAGGAGGTGCCTTAAAAAGGGGGGTGGGGCCCAAGGTTGGTGCTCCGAGGCTGCTGGAGGAGGGTCTGGTCTGCCCCCATGACAGCTTCACTTGGAAAAAAAGCAACGTGGATAGAGCTCCTCTAAGGATTTTTATTTGTTAATTTGGCAATACCAACCAGAGGTAGGAAAACACTCTTTAATCCAACAGAAAGACACACATAGAGAGCTCATAGCTGCAATTAACATTTTTCAGCCATGAGTTAGACCTAAAAACACAGGAACACAAATACAAAACAAACTAGTTTATATAAAAGAACTGGCTTTTTCTCCCTGTACTCCATGCTTATATTTTTACCAGAATTTTTGTTCTTGGCAGATGAGACAAGTTGTTATTTCATATGAGAACTAAAGTTTTCCCATTACAATCCATAGAGGAGACTTAAGATTTTCTTTGCCCTGATGTGAAATCTTGCGGAAACTTGGCCTCCTTCTCAGGCCTGACTCTCAAGTTTCCCGTGGAGAGAGGGCTCCTGTAGGCCCTTCCCAGCCAGCTCCTGCCTCCCAGGATTTAGCATCTGAAGTTCCAACCGACATGTGCACAAGCTGATACAAGTCAGGGAGCCCCGGATCCCATGCACCCCAAAGAATTCTAAGTTCTGTGAATACCTGTTGGTCTTGTTTGGGGAAATCTTTAATGAACTCTCTAAATCCAGTTCAGGTCCATGGTTTACGTTCTGCTCCAGTGGGCAGCCGGATTCCAAGGAAGCCTTCATCTCTCCAGGATCTGGACTAGATCCTCTTCCCCCGGGGGTCATGGGGAGCCTGTCAGGGAAGGGCTGGGTGCGGGAAGATGGAGCCACAGGCTTGTTTGGGATTCTTTCCCCTTTGTTCTGTTCTCGGCCTTTTCTTTTTCTAATGAACCCTTTAAATGAAGCTACCATTTGCTGTATCTTTTCCCACCTTGAGTTGGTAAAGCCAAATTAATAAATAAAACTTCTTTAAAGAGTTATATTACTTTGTTTAAAAAGATAAATAAGAGCTTATATACAAATGAATATACTCCTGAAGTCCCAGAAATTAAGGAAACCAAACTTCTAATGCTTCTAATGTAAAAAGAGTATTTGCAGAATAAAATCCAAATGTTTTAAAAATTCAAGTGCACATAACCTAGGTAAACTTTTGGCAAACAGGGCTAGTTTAATAATGTTAGCTAAATAAAAAGAGCTATGTCTTCTGAGCTAGCAATGCTAAGTACAACACAGGCACATAATTTCATTCTATTTGGGTATGTTCTTAAATTTATACAGGTTTATTGATCAAATACTCTAGCATTTTATATCTGTTAGATGTTTAAAATGATAAAAACATAAATTTGTGTTTAACCAAATTGAGTTATTACTGTGACAAACTTTATTTCAAGAGTTATTGTGTTTTGCAGGCTGTTGGCTTAAAGTCAATTTCTAAGATATTTTTGGGAACTTGGGTATTTAAGTTGCTCAGAGTGCATTTTTGTTATGGAAAAAAGGCAGTTTTGTCCAAAAGTGATTTTACTGGGTATTGTAGAATAAGAAACAGAAAAGCTTAGGACAAAACCTAAATGGATATAGAAAGTCGTAAAAGGTTTGTGGAAATAAATTTTATTTGTCATAGTCAATGCTAAGATTTAATAGACTTATTTCCAAGATATTTTTAGAGCTTCCATATCAAACAGTGTATTCAGGCAAATGAGAGTATGGCTTTCTCTCTGTTAAAATGATGAAATTTTCTTGGATTAATTGTCTGCGCTGGTAAAACTGTAAAGCTGAGACAGGGTCAAGTACTCGATCAACAGTGTCCTTTTGTCTTCATTCAGCTACCCCCTTCTGTGGACAGGAACATGTCTCGTTACTGTACGTCTATTTTCTGGGTATTTTAACAAGGCTACTGCCCTCACAGCAGCTAAAAAACTATTTAACTTTGTTTTCCCCAACTGGAGAATTCCTGCTATCATCCCCAAGCCCTTTGGGAAGTTATTCCCCTTTTGGATCTTAAGCTAAAACCGACACGAGGATCCCACAGGCATCCGATCCGATGTAGACGGCTTCTGCCCAAGACGTTGGGACAAGCAGATGATGCCCAAGATCACTCCTGAATGTCCTTATCTTATTCCCCTGCATCCTTTGCACCCTCTGTCTAAATGTCTCCTTATTCACTCTGCACCTTTACAAGGCCCAGTCTCTATCTCCAATAGTACCAAACTTCACCACGATTTTCTCTGATCTCCTCTTTACCTTATTCTGCCCCATGTGTTCCTGCCGGGAACACAGGTCCCTTGTCCTCCTAGCACCTGAGGTTTTAATGACATGAGAACTTTTTCCACTCAAGGCACAAATTCCTGGTGGGCTGAGAGGCCAGGCCAAGGGAAGTGATGGTTAAATGGGACTAGGATATCAGATAACAGTGAAGATGATGCTGATGATTCTCCCTTTGGTGTTTAGACCCAATTAGCTCCATAAGCCATTATCCATTTCTTAAAGCCAATAGACACCCTTATTAAGCTCTTCAAGGACATTGTTTTGTATGGGGACACAAGACACACAAAGTACCACCTGTGAATTGGGTTAGCCCCTGTGGAGATCTGCTGCTCCCCCATGGCTATTTGTGATCCGTTCCCGAAAGGAAAATTAGAAACAGGACAGCTCTCAGACCTCTTCCCAGACTACAAAACTTGTAAACAGAAAACCGCCAGACCAGAGACGGCTCTAAATGGTTCACGGAAAAATCCATAACCCGGGCTAACCTTGTGGGATGCTCTGCTCTTGGAATTGCTCCCTCGTCATCGGGGCGGGTGTCGCCTGTGCTGGGAGATGCTCTCCAGATCACAGATGCTATTAGAACAGGCAGCTTTGGAGATAGAGACATCCACCCTCCACCCAGGGCTGGCCGTCAGCTCTCTAGATGACGAAGTTTTGGAACTTCACTAAATGACGTGACAAAACTGATTGGCATTAGACTATTCTGGCTTCCCAAGGAGGTGAGTGTGCTGGGGGTGTCCAGGGCTGCGTATTTGTAAATGAGAGTCAGGAGGAAGTTTACAAGGCAGAACTGGCAGCAGAAGCCGGCAAGTCGGCTCACACGCCTCCGGATCTGACTGGTCTGAGTCTCCTCTTGGTGGGCTCTAGGGCCGTGGGCCCTCGGCTCAGAGATGGGCTAGTACGGGTGCCCGTTACCCTCTTCATCATAGCCCTGGCATCCCTCAGCCGTTGTCGGATCTCTCTACTCTTAGATGCTACTACGCAGCCACTAACTCGACAAGTGATACAACTGAGGATACAAAACCAATGTGAATGGGGCAAATTTCAAACTTCCTCTCACTGATGAAACAGCAATGAAATATGAGAGACTTTTCATGGTGAATGAGAGACTAACATCTTCAGTCAGGGCCTCATAACTGAAGGAATGGCCAAAAGTGGGGAAATTGATAAAATTTTTCCCAAACCCCATACCCTCTTGAGTTCCTCTTTATTTTTTTGAAATTTGAAATCCCCACCAAGGCAGCCGATGCAGACAGCCAATCAAGCCCGTGGTTCATTACCTTTGACCCAAGACAAAATAAAGCCCACCTGCCCTAAACTTGCCCCTAGAGGAAGGACAGACTCTTGTCCAATCAAAAGGACTTGAGCTAACTTCCTTTTTATGTCTACACAAATCCTTTGCCATCCCTAGAACCCCAAAGCTACTTCCGTCTAACTTCCTTTGCTGCAGCAAAGCTTTGGTGCCCCGAATAAAATGCCACAGTCTGCGAACTCGCCTCCACTTGGCCTTTCTCCCGGGGCTCTGCCCCCTGAGTTCACCACTGTCATCGTGCCCAGCTTCTGCCCCAGGCCCTACAGCTTTGCCCGAGTTCCAGGTGCAAATTCAGCAGCCCCATCAGCTCCACCAAGGGACCCGTTGGCTCTGCTGGGGGTAGAACTGTCCCCCCAGTAAATATGTCCAAGTCCTAAGCCCTGGCACTGTGAAAGAGGGTCTTTGAGGATGTGATGGGTTAAGATGAGGCCAGGCTGGACTGGGGGTGGGGGGTCTGATCCAACGTGCCTGGGGTCCTTGAAAGGAGAGGGGATTTGGACACAGACAGGCAGATGGCCACGTAACAGAGGCACAGACTGACTTTGCCACAATCCTAGGAACATCAGGGATGGCAGCCACCACCAGCACCCTGTGGACTCCAGAGTGGGCGTGGCCCTGTCAACACCTGAGTTCAGACATGTGGCCTCCCAAGCTGTGAGAGGACAGGCTCCTGTGGTAGAGTCACCTGGACCACAGAACTCGGGGACGGTGGCCCTGGCCAGCTACGACAGCAGGTCCGCACCACGCTCCCCACCCCCGTCCCACAGCTGGCTCCCTGTACCCCAGTGCCCACCCCATGAGGGTACCCAGCACCACATACCTGCCCAGTGCCCACGGCTGGGCCCAAAGCATGTGCATCCTGGGCCACGCTCTGTGTCTCCTGCAGCAAAGCTGTGTCCGTCAGGATGCCCTTCCCGGCAGGCCCGAATCCACCCCCTCACGGAGCTCTCCCCGCCCAGGCTGCCCCCACCCCCATCCCACCCAGACCCCCCACCTGTTCTCTGTGCAGAAGCCAGGGGGTCCTGTGAAAATGGGGGCCAGCCCAGGCCACCCCTGCTCAGAGCCTTCATGACTCCCTGGCACCAAGGTGGACATCCAGTCGCCCCTCACCACCTCCAGGGCCTGGCCTGAGCGTATCACCACTGCTGTCCCTTCACCAAGCCCCTCCAGCCATGGGTCCTTCCTGCTGCCCTGGACCTCAGCATGTCTCCAAAGCCACTGCACTCGGAGCCTGCAGTCCGGCATCTGGGGTCCCCCTCCCTCCATTCTGTGACCTGCTCCTTCCATCTCCTTTGGGACTCTCCTCATGTATCACCTCTTCAGGGCAGCCCTCCAGGACTGCAGGTCTGAGCCAGCTCCCCTGCCCTGCCCAAACCACCCCTGCTCTCTATTTCTTTAAGTGCAGCCCCTGAACCGCCTTGCTCTGCTCGGACTTGCTCATTGCCTTACCTGCCCACCGCCTGCTGCTCCAGGACAGCCATTGCAGGGTGCAGGGCGAGTGGTAAACCCCCACTCTATGGGGAGCCCTCCATGGGGGCTGCCAAAATAGCTCTTGGGTCCTAAAATGGACACCTCCTGCCTGGGCTGTGCAGCCTGTGAGCGCATCATCTCAGGTAACCATCGCAGGGAGCCGGAGCCCATGCTGCCCCCTCCTTCCCACAGAGTCCTCATGGATCTGTGCCTGCCCCCCGCGCCCCACAGTCCACCAAGTCACAGGCCCAGGCCTGGACCAGCAGGCTTGTCGCGATGATGTGGGGACGCTGGGTGGAGGGAGGTGGGAAACTCTGCACCCAGAGCCACCGCGTCCCCGAAGCCACACGTCCGTCTTCGTGTCACTCTGCCGACAGCCAGCCCCAAAGCTCCGCCGCGTAAACAGCCGCCGCGGTGCCAGCACAATGCCAAGCTGTAATTGCTCCGCGAAATCTGTATCCTCTTTCTGACACACATTTTACCCACTCAACTAATCATTAACTGATAGTTCATTGGATGGAGATAATATTTCTGATATGTAATGCAATTTACAGAGCCTGGAAAGTGCTTACAGTACAGAGCTGCTATTCGAGGTCGCCAACATGCGTGGAAACCGATGACGGACGCCACCTCCCCGCAGTGGCACGGGAAAGCCCGGCGAGCTGACAGCCCCGATGGGCGGCGTTCATCCATGCAGAGGACATGGCTGTAGATCACGGAGGAAGGAAAATCAATGGATTTGCATCTTCCCTCTCTCAAAAGCCCATTAGCTATGCTTTATTTAATGTGAGATGTATTTGTTGGCCATCACATGGGGTAATGTGTAAATGTCAGGATCTACCAATAATTTTAATCTCCTAAAAGCACATCTCTACACTAATTTTTAATTTTAATTGGTGCCAATGTCAGCTGTTAGCTTTGGTGGTTGACTCCCCAACCTTCTGTGTTACACCTCTGATGGGGGATCGGAAGGAAGAGGACTTGCGGGTAAGAGCGATTTGGGTTTTAAGGAATTAAGTTTTAACTCACGGGTGCTGTAGCCCGTGCGCCCGATGTGGATGCTTCTGTCCACAGACCGGGGAAGCTCGACTCATGTTCTCTCTGCCCGGCACCAACGACGCGCTGGACACCACTGGCCGCGGGTTTTCTGTCCTGACACTGCTGTCCCTGCCTCCCAGGAGCCCCCATCCCACCCGGTCGCCCCAAGGCAGAAGCAGGACGTCGGCGATGCCAAGCCTTGCAGCTGAGGGGCAGCCTCGGCCTGTGCTGGACCGTGGGCAGCTCTGTTCCTGCTCCCTGAAGGGAAACCCCACACACCCTCCTTTCCTCCTGGGCTGGGGCCAGTGGGATGGCGTCAGCACGGTTGTCGGCCGTGTGGCCTCTCCAGCGTAGGGAAGGTCGGAAGCCTTCAGCAAGCCCCCCACCCCCACCCCGAAGGAAATCCAGAAGTTCATCTGCTGACAGCCCCTCGCAGGGTCACCAGAAGCCCCAGACCCTGGGAACTTGGAGGTGTCCAGAAACTTGGCATGGATGATTGTCGTTAGAAATGAATTTAAGACTCTCGTTAAGAACACCAAAAGAGTTAGAGCCTCTAAGCCAGAAAAAAAAGAAGGGCTTCTAAGCATCTTAAATGCCTTTTCCCATGGCAGCGTGCCCTGCCCAAAGCAGAAGAGTTAAGTTTGGGGAAGAAGTGGAGAAGTATTAAGGTAATTGGGATATGGGGTGAACCCCAGTAAGATTTGTAAGAAAACTCAGTTTTGAGAGAATTGTTTCAGGGACATATCGCCAGCTTAGATCAGAGGGCAAGGGATGGTTCAGAATAAAAAGCAGCCAATGGCCCCTCACCTCCGAGGACAAGAAGGTCCTCAGCAAGGGGCTCGGCACAAACGGAGGCCACCTCTAATGAGAAGGAAGGAGGCCCGCGGGTGGAGGGCAGAGTCAGTCGCCGAGGAGAGCCAGGGCTACGGCAGTTTCCACAGGATGTTTCTGGAAGGGGCAAATAGTAAATACTCCAGGTTTCACAGACATGTTGTCTGTGCTGCAAAAATTACCTCTCCCACTGCAGCTCGAAAGAAGCCACAGACAGCACATAAATGAAGGAAAGTTGCTGTGTCCCAATAAAACTTTATTGCAAAACAGGTGGCACATGCTGGATTAAGGAACAAATCCAAGGAAAGAGAAATGGACCCTAATCCAGAACCACTTCCCGCCCCAGGGTTGGGGGTGGTGCCATGTGTCCTGCTGGGTTTCCAAACTGCTCTGGGAAGTGGCTGCTGGAACCTTCCAGGTCCTTCCTCCGCTGTGGGGTGTCTGCCCTTCGCCCATCACCGTGTGTCGACAGTGGGGGTCTCCAGGTCGGGAGAAACCACAAGAGCCTGGACGTGAAGCTGATACTGAAACTGGACGGGACTTTGGCGTCTTGGGCGGAGGTGAGACATTTCATCTGTCGTGTTGACAGGTATGAGAGACGTGCTATTTTGGCCCCACAGTGGACATCAGCAGAGGGTCTTACAGATGCCTCTCGCCGTTCCTCTCCCCGCCCCGTCCGTGTGCACAGCCGTCCACGGGCAGCCTCTGCTTCCCTCCTCTTTGAGTCTGGAGGGCTCTGTGGTGTCTGTGGGTGTGGAGGGGATGCAGGAGAGAGGCTCCTGGACTATTAGAAACGAGGCTCGGGGCTCTCCTGGAGCCCACCTCACTGCTTTTGGGGAGCCTGTCTATACCACCGGGAGATGGCAGCCGTCTGGAGGAGACCCGAACCCCCGCACCCAGCCAACAGGGAGGCACCGTGCCCCACGAATGAGCCCAGGGGAGGCCCCTTGTGGGGGGGAGGGGCAGAACACCCTCAGGATGATGAGAAAGGATAAACCACCTTTGTCCAAAGCCACCAAGTTTCAGGGTGACTGGTCCCTCGGCCATAGAAAGCATAGCCCTGATGTGGCCGCCTCCACCCCATGCCTGGGTGAGCTCAGCCTGCTCAGATTCCTGGGGGATGGGGAGGAAACCTCCAAACAGAGGAGAATTTGGCCTTCCGGACTTGACTTGCGTGATTGCAAGGAAGGGGACTGGGGAGCTGGACCCCAGCCCTCAGCAAAGCTTTGGGGAGTGGGGGTGGGTGTCAGCCCCAGGGGAGCACGGGGGGAGGGTGATCCCGAAGGCCGTGGGCAGGACAGTGGGAGAGAGGCTGACGGTGGTGAGGGGAGACAGCCCAGCCCTGCAGAAAACCCACCCCATCTGGCCATGGCCCCCCACCCCCAGCCGGGACAGAGGGCCCCCCCACCCCTACTCCCGTCAATATCTGCAGTTCCCTTCATAATGCAAGCTGACAGAATGCAAATAAGTTTCTAAAGGAACCAGCCAAAGTGGCAATTTTTCTCATTTAATCTTCAGATGAGCTGTCTGTCTCCTGGCCGCAGAATCTCATTAGAATGCAAAGACTAATTTTGTCCATCAACATGAGATGATTGGGCTGAGCACGGCTTGCATCCTCAGCGAGGGGCCGGCTCCCACGACAGGCCGAGGCACAGCCTTCAGAGCCGCCCCCGGAGGGCCTGGCCTGGATCTCCTGCTCGCAGCCTCTGTCCACTGTCCCTGCCCCCAAGGCAGGGAGAGGCCAGACATGGTGAGGGGTGGCTGCACCCCCACAAGGATGGCTGTTATGTAAAAAATGGAAAATGATGCATGTCGGAGAGGGTTTGGAGAAACTGGAATCCCACAGCCTTGTTGGCGGGAGCGTGAAACGGTGCAGCCACAGCGGAAAGCAATATGGCAGCTCCTCAGAAAGCTGGATACAGAATTACCACACAACCCAGCAGTCGCACTCCTAGGTACACACCCACAGACATGAAGACAGGATTGCAAACAGGTACTTGCACACTGATGTTCATAGCAGCACTATCCACAACTGCCAAGAGGAGGAAACCACCTGCATCCATCAGCAAATGAATGGGTGAGCAAAACGTGGTCCACACAGACGGTGGAGTATCACTCAACCGTAAGAGGGACTGAACTTCTGAAACAAGCTGGAAGAACCTTGCAAATTCTGCTCAGTGAAATAAGCAAGATACATAAGGTCAGATATCACATGGCATCACTCATAAGAGATAAACAGAAATAGCACATTCGCAGCAATGGAAAGAAGGTTAGAGGCCACCAGGAAAAGGGTGTGTGTGTGTAAATACAGTTAATTTTAGACGGGCCCAGCACCCCTCCATGGGCTTGCAATGGCCAGGACAAGTCCCGTCTGGATTCAGAGGAGCTGTAGAGAGAGGAGACAGCCTTCATTCCTGCATTCCACTAACAAGTTTTTACGGCTTAACGCCCACTGTCTTCTAAGAACTATCAAGGGCAAGCTTGCACAAAAACTCCTCATGAGCAGCAGCAGATCCTCCAAAGGGCACTGCTGGCACAAGGAGGGAGGGGCAGCTCCTCCGATCAATTAGCCCCTGGCATCGATCGCCTAATAGTCAGATGCGGCAGCACATCACCTCCATTATCTCGCTGCAATCCCCACAAAGCCTTCTGCAGGATTTTATTAACTCAACACGTAGACTCACTGAGAATTGGCCCATCCAAGGGCATACAGACAGTGTGTGATTGAGCTGGGCCCAAACCCAAGACCGTTTGATTCTAAAATCCATGTACTTTGTCTCTGTGGCAAATGAGTCTTAGCCCCGAGCCCCAGCATTCAGGGCTGTGGAGCTCCAAGGAGGGAAAGAAGAGATGGAAGCCAAACCATCCACCAAAACTTGCCACAGGTGACGACCTTGTGCTGGCTCTGGGACCACGAGCAGGAGCGAGTGGGCAAAGCCCCGATGGGAGAGCACGTCAGGCAGGTGAGGGACCAGCAGTGGCAAATTGTCGGAACAAGCACAGGCCTCCAAGGCCAACCTGGCCTATCTCTGTGTATGCTGTACCCCTCCCCACAGTTTTAAGGACACCCTGGGTCCCACTACCAGGGGGACAATGTGGACGCTGGAGCCCTGGAGCCAGGTGCAGTGAGCAGTGCCAAGAGAAGTTGCTGAGCTGCACACCAGAGGTGGTAAAGCCCCAGTCCTGCCCCTTCCACCCCGCACCTGCTTGCAGATGCACGGACACCCACCATGTTTCCCATTTGGATTTTCATAGACTGTAATCCACAAAGTGCAAAATCACTGAGATCTCAGGAAACTGAAGATCACCAAGGCACAGAAAACACTATCCTAGAGCCATCAGAATCCAATTTCAGAAAGGCAGTAGGCTCTGTGGGAAATAAGGGTTAATATTGATGAGGCCCTTTCTATGGGCCTGAGACTGCACTGTTTCAGGACCGACCAGTCTCACTGAATCCTTGTAATCCCTCTGGGGGAAATGTACCTCCTTAGCCCAATTTTATAGATAGCAACACAACATCACAAAAAGTCCAGGCAAGTTGTCCAGTGTTGCAAAGCTAAGAAATGGCGGCACCAAGACAGAGCTCAGAGCTCAGCCAACCCGACTGGAGGCCCACATGCTTAGCTCCAGCTCTAGCCCACCCTCAGCAGGATGCAAGAAAATGATGGAACTTGTGAAACACCACAGAAAGTCAGCCCAGAAGAAAAATAACAGGAACATCCATTTCTTTGAATATGAAAAATAAAAAAGAAGAAGCAGAAAGTCCTCCTACTACAAACCTCTAGAAACGCTGCACAGACATGACAGCAGCACAAGTGTCAGCACTGCTGCTTGGCTAAGCTCACAGAGCATCTTACCAATCTCCCCAGACCACCTGGGAAAGAAGGGGGACCCTAGGGCACACCAAGAGAGCAACAGAACAGACCTCACCATGACCCCACAACTCTACTCCTGGGTGTGTGCCCAACGGAGCAGAAAGCAGGGACTTGGACAGTTATTTGCAGACTGGTGTTCACAGTGGATTATGCACAATAGCCAAACGGGGGAAGCAACCTGAGCATCTATTCACAGATGATGGATCAACAAATGTGGTCCATCCACACAAAGGAATATCAGTCAGCTGTAAAAAGGAACAGAGTCCTGACACCTGTGACCACATGGATGGACCCTGAAGACATCATGTTGAGTGAAATAAGCCAGACACAAAAGGACAGATATTGTATGATCTCACTTAATATGAAATAGCAAAAATAAGCAAACCCAGAGAGACAGAAAGTAGATTAGAGGGAACCAGATGTGTGGGAGAGGGTGGAGAGGGATTTACTGCTTCTTAATAGATACAGATTTTCCATTTGGGGTGCTGAAAAGTTTTGGTAATGGATGGTAGTAGTGGTTATACCACATTACAAATGCAGTGATTACCCCTGAATTGTACACTTAGAAATGCTTAAAATGGGAATAAAAGTTCCCATGGACATCTTCACTAGAGCTGCTTGGCCAGGTATCCCTATCGATTTCGGGATGTGGGGAGCTGGGGCCAACACCCAGGCAGCTGTGGCCCACGTGTATGCGTTGGGAGTTGAAGGCTGTGAGGTGATGGAGAAGGAAGCAAAAGGATCCCTCATCCCATGCTGGGAAAGGGAGGCCCAGAAAGACTAACAGATACTTACCTGGAGCAAGAGTAGCTCCCTCATGTGGGCACTTCAGCAAGGGGAACTGGGAGAGCTGGCAAGACCGGGGAGGGCTCCACACCCTGATTTTTAGGTGGCCACAAAACAGTGTGGGGACCTACAGAAGGACTATTGGGGAACTGGGGCTACCAGAGCATCAAGAACTCTGGAAATCCCCATCGTGATTCCCTCCTGGAGCAGCAGACAGCCCACCCCACCCCGAGGACATAGTCGGGGTGTAGGCTACAAACTGCGAACTCTGCAGAAAGGAGAGAGGAAGCTCAGGTGCTGGGGTCAGGGGCTGGGCAGGCAGCTCATCACACTGCAGAGGTGACCATGCTGCATTTTCAACACTTTTTTGATAATAACAGAGGAAGAATCTTTTGAGGTGTGAAGGTTTTAACTACCCTGGTCCAACCCCTTTCCCCATACAGACACCTCCTCTAAAATATTGAAAAGCTCATCTCATTTAAAAATGAGCAAGATAAAAGGATTGTGGGAAACCCCATACAAAGATAGCTTTGTGAAAATAAAAAGTGGAAATGAGCTGAATAATGTATCAATTATATCATGCAGAGGAAAATTCGGCCACTGATCAGATGCAGCAAAGAACTGAATATCATAAATGAGCTCAAAGAAATTAAGAAAACAGTAGAGCCACAAAAGAACACAAGAGGTAAAAAAATGGAAAAGCTCAGAAGTAAGATAACTAAACAAGAAGGGGATATAAAAAAGAATGAAAGAGCTCAGAAAATAGTTTTTAAGAGAAGCCATCATTTCAGAAATGAAGACTCATCTGGTATATACATATGAGAGAATGAAAGCCATAGATAGCACAGTCAAGAAATGGAAGTTAGAAAGGAAAAAATCGGGGGAAAAACATTAAAAAGTAAAAATTAAGATTATAAAGAAAATTACAGTTATCTAATAGAAGCGAAGAAGATTCAAGATACATATGAATGGAATCCTCCAAATGCAAGGAGAGAGGAATGGAAGAGATCAAATGCTAGCCATTATCCTCAAAGTAATCCTTCCTGAAATTAAGGAAGCTTAGACCTACATATTGAACATTAATGCCAATGAATCTAGGACAAGTAACCCAGAATGGCCAACTATGAAAATATTCTGGTAAACTTACTGGGCTTTAGTGATAAAGAAAAAATCCATCTGGGAATGCAGGTGGAAAGATCAAGCATACATATAAGTAGGGTGACCCTATAATTTATCATCCAAACAGAGGAAAGCCTGAGATGAAAAGCAGGGCTCTTTGGAGTTACACTGGGGCAACAGAGCAAAGAGCACTATCCTGGGAAGTGAGGACATAATGTCACGAGAAGTATCAGGATAAGATGAGAAGATGGTTATCAGACGGCTAACAGCAAAACTTTGTACCAGAGGGTGATGGAAACACATATTAAGGATACTAAAAAGAATGTAAGTCGAGGCATTTATATCTACACAAATGGAACTTTGTGTCTCAAGACCACAGAGGCCATTATGAACAAAACGAGCTCCAGCCCTCTGTCTCTTCCAAGGGGACTCCCTGAGGACATGGCCAGAGGATGGGCTTCGGACAAGCAAGAAGTCACTGGTGAAGCTTCCACACAAGAGCTGCTGCTGAGCATCTAATATATTTAACTGTAGAGCTAATAGTAAATGGCAAAGTGTACAGGTGACAGAAGAGCATGAAATGATTACATGCTGTGACAATTCAGTCATAATTAATGAAATCGAAGAAAGGCAGAGGACAGATGGAGAGTGGGATAAGCTCACTGAAGACCCTACTGGGAGTAAGATGTCACTATGTCATTTAAATGCTGAAAAGAAAACAAGGGTCAGAAGAGAAGAGAAGAGCTTGGGAGCTAATTTTATTATTGCTCATTATAAGAACCAACACAGTATCTATAGATGAGAACACTAAAGGTAAAAAAGTGTGAAGACAAATATGTTAGAACAAATATAAAACTATTCTTAAGAACTAGATATATATCAAAAAAATAAGAATAAAATGAAGACATATGGGACAGAATTGATACCAAATGCACAGGCCATATTTGATGTACGCACACAGATTTGACTCCCCGGTAAAAGGCAAAGATATTCAGCTGGGTTAACAAAGAAAAAAATAACTCTGTGATTTACCCAAGAGACATGACAAAAACAAAGAGAATTACAAAGATCAAAAAAGATGAGCAGGGTTGTACTACGAAACCTCAACTAGAAAGAAAGCAAGGGTCATGCTACTGACATCCACCAACATGGAATTCAGACAGAAGGACATTAAACAAGGCACAGGCAGATACGGTGTAAGCCCAAAGGCCAAAATTTAAAAAAAAAAAAAAAAAGGTGTAACACTTTCTTAAAATTCAGGCTCTCAATAACCCATAAAAGCTTTGATAAGGTAGAATTACAAAGCATAAAAGGAGAAATACGACAATATACACAATAATGAGACATAGTAAATGTTCAAAACAGCAGTAAGCATATGGAAAACATAAACAATGCTTACATATTATGGATATATTTTGAACCCTAAACTGTGACCTGTTATTTCACATGGTGCATTCCTAATCACTGTCCACCTTATTAGACCACGTGAAATAATTCATCCACTGATACGATGTGATTATGAATCAAAGAGGGAAATCGAAAACAAAATTGCAGATTATCTGATAAATAACAATAATAAAAATGTGAAACCAATGTCTATGGGTCACAGCTAAAACTACTCACTGAGGCAAATTCACAGTAATACATATTATTATAAAACTTTTAAAATAAGCATTAAATTTCATAAATAAGAAATAAATCCACAAAGTGCCAGGAAAGGAACTGAAGAAAGTAATTAATAAAGATAAAAAGAAAGAATAGTGATACAAAACTATAGAATGAATACATCAATCAATCAAGTGTTTCTTTTGAAAAGGCAAATCCCTGGGCAATTCAAGACTTTGCCCATTTAAAAATATGATATATCTGTTTTTTCTGTTTTTCTACAGTTTCCCACTCTACCTTTTTATATTCCTTACAGATCACTGGCTGAAGAGCTTGAGCCTTGCATTTCAACTGTTTTCTCTGTCCTTTGTGTAACCTGGGAATTGGCAGCTAGATCCAGAGAGCCAAACTAATTTTTTAACAGGCCAAAGAACAAATTTACAAAATAGGAAATGATAAGGAGGAAGTAAACATCAAAAAAAAATTTAACTTAAAATTTTGCACATTTCCATGTAAATAAATTTGAATAATTAATTGTAATGGATAATATTCAGAGAAAAAATGATTCACCAAAACTTACTCAAGTCAAAATATAGTCTAAACAGATTAATTCTCAATAAGAAATAACATTGTAAAAAGGATTCCCCATGAAACAAACAAAAAGCCTGATTATTTCAGAAAAGATTTTTTTTTCAAATCTATTAATATCTAAACTTCCATTGCTACTTGAAACATTTAAAAGCCTAGAAAAAGAAGGATAATTTCAAAATCACATTTATGAATTGAGGTTGGCATTCATACCCATAACTGAAGAAGTTTCACAATATCAGACTAGCATCCTTTTGAAAGTATTGATGCAAAATATTAACCAATTTTTAGAATGCTTAGAAGCAATACAATAGAATACTTGGAAACATAATCCAACTGCACGTCAAAAGTTCCACATGATATGATAATTGGGTTTTTCCTAAGAAGGTGAGGTTGGTCCAATATTGGGAAATCCATTAATATGATTCATCCCTCATATTAATTGATCCAGGGAAAAAAGCAAATTTCAACACTCGTTACTTCCTTGAAATTATTATTCAGTGAAATGATTAGTTGTTATTTTGATGTTTAGTTTTTAATTTGATAAAAATCATACACCTCAATTCAAGAGCCAGCGTTTTAGTTAATGCAGAAATCCCACAGTCATTTTGGAACGCATAAACTAGACAAGGCCACCCACTCTTTTCACTACCATTTAACATTGAAATGGAGGTAAGAGCCAATGCAATTAGACAAGAGAAAGTAATTAGAGTGTTAAGAACTGGAAAGGAAGAGGGAAATGTATCTCTATTTGCAAAGGCAATTCAGGTATGTCTGGAAAACACACACACACCAAAGTAAGTGAAAAATCGCCACAACCATAGAATTTAGAAAAGGGACAAGAGTCAGCCATCCCTCTTTGAAGAATCCATCCCCAAGATACATGAAATGACACATGCACAAGCCCATTCATTGTTGCATTGTTTTGAGAGCAAAATCCATGGGCGAGGGGACTATAAACTAAATGTTCATCAACAGAGAATGGTGAGTAGACTCTGAAACACACAATGGGTACAGAGCCAAAGTAGCAATAACCGGCTTATATTACGGTAAAGAGTTACGTTTTCAGGAAGGGCAGAGTTCTGACCCACATCTGTTATTTCATGTTCACCTTACACATTAATGCAGAGGAAAATTCCAACCAATGTCTATATTGGAAGAACATCCATTCATCAATGATGTGAGTGACTTCTTCAAGTTACAAATAAATACTTCTTTGTGAAAATATTTATTTGTAGTCTGATTTTCTCAATTTATGGCTAAATTGCAGCCATAGTTTGGCCACAGATCAGGAATCCAGCCATAGTCAAGAGAACCATTCTGAGAGAATCAATGTGGTCATGCAAAATTGACAATAAAGATGTTAACACATTGTATTATTATTTTTCAAGTGTATACTAAATATCCTTTTCATCACTAAGATGCATCACATTTTTCCAGGGTGCTGATGTTTAGCATTTACCAGCACACACCACTGTTATGTAGTAAAAGAAAGTGTGGAAACACCCCAGCCTGGCGTGATCTACAATATACAATTGAAGTGAACAAAGCAAGGCTCTGAACAGTATTTATGGAATGCTCATTTTGTGCAAATAAAAGGAGAACACAAATCTAGGTACATATTTGATTATGTTTTCAAAAGAAGCACTACAACAATAAAACAGAAATCTAATTTTTAAAGTCGCCTTGGAGAGAAGGGAGGAGCTGGGAGGGAAGACGGAGGGATGCAAGAGAGAAGCCACTGGATTGCCTTGTTCTCTGGTCCCAACTATAGAACCACAATGTTCTGCATAAGGACAAACCCCATTAAATCAAAAGGAAAAGAGAACCCCAAGAATTGGGAAGCAAATGGAAACAAATGAGCCCAGGTTGGAGGCACAGCCCCGCAAACGTCAGAATGATTCCACATGAGTTTAAAGCACAGATTTTGACCACATGTCCCCAGTGGGATCTCTGCTATGGATGCAAAGAACTACTGTGCCACTTTGAATTACATTCACTAGCCACGTGGCCAGTAGCAATATTGGTATTATTTCAAACTATTATATGTATTTTGTAGGAAAAACCAAATATGTAACAATTAGGAAACAAGATTTTTGGCAAAAAGGAAAAAAAGAGACAAATGCAACAATAAATCTTAATTTTCATCTTTGCATGAACTACAAGTTATGCTTTAGAAATACAAGAAGCAATGAAAGACTAGCATCAGGCACTCCTAATATGTGGATATCAGTTCTATCAAAAGGCTATTTCCATCAAAAAGGAACAGGGTTCCATGGAGAAAGGGCTAATTCTAGATAAGAGGGGGTGGGACAGGGCAGAAAATGTACAAGATTGGATGTCAGAAAGCAAGGAGGCCATTAAGTATTAATTGGGCTGTGTCAAAAAGACACTGAAGTCAAATTAAAGAGCTTCCCCCAACCTGATTGGTAAGATGTAGACATCAAAAAAATCATTATTACAATGCATTAACTCACATCAAATACATAAAATCCATGAGTCCCTCATTATACTTAAAAATAAGAAATCTGATGGTCATCATTGGAGTTTGCTAGGGTCCCAACTCATTTCCCCTAAAAATTGAAAAATGAAAGAATAGAATCAAAGCAATTTTCCTGCCTGTCCTGAATAAATTATTTCAGGGTGAGGAAGAAAAAGTCTCTGATACAGAAGAATTCCAGTTAACGAAGGAAAAGGAATGACAAAATCATAAAATCATCTTTAATCCCTAATGGAATGATCTAGAAAACAAGCAACAAGGGATGCTGTGAGAAACAAGCACTATACCTGTGCCAGTTTGAATGTATTATGTCCCCCAGAAAAAGCCATATTCTTTGATGCAATCTTGTGGGGCAGACATAATAGTGGGGATTAAGTTGGAATGTTAGGATTAGGTTGTTTGCATGGAGATGCACCCCACCCAACTGTAGATGATAACTGATGGGATATTTCCATGGAGGCATGGCCCAACCCATTGAGGGTGGGCCTTGATCAGTGGAGCCATATAAACATGCTGACTCAGAGTTGGAACTCAGTGCAGCTGTGAGTGATGTTTTGAAGAGGAGCAAGCTTGCTAGAGAGGAACATCCTGGGAGAAAGCCATTTTGAAACCAGAACTTTGGAGCAGACGCCAGCCACGTGCCTTCCCAGCTAACAGAGGTTTTCTGGACGCCATTGGCCATCCTCCAGTGAAGGTACTCGATTACTGATGTGTTACCTTGGACACTTTGGCCTTAAGACTGTAACTGTATAGCCAAATAAACCCCCTTTTTATAAAAGCCAATCCATCTCTGGTGTTTTGCATTCTGCAGCATTAGCAAACTAAAACAGATTTTGGTACCAGGAGTGGGGTGCTTTGCTGCTGAGTTTGCAAATATCAAACATGTTGGAACGGCTTTTTAAATGGATAATGGGGAGTTTCTGGAAGAGTTGTGAGGAGCTTGATAGAAAAGGCCAAAACTGCTTTGAAGAGACTGTTTGTGGAAATATGGACTCTAAAGATACTTCTGATGAGGCCTTGAACAGAGATAATCAATGTGTTGTTGCAAACTGGAAGAAAGGCGATCCTTGTTTTAAAGTGGCAGAAAATTTGGCAAAATTGAGTCCGGGTGTCAGATGGAAGGAAGAATTTGAAAGCAACAACCTGGAATACTTAGCTGAGGAGATCTCCAGACTACGTGTGGAGGAGGTAACATGGCTTCTCCTTGCAGCTTATAGTAAAATGCGAGTGGAAAGAGATAAACTTAGAACTGACCTCTTGGGTTCAAAGAAACCAGAAACTGATGGCTTGGAAAATTACAAGCTTCCAAGGGGTGGAATCCCAGAAGCTACAGCCCAATGTGAGGATGTAACCAAACATGGAACCCAGCTGCCATTTCAGTACAAGCCAAGATTGGAAAAAGAGTTAAGCAGAAAAAATTTGTGGAAACTCCTACTGCCTGATGGCTTTGACCCCTGCATGCTTCATGCGAAGCCAACAGAATTTGGATCTGTGGACTTAGAACAAGTTATATGCTTCCAATATACAGAGGATGGACATTCATAGGATAGACATTCCCATTGCCATAAGGAGAAAGAGTAAGGAAAACAGGGTTAACAGGTCCAAAACAGTTCCTAAAACCTGCAGGACAAGTTCCATTAGATTTCAAAGTCTGAGAGACATTTACAGAACAACTTTGCATCCTTGGGGCTTGAGAGAGCGGGAGCCTAACCCTTCCTAAGGGCCTTTGTGGCAGCCCTTTCCTCTCCAAACACTTGGGTGAGTGCGCCCAATATATTCACACATTGGGGAGACCACCTTCTCGGCCCCACCCTCCTCAAACATCGGGGCAGTTCCCAGATTCCCTTCCATCTCTAGGGCACATGCTTAACCCCTTCAGAACAGTGTGGTGGCAGCCAGGCTCTCCCCAATTCCCTGGGAATGTGTTCCACCCTCTTTGGGACCTCAGGTGGCAAAACTCTTCCAGAGCATCGAGGTGGAATGCCCACCCTCGACCTCTGGGGCAAACTCACCCTTTCCAAGTGTGTGGGCTGCTCCGCTCTCCCAGCCCAAGACCTCCTGACTCCAGACCTCAACCTCCATGGCTCTGTCTTTGAAGAGATTTTTCCTTTAATTTTTTCCTTGTCTGTCTCCTCCAGTCCAGACCAGCAATGGCTCTGTCTATAAAGATCTCGCAAAAATTCTGTTGGCTTTGCATGAAGCATACAGGGGTCAAAGCCATCAGACAATAGGACTTTCCACAAATCCTTTCTGAATAATTCCATCTCCAATCTTGGCTTGTACTGAAATGGCGGCTGGGTTCCATGTTTGGTTACATCCTCACATTGGGCTGTAGCTTCTGGGATTCCACCCCTTGGAAGCCTGGAATTTTCCAAGCCATCAGCTTCTGGTTTCTTTGAACCCAAGAGTTCAGTTCTAAGTTTATCTCTTTCTGCTCGCATTTTACTATAAGCTGCAAGGAGAAGCCAGGGGACATCTTCCACACATAGTCTGGAGATCTCCTCAGCTAAGTATTCCAGGTTGTTGCTTCCAGATTCTTCCTTCCATCTGACACCAGGACTCAATTTTGCCAAATTTTCTGCCACTTTAAAACAAGGATCGCCTTTCTTCCAGTTTGCAACAACACATTGATCATCTCTGTTTAAGGCCTCATCAGAAGTATCTTTAGAGTCCATATTTCCACAAACAGTCTCTTCAAAGCAGTTTTGGCCTTTTCTATCAAGCTCCTCACAACTCTTCCAGAAACTCCCCATTATCCATTTAAAAAGCCATTCCAACATGTTTGATATTTGCAAACTCAGCAGCAAAGCACCCCACTCCTGGTACCAAAATCTGTTTTAGTTTGCTAATGCTGCAGAATGCAAAACACCAGAGATGGATTGGCTTTTATAAGAAGGGGGTTTATTTGGCTATACAGTTACAGTCTTAAGGCCAAAGTGTCCAAGGTAACACATCAGTAATCGAGTACCTTCACTGGAGGATGGCCAATGGCGTCCAGAAAACCTCTGTTAGCTGAGAAGGCACATGGCTGGCGTCTGCTCCAAAGTTCTGGTTTCAAAATGGCTTTCTCCCATGATGTTCCTCTCTATCAAGCTTGCTCCTCTTCAAAACATCACTCACAGCTGCACTGAGTTCCAACTCTGAGTCAGCACATTTATATGGCTCCACTGATCAAGGCCCACCCTCAATGGGTTGGGCCATGCCTCCATGGAAATATCCCATCAGTTATCATCTACAGTTGGGTGGGGTGCATCTCCATGCAAACAACCTAATCCAAACATTCCAACTTAATCCCCACTATTATGTCTGCCCCACAAGATTGCATCAAAGAATATGGCTTTTTCTGGGGGACATAATACAATACCTAAAAAGGAATAAATGCTCACCCGATTGTAGAGATGAAAAGAATTTATTCATGATCTTGCAAGAACAGGTGCACAACCAAAATGTGGGGGGTTGGCACCCAGAACAATAGACCCAACAAGATTTATTCCCTATGCCTAACTTTCAAGTCCCTCCCCTGTTTCTCCAGTGGCTGGATACTCCAGAGGTTACATTCTATTCGATAAGCTTAACTAGCCCTTGCAAATTTGAAACATTTGAAACAAGAAACATTTGAAACAAGTCTGCACCCTTGACCGTAACTGTTATGCCCATATAAGGCACTGACACCACTTCTATGCTTAGTGGCCTCTTTCCTTTGTTCTTTCACTGCAGAGCTAGTCTGAGCTAGTTTGGTAACAAGTTATGAAGCTATTTTAGGGACCTCTACCCCCTGAGTCTCCACCTTGCAAGGATAGTGGGTGGATAAACAGGGGGACTGGCCACTGATTACAGCTTGGCTTCTTCATCCTCTGCCAACCCCCAAACTGCCCCCACCCTGTGTGAAAGCTAAACTTAATCTAATTCTCATAGATGCCAAAACCCCAGCAGACACAGTGACTGAGCAAGTCACACGGCCAAAGCCCCGAGCCAAGGGCTGAAATGCACTCTGTCCTGCAGGAGCCAGGGCGTGGGGGAAGTGTGGGGTGTGATTCTCCAACCAGGAATAGAGATGGAGACTGAGAACGCAATTTCCCACGAGCTGCCCTCCACGCGCTGTTTTCATGTCCCTCCTACACACAACGAACGTTCACCCTCATTTCAAGACCTCCAGGCTCAAATTCCAGGGTCCCATGAGTAAAATCAGGAGCACAGTGGGAGGTTCAAATCACCAGTTTTAAAGTGTATGTGCCTATTAACATAGCACCAAAATACAGGAAGCAAATCTTGATGGGAGTAGGAGAAACACACGAATCATCTGGGGAGTGGAGACAGTCATACAGCTCTCTCAGAAATGGATAGGAAAGGAGGCAAGAGATGGAAAAGGAGATCAGAAGATCTGATCATCAACAACCTTGCCCTAATGCACAAAAATTCAATGCAACACCAAGCAACTGAAGAAAACACTGAGAAGGCAGTGGAACCATATGAAGCATGCAGAAGGATTGAATTCCAGCTACGTACTTCAGAATGATGAATCTTAAAACACTTGACACTGAGGGAAAGAAGCAAGTTCCTTTATAAAATATACAGTGTGGTTCCATTTATATAATAGCCAAACTATGCAAAATGTAATAGCTTCTATTCACATGGGCAAAACTATAAAAAGTCAGCAAGGGAACCTTCGAGACTGCCGTCAGGAGCGTGTTTCCCTCCGGTGGTAGGCAGGTTCAATCCAAGGCGGGGCCCTCCGGGGACTTCAGCCACATCCGGAATGTTCTCTGCCTTAACCTGAGCGGCAGGACATGGGTTCACTAAATTCTCACTCTTTCAAACGCACGCATATGTATTATGCCCCCTCAGGCATAGATGAGGAATTTCCCAATTTTAGAAATTTTCCTTGGAGCCAATAAGGAGTAAAAATGGAATAAGAAATCCATCCAGTGATCTGTAAGTCAGACTTGAGAAGGTTCCCCCCAAAAGCAGAGGACGAAACAGAGACTGATGCGATGACAGAGGGAAAGAAATCCAGAGTAGCTCTAGATAAGCACTGGCCGGAGACCCAGCTGAGAAACCACTCTGCTTTGCTGGTTGGAGAAGCTCACTTCACTCCACCAAGACCAATGGAAGGGGCCCCAGCGGCAGACCCAGTTGTCTGCTGTTGGGGTGACTGCAGATTCTGGGCTTGGCCTGCAGCCCACGGCTTTCCCAGCCACACCTTCCCCTGGACCGAGGTGGTTCCCATTCTGCCCTGGGGCCATGTGTCCAGGGGTGAGGCCACTGGCCAAGCCCAGCATGCACACATGCTCCAGTGGAGTCACAAGATGCAGCAACGCTTTCTCTCCTGGGGCCACGGACAAAGAATTCCCAGGGGGGAGAGGGGGCAGGGCAGAAGAGAAGTGATGGAGAAGGTGGGATGTGTGGGGCGTCTGCCCAGAGCTGAGACGCCTGAGACTCATTCAATGACTCCCTTGCCCATCTGGGGTCCCCACAGCCATCTGCTTGGCTTCTGAAGCCACGCTTGGCTATGCTGGAGGCTTATCCTTTCCAGCTTTTACCAACAAAACTAAGTGCCTGCCTTCTCCTTCCTACCCCATTCCATCAGGGCTCCAGATTCTAGAGCAAACCTGGTGTCTCCAAAGCCCCTTCCTCTGCTCTCAGGAGAGGGGCAGTCCAAAGTTGGCCTTACTGTGTGGTTGAGACTCCAGTGGAAGTTTGTTCCATGCTGGCTCTGGGCAGAGTGACCCCTGGGGACCTGGTCTGACCCTCCTTCTCCATTGTGCCCCAAGACTCTGCTGCCCCTCTAGCAGCATAGACCTCACTCCCTCCAAACTACAATGACATCAACTGCCAGAGCACTCTTCCTTCCACAGAGCAGGTGGAAATTTCTGGAACACACTAGGTACCCAATAAATAACTGCTGACTGAATGATTTCATTAGATGAGTCTTGATCTGCTTCCCAGTTTTGCTGAGCCTGGAGGCCTCGGCATTAGCCCCCAGCAGAGTTTCACACACACCTGTTCAGTTACCTGCTAAAAGGCCCTCGGACCCCCTGCACTTCCCTGCTCAGTTCCTGCATGTGCTGGAAGCAGAAACAACCCTGCACCCTGGACCCGAGCTGAGTCCCACATTCAACTGCAACTTACAACAATCACCTGACTCTGCTCCCAAAGGAAGCTTCCAGAAAGGTCCGTCCTGGGCTCCAGCTCCCAGCTGAGCAGATGAGTTTTCCAGCGTGAACGTGCACACCTTGGCTGTTTACCTGTGCAGTGGGATGCATCACTTTAAAAGTGCTTCTATCTGAGCCTTTTCTGAGCAACTTGCCTGCGGGGCGTCCTTCTGCTAAGGGTGAGCCCCGGTGATCCAGCCTTGGCTGAAGGACAGACTTGGGAGCCACATAAGGTTATGAGAGAATTTGGTCTCACCTAATAAGGAAAATCGTGAAGACCTCAAAAGAGGTAACTCAGTGCAATAAAGGAGGCAAGTGCCGGAGTCTGGGGATTTCACCGGCCTCTGGGTTGTCTGTTTGCTTGAAGCGTCTGTAGACTCCACGTTCTTGACAACTCATTGAAGGACCCAGCCAGCTGGGCATGTCTGAGCATTTTACTTTTCTGCTTCTGATTCAACAAGTCCCTGTTGCTTTTCCTGCTTAAGGCCGTGGCCGAGAGCCTGATGGGAGCCAATGGGCAGCTCAAGGAGCAGATAATCTCTTAATGTTTTCCAAGAAGCCTTGGTTGAGATCATGCTTTATTAACACACGTGAGGAGGCAAATCCCGGCTTATCCTCCTTTGGAAGGATGTTTAATTACATGGTTTTGTGAGGGGCTCCGGGGGAGGCCCAGCAGGCCCAAATCCCTCTCGGCAGAGGAGAAAGAGGCAGGCCTGGCCTCGGGGACTGTGGGCCCTGCCGGGGGACGCTCCCGGGACCCTGGCCACCGCCCGACTGCAGGGCTGGCCCCACAGGAGCCAAGGGACAGCTTCTGGGTCCTGGTCCATCTGCAGATGAGCCGGGACATCCAGGCCAGCCAGACGCCCTGGCAGAGCTGGACAACTGAGCTGGACTTCTGCCTGCTCCCACGTCCCGGGGTGGGGGCGCAGGGGCCCCGCCCCAGAAGGCAGAGACACCTCATTCTGCGATTCCGCCCCAGGTCACCAGGTGAGCAGGAACGCGTTCCCTCTGTTTCCTAAGGCCGGCTCCCCACCTCCACCTTCCCCAGCCCCGCCCAGGGGCCGTGAGGAGCCTCGGGGAGCCCCAGGGACACAGGAGAACCCACACCAGCCACCCTCGGCATCCTCGGCCAAGGGAGCAGGAGGTGGGGGCCCTCGTGTGGTCCTTAACCGCCCCATGTGTCCTTGACCTTCCTATGTGACCCCCGACATCCCCTGTACATACCTGAAATCCTCTGCACACCAACAAACCTCCCCACGTGCCCCGAAATTCACATGTCCCCCCAACCTCCTTGCATCCCCCTGACCTCCCCTCATGCCCCCTGCGCCTCCTGCATGTCTCCTGTGGAGCGTCCCCAGCACCTGCCGGCCGGTGGTGGCCCTCAGCCCAGGCGCGGGGTCCCATGTTTGCTCCTGGGGAGCTGTGCTGCCGGCCAGAGCCCGGAGGCCGTGCCCCCAGGTAGGGAAGGGCTCGCAGTGAGGTAGAGGGGGCACAAGTAGTGAGAACTGATGTGGGAGGACCGTGGGGAGGGCTGCATGGCAGTGGGAAGAACGTAAGACACATAATCAGGCTCTAACCCCTGAGCCTCCGGGACCTTCTCCCAGGGTCCTGAGCCCCGCTGTGGGGGCTGTGGACACAGGCTGCCCCTGTCTCCTGAGGGCGGCTCTGCCCGGGGTGCCCTCCCACCCCCGCCCATCACGAGAGCCTTTCTGCAGTGTTTTGAGTCCGAATGGACTGGGGTCTGCTGCCGGGAGGACCACCAGTCGGACAGGGTCCCGGCCAGCGCCTTTATTTGCCACGTCGAGGGCAGCATCGCCTGCCTGCCCGGCCAGGGGGTCTGCTCCAGTCACAGGGGCAGCAGGGCTTGGATGTTTGGGGGGCTCTTCACAGGCAGCCAGGGCGGCTGGGGCGAGGCCGTGCCACTCATGAGAAGGTCTATTCTGTCTCCCCTCCTCTTGCCATCGTCCACGGTGTCCCTGAGGGCCCCCATCCAGGGTTTATCCATCTCTCCTCAAACAGGTGGTCTGTTTGGGTGGTCACCCGTCCCCAGGTGGAGGCAGCACCTGCCATCACCGGCACCATGTCTGTCCTCACTAGCCCGGCCCGTGGCCCTCGCAGGACATGACCTTGGCCTACCCACGGGGGTCAGGTGGGAGACCAGTTGCCCAGGCGCCCATGGGGGTGTCCTGGGTCAGGGCTGGTCTGAGTGGCCAAAAGGGCCCAGGTTCAAGGACACTCCTTTGGGCACTGCCCTGCCCGACAGACGGGAGGCCTCGGCAATGCCACCTGCCTCTGTGATTCCTCCGGGCGGTGACTGAGGACACAAGGGGGACAGCGAAAGGGACCTCCCTGGGCCACGCCGCCAGCACGTGGTCTGGGGAGGAGCTGGGGCCAAAGTTCACCACCCAGCATCGAATCTGCCCCGTGGGGCCTAGCGCAAAGTGGGAGCACTGGGACCGTCTCCTCCTCCCCTGCAACACAGGCTGCTGTGAGAAGTAAAGGGGAAAAACGATAAGGAAGACTTCACTAAAATGCGACTGGTGACAGGCACAGAGTAAACTCCGAGTAAGAACTGCGGGAGGGGGATGGAGGGCTGTGCTGTCAGCACCAGGCCCACCGCGAGGCAGTCATTTAGTGACAAACCAGGGCCCCGAAGCCACGAGCGACGGGATGCCCTGGCCCCGGCTCGGCCCCCCATCCCAGGCTCCTCTCTCACACCTGCCCTTGCAGCAGGATCTCGAGTGGGCAGCTACGTCCCCTCCAGCTGTCCATGCCGGGGCTTGCCCCTGTGTCGGTGATCAGCCCACTGTGCTGTATGCACAGAGGTATCCCAGCCATGGGGAGCAGGCCCTGTGGCCTCTCAGGGGCACTGTTTCCAGATCATGGGTCTGGGACGGCTCCCCCAGATGTGAGTCTCCTCCCTGGGGAGGTTAGGAGGGCAAGCTGCAGCCCCCCAGCCATAACCCCCTCAGGGACATGGGGACCTTCGTCATCCCCATGACCAATTGCCCCCAGTAAGCACCTCTGATTGTCGAGGGGGACTGCCTGGTGGGCTGACCCAGCTCTGATTTCTCAGGGTTCCAGGCTTTTCTCAGGCGGTGCTTGCTGCACCTGCCACTCTGCCATCAAAATTGGTCAGGGCAGCAGGAAAAGCCAACGTGGCGTCCTCCCCGCAGGGTCTAAGCCCTAGGCCAAGTAGGACCCCTGTAAGAATCAGGTGGGTGTCTGAGCTCTGGGACCACCAGGTGATTAACCTGGGCAGTGCAAAGCCTCTAAGCTGAGGGCCACAGGAGGCTCACCTGATGAAAAGGGCGATTTCCCAGAGTAACCGAGAAACTTCACGTTAAAGAAACTCTCCGAGGCATTGCACAGCAATGGAAATGCAAACGATGAAAGCCTGAGTGACAATTCAAACTGCAGAAGGAATTTGACAATGTGCCAAGGCCTGGAAAGGTGTTTGCTCATGTATGAGTTACACACCATCCAGAAGGCAAACGCTGTTCTAATTGCTCTAAGTTTGTCACAAAGAAGTGAATCGTTTTAATTCTGAATGATTCTAATATTTTAAATTACAGTATACGAAACCACATTTACCTTGCTGTTTTCACTTTCCTTTTCCTAGACATCAACAGCCAGCTGGAAGGTTGTTTTCTAAGGTCTCGACAGCTCGTTGAAGGTCACAGACAACAGCCCGTTTTCCCATGGCTTGCTCAGATATCTTTGCATGGATGCAGGACTTGGGTCATTTTATGGGACACAAAGCGATGCCTCCAGCAGTCTGCGAGTTCAGTCTGTCGGTCTGTTCATTCGGGCACTCCATCCTCGCAGGGTGCCATCTCCAAACCTGTGCCTCGGTGCCACTTTCAGAATGCTGCCCTGTTGTCCCCCCGGGCCAGCAGTTTCTGAGTGAGGTGGAACCTGCAGGACCCGTGGACGCAATGGCCGGGCACCCTCTGCTGCTCCCATGGGATGCTACGCCATCTCCCATGTCGGGATAAAGCAAACCCATACGTGGAATTTCCAGTCAAAGCTCCACTATCATCCTTCTTGCAGGGCGACCCATCAGCAAACATAGCTTTGGTCTCTGGTGCCTGCAGGTCTGATGCGTGGTGGCAGCGGCTACATTGGCTTTGAGGAGGGGGAGCCCATGCTTTGGGGACACACACAGCTTCCACCCTGACACCATGGCCATTCCGTTCCAGTGCCCATCGGGCCAGCTCTGGGCCACAGGGCCTGGTCAACACCAACTGGCCAAGTGGTTTTGTCTGGTGAGTGTTTAGTGTCTTCCATCGTGCTTCCCTGTGATGGGCGTTAAGATGGTAAAGACACACCCACTCCCACAGTCTGTCCCACTCCCCATCTCAGACGGCCTTGCCCCGTGTTCTCCAATGTTCCCTTTCCGGAGCTTCTCACCAATCCACCAAGCCATTCACCACTGCCCATGGGTCTCTATATTCTCACTTTGGTCATTTTTCTTTCCACAGATGGACCACCCAGAGCTCTGCCTCTGGGGAGGCTCGCCCCCCCTCTTTTAGGGCCACCCCTGAGTGGGGATGTACCACAGTGATATTCCCATACTAACTTGAACCTTCCATCAGAAAAGTGCAGCTTCCTCCTCCTTCATCACATGGTTCTCCGGGAATCCCGAGCAGCTGTTGGTGTGGGCTGAGTGAGGTGTTTGGTCTGATGCCCAGGCCCTATTCCTGTGCCCCCTGGCCTTGCCTGTACCTACCTGTCTACTATGGCTTGCTGTGGGCCATGTGCTCTCATGACCGGGTGGGCTTGACCGAGCACAGGTGGTGATGGACAGTCCCAAACGGTGCCCAGACCAGGCCAGAAGGCTTGGGTGTGACTTGATTCTCCCACTTGGGGCCCACTGTCAATCCCATAGAGCATCTTTCCCCACCACCCAAATGCCTAACCTGTAAGGTCTGTTGGGTTGAATGGCCTTTGCCACCGTCGAGACTGTGTCCCCTCGAAGCCGTGGACCCCGCTGTCCCCTGAGCAGGTGAGAGCAGTGCCCCCGCGCGTGGAGTGGGCTCACCACTGAACCCGAGGAGGTCCACCTTCTACCTGACGGAGGTGGAGGGGCGGCCCGTGACCTTTACTTTGGTGTAAAGGGATGTACTGCAGCGTCAGAACTTTGGACCCTAGAAACTTCTCTAATGTGCCAGGCCCTGGAAACATTTTAGGGTTTATTTCCCACCCTCTGTGCCACGTGTCCTACGTCATCCAGACAAGCCGACATGAAGTCATCCGTGTGGAGGAGGAAGGGAACATTCTGGTGAAAGCCCGCTTGCCCTGGGTCCGTTTGGAGTTGGTTATGATAGAGGACAAGATGACTAACGTGGGCCCGGATTAACATTCCCACGTACAGCGCCGTCCATCCAGAGTGAGGAAATGAGGAGTGCTGCTGGCCCTCCTTCCGGGCTGTGATGAAAAGATGGCATTCTCTAGAATGAGAGCCAGCTGCTGTGCACCAAGGCTGGTTAATCCGCTCTAGCAGACATGGCCTACGCCTGGCCCAGCGGTTACGACCGGTGCCCCTGCCTGACTGGGTCTGCAGTTGCCCACTGCCACCCTCCAGGATCCATGGGGTTGCGTGGGGCCAGGCCGCTGTTAAATGAAGGTGCAGTGGGGGCCGCCACCCCTGCATCCTTTAGGTCTGTAAGGGGGGCATTAGCCTTGGCCATTGTCCTTGGGGTGTGGTGTGCCTTTGATTTAATTTCTTGGCTGGGGGGCTATGGGGTCAGTGTCTTCCACTCAGCCTCCCTTCCCACAATGAAAAAGGACAAAGGACAAATGTGGGGGTGGGGTGCTGGCCACCTAGCATGGCCTTTCCAGTTGTACATTCAGGGACCGGGGAAATGACCACTGCCTGGGTCTGTGGACGCTGGGGCCCCAGCTGGGCCAGCACTGCATTGATTACCTGGTCCCCCAACTTCCCTGCTCTGCTGGGGTCCACGGCAATGCTTCAGGCCCCTGGGGAGCTGTGCGGGGCAGCTCGGGAGCATGTGGGCATTCTCCTCTTGTCATGTTCATCTGCTGAGTTAGCGGCCCGAGGCCCCTTTGGGAAGGACGGGGTATCGTTCTCGTTTACACTGGCCTTGGTGTGGAGGGACCTCCCTCCTGGGGACCCAGCCTCTCCTTCAGTCGAGGGGTTCTGGACTGGAAACTGGCTCAGGGCTGGAAGCCAGGCAGGGTCACGATTGCCATTTGGGGTGACTGTCCGAGGACCCCTGACCTCCCACCCCTGAATCCTGCTGTCCTAGGGCACTGCTGTATGTCCATCCTCCTTGCTCCCTGTGGGCCCCTGGCTGCCAAGTGGCACGGTGCTGGTCCTTCAGGGACACCCTGGCCTCTTCCTTTGGAGGAGCCTTGCACCCCCGTTGCCGTCAGGGACCCAGCTGTGCAGCAGCAGCCCTGCCTGTTCACCCTGGCCTCAGGTGGCATCCCTGGGCTTCCCCACTTCGCTGGCCCCCTCACTGTCCCTTGTCTACGGCTTTGGTTCATGGAGTGTCCTCCGGGCCCTTCCATGGGATTCAGCTGGCTGACAGCCTCTGGCCTTCTGCACCCCAGCATGTCTGTCTCAGAGCCTGCGAGCCCCTCTTCCACCGGCTGCCATTAGTGCACTGTGTGCCCAGCCATTCGGCCTGGCACCTCCATCTCCGGGCATCCAGGGCCACGCTGGCTGTGGGTTGGCACGTCCCCTGTGATACTGGCCCCAGTGAAATCCTGCATCATGGAGACGTGATGCCACAGGGATAAACTGTCGTGGATCCCACACAGGCTCTGGCTCCTGCTGGTCCATGTTGAATCACCTGCAGCCTTTCGGGACAGTTCCCTCCCCTCCCTGAGCAGGCCGAGTCCTTCCCAGCTGACGGCGTGGTTTCCTGACCTGTTGTCGGGCTGGTGCCAAGAAGGGGAGTGGGCTTGAAGCTTGGAGGGGCCCATGGCCTCAGACAGATGCCTCTGCATCCTCTTCAGTCAAGGGGGAGCAGTAGCCTTTCCTTCTGGAATGTTCTTGAGGGGAAGACAGGTTAGCAAGCCCCTACCTGTCCAGGTGAGCCTCTGACCTGATGGATACCATCCTGTGTCCTGAGGAGGCTGGGGTTCGGCACCTCTTCTCCGTCACCCCATTCGCACCAGTTTCCATGGCAATGTGACACCATCAGTCTCCCTCCTGCATTAGCTTCCTGAGACTTCTGGGGCAAATTCTCACAAATCGGGTGGCTCAACATGACCCACATGTACTCTCTCACTTTTGTAAAAGGTCTCACTGGGCTGAAAGCAAGGTGTCAGCTCCCCTAAAGTCTCGGGGGGTGGGGTCTCCTCCTGACTCTTCCAGCTTCGGGCGGCTCCTGGTGTTGCTTGGCTCATGGCCACGTCCCTCCTTCCTGCCTCCATCTTCTCACAGCCTTCCCCTCCCTGGGGCTGACCCCTGCCCCCCAGTCCACCCCCTGGCTTGTGAGGACCTTGTCATGAGCCTTGGGAGCCCCCCTGGTCATCAGGGACAGTTTCCCCACCTCCAGTCCATCACACCTTCGTACCTGCCAAGCCCTTTCCCTTACGAGGTGACACAGCCTCCTGGGGTTGGGGCCTGGGTGTCTTGGGGCCTTGACCCAGCCCCCCACTCCTCCTTTACACCAAAACTTTCACCAAGGCGGGACCCAGACTCGTTTGTCTCACTTTCCTGGCATCTACCTGGCTGGGCCGAGCCATTGCGGACTGTCAGCCCCCTCAGGTGGCCCTGCTGCCTGTCCCTCACGGCCAACAGCAGGCGTTGGCAAACGTCCCCAGCAAAACTCCCACCCTCCCTTCCCATGGCTTCCTGACCTCCGGATGCAGAATGGGGCTGTTGTTTCCTCCCGCTCAGCAGCCTGAACCAGAACCCCTAATTCGCCGAGTCCTCTCCCGGAATCCCAAGCAGGCCTCCACCCCGACACACAACCATCTGTGGGCAGCTGGCAACCGTGGGCGAGCCGTCAGCAGGAGCAGTGAAGAAGCAAAAGAAAGCCCCGTGCTTCCCCTCGCAGTACTAGGGTGGCTTGGAGCGACTGCGTCCAATTCCGGGAGCAGAGCGGCGGCTCCGAGGCTGGCCCTGCTCCATCTCTGCCCTGCTCGGGGGCCCCGCCGGGTACAGGCCACCCCTGTATTCGGTGCTTCCTTATTCGGCTCCCGAGCGCCCAGGGAGCTTCTTGAGTGACAGAGCGTGAGCACAATGCCCATCTTCCCCGGGGCCCTGCGGTGGATCGAATACTGTCCCCCCATCCACACCCACCCAGAACCTCGGGAGTTGACCTTGTTTGGAGACAGAGACTTTGCAGATGTAATTCCAGATTGGAACAGGGTCGCACTGGGTTGGGGTGGGCCCTAAATCCCACGGCCTGGCCCCGTCAGTGGAGCTGAGGACACAGCGGGGAGGCCCTGCGGAGATGGAGGAGAGAGGCTCCGGCCTCCAGCTGGGGGGCGTGAGACCGGGACACGCTGGCCTCAGACGAGAGCCAGAGAATGAGTGGAGCCCTTTGTGCCCGCAGTCCTGGGGCGACCCCGCTGTGCCCCAACCATACCCGGCGCTAAATGCAGCCCTTGTGCCAGGCCACGGCGGCAGGCCTGGTGGGAGGGTGACCGAGGGCTCCCGGGGCCAGTTCACAGGCTGGGGGTCCTCTCAGGGACCCCACTCACGGCCGCTTCACCAGGATGAGGAGGAAGCACCCACGGCCACCCACAGCCTGTGATTTTGTCTCAACACAGCCACATGTTTCAAAGGCCGCTGGCTCCACCTGGCCCTGCTGGACAACGACAGTCCTGCCCGCCCGCTGGAAGCCACGCCTGGGTGCAGAGGAAGGCTGATGGACAGACAGACACTTGGGCTGACGGACAGACGGAGAGGTTGGCGGTCAGCAGGTGTCTGTGTGTGCAGCCTTATGGAACGCTGGCCTCCCGGAGCAACCAGCCACAACTAATGACTCATCATCTGAATCCCCTTATCGTGTCACTATGGAGCCCAAAGAGAAAAATCAACATTTGCCCAACGTCATGGGGCCCACCTAAGGCAACGAAACAGATCCACACGCTGAAAAGCCTTCATGCATTTTATTCCACTAATGCGCGAGTTAACAGGCCTTCCATCCGAGGGCGGAGAGACGTCCCGGAAAACCTCCAGCAGGAGTCGGGGAAACGCCAGCCAGCTGCACACTGCCAGGCAAAGATGCACATCAGCTCCTTCCCCAGCCTGAGGGGGCTAGGGCCTCTTCCCCCGGAACTGACCCCCGCAAGCATGCATTTCTCCTGAAGACCCCTGCCCCTGGTCTGGCTGGGAGAGCACACGTCCCTCCCTTAGTGGTCTGAACACTGCTCCTCACTGTATCATGCAGCTGGAAGAACGCGCAGCCATCCTTGGGGCCCCTCTTTATCCCGAGGACCCACAGAGAAGCAGAGAATGTCCATCCTGAACCCCCTGGGACGGAGGGAACCTGTTCCTGAGTTCTCCTCTGTTCTCTGATTTCTCCCCGGATGGTGGAGGGGTGAGCTCAGGCATCTGAGCAGGAATGCATTTTCTGCAAGGAAAGGCGTTATCCCCCAGCGGTGTTGCAACCCCACTTCCAGGCCTCCCGCACCGGCTGGAGGTGAGTGTTCAGAACCCAAAACCACCAGCTGAGCGCAGCTTCACTGCACCCCAGGGACCTCAGCTTCCAGGCCATCCCTGTCCCAGGCCCTCCAACACTGGCACCCAGGCACCAGGGATGAGCTGATAGGGAAAGCGGCTATTAAAACAGAATTCCCAAATATCCAACGCTCTCAGCCAACCCAGCTGACAATCAGCATTGCCTGGTGCTAAGAACTGCACCGATTCTGGCTCATGCCAGCCTCTTCCCCCACCCCCTCACCCTGAGGACCTGATAAATTGAGTCTGGGGTGTAAACTGGGTGTTCAGATTTTTATGAGACCCAGGTCCTTCTGATTCCACCGGGTTGGGAGGCACCCACCCAGGCACAGTGCCAGTGATGTCAGCAGAAGGGCAGATGTGGGTGAGGTGGGAGGGGGCTCCTCCCCATCTGCTCCCACCCAGCTGGGGGTTGAGACCCTCTCAGGAGCTGTTGTACCATCTTGAGATACGCACTTCCCAGCCCAGTATTTGTCTCTGGTGAAATAAGTTTCTGGGTGAGCCTTTGCAACAAGTGAATAATGGCAGAGAACTACAGCACTGTTTCTGCTGAAAAGAGTGGTGGGCTCAACTCAGCCTTCGTTGTAGGGAGAGAAAAGAGAAGACCTGATGGGAGGGCACCGAAGTCGTGAGACCGGGCCCCACCCCAGCCCTCTCCCCAGCTGGCCTGACGCAGGCTCCGGATGCCCCCTATGCATCTAGCATTGTCTTCCCCAGGCATCAAGAGAAGGCAGGCAGGGGGCTCACGCTACATTGGCCAGGTACACCCGGAGGCAGGTGTTCGGTTCTGGACTCCATACAACTGGGGGGAGACACCTGCAGTCTGGCACATTTCTGGTACCGACTCTTCAGTCCCCCTCTCTATATCAAGGGCAGCTCAGGCCATGCTCCCTGGCTCCAGGCAGACATCCAGTGATCTCTGGGACGTCACCCTCAGGTGTCTCAGGGACCACACCCGCACATTCGGGGGGTCGGAGAAAGAAGTAGTTGTCTCCCCACAACATATGATTTCATCCTTTGTTGTATATTTAACTCTCATTATGGCCATGTTCTTGGTTGTTCAAATGATTCGTCCATCCATTTACTCAGTGACTCGGGAAATGTTTACAATTTCCCGCTATTTATCAGGGGCCATTCTAGAAGCTAGGGATACAGGGAACAAGAGGGATGGAAATCAGAAACCTGAGTGTGCACACCTGGCTACGTTGAAGTAGCTTATGTCAGAGTAACCCCCTCACCGAGAACCGCTGTAATAGCTCGATGGATTTGTTAAAGGCTGTCCGAAGGCAGTGGTGAGAAATCACGGCAGCCAGGTTTGAGGAGCAAAGAGCACCCCCAAAGGGGGATACACATTGGGGTGAGCCCTACCTGTGCCACTGTTTTTTTCTCCTTTGGGGCACCGGGTGCCTCCTTGAGTGGGGCAGAGGCAGATCAGAAGCAGCACCCAAAGCCAAGTTCCCACTGGGTCAAACAGAAAAAATTGGAATTCAGGTCTACCATGAAGTCAGGACTTGAAGGGCAAAAAATCCCAGTGATGAGGGAACTGCAGTGACATGAGCCTGACATGCTCTGCACAACGTCCCCTCAAGACATTTCCTGATTCCCACTCTATGTGTGTCTGCGGTGAAAAGCTAAGAAAGCCACATGAACGCAACTGCTAAGAAAGCTAAAGTTAAATGGCTGTTTCACCATCTGTGAGATGAAAGCCGCAGTTCTCCAGCCAGCACAGAAGAGGATCCACAGTAAACAATTCAGGCTTTTGGGTGAAATCTCTTGGAAGGATTGTTCCCCAGGAGCAAGGGCTAAGTGGAGCTGGGCAGCCCGTAAAGCAGGCAGCACGGGCCTGGGTGCTTGGAAGTCATCTCCTCTTCTCTGCCTCCCAAGGGAAAAAATTCGGTCATCTCAAAGTGGGTAAGGTCACCCACAGCCTCCATGAGTTTACATGCACAGTGTCCAGAGTTTACTAAAAATTACTGTGTGTGCCAGGAATCAGGACCAAATGGACAGAAACTAAGAGAAAACACACCACCACAAAAGGCCGATAGCAATAGATTCATGGGTGACTAGGGTATTGGAGTTATCCAACATCTTAGTTCACATAACTATGAATAAAATGTATAATAAAATAACTGCAAATTGAAAATATTTTGAGAACCTGTAAATCAAATGGGAAGTGTAGAATTAAGAAGTAATTAAAATTAAGAGTTCAATTCATGGGTTTAGCCAGCAGACCAGGTAGAGCAGAAGAAAGGATTAGTGAAATGGAAGACAGGCCAGAGGAAGGAATTCAGATTAAAACACGGAAAGGCAGAAGGGTGGGAAATCAGAGACAGACGTAAGGCACGTGGGCTACGGTGGAACACTGCTGCATATGGATAATTGCAATCGGAGGGGGAGAGAGAGTGATAATGGGGCAAAAGCAGCATTGGAAGAGAAAAAGCACAATTTATTTTTCAAAACTGATGAACCTTTTGAATTGAGTTATGAATGTGAAACCTCTACACACTCTAAGCAGAATAAATGTGAAAACCACAGCCAGAGACTTCCACGACAAGGTATGAACTCTTAAGAGCAGTCAGATGTAAAAAGTCCCATTATGTTTAAGGGCTTGACAATAAAACAAAGATTTACTTTTCAAAAAAGTGATAGAGGACAGGAGACGATGGAAAGGTATTTTTAGAACACTGAAAGAGAATAGCTTCCAATTTAGAATTCCACAGCAAAATATCTTTCAAAAATAAATGGGAAATAAAAAAATTTTCAGATAAGCAAAAATCGAGATGATTTATGGCAAGCAGACATATGCTAAAATGCTGTGAGAATGTATTCAGGTGGCAGAAAATGATCCAGGATAAAAGCACAGTAATGCAGGAGAAAAGAATAGCACAAAAAAGGGTGAATTAAAGGGAAAATCTAAGTAAATGTTGGTTGTTCAAAACAGTAACAATATGTATGGTCCAATTAAATTGCCTGTAAATTTCACAAGAATATTACAAAAAGTGAATGAAGGGAACAAATAGAGAAAAAATATTTTAAGATTCTTGCACTCTCTGGGAAAAACTTAAGCATAGTGATCTCTTGGATGGCTTTCATAATCTCTAGGGTAACACTAAATGAACAAAAAATATGTAAAATGAATTAATGGGGTAGGAATAAGAAATACAATTATTAACTAATCCAAAATAAGTAAAAAGGTATTAAAATATCACAAGGCACAAATTAAAAAAAAAAAAAAAAACTGGAGAAAAGATGGTAGCTTTGATCAGAAATATATCAGTATGTATATGAAATATAAATACATTAAATAGTCCAACTAAATAAAAAGATTATCAGATTGAGTTAAAAAAACAAAATCCCAACTATTGGATAGTCAAGATACAAATTTTTTATAAGAAAACATTAAAGACTCTATTAAAAAATGTAAAAGTTCATATCATGCAAATCCTAAATAAAATTCTCCTATGGATATGCTAATTGCATATTAGTAAGAAAGACTAAAGGTAAAGAGGAGTATATCTCATAATGATAAGGGATTGTGTCAACTGCAAGATAAGAATATTCTACCCTTTTTGTTATCTATATAGAGAATGCTTTGGAATAATTATTGATATGAAAGACCTAAACAGAGAAATGAAAAATCCACAAGTATGGTTGGAGATTTTACCACTCATCACCAAGTAACTAATAGAGTTAGCACATAAAACATCTTTAAGAATAGAGGAGATTTGAACAATACAATTAGCAAATTTGATCTAATTGACATATACAGAAAATTATTGCCAATATGTGTAAAGTAAGTTTTCAAATGTACTGGGAACATTTTAAATCATATTCTATGCCACAAAAAAAGCCTCAACAAATTCTAAAGGATTGAAATCCCAGAGGATTTTGTCACCATGGCTAGAACTCATTGATATAAGCCGTCAAGAAAATCCCCACAGGTTTATAAATTATACTTCTAAATAACTTGGTTTTCATGGAAAGACTAACAGTTTAAATTATAATGTATTTTGTTATTTTAAATTATAGCTAAATTATGATGAAAACATGTCACAATAAGATTCAAGGGATGAGGGTAAAGCAGTGTCTACTGGGTAATTCATAACCATTAGTGGGTATATTAAAAGAAGAAAGACTAAAAAATCAGTGGCATATGCATTCACCCCAAGAAACTCATAAAAGAACAAATGAAGCTCATAAGGAGAATAAAGATATAATAAAGATCAGAGAAAATATCAATGACATGGAAAATAAACACACTCTAGAGGAAAGCAAACAGACAAAACCAAAGTTTGATTCTTTTAAGAGACTAATAAAATTGATAACCTCCCAGGAAGACTGCTCAAGGAAAAAGTATTAATAATAAAAGACGCTGCTTATTCCTAATGACAGGAATGGGAAATGGTATACACAAATTCTTCAGAATGAGAAATAGTGCATCACTAAAGATTGTACACACTTTAAAAGGATAATAAAAGGAAACTATGAGAACTTTATGACAATAGTTTGCTAATCTAGATAAAATGGATAAATTCCTAAGGAAACAATTCATTACGTGACACAATTAGACATAGAAATCTGAATTGTCCTGCATCTGTTATTGAGAATAAATCCACTACTGAAAAATACAAGCTACAAAAAATTTCCAGACTTTAATAGTAAAATATGCCGAGAACAAGGATGAACTTTTACTAATGTCATGCAAGTTCTTTCAGAGCATAGAAAATTAGAAAATGCTTTCCAACTCATTTCCCGAGAACAAGAGAAGCAGTACACCAAAGTCGGACAAAGAAAATGATCAGCCATGTATCTCATGAATATAGATGCAAAAATTCCTTAAGAAAATAGTAGCAAATTGAATTTGACAATGACCAACAAGCCAACTAACCAACCACAGGAAAATAGGCCTTTTCCAGCTAGATTATTCCAGGAATGCAAGGCTGGTTTAACATCAAAATTAGCTAGGTAATTCATCATATTAATACAGTAAAGGGTTTTAAAACATACACTCATTTCAATAGATGAAGACAAAGCATATGACAAACATCAACATGTTAGCATAAAAAAATATTCTTATTGAGCTAGAAATAAAAGGGAACTTCCTTAATCTAATAAAGGTATTTATCCTTCTACTCCACCCCGCCCCCCCCAAAAAAGGAAAAAATGATCATACCTAATGGTAAAATTTTTAAATATTTTCCAATGAAATCAATAATGAGACGATATTATCAGCACTTTCACTTGATATTGAACTATAGGTCACTAATCAGTGATGTATATAATATATATACAATTTGTATTTATATATGCAGTTAATGTATTCTGACCAACAGAACATGATTGTGTGTTAATATAAAAAAATCAGTCATATTTCTATGCACCACATGCCATCACAGAGTTCTAAATAATTCCAAATTCACCTTTGGAAAAACCTCCTGCCAAATACATTGTCCATGCTGCCCCCTCCCTCACACCAGGGAACCCACGGTGCCTTGCAGCTGTGTTCAGCCCTTGTCTCTGGGCCCCCCGGTCCTGGGGCACCCCATATTTGCCTCAGCCATTGCACGCTTGATCACTCCAGACTCTTCACCTCACCCAGCCCCACTTCTACCTTCCAAGGTCTCCACTTTCCTGGAACTCCTGTCACTGGTTCCAGCAACGTCCATCCCCACCTCAACAGGCTCTCTCCAGGGTCTGCTGCACCCCTGCGCCTCCTCCCCACTCCCAGCCCTGCCTCCCTCGCATTGGACTCTTCACCGCTGCTCCCCTCCACTCCGTTCCAGCAGCACCTCCACAGGTGCCTGGCTCATCTCCCCAAGGTCAGCGCTTTTGGCTGCTGTGGGTCTCCGAGGGCTCAGCAGAGCCCTTGACTGGTGGTACGGCCAGCCCCACTGTGCCCACCTTGTGGGGGACCCCTCTCCCCTCCCAGGAGCCCAGGCTCACAGCATGCAGCATCCAGCCTGTGGGGCGCCTTACAGGCCGCAGGGCTGATGGCGGGGAGCCCACACGTCCCCATCACAGGACGAAAGCTGCACCCCAGTGGCAATGTGCTTGCCAGGCTCCTCCACGTAGCCTGAGCATCCTCGGTCAGGGTAGAGCTGCTAAGTACAGGAAGCAGCAGCCAGTTCTTGTCTGTTGGGGCTGGGCCCGGAGCTGAGAAGCAGAGGCGGATTCCTGGCTGGGCTGGGCCTTGCCCACGGGGCTGGAACCGGTGGTCTTCCTGTGGCTCCGGGGTTAGGGGCCAGCCCTGGTGCTTCAGTGCAGGGAATGGGAAGGCTTCAGAGGAGGCTCGTCCTCAACTCATGGGCTGCTTTGGAACCCCTCTCCCAGGGGTCAGAAAATCCCCAAAGCTCCATGAAGTCAGGGAAAATTGGGGCCATCTTCCCCAGTTCCTGCCTTCCGGGCGGACTGGAATGGAAGACCAGCAGGCAAGGGCAGTCGAGGCCTGGGAAGCAGCTCTCGCAGTCAGAGCCTTCCAGCACCAGGGAACTTGCTGCCCTAGCTGAGGTGGAGCTGGAGGAGGGCGGGAGGTGCCCCGGGACATGTTCCAGTGGGGGAGGAGGAGTGTGGTGGGGCCCTCATCGGCCCCCCTGTCCCCAGAAAGCTCTAGGAAGGTGGAGCCCTGGCCCCATTGGCAAGCAGTGCATGTTTAAGCTCTGAAGGCAAAACAAACCATGTGCAGCCTCTGACTTCTCATGCAGTGAAGTAGAAGCAGGCGGTGGCGAAGGGGCATGGTGGTGGGAAGGGCTGTAAATAGATCCAGTCACGGAAAATGAACTGTGGACCTCAAAGCCACCGGGGCATTAGCTCGGGCATCGGAAAAGTCGGGTTCTCCAATCTCACCCAAAGAAGAGGCCCCTCCAACCACCCCGCCCCTTCCCCTGGGCTTTCAGAATCCTCAAGCCTCGAACCCCAGTGCTCCCCAGCACCCCCAGTACACCCCAGTTCCATGGCTCTGTGTAAGAAGCTTATTCCATGATAGAAATAGCATCGTCGACACCCACATGAAGGCCCTCTGGGGTGTGCTCCCTGCCTGTGGGCTCCAGAAGGCCGTGATGCTGTGAGATTTCCCAGAGCCTGCGGACCCAGCCGGGGGAGCCCTCAACCCCAGGCCGGGTGCAGCGTGTGCACTTTCTAGATATCCTTGCGTTTAGCTTTCACAATACCATCAGCAAGCATTACTTCCATTTTACTGGTGGGAGGCTCAAAGGAAATAAGTAACGAGGTCACACACCAGCGGACTGCAGCTCAAATGCAGGTTTGCCTGATGCATCCATATTTCCTCATCCTGAGGGGATCTGTGCCCCCAGGGGATATGCAGCAATGTCTGGACATTTTGGGCTGTCATGACTGAGGGGTGCTACTTGTATTTGGAAGGTAGAGGCCAGCAATGCTGCTGAACACCCCACAGGATAGCCCCACAACCAAGAATCACACAGCCCAAAAGTCATAGTGCCAAGGTGGGGAAAACCTGACCTGGAAGGATGGATGGATGGATGGATGGATGGATGGATAGATGGATGGATGGATGGAAAGGTGGATGGATGGATAGATGGACTGATGGATGGATGGATGGATGGATGGATGGATGGATGGATGGAAAGGTGGATGGATGGGTGGATGGAAAGGCAGATGGATGGAAGGATGGATGGATGGATGGATGGATGGATGGATGGAAAGGTGGATGGACGGATAGATGGACTGATGGATGGATGGAAGGGTGGATGGATGTGTGGATGGAAAGGCAGATGGATGGATGGATGGAAAGGTGGATGGACAGATGTATGGATGGATGATGGATGGGTGGAAGGGTGGATGGATGGAAAGGCGGATGGATGGAAGGGTGGATAGATGGGTGGATGGGTGGATGGATAGATGGATAAAAGGAAGGAAGGAAGGAGGGTAGGTGTGAGGAAGGGAGGTTGGAACTAGAGGAATGAAATAGAAGGAAGGCGGGGAGGAGAGAAGGATAGAAGAGAAATGGGGAGAGAGAGAGAGAAGGAATTTAAGAACATTGACGTATTGCTGCTTTCCCTCGCCCTGTTCTAGCCGGGAGCCAGCTCTGTAGTCCATTAGTCCATTTCCTCGGGGGACCATGTGGAAAGCTGGAGAGCAGAATGGCCTGCCAGTCTTCCTAGATTTTGTTTAATGTTTTAACCCTAAGGTCTTAGAAAATCTCAGCATACTTTGCAGAGGAGGTGAAGGAAGGGGGAAGGGATTGGTGAGCATGGCTGAGGGAACGTGGGTGGGGTGAGGTCCGGGAGTGGGGACCGAAGATAAGGCAGACATGGGAGCAGGCCCTGAGAGGGAGGCTCACCCAGGGCACCCAGGCAGACAGACCCCAGCCCTGGAAGGACCCTACGTGTGGCTGGGGAGGCGGAGAGCCTCCAGATTGGAAGCACCGTGGGCACGGGATCACAGTGTCTCCAGGGCAACCAGGGTCGGCCGGTGTCTGAGGCCAAGACTGCCTCATGTCCAGCCCGTCCCCACATCTAGGCTCCACGTGAAGCCACGGGCCCCTGCACAACCTGGCAACCCGACTCTTCCCAGCAGCCCGGCAACTCTGTGGCTTTGAGTCAGATCTCAGATTGAGCTATAGAAAATAAAAGAAATACCATTTCTTGTGAACTTGACTTTGAGGACTGAAATTTATACCTGTTAAAAATATAGAATGTGTTTCTGTGCATCTGCATGTGCACATGTGTTGTGTGCATGTTTATTGTGTGTGCGTGTGTGCATTTGTCCGCACGTGTGCATGAGTGACATGTGCCTGGTGTTGTGTATGCACATGTGTGTGTATGTCTACATGTGTGGGCGTATGTGTGTGCATCTGCGTGTGCACATGTGTTGTGTGCATGTTTATTGTATGTGTGTGTGTGCATTTGTCCGCACATGTGCATGAGTGACATGTGCCTTGTGTTGTGTATGCACGTGTGTGTGTATGTCTACATGTGTGGGCATGTGTGTGCATCTGCGTGTGCACATGTGTGTGTGTGTGTGTGTGTGCATTGGCTCCCATGGGAGGATGGAGGAGGAGAGGCTGCAGAGAGCACTTCTGGAGAGGCCATGTCTCCCCCAAACCCTCCCCTCCCCTCCAGGCCTGTTCTCCCCCTCCAAGGCCTCCTCCAGGGTGGAGCTTCAAAGTCAGATGCTGCACATTTTCCAAATGAAATTATACTTCCTGCTGTACATACTTTTGCATTTGAGAAAGGCCACTTTGTAAGTGCTGGCTTTTACAAGAATCCCCTGCGTTGACTTCTTCTGAGTTTGATGTGGAGGCCTGGGTCCCCTGGCCCCCCAGGTCCCCCGATCCCCCGGGCTCCCAGCCCTCTGGTCCCTGCTGGCCACGCAGACCTGGTCCTTCCTCCAGCTCTGACTGGGCCCTGGAGCAGGTCACTTCTGCCCACGTAGGTCTCGGGTCGCAGCTTCCCCCTTTGCAGGTTAAATTACCCATCACTCTGCAGTCCAGCGGGCCCTGGGGTGGGTCCGGGCCTCGGCATGCTGTGAGGAAGGGGCCCCACCTCTCCCAGCCCTCAATGGCTGGTCCCAGGGCCACTTGTCCCCCACACCCCTGGGCAGCCTCCATCTCATCGGGGTTGGGCCACACAAGGTCCTGCGGTCCCCATGAGGCTCCACACAATGAGAAGCAACAGAGGCAGGGAAGGAGGGCAGGACTCGGCGAGGGGGCTGCAGGAGAGCGTGGTGGTACCAGCCGGGGTGCAGGGGACGGCCCTGGAGACCCCCCAGCTTGCTCGCTCTCCCTGAGCCCCAACTGCTGCATGGGGAAGAGGGAGGCTGCTGGGTGGTGACAGAGTTAAGAAATTAACACGGATCAGCAGTGCTGCTGTCATTGACCCACGAGGTGACCCTCACAGAGCCTCACCTGCCTGCACCTCAGTTTCCCCAAAGGCTGCCCCATAGGGACGGCTTTAGGCCCTGCCCAAGCCCACAAATCCCTGTGAGCTGCAGACCTGCTCAGCACCCGGCCCGATCATCTCCTTGCTCTGCCTGCCCCAAGCGCTTTCCCCCCGTCTTGGCTTGGGGTCCGGCACGTCCTCTCTCCGGGTTACCAGAAACCCAGGGTGCACTTGTTACCCTCCCTCTTTCTTCCTTTCTGTCCACAGCCTCTTCCCGGCTCAAGCACAGCCCCTGACCCCACACCACCCCTCAGTCCATGTGGCACAGAGCAGCAGGCAGAAGCAAGGCCCGTCCCTCGCCAGCCAATGCCATGTAAGAACTTTACTCCACATCAAGGATCAAATGAAAAGTCCTCTCTCAGCCCCAAAGTCCCTGGTCCCAACCCTGCCTGCCTCTCTGACCCCTTCCTTAGTCTCGCCAGTGCTGCAGCCACCTGCCTCGGAGCCTTTGCACGTGCCGCCCCTTCTGCCTGGAGCCCTCAAGCCCCGGCCGCCTGCTCACCCCAGGGCCAGACCTTGGACCAACCCTTGATGCCCACAATGGCACCTGCACCCCGTGTCCTTGCCCCTGGCTTGGTGTCTGTCCCAGAGCTGGTGACCACGGACTGGACACGCCCTCCCCGGAGCCCATGGCAGACAGTGCCAGAGACCTCCGGCTCCGCGTGGCTGAGCTAGAGGGGCTGTCAGTTCCTCCAGCTGGGTCTGCAGCTTTCTCTGCTTCCTCCCAAGGTGCTGAGCCCCTAGGGCCAGGGTGGTCAGGGGATTGGGTGTCACTGCGGGTCACCGGACCCCTTTTGCCCTGTGGACAAGGATGGGAGGGGGACTTCACAGCCTCTACTAGCAGAGGTCCTTGTGGCCGTGTGCAGCCTGAGGGCGAGGACAGCACATCTGCAGGCAAAGCCACCCCCCTGCGAGCACAGGCCCCGGCAAACGTTTTCTCCTCCCTCACCGACTGGCCCCGTCTGAGGCATGGGTTCTCTTTCTGACAGACCCCAGCTGAGCCGGCAGAGAGAGGTCATGGGGCAAATGCCATGCTGCACCTACATTGTTCTTTGCACCCCAAAGGGGAAGGGGTGGCCCTTGTCTCTGGAGGTGGGTGTGGGCGAGCTGTCCCCCTCACTGTCAGCAGCAGTGTCCCCACCCAGGCACTGCCTCACAACCGGCCACGCCGTCCACGCCCGGACCCACCGTGAATCCCCGAGGTCACCATCCCCCTTTGGAGGTCATGGCCCCCAAGGGCAGGGAGCCCCCGAGCCCCTTACCAGGAGACCCTCAATGCTCGGTGTTCATGGGGGTGGCTTCCTCGCTTCATCCTCGGCCTGAGCTCTCGGGGTCACCCCGTGCCCTCCCACTCTTGCTGGCAGACCCTCACCTGTCCCCTCCTACAGGGCGAGCCCTTGCCTTGGAGCCGGGAGCTATTCTCCTTGCCTGGACACAGTTCGCTGAGACGAGACGTGCTGCTGCTGCAGGAACCCGGCTCGACGGCGCCGGTGCCGGCCTTCCTGGGGCTTCGACCCGGCTCACGGCAGCTTCTCGGGGGGCTGGAGATGGACCACTCCCCACTCCCCACTCCCTGGGCTCCCCAGACATGTGCTGCCAGTAGCACCCACAGCCTAGGTCTCCATCCACGTCGTGGGAAGCCCATCCCAAGCCTTTCGATCACACTTCTCAGGCGGAGTCTGGAAGAGACCGAGGGACTGAAGGGGACACTTCCTAGAAACCAAAGCATCAGTGGGGACACCTGTGGGGAGGGGCAGCACCAACCACTCAGGAACATGCTGGAGGGCGCTGCTTGCCTGGAAGAAGCAGCAAGGCTGGGTTCCCCAAACCCCTCCCCACTGCGCACACCGTGCGCGCTGCTCCCCGCTGTCCCCCAGAACAAAGGGCATTTCCACGCCGTCTCCTGGCGGTCAGCTCCAAGCGGGGAAGAGGCTTAGGACACAGCGGGCTGCGCACTGGACATCTTCTCGTCCCTCTCATGTAAGGCTCTCACCCACAGTGACTCAGGGGTTATAACCCCATTTTCCAGAGGGGGACCAAGGCCATTGGAGGCTGGGTGAGCTGCCCTCAGTCCCAGGACCACCACGTATGTCCAGGTCTGTCTGGAACAATCCCCGGCCTTGCCACAAAGTTACCAGTGAGGACGAGGAGCCCGTGTTCCTGCCGAGGGCACTTGTGCTCTGGGCTTGGACTTCTCAGGTGGCCCCTGAGGGCTCAGAGCTGCCAAGAGAGAAGGCAGCGGTCAGGGCTGGGGAGGGAGAGGGCTCCCAGCAGGAGATCTGTGGGGTCGCCCAGGGGGCAGAGCTTTCCCTGGCCCGGCAGCCTGCCCAGGGCCACCCAGGCTCCACGACCAGCCTCTAGCCGCCCCTCTACAGATGCCTCAGTGAGCAAGCACCCACTAGAAGAGCCACGATGGTTAATACAGGGACCTCGCTGTGCCCAAGGCTGTGCGTGTGTCTGGGGGAGACCCAAACCCAGAATCTGCCATGATGACACCTGCTCCTTTGGGGATAATCAGCATGAGTCATGACAAAAGGGTGGCCTTGCCCTAACCCTGGAAGTGGACCCGCAGGCCCCCCACGAACCTTGACACATCTCCTCCCCTCTTCCAGGCCGTCCGGAACCAGGCACCCCTGGCCCCCTCGCCCTCGGGGTTTCCTTCTGCACACCCCACCCCAGGCGGGTCAGGTGGGCCGGTCCTCACCTGCAGACCACCCTCATCACCCCAGACCCCCAAGCACACGTGAATCCTGTGGCTGTGATGGCCCCTCCAGGTGCTGCCTGTGGGTGACCCCTGGGTCTCTAACAGGAGCCCATACATGAGGGGAGGGCAAGTGGGCAGGACCCCAGCCTGGGAACACATGCCCTCAGGTGACTCACCTGGCCGCAGCAGCACCATTCACGCTGAGGGGGCTGCAGGTCGTGAAGTAGGTTGTGGGGGACGAGGAGGGCAACGAGCTCAGCTGGGCCCCTCTGGGGCTGAGTTTCCCAGGGGTCACCCGGGGTAGGTCCGTCAGGCCCGTGTGGTGTGGCTGGTCTTTGGGGGCAGGAATGAGGCACCCAGGACGCCAGGCAGGGGTGACCCCTCACCTGTCAGGGTAAAGATGCCGGCAGGAAAGCCATCGATGCTGCAGGCCCTGCCCCCACCCAGCCCAGTTTACTTTGCCCCCCAAAGGTCACCCAGGCTGACCCTGGCTGTGAGTCCCCCAGGGCAAGAAGTCCTGGAGCAGAGGCTGGGGACAGAATCCGGGGCTCGAGGACCTTGGGGCTGGGCAGAGGAGGTGGGGTCTCCAGATGCCCATGGCAGAGGCCCCGGCAGGACACCAGGGGGCCATAGGTCAGAGGGAAGGGGAGATAGCAGAGGTGGCTGCCTCCAGGGGCTGGCCATTGGGTCCTGCCGAAAGGTAAAGTTTGCACTAATCCTTGGTTACAATTGATGGGCCATTATTGATGCGTTATTGGGAACTACCATCCATGGCAGACATGGGGTCCACCTCGGTGTTGTGCAGTTCTAGGGATTGTTTTTGTTTTTGTTTTGTTTTTTGTTTTTTGTTTTTTTGTGTGTGTGTTTTGTTTTTTGTTTTTTGCTGACTTTGGGCCTTTGGTCATTGTTTTTTATTTTTTAAATTCAATTTTATTGAGATATATTCACATATCATGCAATCATCCATGGTGTACATCAACTGTTCACAGTACCGTCATATAGTTGTACATTCATTGCCCCAATCTATTTTTTGAACATTTTCCTTGTACCAGAAAAAGTAAACATAAGAATAAAAAATAAAAGAAAGAACACCCAAATCATCTCTCCCATCCCACCCTATTTTTCATTTAGTTTTTGTCCCCCTTTTTCTACTCATCCATCCATACACTGGATAAAGGGAGTGTGATCCACAAGGTTTTCACTATCACACTGTCACCCCTTGTAATCTACATTGTTGAGGCTACTGGGTTGCAGTTTGATAGTTTTGGTTATTTACTTTTAGCTATTCCACTACATTAAAACCTAAGAAGTGTTATCTATATAGTGCGTAAGATTGTCCACCAGAGTGACCTCTTGACTCTATTTGAAATCTCTCAGCCAATGAAGCTTTATTTTGTTTCATTTCACATCCCCTTTTTGGTCAAGAAGATGTTCTCAATCCCACAATAACCCAGGTCCAGATTTGTCCTCAGGAGTCATATCCTGCATTGCCAGGGAGATTTATACCCCTGGGAGTCAGGTCCCATGTAGGGGGGAGGGCAGTGAGTTCACCTGCCAAGGTGGCTTGGCTAGAGGCGGCAGGGGGGGCACATCTGAGCAACAAAGAGGTACTCAGGGGGAGACTCTTAGGCACAATTATAAGCAGGTTTAGCCTCTCCTTTGCAATAAGGAGTTCCATAAGGGCAAGTCCTGAGATAGAGTGCTTGGTACATCAAACCATCAATCCTCAATGTTTGTGGGAACATCAGCAACAATCCAGGTGAGGAAGCCCAACACCTCTGCATTTCCCCCCAACTCCTCAGGGGGGCCCTGAATATATATTTTTAATCTCTGTCCAGATTACTTTGGGATGTGTTGCTATTTCAGACTAACATTTGCAAACCTACGCGGTCTCACTTCCTATTAAAAGTTCCATGTAATTTTGAAACGAGTTACATTGTTTAGGAAATATAGTTCTTGTACCAACTAACCATCTCTTTTCTTGGTCTCACATGGAATTTGAGGTTTTAAAATGCAGTCAGTATTGTCCTTTACCCTTTGGTCCAATTTGCCCTGGTCCTAACCTCATCTGCTTCATTCATATCTCTAGTTGAAATCTAGACTCTTTTTCAGCTTTTTTAGCATTTGCTATATGTTCTAATGCTGACATTCATATCTGCCAAGTTCTAGCTCTGAGTTTCAGGTGTCATACAGATACCCAAAGTTCCAGAGACCAATCAGGTTATACACAAAGGGATCAGCATCTCAGAATTTAGAGATAGCCATTACCATTCAGGAATAGATGTGACTGCTGTAAGAGCTTACAATCTAGGAACCATTACAACAAGTGTTCCCCTGATAAGCTGTGCTCTAAGAGTCAATTCTGAGTTTACACATTGTAGTTAGTCCATATCGGTGATGCATTATAGTGTGTGCCTTTGTTTCTGGTGTACTTCACTCAACATTGCTGTGTACAGGATCCATTCACCTCGTGCGTGTCTCACAGCTTCACTTCTCATAGTTGCTCAGTATTCCATTGCATGCACACACCACAGTTCACCATTCTGTTCCTCAGTCAGTGCACCCTTAGGCCACCTCCACCCACTGCACATCATGAATACTGCCTCCATGAACACCAGTGTGCAAATGTCCATTCATGTCCCTGCTCTCAGATCCTCCAAGTAAATGCCCTGTAATGAGGTTGTAGGACCGTATGGCCCCCACATACTTAGCATCGTGTGGAACCACCACACTGTCCTCCAGAAAGGCTACACCATTCTGCCTCCTCATCAACAGTAATAGGTACATCCCTCTCTCCATGTTTTCTCCAGCACTTTTATCCCTGTTTATATTTTTCCCTTTAATTTTATAGAGCTATATTCATATACCATATAATTATCCACAGTGTATAATCAGTTGTTCATGGTATCATCATATAGTTGTGCATTTATCACCACAGTCAGCACTTGAACATATTGATTACTATGAAAAAAAGGTTTTTTAAAACAAATAATAAAAAAGATAATAAAAAGAAAAATAAAATGTCATACAATACATTGTAACAGTAAGGACAGAAGATAACACCACTACCAAGGATCCCATACCCCTCCCTTACATCCCCCTCTCATACACATTTAGCTTTGGTGTATTGCCTTTGCTACATTTAGTGGAAGCTTATTACAATGTTGCTGTTGACCATAGACTCCAGTTTGCTTTGACTATATTTTTTCCCCAATACCATTTCTTTTACAACAGTCTGCATGGTTGACATTCATTTGTTCTCCCACATGCAAGAACAATTTTATATTTGCACATTTAGTCATAATCATTGACCACGCCATTTTTTCTAAGTTAAACAGTCCCAGTCTTTATCGTCTATCTTTACCTCTGGTGTCATGCATTCCCACCTCTTTCAGTTTTACTCACAGACATCTCTGTTCAGTCTATTTACAATATTGTGCTACCATCACACAGTGTTACGCTATCTGTTTCTGGATCTATACAATCAATCCTGCTGAACATTCTGTAATCCTTCAGCAGAACTTACGGATTTCACTGATCCTGCAGCAGAACTTACTGGCTGTGAGAATTTACAGGTTTCGCTGCGCTCACCTGCTCCAAGCATTCGAGACTGTTGTATGATGCATACCTGAACACAGATTTCCATGAGGTGTCTGTTCCACACAGTTCCTGCTTATCTCAGAAGGGATTTTTGTAATGTTTCAGAAATTCCTGATCATCCAGGTTAGTGATGGTCTTTCCTTACATTTGGCTGACACTAGGGCATCTGTCTAGGGGTTTTGGCCAACATCTAACGTCACGTATCTGCCAGTGCAGAATCATCCAGGATATTTCCATTGCCTTAAAAATGCTGAGGGCTCTGCCTGTCCATCTGTCCCTCCCTCTCCCAAAAAACCACAGACCTTCTTACATTCCAAAATGTCACATCCTCAGAATCCTACAGTATATGGCCTTTTCAGCTGGCTTCTTTCACTCAGTGATGTGCATCCAAGCTTCCCCATGTCTTTTTGTTGCTTGATAGCTTATTTCTTTTGATTGTTGAATAATATTCTACTTGACGGATATACAATCTTTTAGCCATTCACCATTTGAAAGACCTCTTGGTGACTTATAGATTTTGGCTATTATAAATAAAGCTGCTATAAACACTTGTGTGCAGGTTTTTGCATGAACACAGGTTTACAACTCATTTGGGTAAATAAATACGCAGGAGCTTGAAGTCTGGAAAGTAGGGTGAGGCTCTGTTTAACTTTGTAAGAAACTGTCAAAGTACCCCCAATGTGGCTGCACCATTTTTTTCATTTCCACCAGCAATGAATGATAATTCTAAAATCTCTGCCATACTTGAATCCAGTTTTAATGCTTGCTTTGTCTGTTCAGTCTGTGCTTTGTGGCCTTTTAGCATGGTTGTTATTTTTTTGTTGAAAGCTGAACAGAACACATTGGCTAATAGGGAATGAGATAAATCGGCCTTTCACATGAGGCCTTCTGTTTATCTGTCTAGGAGTTAGGCTCTGTCTTAGTTTCCCGGCTGCTAAAACAAACACCATATGATGGGCGGGGATTTATCAGCTCACTGTCTCAGGGGCTGGAAGGCTGACTTCCACTCAGGGCCGATGCCTTTGGCTGCTGGCAGTCTTTGGGGCTCCTTGGCTTTTCTGTCACATGGCTACACGCGGCACTGTCTTCTCCTTTCTCTTTTGGGTTCCATTGACGTCCAGGCTGTTCCCCGTGGCTTCTCCTCTTGGTGTCCAACTTCCTTTGTTTATAAGAACTTCAGCTGTGCTGGATGAAAGCCCACCCTCCTTCAGCTTGGGCACCTTAACTAACGACATCTCCAAAGGTCCTGTTTACAAGTGGGTGCACACCCACAGGCCCCAGGGATGGGACTTGAATGTGCCTTTTGTGGGGGGCGAGATTCAACCCCAACAGGCTGTGTTTACAGTTTATTTTAGCTGGAGGTGTCAGAGGCTGAAACTCCCTGAGCCTTTCTCTCCACATGTGCACACACACACACAACACATGCACACACATGCACAAGCACTCACATGTGTGCACAGGCACACATTATTGTACACTGTTATTTGCTTCCTGAACCTTTTGAGAGTCAGCTCCCCCTTTGCCCTCAGATTCCTCAGGGTGCCTTTTCTAAGGCCTAGGATGTTGTCTCCAGTAACGATGGTGCAGTGAGGGCCTTCGGGCCTCTGTAGTGGTGCCGAGCTCCTTTTCCGATGTGTGGTCCACGATGAAGAGCCATCATTGTCATCCCAGGGAGTCCTGGGAGATGGAGACAGAGCTGTGGTCCCTGACCAGGGCCCAGCTCTGAGACTTACTCGCCATGCAGTTGTCCTTTTCCTTTGGCTGCTGTTTGGTTGATCAATTTTGTTTTCTAGGCATTTCCCTAACGCCAACAGTCCCGGGCCTCAGGAAACCTGGGAGGACACGGCATGGTTTCCTGGCCCCCAGATGGCCAGCAGAATTGGCATTTCTGGGTGAGGAACCCGGGACGTGCCTTTTAGCAGAGTCCCTGTTTGATTCTCCTGCACGTGGAACTTTGAGAACCGCTTCTTTCCCGTTAACTTTGGTCCAAAGCCGGACCCGATGGTTCAGCCAGGGCCCCATCACTCCCTGCCCCCGCGTGACGGCCGTGTCCATAGGAACTATGTAACAGGGCCAGTGGTAGGAGCCACATCCGGATCTCACAGTCCCCTTATCTGGAGTGGAAACAACAGTGCGGGTGAAGCCCCAGCCCCGGCATGTGCAGCGGCCCTCGTTGTTAAAGGAGCGCGTCCTCTGTCCTCTGGGTGGGCTGAAAGAGGCCAGTGGGGGGGCCCGAGGCCGCCGGAGCTTGGCAGAGACCAGTTCCAGAGAGAAGGAAAAGGAAACTGCCCTTCTGGGATCCTGCTGTTGTAAACCTACTGTCATCAGATACACAATGAATTTTATGAACACACGACTCAGTTCATCACTGGGATTACTATTTTTTTAATTTTGAAATTAATAATCCAAGATTCCTTTACCTATTTTTTGAAAAACTCAATCTTCCATTTCTCAGGCTTTATGTGGCAAATCAAAAAATAAAAACTAAAATGTAGGATGATAGTTTTTAAAATGAAGAATGAAGGTAAAATGAAGAATGGCAAATTAAACTTCTAAGGGCCAGCTTCTAGAGGAGTTGACTTGGAGATGGTTTAGGATAAAGGGTGCATTGGATGATTGCTTGGGAGAAGGTGAGAAGGCTGTGCCATTGCAGCCTGCATGCGCCCAGAGGTGAGCTCCTGAAGGTGCAGCGTGGTCCTGCTAACCAGGAGCTGGGTTGGGGCTCCCGGGCCCTCTGCCCCTGACCCCCCCAGCCCAGCACAACTCCAGGCCTGGGCTCCCAGATGTGGGAAGGTCAGGAAGGCTGTCTGCAGGTGAACTTGGGTGTCTCAGGGCAGGTGCTGCCAGTAACTCCATTAGCAAAGCACCTCTCACTTCCTGGCTCATCGCCTCCTCAAATGTTTCCCAGACCCTGCTCTGCACTGCAGACACAGCGGTGAGTCCACATCTCTACCCCAAGAAGCTCACTCTCTAGTGGGGGAAGGTGCACGGAGGTGTATCTGAAAGTGACAGCCAAGTTATTCACCACCTTATTTGACTCTTACTGATGTAGCTCTTAAAGGCTCCAGAGCTGAGCTGCTGCGGTTGGGGTGAGGTCTTTAATTCTGTTGCCTGGAGCAGAGTTCCCTGTTACAATGCGTCTCCCAGAGTAAGGCCTTGCCAAGCTGCCATCAGTTATGGAGAGGGCTGGATGGGCAGAGGGAGGCTTGTCAGGAAGCTGGGAAGGAGAGGGGAGCGTGGGTGCCAGATTTTCACTGAGGGGCCACCAGGGGCACTGCCCTGGGGCTGGAAACCCGCTCTCCCCTGCCCTCCCCCCGTGCTCAGGGCCTCTGTCTGTCTGTGGAGGCCGCTGGCATTTTAAACGGCCTCATAAATGCGAACGTCTCATTTACATCAGCAGCCAACACACAGATGAAAAGATGTTCAGACTCAGTCCTAATCAAAGATATGCAAATCAGAACAACAAAGGAATTGATACCTGTTACTGTTTAGTGAGTTGGCAAGAATTAAAAAGAAAGATAATCCCCGGCTTTGGCACCAGTGGGAAAGCAGGCACCCCCCACCCAGGCATGGCCTTGAACATGGTCCTGGAGAGTGAGTTAACATGCAGCAAATGGCAACGTGTGCCTTTTGACCTAGTGATTCCCCTGCCAAGGCTTTATCATAATGAAATTATTAAATGAGATTGCAAGGATGTATACACTAACATATCATCACAGCCTTCTCCATCACGACAAAAGTGGGCAGCCCAGGGTTGGACTCCTCGTCTGCCATGTTTAGTAGCAGGATGCGCCTCTTTGGATTGACGTGGAATGATAGCCGTGCACTCTGCTCGGCCATTCCCAGCCGTGCTGACTGAGCGCCTAACCGTGGCTCTAGAAAATTCTAGGGTCTGAGGTCCAAGACTATAAGGCTTTTGCCCAAGAGGAGCAAGTGGGCCTCGGTCTGCCAGGCTGCCATGACGCACACCACACAGTGGGTCAGTGGGAACAATGGGGATTTATTAGCTGCCCCAAGGTTGGAAGCTGGAGGTCCAACATCGAGCTGTCGGGAGGCCTTGCTTTCTCCACAGTCTTTGCGTTCTGGGGCTGGCGGTCCTCCATCACGTTAGATCCCTCTCCTTGGCTTCTCCTCCTTCTGGCTTCTGCCTCCACGTCTGATTTCCTTTGCTTGTGAGGACTTCAGCCACATGAGTTAAGGCCCCCCCGATTCACTCTGACCTCATCTGAAAAAGATCTGCAAAGACCATGTTCATAAATGAGTCTAGGCCTTCCTAATAACATCGTCAGCTCCTATTTACAGGTGGGTTTGCACCATGGGACCAGGGGTGAGACTTGGACAGTCTCCGTGAGGACATGACACCGTTTCTGACAGTGGGGCCGACGGTGATCTAGCCAGCCACGCTGGATCCCACTGCAGATGGGACGCGTCAATCTCTGCAGCCACCCTGTGAGCTCAGGGTGCGAATGGGCCCGTTTCACAGACGGGGAACCTCAGAACGAACCCCAACGACCCCGAGGAAACCCCCCGGCTGTTGTGTTTGGATGGTGGGATTCAGCGGGACGAGGAAGTCCCCTCCTACTCTCTCCCCAGGTATAACCCCTGCCTCCAAGGGGAGAGAACCCAGTGTCCTTACGGCTATGGGCCTCATTTCCTGGTTCTCTGCACAGCGTCACCACCCAGGCACACATACCTGAGACACAAAGCACCGCTCTGGCTGCTTTGGGTCATTACAAAAGTAGGGTCATACGTCACACAATCTTGGGGTGACTTCCTTCTTCACTCGGCATTCCTTTCCCAGGTTTGCAGTGAGCTCATTTTCACTGGTGAATCATCCACACTTTTTCAAATCGTTTCCCGCTGGGTGTACTTTGGCTGGTTCTATGTTCAGAGCCGTAAGGGCAGCACCCGGCCGGCATCACAGCCCCAGAAGGCCACGGACACACCTCCAGGAGAGGCCTGACTGGGTCCCAGCGCGGCTGCCTGGCATCACCTTTATGCTCTCCTCCAAGTTCAGAGACTGCTCACATTTTAAAATGATGGTTGTTTCCATCATTAAGATATTTTAGAGCATGGTCTAGAGAGAAGACAGGACATGAGCCTGGTGAGGGGTCCAAGAGGCTGGCGGCCACCGTCCCCTCCCCTGGACTCGGAGCTGCCCCCTGCCCCAGACCTCAGCTTCCCACAGGTCGCCTTGCAGGCCGTGTGTGTGTGTGTGTGTGTGTGTGTGTGTGTGTGTGTGGCTGCCAGCCCAGGCCAGGCCCAGGGAGGGTGGAGGGTTGAGGGTGCAACAGATCCGAAGCCCCATGGTCAGATTCGGAGCAAAGTGTAGGCACTGGGTGGAGAGGTGGACCTGGATTTCACAGAGGCACCTGTTCGTTTGCAGGATGTCAATGCACACCAGTCTCCACCAGCCCGAATATACAACTCCTGCAGAGCTCAGCAGAACTCGTGGGGAACTCTTTCTGCTGTGGTTACAAACATGGGCAATGATTCCCATTTTCTTCCATTCCTTTCTTTCCCTCCTCAAATCCGGTGGCCCCTTCCCATCATTGAGGCTGAGCTGGGGCTTTGCTGGGTCCCCGTCCCCTCGGAGGAAGGCACGGGCTGCATTCTCCCTTGCAGAGCGAGGCTGCACTCCTGCACGCTGGGTGCAGCCCCAGGGCCCCGGCTGCTGCAGGGCCGAGAGCCAGTCACCGCTCAGCGTCCGTCCTGTCCTCGGAGCAGGGCGGCAGTGCCTGCCTGGCAGGTTCCCGCTGTTCAACTGAACCAAGCACCAAGTCAGGCCACATGGCTCACATGCCCGGCGCAGTGACCCGCTTCCCAGCTCTGTGATCCGTCTGCCGGCAAGACGACAGGGCCTCGGGCTTCTTCCCGAGGAGGAGCCAGGACACTCGGTGCAGGGGCCTCCGCCGGGATCCAGCCGCCAAAGGATGATGGATGAGAAGAACCAAGACAGGTCCGGGCTCTGCGAGAGCTGTCAAGCCAGACACTTTGCTGATGTTCAGTGAAATTTCAAGTAAGTTGCTCAGCGAGTTTTGCAGAGTCCAAGGTTATAGGCAAATAAAGGCAAATGGCCCATTTTATGATTTGACATCAGCCGCCATCACGTGCACACGTGGGCACTGCACCAGGAAGCTGAAGGGTTGATCCGCTCTGTACACGTTCACCCCGTCTTGGGAGCGGCCACTGCTGCCGTAGGCCCCGAGGGGTTCTTATCCATGGCCGGTCCCAGGTGTCCACGCAGCCAGGCCACCATGCCCAGCTACTCCGCCAAACACGAGCCTAGGCATGGCCTAGGGGGCCTAATGTCCGGGATCAGTCAAGCAGAGCCCCTCCTCTGCCCGCTGGAGCCTTTGGAGCAAACCCTAAGGCTTCCCAAAGAAGAGGAAACCTACCTCCAGCCCCTGGCCTGAGCTGCGTCTGAGTTCCCAGCCTGCCCGCCTGGCCCGCGGATTTCAGACTTGCCAGCCCGAGTCGTGGGAAAATTCCTGAAACAAATCTTTTTACTATACTGTAATGTAATGCAATATAATATAATAATTATATAAAGTAATAATATATTATATTATATTTATAATATTTATAATTATTTTGCATATAATTATGCAATATAATAGATTATGTAATATTGTATTATGTTATGACACATGATACAATTGATATTACATTATATTACTATCTTATATTGCATTACATTATGTTCTATTATCATATCATATTATATTATTTGTTCTCAGGAACTTATTCACCTAATGTAAGTATCTATATATGTATATGTATATGAATATGTATGTGTATGTATGTATGTGTGTCTCTCTTACTGGCTTCCTCTGACTGATTTGGGTCTGTTTCATCCATGCTGTATCCTCAGTGCCAGAGTAAGGGTGGAAAGTACAGCCCTGGGTTCTCACCTCCTCTAGTCCTGAGCTCTGTGAGACTCTGCTCAACTCAGCTCACCTCTCTGAGATGCATAAAAATGCATGACAAACTTCCAGTGGTATTTCCTGTGCATTATTATCCCATAATGATTCACAGTCTTCTCTTAGGATGTAAATCTATCCAACAAGGAGAATGAAAAAGAAGTTTTCATTCAGTTCAGATCTTTTGCCATAAGCAAGAAATTTTGAAAAAATTCTTGAAGACATTAATAAAGGATAAAATTCAGCCAGCCAAGAGCATAATAGAGAAGCTGTGAAACAACAGCTTCATGTAATCATTAATTAATAATTAATAATTTAATTAATTTGGACCGCCATATATTTATAAAATCAAAAAATTAAGAGAAGTGGAAATTCAGTGAGGCCCCATCCCTCCCCCTCTGCAGACCTTGGGAAAATCGGCAGGACATATGAGCCCCCCACAGCAGGCGGTAGGCTCCTGGGACAGCACCAGCAGCTCCTTGCCTGAACAACCGGGAGGGTGACTCGGCTAACGAGCAAGGTTTCCCTGACACTGATAAGGGTCAAGAGCCAGGGGTGCACAATGAAAGCATGGCCCAACTTGTTTGCTAGAGGCTGTCAGTCCAACACGTGATGTGAGAAAGGTGAGCTGTAGGGGAGATAGAGCTAGTTACATTATGAACAGAAGCCAGGTGTGGATCAAATCTCATGCAAGAGGCCACATGCCCCCCTGAATACATCTGCAGACACACACACAGACACACACAGAGGTTCACGTGCACACACATAAACACATGCATACACACACAGGCACACATACACACATGTACACACTTACACATGCACACATGCATACACACTCATACATGCTCACACATGCTGCATAGCACAGGGCTTTGCTGTGCACCCAAGGGAGAAGATTAGTTACTAGCCAGGTCCACACTTTGACTCTTTCCCCACATGTTCTTCTAAGAATACCTAGCCTGAAAAACAACACTCTGCATCCAAATAAAAATAACAAGAAAAAATAGGAAAAATGTAGAGGAAGAAACTGAAAATATAAGTAGAAAAAATTGGTCATGGATCGAACATGAAAAACTATCGTTAAGAAAAAACATACCATGGATTTAAATATCCTAGTTTATTAAAAACCTTTAATGTATCAGGATCTTAAAGCCAAGACAGAAGAGCTCAAGGGAGCAAAGATAAAACAGAAGAAAAAGATCAAAATGAGTTGCTAGACCTTGGAAAGAATGAGAGAACAATAAAAAGACCACAGAAATTTCCATATTGGAGGCAGCATGAAAATGGATAGCTGCAGTGAAGGGAAAAATAAGCACGACAAACTTGAGCAAAATGAAATCTATTTTTTTTCATTTTCAAATGTGTGAAGATATGATAGCTATAGATACGAAAGAAGACATCCAATGTACATATAATTGTTAGCCCTGAAAAAGAGAAACTATCAGACATGAAATATAAAAAAGAAAACACTGTGGGAATTGGCCTTCCCCCAAAATTTAGTCAAATATTAGGGTGAGAATTTGGACTGTCTTAAGACTCTTCCATAGAAGGTTTCAATACTAGAAGATGTTGGAACAGTGTTCTTAAGACATCAGTGAAAGAAAACATCATACAATTTTATACCCAGCTGAACTACTGTTCACCTGTAAAGTGCAGGTGGGTCTTTTTCCATAGACAAGAGCTTCTGAAAAAGTTCTGGAAGACATCACGAAAAATAAAATTCAGCCAGCCAAGAGCTTAATAGAGAAGCTGTGTCAAGTGAATTGGACAATGAGCTTTTAATACTAAGGCTAAACTGTAGAAATGGTGGCTATAGAATGGACAATAAGTATTATTTGCCATAGCAGTGTAGAAACAATGAGTAGATAACAGTAACTGAACAAAAACTAATCAGGAGATGGACAAAGAGATCATAAGCAATGATGTCATCATCTTTCTGACTATAGGACATCAACAGGTGTTATTTAAAGCCCATAAATCAAATATTACAGGTATGATTATATTATGTAAGTGTCTATAGATGAACACTAAAATAAATCAGGATAAAGAAAGAAGCCCTGCTGGTCTTGATGCTTGCCCAGCAGACTCATGCCCACCGGCCCGCACTTGAATTTGGCCAACAGGGAACCCAGCAGGGGATGAAGGAGAAGACAGGGAGGAAAGGGGAGGTCGGGGGGTTGTTCTGCGGCTCCCTCACCTGAGGCCACCTTGAGCTGCCCGCAGCCCCTGGCGGAAGGTCGTGCTCCCCTCCGGTCGCCTGCTGTCCTGTCACCCCTCCTTTCCGGGTCCCGGGAGCCCCTGCTTTCCTCAGCCTTTTGTTCCTAGTGCTGGTTCCTCCCATGTGAGAGTCACACACAACCACACACACAGAGCTTGCTTTCCAGTGAAAGCAACAAGGAAGGAGGAAAAACAAACAAACAAACAAACAAAAAAACAACAGACACAAAGAAACACAGACAAATTAGAAAAAATAGCACAACATAAAGTCTGAAAACTACTCAACTATAACTAACCATTACAAAACTAAAGACTAAGAAACTGATACATTAAATACGAAGCACACAACTACAATATCAGGAAATAAATGTTGAAAGCAAAGAGAAGGATAAAGTTTTGGAAACAAATTAAAACAACAACTATATTAGTGTAGCTGTATGTAAAACAGGGATGAAAATTACTAGCAATAAGGAGAGTCACTTTGCAATGAAAAGAGGTTGAATTCATCAGAAGGCATTAAAATGTCCAGACATATATGCACACAACATAGCTTCAAATGCCAAAGCTAAATAACTGAAGGGAGAAAAAGACAAATTCACCACTAGACTAGAAGATTTTAATAGAGCTTTCTCAGTAAATTGGGAGAGCAAAAAATATTTACAAACATATAAAAGATTGAAACAGCTCAATTAAAAAATTAAAGCAAATGAAAATATAAACTGCCAAACCCTGCAGTGCGGTCGTTGTTGACTCTTCTGGGGGGGGGTGGCGGCCGGTTGCTAAATCCTAGGCTCTCGGGATTGCTCAGAGGGTACCGGCGGCGGGGGCTCTTTCCCGGAGGCGAGGGTGAGGCGGGGGACTGGGCCCGGTCCCCGGCGGTGGCGTGCAAGGTGTGGAGGGCGGCGAGAAGGAACAGGCGGGACACGTTTCTTTTAGGGTGAGGAAGCCAAGAGAGTTTATTAGGGGAGAGTACAAGCTTATATCGGGCGGTTTAGAGGGTGGGGTAGCTGTAGAGGTTAAAGGCTTGGATTGGTTCTGAGAGGGCGCGGAGGTTGTTTGAAAAGGGGCGGGAGATGCTCCAGTAACGAAGAGGGTGGAGGGTGCGGGTAAGGCACGGGGGGGGGGGGTTTCTCCGGCAAGCCCTCCCCAACGGTTGTACTTTGGGGTGAGGAAATGGGGCCTGCATTCGGCTCCACTTTCTCAGGCCTGGGGGGCCGTGGAGGGCGCTACCACCCGTGCCCCACTACCTTTCCTAGGGGCTGATCAGTTCCCCTGGCCCAGGCCCGCCAAGTCGGAACTCGATAACAGTGTCCCGCATTTCCCCCTTCTTTTCTAATTAGAGGAAGAAGCTTACCGGAGAGATCCGCCAAGGGATGAGGGAAAGGGGAGGTGGGGGAAGGGATAGGGGTAGATGGTAGTCAGAGAGGCTGGAGCTCGACGTTGGTGTGGCGCCCGGGCGTTCGAGAGGGGCCTTGCTGCTTGCGGGATGGACAAGGGTGGCGACGCTGTGGAGGGTCAGCTTCTTCAGTGGAGGCAAGTTGTTGATACTGGACTTGCACAAATGATGAAAAGACAGCATTGGCTTGGTTCTTAGCAAGCTGGACAATTTTGCGGATAATGCAGGGCCCTAGGGTGAGAGCTAGAATAATCATTAGTAGGGGGCTGATGAGAGGGAGGAGGTATGGGAGGAGGGGGGTAAAGATGTGGGACCAATAGTTGGTGGCTTCACGGTTTCTTTTACGTTGTTCTAGTCCCTCTCGGACCTTCTTTAGGCTGTCTTCGGCGAGACCTGTGGAATTGGCATATACACAGCACTCTTCTCCTAGGGCGGCGCAAAGGCCTCCTTCTTTGAGGAGGAGAAGGTCGAGACCTCGGCGGTTTTGGAGCACGACTTCAGAGAGGGAATTGACAGAATTTTTAAGATGGGAAATAGCGTCTTGTAGGTGACGAATGTTCTCGTCAACAGCCGCCCGGAGGTGAGTTAGGGCGGAGCCTTGACTGGCTAATGCAGCGATTCCGGTGCCAGCGCCTGCAAGACCTAGGAGGGAGGCAATCGTGAGGGCGGTGATGGGTTCTCGCTTTTGCAGAGGGGCAGGGGCTGCAGTTTTTTCCAGACGGAGGAAGAAGTCTTCCTCGCTGTGGTATAGGACCCTAGGGATAAGGACAATTAGGAGGCAAGTTTCATTAGTTGTATTGAGGGTTTGCACATTAAGGCAGGGGGTAAGTCCTGTAGAGGAGCAGAGCCATTGGGAGGAGTTGTGGGGAATAAGAAACTTGGCAGAGCTGCTGGGAGATGAGTAGTTGGCACAAGCTGTGAGGTTGGGAGAGTTACTTGAGCGAGGGCGGATGCACTTTCCTGTAAAGGAGACTGAATGAAAGGTTAGGGGGACGGCAGAGGTATTCCAATTGCATTCCGAGGGGCTATTCTCTGTATTTTCTGAAAAGGAAAGGTTGGAGGCGACGGGCTCATACAGGGAGGAGGAGGTGCAGAGGCAAAGCCAGCAGGAGGAGGTAAGATTGGGGTTGGAGGAATTCACTGAGGTGAAGGCTGCTTGGATAAGGCCGAGGAGGGGAGAGGAGTAACGAGAGGGGGGCAGAAAAGGTTGGGGTGGTGGGGTTGGCGATGCGCTGTTTGTAGCTGAGGTGCGGTTTCCAGATGCGCTGCTTGTACTTGAGGTGCGGCTGGAGGGCTGTGGATTAAGGGGGTTAAGGACTTGGTTGGGACCTATGCCAGAGGGTGTTTTTAATGCAGTATTTTGGCATGGTTGGCTTACAGCCTCCTTTTTTATGAGAATAAGTGATCCTTGGTCGGCTCCTTTCTCATAGATTCTGAAGCCCCAAGTTCGATCGAGTAACCAGAAGGGATCAGTGGGGAGCTGCACTGTAAGATTAAGATGTGTGCAGGATCCCTCGCTTTCTTGGCCGAGCCAGTTAACTGTAGGGAGTTTGCACCCTGTAGGGGCCCACTTTAAGGTAAGGTATTGATCAGGAACAGGAGGCTTCCAATTAGTGGCTAATGTTTCACACCCCCAGTATGCACAGTAGTATTCGTTGGGGGAATTACAGTACGATTTTCCAGGATTTGAGGATGGGCACATGTAATATTGGGCCTGGGGATCACTTACCTTTTGAGCGCAGGTTTCTTCGACTCTGGAGACAAAGGTGGCGAAAGGCTCACTCGGCTCCTGGAAGAGCTTGGTGAATTTATTAGGCCGACAGGCGGAGCAGTTGGCAAACATTCGTAAGGCGATTCCCTGAAGGATAGGCCAAAAGGTGGTGGGTGTATTGGTATAGGTGGATGCGTGTATAAACGCTCCCGTGCCCAAGTAAGCTTCGGGGTTATGATTGGCCCCAGTGGCTGCATCTTGCTCGCTCTGCCTAGCTGTTTCTGCCTGGAAGTGGGCATGCCAATCAACGAACTGGCCGGGGCTAAGGATGGTACGGGCAAGCGAGGCCCAGTTTTGGGGGAGGCAAAAGTCCATGGCGATATCCTGCAGTAATTGGGAAGCGTATGGGCTACCTAACCCGTCTTCCTTGACGGCCCTACGAAGCTGCTTGATAGTATCTGAGTCAATGGGATACCAGTCGTACGGTTTCTGCGGTGTGGGGGTAAGGTTAAGAGGAAAGCAGCGAAAAGCACGAGAGAAAGGAGGACGCGCTTGCAGAGGGCTTGGCGCGGGAGTGGGGGTAGGGAGAGCGTTGCCCCAAGGGTTGCCTTGAGGTGTAGAAGGCAGCCAGGGGTTGTTAGTCGGCAGGGTGGGAGGAGTGGCGGCAGCTGCCGGTAGCGGCTCTGAGGGGGAGCTCGCCGAAGGGGGAGGCGGAAGTGGGAGGCCCCAAGCGTCGCAAGACGGCGGCGCGGTGGGAGTGGCTAAGGCATAGGATGGTGGACTAGCTCCGCCCTGTGAAAGGGCGGGGTAAAGCGCATGCGGTTTCCGGCCCGGCTTAGGGCTGACATCATCACTGGAGCACTTCCTCCCCTCAGTGGAAGAAGAAGGAGGAAGTTCGCCATTTTGGAGAGGCTTAGTATTGCTTTGTTTTTGGGGGGCGACTTCGAGCGCGCTGTTAATTTGCTCGACTAAGGATTCTGTATCCGAATTGTGGTCCACATTAGTATCGCTGTCTGAATCTGTTAACTGGGTTGATAGGGCTTCCTTGGATTTAATGGGCCTCGATCAGGGGGGAGGGAGCCTTGAAGGCAGGAGCGGACGGTTATTAAGGTGGGGAGCAAGCCGGGAGGGAAGCGCTTGCTCTCATGTTCCATGGCGTTGGTGACCCGATCAATAAGGCGATCGTAAGTGACAGGGTCCCAAAGATGGCAAGTGGTGAGCCACGGGTCAAAGGGCAGCAGGAGGTCCCAATATACTTGCAGCTGCTGGACAGACACCTTACAGCGATGTGTGTCTAGGAGACCCGCTAGAGTGCGAACTTGAGGTGCTTGGCGTGCAGATAGACGATTACCCATAGCAGAGGGAGAAAAAAAAAAAGGGGGGGTTGATTATTGAGTAAAGAAAATGAGGTAAACCGTGGCCGCGAGGCCGAAGGAGACAGCGAGAGCAGAAAGCAGGACCCTCTGGTAGCGGGAGCAGTCTGGGGGGAGGGGCGTTTGCAAAGAGGCACACGGCGCCAAACAAAGAAACAAAGACACAAAGGACCACAGCAAAGTAATGGAGGGGAAGAGGGAAAGCTACTGGAGGAAGAGTGTTAGGAGGAATGGGGGGGATATAGGAAGAGAAGACGAAAGGTAGTCGGGGGCAAAAGCCAGGTTAATGCGGGAAAGGAAGAGCGGCCCGGGCGCGGAGCGGCGTGGGAGAGGCGGCTCCGGACGTGGAGCGGCGAGGGAGAGGCGGCTCCGCGGGGCGGCGAGGGAGAGGCGGCCCTTACCTTGCAGGCGAGGAGAAGGGGAGTTGGAGAGGCGTCCGGGCGAGCGGGTGGTTTTACTGGACCGCTGCGTGGAGAGGACCTGCCCCACGTTGGGCGCCAGTTGCGGTCGCTGTTGACTCTTCTGGGGGGGGGTGGCGGCCGGTTGCTAAATCCTAGGCTCTCGGGATTGTTCGGAGGGTACTGGCAGCGGGGGCTCTTTCCCGGAGGCGAGGGCGAGGCGGGGGACTGGGCCCGGTCCCAGCGGTGGCGTGCAAGGTGTGGAGGGCGGCGAGAAGGAACAGGCGGGACACGTTTCTTTTAGGGTGAGGAAGCCAAGAGAGTTTATTAGGGGAGAGTACAAGCTTATATCGGGCGGTTTAGAGGGCGGGGTAGCTGTAGGGGTTGAAGGCTTGGATTGGTTCTGAGAGGGCGCGGAGGTTGTTTGAAAAGGGGCGGGAGTTGCTCCGGTAACGAAGAGGGTGGAGGGTGTGGGTAAGGCACGGGGGGGGGGGGTTTCTCCGGCAAGCCCTCCCCAACGGTTGTACTTTGGGGTGAGGAAATGGGGCCTGCATTCAGCTCCACTTTCTCAGGCCCGGGGGGCCATGGAGGGCACTACCGCCCATGCCCCACTACCTTTCCTAGGGGCTGATCAGTTCCCCTGGCCCAGGCCCGCCAAGTCAGAACTCGATAACAGTGTCCCACACTGCAGGTCCCAATTACAGGATATTCTCTCTTTTTAAGTATACATTGAATACTTGTGAAATTCACCTGTGTTAGAATATAAATAAAATCTCAACACATTTCAAAACAAAATAAGAAAATTGACCATGAAACACAATACATATTTTATGGGCATAAGTAATTAAGTCACAAATTAATGAGAAAAAGATAACTTAAAAGCCTCTGCCTTTAAAATGGTAACAATCTGCAGTGCTTACCCAGCAATAAAAGGGACCCAACTACTGATTCGTGTAATGACTTGAACAAATCTTCGGGGAATTAGACTGGTTGATAAAAGCAAATCCCAAGTGCTTACATCATGAACGATTCCATTTATATAGCATTTTTTTTATCTGACAACATTTTAGGAATGGAGGACAGACAGCTTAGTGGTTGCTGGAGGTTGGGGGGAGGTGGGTGTGGTTGGCGAAGGGCAATGTAACGGGTCTTCGAGGTTTGGGAACTGCTAGTATCTTCCCTGTGGCTCTGGACACACAAACCTACAAAGGGGACCAAAGTGTGTAGAGCTTAACACACATACACCCGTATAAGTGCACATACACATATATAAGTACACACATGCATACGTCTACATGTACACATACACACGCACACACACGCACGCTTACACAGATACACAGACACACACATACACCCATGAGTTCAAGTAAAACTGGGAGATCTGAATAAGGTCAGTGGATTGCACTCCTGGTTGTAATATTGTACTAGTTCTGCAAAATATTAGCATAAAGGGAAACTGGGAAAAGCGCACGAGGGATTTCTGTGTTATTTCTTACATCCGCAGGTGAATCTATAATTTTCTAAATAAAAATTTCAAGTAGAAATCTTATACATTTAAAAATTTTAAATGTTTACATTACTCATGGTTTAAAGAAGAAATAGTAAATCAAAAATGCTATGCACCAAAATATATGCACCAAAATATATTGGATGCAGCTGATGCAAAATTAGAGCGACCTGCACAGCCTCAAACGCTCACATTTGGAAAGAATAGGGGCTGAAAATAAAGAGGTCACAGCCAAGCGAAGAAGGTAGGAAAAACAAAGCAGGCAGGAGAGTAACACCAACAGCAAAAATGAAAAATAGAGTGAAGGCAATGAAATGAGCAGAAATAAATGAAATATAAACAGTGAGAGAGGCCCAAAGTTTGTATTAGGAAAAAGTGAAATTGTAATTGACAATCTTCCAAAAATGTATCAAAGAAATACTCAAGAAATGAAAAGCCAGTTGTGCCAGTTTTGATGTATTATGTCCCCCAAAACGTCATTATCTTTGATGGAATCTTGTGGGGGCAGAAGCATTAGTGTTGAGTAGGTTGGAATCTTTGATTGCGTGTTTCCATGGAGATGTGACTCAATCAACTACGGGCAAGACTTTGGATAATTTCCATGGAGGTGCTACCCTGCCCATTCAGGGTTGGTGTTAATTGATTCACAGACAGAGGAGCTCACAGACAGAAGGACCTCAGAGCAACTAAGAGTGACATTTTGAAGAGGAGCTGCAGACTAGACAGACACTTTGGGGGACGCCGTTTTGAAACACAACCTGGGAGCAAGCAGATGCCAGCCATGTGACTTCCCAGCTAACAGAGGTTTTCCAGACTCCAATGGCTTTTCTCCAGTGAACGTACCCTATGTCTTAACCCCCTATATAAAAGCCAATCCATTTCTGGTGTTTTACAAAATGGCAGCAGTAGCAAACTGGAACACCAGTGAATATCCAGGACAAATAAACAATATGGGAATGCAAAGTGGGATTTTAACTACAGACTCAGCGTGTTCAAAAAAATCTCTTTAAATATAAAAGACTCTCCATATTAAGAGAGTAGACTGCACATCCCACATCCCATCTATTTTGCAACCATCTAAAAGAAAGAGGGTTTTTTGTTTGTTTGTTTGTTTTGTTTTGTTTTAAAACAGAAAACCCAGAAATATGGGAAGGAAAAGAATAGGATTTTGGAAGGTGAGAAACGTATAAATGGTCTTTAACTATGCAAGCCTAAGAAATCTGAATCTCAGACCTGCAGTCTGAATGTTTAGAACCAAATTGATTTATTCTTAAAAAAATTAAAAATAAGTAAGAAATGAAGGGAAGAAGGGGGGGAGAAGGGAAAGGGAGGGAAGGAGGAAGGGAAAAGGAGGAAGAAAGAAATACAGATCTGGCAGCCCCCGGCACCTGGTTGTGAATGTGTGTGCTAAAATAAGGGGGCCCTGTGTGGGAGCTCTTTGAGAAGCAGTTAGATTCCTTGAGTCTGCGATTCTATCCCCAGCTCGGGGCTTCTCCTTTATGCTTCCTGAGGTCTGAGGTGGAGATGTCTTTTCCAGATATGGCAAAACTGAGATATGGGTACTGGGAGGGGGGTGGGGAGAGAACCTGACAGGAAAAAACTACTCTTCAGGCAAGAAGTGAGGAGATGCTTTTCTAGGGAACCTGAGCAACATGAGAAAGGACCTGAAGTCGCTGACCGGAGCTGGGGATTCCCGTGAGCAAATGGCCCAGCCAAATCAACTTGATGTAAAAATTCAAAGTCCACAAGTTTACCCACTAACAAATATCTTCCAAAGAGCTTTTAGACTCCTGCTGTTTACCATAAAAAATCAATCACATATTGACAAGTATAAGGAAAGATCCAACACGGGAAATTCAGGTCAAAGAAATGAAACAGCATCACTTGAAAGAAACAGGGACTTTACAGAGAGAGAAGACCTTTCAAAGAGGTTATCTATAATACCCCAGGGAAATAAGAAAGATATTGCAACAATAAAACAAGAACAAAAAGTTCTTTTAAAAAACAAGGGGCACATTCAGAGAACATTAACAAAATATCTATTGGAAATTAAAGACATGGCAGCCAAAATGAAAAACTTTTTAGAAAGTCTGAAAGACAAAGTTGAAACATTTTCACAGAAGACAATCTTGCAGAAAGTTAGCACAGATAAAGGCAAAAAGATTTTTAAAAAAAAAAGAAATAAGAAAATTAGAAGATCAGTCCAGAAGGTCAGACATCCAAGTAGTAGAAATTACAGAAGAGAGAGTTAAAAAGGGGGAAGGGATTAAATAAGCAAAAGTAATTCAAGAAAATTTTGCAGAATTAAAGGACATGAGTTGATGGATTAAAAAGGCCCAGTGAAAACCTAGCATGTGAACGGAAATAGATGCACACTAAGGCATGCCACTGAGAAATTTTATAACAAAAGTCAAAGAGCCCATTCTACCAGCCTGTGTATAGAAGAGGAGGTCAGACAGAAGGACTGGGATTCCACAAGGCTTTGGGCTTCTCAACAGCAACACAAGGATCAGGAAGACAATGCAGCAGCGCCTTCCAAAGTATGAAGGAAAATGATTTCCAGCCCAAAACTCTTCACCCAGCCAAATGCTTGAAGGAGTATGAGAATGCAATAAAAACACCGTTACAGAGGTGGGGTCTCAAAAATGTACCTCCTATGAACTCGTTTTCAAGAAGGTCCAGAGGTTCTGCCCCACCACGTGGAGAAAGGACACCAAGAAGGGCAATGGCCCAGGATACAGGAACACCCAGGAAGCTGGCAGCGATCCCCAGGAGGACGACGAGGAAGCCTCTTGAGAGGACAACTGCTCACCGGAGACAGAGTTAGCTCATCCAGACTGGATCCCATCTCCAGGGACAGGCACCTTGAGGTCCACCCAGAGCTCCCCTGCCATTGTCCATCTCTGTAGCCCAGTTACCAAATTCTAGGTGTGCCTCATCAGGGTGCTTCTCTGCGGCTTGCCTTGGCCATGTGCTGACCTGTCCTTTGCCCGCTGCCTTGAAGACTGGACCAGGGGGTCTGCATTCCACCCCGGGCATGGTGTGCTCACCTGGGCCTGGACTGGGCATGGTGGGCTAGAACCACCCATGTCCCTGCCTACGTTTCTCCTCGCCAGGCAGCCCCTGTTGGCACCAGCCGCTCACCAGGTGCCGCGACTGTAGCAAGACCTCAGTTTCCTGGCCTCACTCATGACCTGCCCACAGACTCTGCAGGTGGCTCAGAAGACCCAACGAACAGCCAGACCTGGGGTTGGCCCACAGCTCTCTTCAGCTTATTTTCCTCGAGAGCCTTCATCTAAGTAGTAGCAAAGTGCTCTTTCCTTGTAAGGCTAATATTGTCCTTAATAACTCAGATTTTACACAAAATGATAGAACCGTGAGGGATGCATTCATAGACCAGAAGAGAAAAGGGAATGTATGAAAATGATTAGCACAAAGTTGGGACAGTAATTGAGAGGAAGTTAGGAGAGGAGATTGGAAAGGGCACAGGGTGTCAAAGTCACCGATCTCTACTCTTAAGATAGGGGTTGGGTAGACAGTGGGTGAATTTTTTTTTTTTTAAACTATTCTTTAAATACTTCATATGCCATTTTGATTACATGGTATATGTGCCAGTTTGAATACATTGTGCAGCTGAGAGTGAACTTTTGAAGAGGAGCTACAGCCAAGAGGGACACTCTAAAGAAAGCACAGGAGCTGCAGATGAGAGACAGTTTGAAGACGGCCGTTGAAAGCAGACTCTTGCTCCGGAGAAGCTGAGAGAAGACAAATGCCCCAAGCGCAACTAAGAGGGACATTTTTGAGGAACTGCAGCCTAGAGAGGAACATCCTGGGAGAAAGCCATTTTGAAACCAGAACTCCAAAGCAGATGCCAGCCATGTGCCTTCCCAGCTAACAGAGGTTTTCTGGACACCATTGGCCATCCTCCAGTGAAGGTACCCGATTGCTGATGTGTTACCTTGGACACTTTATGGCCTTAAGACTGTAACTGTGTAACCAAATAAACCTCCTTTATAAAAGCCGATCCATCTCTGGTGTTTTGCATTCTGGCAGCATTAGCAAACTGGAATAGTATATTTCATAGTAAAAAAAGAGAGAGGTAAGAGAACACTATAAATAAATTTGTAGTGATAAATTTGAAGACTTAACCTGGAAGAATTCCTAGGAAAGTATAACTTCCAAAAAAATGACCCCAAAAGAAATAGCAAGTCAAAACAGACCTGTAACCACTTAAGAAATTGGATCAGTATTTTAAAGTCCTCCCTTACCATATTTTATATCTAAAGTAGAAGCACAGATGGTTTAATGGTTGACTTGTACCAAATAGTCAATGAAAATATCATTACAATTTCATAAAGAATTTTCCAGACAATAAAAAATGAGAGCACTCACTTTATGAGTTTACAACAGTCCTGATCCCAAGCCAGGCAAGGACAGTATAAGAAAGGAAACTTGAAAGTCGGTATGATTTATGAACATAGATTTTTAAAAATCAATCAAGATATTAACAATTCAAATGCAGCAACCCTTTAAAAATTGCTCATGACTAAAGTGAGTTTTCTTGGGAGTAAAAGGATTCTTCAACACTACATGGTATAATTCCCCACAAAAAACAATATGATCATTGGAATAGATACTTGAGAGAACATTTTTAAAAATGGAATCCCATTCTTAATAAAACCTCTGAGAAAACTGTGAATAGGACAGAATTTCCTTAACTTAATAAAGACTGTGTTTAAAAATTGATAGCAAAACAAAACAAAAACCTTTAGACACATTCTCTTTAGAATCAGGAACAAGTCAAGGATAGTCTAATCCAGTGGTATAATACAAGAAAAAGAAATAAAAGATATTAATATTAAAGGGGAAAATAATTGGCATTATTGCCAGGCAATTTTATTGAATTAACAAACATATTAGTCAAATTAATAAAAATCTCCAAGATTGCTGTATATAATGTTCTGGTTTGCTAATGCTGATGTTATGCAAAACACCAGAGATGGACTGGCTTTTATAAAATGGGTTTATTTGGTTACACGGTTACAGTCTTAAGGCCATAAAGTGTCCAAGGTAACACATCAGCAATCGGGTACCTTCACTGGAGGATGGCCAGTGGTGTCTGGAAAACCTCTGTTAGCTGGGAAGGCACGTGGCTGGCGTCTGCTGATCCCAGGTTATGTTTCAAAATGGCTTCTCCAAAAGGTTGCCTTTGAGGCATTTTGTCCTCTCTTAGCTGCAGCTCCTCTTCAAAATGTCACTCTCAGTTGCTCTGAGTCCCTCTGTCTGTGAGCTCCTTTATAGGACTCCAGTGAGCCAATTAACACCCACCCTGAATGGGTGTCGTAACACCGACATGGAAATTATCCAATCAAACATTTCACTCACAGTTGATTGAGTCACATCTCCATGGAAACACTCAGTCAAAGAATTCAAATCTAATCAACAACAATACATCTGCCCCTACAAGATTGCATCAAAGAACATGGCGTTTTGGCGGACATAACACATCCAAACCAGCACATATAAAAACAATAGAAATAATATCTTAAGATGAAAAAGACTTTTAAGGAGAGAACAAAAAAAAATTGAAAGAAAATGGGAAGACCTAAATAAATGGATAAGTTTATTCTGTCAGTTTTTCCACTTTAACAGATAAATTCAATGCAATTCTCATCAAATTTCTAAAACAGTTTTTCATGGAAGAAGACAAACTGGCATTTAAGTATATATGTTCAGGCATGTGATATTTATTAGAGACGTGCCCAAAATTCATAGCCATGTAGAGAGTAAACACAGAAGGACAGAAAAATGACCTTTCTGGAAAATACTAACCAAAACAAACTTTGTTTAACTATGTTAGTAACATATGAAATAACTTCAAGACAAAAAAATCATTATTTGCAATGGAGAGGTTTACTACATAAAGAAAACAAGTTTCAATTTAAAATAAGGCAGCAATATTTAAACATATAGCCTTCAAATATATAAAGATAAAAATAAATAGTCCTAAAGGGAAAAAAAGATAATCCATATTTCCAGTGGGATATTTCAACTCATCCGTTTTGTGTAGGCCAGAAAAAAAAAAAAAAACAGCAGGGTTACAGAAAACCTGAACACAATTAATAAGGTTAACTTAAATGGGCATACTTATAATTGTGGAGCCAACTCACAGGGAATAACTATTTTTAAGGGCACACAAAATTTCAAAAATTGAACATGCACTATGCCATAAAGAATGCCTCATTATGCAGAAAAAATAGATATGCAGAACAAGATATCTGATCACCATGCGATCAGAATAGAGCTTGAAAAGAAAAAGATAAGTTAAAAAGTGCCCACATATTTAGAAATTAAACACCATTGCTAAATACTAATAAGTTAAAGAAAAATAATGATAAAAATGTAAAAGGATAGAGAACCAATTCTAAATAGATACACTGCTTGTCAACACTCGGTGGGCTTATGCTGCCAGCACGGTCGTCTGTGGCTCCTAGACCAATTCTATTGCTATTGGTAATGGTAAACACTGCACAAAAAGCAAACAAGCAAACAAAAAATAACCTGAGAGTTCTAAAGGATAAAAACATCAGGCAGATTGTGGAGATGCATCAAAACATGGAGAAACAACCCAGATGGTGGTGAATTTCCCACTTTTTAATTTTTTTTTTTTTTTTTTTTTTTTTTTTGTAGCATTACCCAGAGTCATGGAGACATGCAGAGCTGGTGGCTGAACCTCCTTCTGGCCCGACAATGAGGGGACAGATTCTGGGAAATTTCCACTGCAGAAGAGAGAGGAGGCAAACCCAGAGGGCAGCAAATCAGAGCAGGAAGACTCTAATTCTGGGTACGAGCCCTGTGCATGCCTCAGGAAGAAAGCTAAACCAGGTAGGCCTGGGCTGGACTCAAAGCAGCCACACCAAAGCCTTGGGTAACTGATCTGTTATTTGAACCACCATCTTCAGAAGGTGATTTAGAGCTAAGAACCTGAATCTAACTGGGTTAATAGCCAGTTAAAACAAAAACCTCAAGAATATCCAGAGGAATATATCAGAATCCAGGATGGAAACAATATTACCTTCTGTTCTAGTTTGCTAATGCTACTGGAATGCAAAACACCAGAGATGGATTGGCTTTAATAAAAGGATGTTTATTTGGTTACAAAGTTACAGTCATAAGGCCATCAAGTGTCCAAGGTAACACATCAGCAATCAGGTACCTTCACTGGAGGATGGCCAGTGGTGTCCAGAAAACCTGTTAGCTGGGAAGGCACGTGGCTGGCATCTGCTCCAAAGTTCTGGTTTCAGAATGGGTTTCCCCCAGGGCGTTCCTCTTTAGGCTGCAGTTCCTCAAAAATGTCACTCTTAGTTGCTCTTGGGGTGTTTGTCCTCTCTTAGCTTCTCTGGAGCAAGAGTCTACTTTCAATGGCCATCTTCAAACTGTCTCTCATCTGCAGCTCCTCTCTCAGCTCCTGTGCATTCTTCCAAGTGTCCCTCTTGGCTGTGGCTCCTCTTCAAAATGTCACTGACAGCTGCACTGAGTTCCTTCTGTTTGTCAGCTCATTTATATGGCTCCACTGATCAAGGCCCACCCTGAATGGGTGGGGCCACGCCTCCATGGAAATATCTCTTCAGAGTTATCACCTACAGTTGGATGGGGCGCATTTCCATGCAAACAACCTAATTCAAACATTCCAATTTAATCCCCACTAATATGTCTGCCCGACAAGACTGCATCAAAGAACATGGCTTTTTCTGGGGGACATAATACATTCAAACCAGCACACCTTCTTAGTGTCCAGGATGAAAAGAAAGATCATTTGGACATGCAAAGAAAAAAGTAATACATCTTTCAATGGAAAACAAAATCAACAGTTTAATACCTTGAAATGAACCTGAGGTCTGAATTATCAGAAAAGTGCTTTAAAACTATACATAAATGTAGAGGGATATACACCCGAAATATATAAAAAGGTAGAAAACCTTAGCAGAGAAATAGGAAAAAAAAATGTGTGTGTGTGTATAGAAACAAATGGAAATGCTAGGACTAAAAAATGCCATATATGAAATTAAAAATCTCACTGGATGGACTCATAGCAGAACAGAAATAACTGAGGAAACAGTCAGTGAATTTCAAGATAGATCAGCAGAAATTAAGAAGAGAGGTAAAGAGGCGGGGCAAGACGGCAGACTGGTGAGCTGTATGTTTTAGTTACTCCTCCAGGAAAGGAGGTAGAAAGCCAGGAACTGCGTGGACTGGACACCACAGAGCAATCTGACTTTGGGCATACTTCATACAACACTCATGAAAATGTGGAACTGCTGAGATCAGCGAAATCTGTAAGTTTTTGTGGCCAGGGGACCCGCGCCCCTCCCTGCCAGGCTCAGTCCCGGGGGAGGAGGGGCTGTCAGCTCCGGGAAAGAGAAGGGAGAACTGCAGTGGCAGCCCTTATCGGAAACTCATTCTACAGATCCAAACTCCAACCATAGATAGACTGAGACCAGACACCAGAGAAACTGAGAGCAGCCAGCCCAGCAGAGAGGAGACAGGCATAGAAAAAAAACAACACGAAAAACTCCAAAATAAAAGCGGAGGATTTTTGGAGTTCTGGTGAACATAGAAGGGGGAAGGGCAGAGCCCAGGCCGGAGCTCGGGCCCTGAGGCGCATATGCAAATCCCGAAGAAAAGCTGATCTCTCTGCCCTGTGGACCTTTCCTAAATGGCCCTGGTTGCTTTGTCTCTTAGCATTTCAATAACCCATTAGATCTCTGAGGAGGGCCCTTTTTTTTTTTTTAATCCTTTTTTCTTTTTCTAAAACAATTACTCTAAGAAGCCCAATACAGAAAGCTTCAAAGACCGGCAATTTGGGCAGGTCAAGTCAAGAGCAGAACTAGGAGAGCTCTGAGACAAAACGCAATAATCCAGTGGCTGAGAAAATTCACTAAACACCACAACTTCCCAAGAAAAGGGGGGTGTCTGCTCACAGCCATCATCCTGGTGGACAGGAAACACTCCTGCCCATCGCCAGCCCCATAGCCCAGAACTGCCACAGACAACCCAGTGTGACGGAAGTGCTTCAGATAACAGGCACACACCACAAAACTGGGCGTGGACATTAGCCTTCCCTGCAACCTCAGCTGATTGTCCCAGAGTTTGGAAGGTAGAGCAGTGTGAATTAACAAAGCCCCATTCAGCCATCATTTCAGCAGACTGGGAGCCTCCCTACACAGCCCAGCAGCCCAGAACTGCCCTGGGGGGACGGCACTCACCTGTGACATAGCACAGTCATCCCTCAACAGAGGACCAGGGGGTGCACGGCCTGGAAGAGGAGCCCACTTGCAAGTCTCAGGAGACATACGCCAATACCAAGGACTTGTGGGTCAGTGGCAGAGACAAACTGTGGCAAGACTGAACTGAAGGATTAGACTATTGCAGCAGCCTTAAAACTCTAGGATCACCAGGGAGATTTGATTGTTAGAGCCACCCCCCCCCCATCCCTGACTGCCCAGAAACACGCCCCATATACAGGGCAGGCAACACCAACTACACACGCAAGCTTGGTACACCAATTGGACCCCACAAGACTCACTCCCCCACTCACCAAAAAGGCTAAGCAGGGGAGAACTGGCTTGTGGAGAACAGGAGGCTCGTGGACGCCACCTGCTGGTTAGTTAGAGAAAGTGTACTCCACGAAGCTGTAGATCTGATAAATTAGAGATAAGGACTTCAATCGGTCTACAAATCCTAAAAGAACCCTATCAAGTTCAGCAAATGCCACGAGGCCAAAAACAACAGAAAATTATAAAGCATATGAAAAAACCAGACGATATGGATAACCCAAGCCCAAGCACCCAAATCAAAAGATCAGAAGAGACACAGCACCTAGAGCAGCTACTCAAAGAACTAAAGATGAACAATGAGACCATAGTACAGGAGACAAAGGAAATCAAGAAGACCCTAGAAGAGCATAAAGAAGACATTGCAAGACTAAATAAAAAAATGGATGATCTTATGGAAATTAAAGAAACTGTTGACCAAATTAAAAGATTCTGGACACTCATAGTACAAGACTAGAGGAAGTTGAACAATGAATCAGTGACCTCGAAGATGACAGAATGGAAAATGAAAGCATAAAAGAAAGAATGGGGAAAAAATTGAAAAAATCGAAATGGACCTCAGGGATATGATAGATAATATGAAACGTCCAAATATAAGACTCATTGGTGTCCCAGAAGGGGAAGAAAAGGGTAAAGGTCTAGGAAGAGTATTCAAAGAAATTGTTGGGGAAAACTTCCCAAATCTTCTAAACAACATAAATACACAAATCATAAATGCTCAGCGAACCCCAAATAGAATAAATCCAAATAAACCCACTCCGAGACATACTGATCACACTGTCAAACACAGAAGAGAAGGAGCAAGTTCTGAAAGCAGCAAGAGAAAAGCAATTCACCACATACAAAGGAAACAGCATAAGACTAAGTAGTGACTACTCAGCAGCCACCATGGAGGCGAGAAGGCAGTGGCACGATATATTTAAAATTCTGAGTGAGAAAAATTTCCAGCCAAGAATACTTTATCCAGCAAAGCTCTCCTTCAAATTTGAGGGAGAGCTTAAATTTTTCACAGACAAACAAATGCTGAGAGAATATGCTAACAAGAGACCTGCCCTACTGGAGATACTCAAGGGAGCCCTACAGACAGAGAAACAAAGAAAGGACAGAGAGACTTGGAGAAAGGTTCAGTACTAAAGAGATTCGGTATGGGTACAATAAAGGATATTAATAGACAGAGGGGAAAAATATGACAAACATAAACCAACGGATAAGATGGCTGATTCAAGAAATGCCTTCACGGTTACAACATTGAATGTAAATGGATTAAACTCCCCAATTAAAAGATACAGATTTGGAGAATGGATCAAAAAAAAATGAACCATCAATATGTTGCATACAAGAGACTCATCTTAGACACAGGGACACAAAGAAACTGAAAGTGAAAGGATGGAAAAAAATATTTCATGCAAGCTACAGCCAAAAGAAAGCAGGTGTAGCAATATTAATCTCAGATAAAATAGACTTCAAATGCAGGGATGTTTTGAGAGACAAAGAAGGCCACTACATACTAATAAAAGGGGCAATTCAGCAAGAAGAAATAACAATCGTAAATGTCTATGCACCCAATCAAGGTGCCACAAAATACATGAGAGAAACACTGGCAAAACTAAAGGAAGCAATTGATGTTTCCACAATAATTGTGGGAGACTTCAACACATCACTCTCTCCTATAGATAGATCAACCAGACAGAAGACCAATAAGGAAATTGAAAACCTAAACAATCTGATAAATGAATTAGATTTAACAGACATCTACAGGACATTACATCCCAAATCACCAGGATACACATACTTTTCTAGTGCTCACGGAACTTTCTCCAGAATAGATCATATGCTGGGGCATAAAACAAGCCTCAATAAATTTAAAAAGATTGAAATTATTCAAAGCACATTCTTTGACCACAATGGAATACAATTAGAAGTCAATAACCATCAGAGACTTAGAAAATTCACAAATACGTGGAGGTTAAACAACACACTCCTAAACAATCAGTGGGTTAAAGAAGAAATAGCAAGAGAAATTGCTAAATATACAGAGACGAATGAAAATGAGAACACAACATACCAAAACCTATGGGATGCAGCAAAAGCAGTGCTAAGGGGGAAATTTATAGCACTAAACGCATATATTAAAAAGGAAGAAAGAGCCAAAATCAAAGAACTAATGGATCAACTGAAGAAGCTAGAAAATGAACAGCAAACCAATCCTAAACCAAGTACAAGAAAAGAAATAACAAGGATTAAAGCAGAAATAAATGACATAGAGAACACAAAAACAAGAGAGGACAAATATCACCAAAAGTAGGTTCTTTGAGAAGATCAACAAGGTTGACAAGCCCCTAGCTAGACTGACAAAATCAAAAAGAGAGAAGACCCATATAAACAAAATAATGAATGAAAAAGGTGACATAACTGCAGATCCTGAAGAAATTAAAAAAATTATAAGAGGATACTATGAACAACTGTATGGCACAAACTGGATAATGTAGAGGAAATGGACAATTTCCTGGAAACATATGAACAACCTAGACTGACCAGAGAAGAAATAGAAGACCTCAACCAACCCATCACAAGCAAAGAGATCCAATCAGTCATCAAAAATCTTCCCACAAATAAATGCCCAGGGCCAGATGGCTTCACAGGGGAATTCTACCAAACTTTCCAGAAAGAACTGACACCAATCTTACTCAAACTCTTTCAAAACATTGAAGAAAATGGAACATTACCTAACTCATTTTACGAAGCTAACATCAATCTAATACCAAAACCAGGCAAAGATGCTACAAAAAAAGGAAAACTACCGGCCAATCTCCCTAATGAATATAGATGCAAAAATCCTCAACAAAATACTTGCAAATCGAATTCAAAGACACATTAAAAAAATCATACACCATGACCAAGTGGGGTTTATTCCAGGCATGCAAGGATGGTTCAACATAAGAAAATCAATGTATTACAACACATTAACAAGTCAAAAGGGAAAAATCAATTGATCATCTCAATAGATGCTGAAAAAGCATTTGACAAAATCCATCATCCCTTTTTGATAAAAACACTTCAAAAGGTAGGAATTGAAGGAAACTTCCTCAACATGATAAAGAGCATATATGAAAAACCCACAGCCAGCATAGTACTCAATGGTGAGAGACTGAAAGCCTTCCCTCTAAGATCAGGAACAAGACAAGGATGCCCGCTGTCACCACTGTTATTCAACATTGTGCTGGAAGTGCTAGCCAGGGCAATCTGGCAAGACAAAGAAATAAAAGGCATCCAAATTGGAAAAGAAGAAGTAAAACTGTCATTGTTTGCAGATGATATGATCTTATATCTAGAAAACCCTGAGAAATCGACAATACAGCTACTAGAGCTAATAAACAAATTTAGCAAAGTAGCGGGATACAAGGTTAATGCACAAAAGTCAGTAATGTTTCTATATGCTAGAAATGAACAAACTGAAGAGACACTCAAGAAAAAGGCACCATTTTCAATAGCAACTAAAAAAATCAAGTACCTAGGAATAAACTTAACCAAAGATGTAAAAGACCTATACAAAGAAAACTACATAACTCTACTAAAAGAAATAGAAGGGGACCTTAAAAGATGGAAAAATATTCCATGTTCATGTATAGGAAGGCTAAATGTCATTAAGATGTCAATTCTACCCAAAGTCATCTACAGATTCAATGCAATCCCAATCAAAATTCCAACAACCTACTTTGCAGACTTGGAAAAGCTAGTTATCAAATTTATTTGGAAAGGGAAGATGCCTCGAATTGCTAAAGACACTCTAAAAAAGAAAAACGAAGTGGGAGGACTTACACTCCCTGACTTTGAAGCTTATTATAAAGCCACAGTTGCCAAAACAGCATGGTACTGGCACAAAGATAGACATATAGATCAATGGAATCGAATTGAGAATTCGGAGATAGACCCTCAGATCTATGGCCGACTGATCTTTGATAAGGCCCCCAAAGTCACTGAACTGGGTCATAATGGTCTTTTCAACAAATAGGGCTGGGAGAGTTGGATATCCATATCCAAAAGAATGAAAGAGGACCCCTACCTCACCCCCTACACAAAAATTAACTCAAAATGGACCAAAGATCTCAATATAAAAGAAAGTACCATAAAACTCCTAGAAGATAATGTAGGAAAACATCTTCAAGACCTTGTATTAGGCAGCCACTTCCTAGACTTTACACCCAAAGCACAAGCAACAAAAGAAAAAATAGATAAATGGGAACTCCTCAAGCTTAGAAGTTTCTGCACCTCAAAGGAATTTCTCAAAAAGGTAAAGAGGCAGCCAACTCAATGGGAAAAAATGTTTGGAAACCATGTATCTGACAAAAGACTGATATCTTGCATATATAAAGAAATCCTACAACTCAATGACAATAGTACAGTCGGCCCAATTATAAAATGGGCAAAAGATATGAAAAGACAGTTCTCTGAAGAGGAAATACAAATGGCCAAGAAACACATGAAAAAATGTTCAGCTTCACTAGCTATTAGAGAGATGCAAATTAAGACCACAATGAGATACCATCTAACACCGGTTAGAATGGCTGCCATTAAACAAACAGGAAACTACAAATGCTGGAGGGGATGTGGAGAAATTGGAACTCTTATTCATTGTTGGTGGGACTGTATAATGGTTCAGCCACTCTGGAAGTCAGTCTGGCAGTTCCTTAGAAAACTAGATATAGAGTTACCATTCAATCCAGCGATTGCACTTCTCGGTATATACCCGGAAGATCGGAAAGCAGTGACATGAACAGATATCTGCACGCCAATGTTCATAGCAGCATTATTCACAATTGCCAAAAGATGGAAACAACCCAAATGTCCTTCAACAGATGAGTGGATAAATAAAATGTGGTATATACACACGATGGAATACTACGCGGCAGTAAGAAGGAACGATCTCGCGAAACATATGACAACATGGATGAACCTTGAGGACATAATGCTAAGCGAAAAAAGCCAGGCACAAAAAGAGAAATATTATATGCTACCACTAATGTGAACTTTGAAAAATGTAAAACAACTGGTTTATAATGTAGAATGTAGGGGAACTAGCAATAGAGAGCAATTAAGGAAGGGGGAACAATAATCCAAGAAGAACAGATAAGCTATTTAACGTTCTGGGGATGCCCAGGAATGACTATGGTCTGTTAATTTCTGATGGATATAGTAGGAGCAAGTTCACAGAAATGTTGCTATATTAGGTAACTTTCTTGGGGTAAAGTAGGAACATGTTGGAAGTTAAGCAGTTATCTTAGGTTAGTTGTCTTTTTCTTACTCCCTTGCTATGGTCTCTTTGAAATGTTCTCTTATTGTATGTTTGTTTCCTTTTTAACTTTTTTTTTTCATACAGTTGATTTAAAAAAGAAGGGAAAGTTAAAAAAAAAAGAAAAAAAAAAGAAAAACAGGGAAAAAAAAAAGATGTAGTGCCCCCTTGAGGAGCCTGTGGAGAATGCAGGGGTATTCGCTTACCCCACCTCCATGGTTGCTAACATGACCACAGACATAGGGGACTGGTGGTTTGATGGGTTGAGCCCTCTACCACAGGTTTTACCCTTGGGAAGACGGTTGCTGCAAAGGAGAGGCTAGGCCTCCCTATTGTTGTGCCTAAGAGCCTCCTCCCGAATGCCTCTTTGTTGCTCAGATGTGGCCCTGTCTCTCTAGCTAAGCCAACTTGAAAGGTGAAATCACTGCCCTCCCCCCTACGTGGGATCAGACACCCAGGGGAGTGAATCTCCCTGGCAACGTGGAATACGACTCCCGGGGAGGAATGTAGACCTGGCATCGTGGGACGGAGAACATCTTCTTGACCAAAAGGGGGATGTGAAAGGAAATGAAATAAGCTTCAGTGGCAGAGAGAATCCAAAAGGAGCCGAGAGGTCACTCTGGTGGGCACTCTTACGCACACTTTAGACAACCCTTTTTAGGTTCTAAAGAATTGGGGTAGCTGGTGGTGGATACCTGAAACTATCAAACTACAACCCAGAACCCATGAATCTCGAAGACAGTTGTATAAAAATGTAGCTTATGAGGGGTGACAATGGGATTGGGAAAGCCATAAGGACCACACTCCACTTTGTCTAGTTTAGGGATGGATGAGTAGAAAAATAGGGGAAGGAAACAAACAGACAAAGGTACCCAGTGTTCTTTTTTACTTCAATTGCTCTTTTTCACTCTAATTATTACTCTTGTTATTTTTGTGTGTGTGCTAATGAAGGTGTCAGGGATTGATTTAGGTGATGAATGTACCACTATGTAATGGTACTGTAAACAATCGAAAGTACGATTTGTTTTGTATGACTGCGTGGTATGTGAATATATCTCAATAAAATGAAGATTAAAAAAAAAAAGAAGAGAGGTAAAATTGATTTTTACTAAATGAATAGAGCCTCAGAGACTTGAGGACAATATCCAAATGTCTAACATAATGTACCTGGAGTCCTAGAAGGAAAACAAAGAAATCAGAACAGGAAAGATTGTTTTAAGATTCAATGGCCACAATAGCAACTAAAAAAGAATCAAGTACTTAGGAATAAACTTAACCAAGGATGTAAAAGATCTCTACACAGAAAATTACATAACTTTACTAAAAGAAATCAAAGGGGAACTAAGGAGGTGGAAAGATCTTCCGTGTTCATGGATAGGAAGGCTAAACATCATTAAGATGTCAATCCTACCCAAACTGATCTACAGATTCAATGCAATGCCAATCAAAATTCAATGGGTTGAGCCCTCTACCACAGGATTTGCCCTTGGGAAGATGGTTGCTGCAAAGGAGAGGCTAGGCCTCCCTATGGTTGTGCCTAAGAGCCTCCTCCTGAATGCCTCTTTGTTGCTCAGATGTGGCCCTCTCTCTCTAGCTAAGCCAACTTGAAAGGTGAAATCACTGCCCTCCCCCCTACGTGGGATCAGACACCCAGGGGAGTGAATCTCCCTGGCAACGTGGAATATGACTCCCGGGGAGGAATGTAGACCCGGCATCGTGGGATGGAGAACATCTTCTCGACCAAAAGTGGGATGTGAAAGGAAATGAAATAAGCTTCAGTGGCAGAGAGATTCCAAAAGGAGCCAAGAGGTCACTCTGGTGGGCACTCTTACACACAATTTAGACAACCCTTTTTAGGTTCTAAAGAATTGGGGTAGCTGGCGGTGGATACTTGAAACTATCAAACTACAACCCAGAACCCATGAATCTTGAAGACGATTGTACAAAAATGTAGCTTATGAGGGGTGACAATGGGATTGGGAAAGCCATAAGGACCACACTCCCCTTTGCCTAGTTTATGGATGGATGAGTAGAAAAATGGGGGAAACAAACAAACAAACAAACAGACAAAGGCACCCAGTGTTCTTTTTTACTTTAATTGCTCTTTTGCACTTTAATTATCATTCTTGTTATTTTTCTGTGTGTGGTAATGAAGGTGTCAGGGATTGATTTAGGTGATGAATGTACAACTATGTAATGGTACTGTGAACAATCAAATGTACGATTTGTTTTGTATGACTGCGTGGTATGTGAATATATCTCAATAAAATGAATATTAAAAAAAATTCATTTGGCCGCAACTGTGACTGATTACATCAACAAAGGGTGTGTTGCAACGAGAAAATTCAATCAGCTGGATTTAATCCAATCAGCTGAAGACTCTTAAGTGAGACAGATAGAGGACCTTCTTCCTCTTCTTCAGCTCACCAGCAAAGCGTTTCCCGAGGAGTTCATCGAACATCTTCATTGGAGTTGCCAGTTTGCTGCCTGCCCTATGGAATTTGGACTCGTGCATCCCCACAGTTGCGTGAGACACTTTTATACATCTTATACTTATAGATATCTCTTGTTGATTCTGTTTCCCTAGAGAACCCTAACTAATAAAAGTGCTGATGTACTTTAAATCTAAACACACAGATGGGTTGAAAGTAAATACATGGAAAATGATATAGCAGGCAAACGGCAAACAAAAGAAGACTGGAGTGTCCAGAATAATATCAGATAAAATAGATATCCAGAATATCAACATAGTTAAAGAGAGACATTTCGCAAGATGAAAAGGTCAACTCTTCAGGAAGACCTAATAATTATAAATCTCTATGCTAATAAATACAGAACTTTTAAATACATAAAGCAAACATTATAGAATGTAGTAATTACAGCCCTAGGAAAAATTTATACTATTTCCTAGCAATTCAACTAGACCTAAAAAAACTAGACATAAAACTAGAAAAGACATACAGGACTTGAACAGAGATAGCAAACATTTTTATCTAACTGATATTACATTAAACAAAATATGAAACAATTAAGGAAAAATGAAAAACATCACAGAAGATTTTAATGTCTTTCAGCAATTAATAAAAAACTGAAAAAAACACAGTAAAGACATGGAATATAAGAACAATATTGTTAATCACCTTCCTCTAATTGATATTTATAATATGCTAAACCAGACATTTACAGAATACACATTTATTTCAAATTAATATAGTACATTCAACATGACAGATCGTATGCAGGGCCATAAAACACTTAACCTCGATAAATTTAAAAATGTCAAAATATACAGAGTATATTTTCTGACCACAAGGGAAATAATTTAGATATCAAAAACATTAAAATATCTAGACTATCCCCCAACATTTGGAGAATTAAATACCACACTCCTAAATAACTCATTGGTCAAAAGAAATCGCCAAGGAAATCAGAAAAAATATTTTGAACTGAATGATAATGAAAATGCAGCACATCAAAATTTGTAGAATGCAGCAAAACTAATGCTTGAAGAGCATTTTTATAGCTATAAAAATGTATATTACAAAAGAATAAAAGTATAAAAATTATAAAAAGTATAAAATGAATTATATATATATATATACACACACACACACACACATATATATATATATACCCACCCTCTATGTACATTTTAAACCAAACAATAAAGTTTTATACTTTTTGTTTTGAAAAGCCATATGTATTCTAAAAAAATTGGGGGACGACTCAGACACACACGCATATTTATATAATCGTTTAGCATGTCTTGCAGTGCAGTTCTACTGGTGATGGATTTGATCAGCTTTGTTTTACATGGAAATGTCTTTATTTCACCTTCAGTTTTGAAGGATAATTTTTTTCTGGATATAAATTTTTGGGTGACGGATTTTTGCCCCGGCACTTTAAATATATCTCCTCAATCTCCCTGGCCCCTTTTGTTTGTGATGAGAGCTCAGCCATTAGTCATTTAATTGTTCCCTGCTATGTATTGTGTCATTTTTCTCCTGCCGTTTTCAAAAATTTCTCTGTCTTAGCCTTTAAAGCAAAGCTACCTAGAATCTAGTTGTGGTGTCCTGTGTTTATCCTACTTTGGGTTGCTGATCTGAACAGATCTATAGGTTACCTGTTTCCACTAAGTACAGGAATTTTGACCATTCTTTCTTGAAATTTTTTTTATAGCATATTTGCTCTTCTATTTTCCTAGGGCTGTAATTACACATATGCTGGATTGTCTGATATTTTTCTAAACGTCACGGAATCTTCAATTTCTCTTCAGTCATTTCTCTACCTGTTTTTCAGATTAGATAATTTGATTGTCCATCTTCAGGCTCCGTGACTCTTTCTTTGGCTAGCTCCAATTTGCCACCGAGACCATCTGGTAAGTTTTTCAATTCATTTTTTGATACTGTACTTTTCACCACTAGAGCTAGCATTTAGATCTTTTCTTATACTTTTCATTTCTCTGTTGAAATTCTGTATCTATCCACTCGTGAATTCCATATTTTCCTTTATTTATTTAGACATATTTATAGTAGCTACTTGTCAGACTTTCTAAACCCAACATCAGGGCTGTCTCAGAGTCATTTCTATGCCTGATTTTCCCCTGTGTACACAGCACGCTTTCCTGTTTCTTGCACGGCTAAACCATTTTGGTGGAAATACAGCTACTGCAAGTGCTACAGTGTGGACACTCTGGATGTCTTTTATGCTTCTCTTCCAGTTTGCTAATGCTGCCAGGATGCAAAACACCAGAAACGATTGGCTTTTTTAAAAGGGGGTTTATTTGGTTACACAATTACAGTCTTAAGGCCATAAAGTGTCCAGGGTGATACATCAGCAAGCAGGTACCTTCACTGGAGGATGGCCAATGGTGTCCAGAAAACCTCTGTTAGCTGGGGAGGCACGTGGCTGGTGTCGGCTTTGGAGTTCTGGTTTCAAAATGACTTTCTCCCAGGACGTTCCTCTCTAGGCTGCAGTTCCTCAAAAATATCACCCTTTGTTGCACTTGGGATATTTGTCCTCAGCTTCTCTGGAGCAAGAGTCTGCTTTCAAGAGCCGTCTTCAAACTGTCTCTCAGCTGCAGCTCCTGTGCTTTCTTCAAAGTGTCCCTCTTGGCTGTAGCTCCTCTTCAACACATCACTCACAGCTGCACTGAGTTCCTTCTGTTTGTCAGCTCAGTTATGTGGCTCCAGTGACTCAACTTAGACCCACCCCGAATGGACAGAGCAACACCTCCATGGAAATTATCCAATCAGAGTCATCACCCACAGCTGGGTGGGGTGCAGTCCGAAGAAACACTCAAAGAATTACAATCTAATCAACACTGATAGGTCTGCCCACACAAGATTACATCAAAGATAATGGCATTTGGGGGACACAATATATTCAAACTGGTACAGCTTCCGAGGGTGGTTGTTTTAACCTGCAGTCTGTCTGTGAACTATGCAGCCCCTGAGCAGTAGCTGATGCTCTGTTCAGCTCTTTGTTTTTTGTGGGGTTTGGGGGAGCTGCTGTGCAGTTTTGAGCTGTGCTGAGTTTTTCTCCTGGTCCCATGGGGTTGTCCTACACTTCCGTGGTTCGGTGCTCATCCGAGCATTTGGGCAATGCTGACACTCAGACTTGGAGGCTCACTCACTTTCTAGTTTCCTCAATTCTGGGGCCACCCCTTAATTTTCAGCTGCTCAGTCCACTCCGCCTTACTCCTCCTGATGCCTCAAGCCGGCACAGCTTCTTGCAGCCTCCTGGGCTGTGCGGGTTGGGGCATGTGCCCAGTGACAGGCCCAGGATTCAGGTAAATCCCAGAATTTCCTCTGCACCCTGGCCTGCCCCGCTCCAGGTCCCCACTCTGCACGTAGTTCAGTGGTCACCCCAGACGGGGCGGTGCATCCTCAGCCCATCCGCGCTCGCTCACTCACTTACAGGCTGACAGGCGTCCCAGCAGCTCGGCCGCTCGAATCTGCCGTCTGCCCCTGGACCGGCGAGGCCGTGGCTCCCACCCCACAGCTGGGCTCCAGGGAGCAACCCCAGGTGACAAAGCCACAGAAATGCAGTCCCGACCTGAGGATGGCGGGAGTAAACTCTCTGTAAACTTCATCCCACCTTTGTCAACTTCCTGGTGCCTTCAAATGGCTGCTCTGAATTTTGTTTGATTTTATGAGCGTTACCTGCAGGAGGAGCCACCGGACCCCTCCAGGCTTCTAGCACTGAATTCCCACCTTCCCAGCTCTGGGTTCCTTCCTGAATTGCCAGGACTCCACCTGTCATCGTTTTCTTTCCATCTGTCCTCCAATATTTCCTTGAGTATGAGTTTTTTCAGAGTAGACTCTTGGGTATTTTTTTTTTCTGCAAGTATCTTTATTTTAACCATCATTTTGAAAGATATATTTGCTTGAAATGGAATTTTAAGTTGGTATAGGCTGTCCTTTTTTCCTCCAGAGTGAGCCACGTGGCCGAGCTCAGAGGCAGAGGGGTGAGAGCCACGTGGGTGCCCAGAGATAGGGGGTGTGGCCAACCGTGGCTGCTACTGCACGATGCTGTGGGCCCCAGTGATTGCACCCAATGTCTCATTCAGTTATGACATCAGGCTCAAATCTGGGGGTGCCAGGATCTGTAATCCAATATGGGTACGATGGGGGTTCACAGGTGCAGCCTAGACCCAGGGACCTGAGAGGTAAACAGGCAGCCCTGCTGCCCCCATCCTTCTGCACACAGGGGTGAGTCAGGGACAGTCAGACCCTGTGGACGCCCCCACTCAAAAAGGGAAGGAGGCACAGCACACAGCAGCAGACCCACACGATGCTGAGACCCGGCCCGGCCGTCTCAGGTCCACCCTGGGGACGGGGAATCGTCCCTGCTCAGGGCCTGGCCCTGCACCCGAGGGTGGCGTCCCCAGCCACTGTCCGCTCCTGCCTCTGAAGGTGGCTCACCAGCTCGCAGCTCTCGCCGGTTCTTGGCATCACTCTCTGGGCTTGGGTTCCACCTTCGGAGAAGTCCTTCATCTTCCATGATAAAGAGAGAAATTGGTAGTGGAGTAGCTCTCCCAGCTGCCTTATTTCCCACTGAAGTCTGGGGCCGGGAGCCTGTCTTCATTTTGAATGTCTTCGGTGCCTTTTTGCCCGAGCTGGTGGTGTTTTTGGCAGTATAACCGACTTAAAATTCTTGTGGGTTTCCTGTGAATCTACAGCCAATCAAATGTTTCCCTTCGAAGTCACACTCACCGTGTATTTCAGGGCAGACATCTCCCTGCTGGGGTATGTCTGGCTGCTGTGGATACACTTTTTTAAGGTGCTTAAAACCCTCTGGTCCAGCAGAGGGGGGCCCATCAGGCCCTGCTCACACCTGTTGGAGGTTTTAACAAGGGATTTTATCCTTGACTGGATCTCTGGCCCCAGTTCTCATCTCACTTTGAGAATCTTTCACTACCCAGGGAGATGAAAGATGAAAAAAAAAAAAATCCTCTTTCCACCCAGGAAGTCCTGGTCCTTCTGTATTCCCTCAAAAGTCTGCTTGCAACTGATCGGTTCTTACTCTAGGCTCTCTCCCTCTGCCCACATTTCATCACAGAAAACTCAAAGAAGCTACGTGACACTGCTGACAATCTTCCCAGGGTCATTTCCCCAGATCAACACGTTTGCTGGGCACACTCTCTAGGTCCCTGGCTACCACAGGCTGTGGTCGTGCAAACTGCTTCCAGTCTGCAAACACCAGTCATCCTTTCCCAGCCCAGGGTTGCTGTTGCCTCGCTGCTTCTCCAGCCCCGGTTGAGGTTGCTCCCTATTTTCCATCATCCTTGCCAGCCCCTCCCGCTTTCCATTCCACTACCTGATCATGCACCGTTTCCAGTCTCTGCTTAACACCCAACCCCAGAGCCAAAAGCAACACACGCCTGGGTTTTGTTCAGCAGCCGACTGTTGCAGTAGTCAACTCCTCTGTCATTTGTGTATTGCTGCGTAACAAACACTCCCACCCCCAAACCTTAGTGACTTAAAACAGCAACCGTGTATTGGCTTGTGATTCCGGGGGTCAGCAGTTCTGTCCAGTTCTCCGGCAGACCCGGGCTGGGCTCCCTCAGGTGGCTGCAGGTGGCCGGCCGGTGCTCTGGCCGGGGACGGGCTGGTTTGCGGAGCCCTGACTGGTCCTCTCTACACAGGGTCCCTCACTCTCGAAGGGCAGCCTGGCTTGGGCCCTTGGCCATCCGTTCCATGAGCGAGAAGCCCAAATGAGCACGGATCATTCACGTCCCTGCCTGTGCACACTTTACATCATCCCGTTGGCTAAATCAAGACACCTGGGCCAAGCCGCGAGCCGGCGTGGGAGGTTACTACACACGCGGACACGGGAGGCAGAAACAAATGGGAAGCACCACGGTGACACGCTCCACAGGATCTTCTTTTATTGCAAAGTCAGCTGTCTTATTCTTGTTGCTCTGAAGAAATTATCTATTTCTTTCTCCTCTCACTGCTTTTAAGGTATTCTCTTTCCCTTTTATTTAGTTTTCAGATGTTTAATATAAGGTTCTTTGATGAGGCTTTATAGTACAGAAGGATTATTAAATATGTGTTTGTCAGTTTGGGAAGTTTTTGGCTAGGTCTCCTTAAATATTTCTTCTCTTCTAGTCTTCCCTGTCCTCTGGAGCCAATTGCGTATATGTAAGACCACATCCCCATTTCTCATGCATCTTTTATACTTTATTCCTATTTTCCACACTTTTCTTCCTGTTTCGTTCTGAAAATTGCTGTTGACCTAACTGCCAGTTCATGAATTCTTTATTCAAATGACTCCTGATCTCCTAGTAAACTCATCCATTGAGTTCTCGTTTTCCCACCTTGGATTTTCCAGTTTTAGAGTTTCCATTTGCTTTTCTTAAAAACTCAGATTTTACGATTGGGTTCTCACCTTGCTTTGGGACCCCATGAATTCATTCATCTCTGCCTTTTTAGAGTCAACGCCCATGGCCTAAGCCACGTGCTCCCCACCCTGGGCGTCCGTGGGAGCATGTGTGAGTGGCCCAGGCATCCAGAGAGCCACAGCCACGGGACACGGCTGCACAGCTCATGCCGCCAGACCTGGTGCAAGCGTCATGGAACTTTCCAGAGCTGCAAGCCAGTGGGGCAGGAGGCAGTCTGAACGCAAAGGAGTTAACCAACACTGCTCACAGAGAAGATGACTCTGCTTCTGCTGGGAGCCTACCATAGACCGTGCACCCCACCCCCTCCATGAAGGCCCTGCCCCTGGGGTCCTGGGGTACAGAACTTGATCGCCCCATGGCCCTTTAAAAGCCATTGGTCCTGGAGGCCTTCGGAAAAATCCCAGCACATGGTGCACTGTGCATGTGCCAGTAATGCCCAAGCCCCTGCCCACGGAAACTCAGTTTATTTCCAGAAGCATTTGAACATTCAATTAGCAAATGCACAGTGAGAACTTACTGTACGCCAGGCTCTGGGGATATGGAGGAAAACGGCCGTAGCTCCTTCTACTGAGGCCCTCATGGCCTGGACAGGAGGACGGGCTGGGGGCACAGGCTGTGCAGTGATGCTGGGTGGAAAGGGCAGGAAGCCTCGGGCATCGTGTTCAAATGCAGGAAAAGAGCCTTCTCTGAGGAGCCCGGCAACGAGAGCCGGCGTGGGTGATCCTAAACCAACGGAGAGGAGGCGTCACAGAAGCCCAGGAGTGTTTCCAGAGGGAGAGGAACTGTGGGAGCGTGTCCAGGGTGCGGGAGGGAGGGGATTACAGGCAGCTGGTCATCTCCGGGTTCTGCCAGCAATGCGGCCCTGCTCCTGGTGGCTTCCGGCCTCCAGGCTGCCCGTGTGCCCCCACCCAGCCCTGCTGTGATCCCAGCTCCCCTCCTGGCTGTGCTCCTGGAAACTGTGTGGCTCTCGGTCACCTGACACAGACTCCTGGACTCTGTGTGTCCTCCTTTGGGAGCTGGTTCTAGGCCCTGGTTGCTCCGGGGGAGCCGTGGCCACTTGTGCCCTCCCGGCCCCTCGCCCTGTCCTCAGCCACCACCGGGCCCGTCCTCTGGCTGGGGCCTCTGTTGGTGGGTGGGAGGGGCTCTCCCCTGTCACTCCTCTCCTTCTAGGCAGGTCGGCGTCCACTGGGGTCAGGCGGTGGTGGACAGACCCGGGGGAGGCAGGTGCAGACGGGCCTCGCGCTTCTGCCAAATCGCCTCGGGCCTCCTCCAGCCAGGACGGTCGAGGCTTCACAAGTGTGGGCGTGCACTCGGGACACGGCGTCAGGTCCCGTTATGTATGTCACACCCGCCTCGGAGGGGACCGCCACCCAGGAAGGGGGGTCCCACGGGCCCGTGTCTCTGAGGCCACGTGGCTCCTCCTGAGGTGTCCCCCAGGAGCCCAGACATCGCCCTTCCGGAACCTGAGCTCAGGGCCCCGGCAGGGCCACGTGGGCAAAGGCGCCAGGCGGGAAGCCTGCAGAAGAACACACATGGCGGCCTGCTCCCCAAGTTTAGCTGGAGAGGAAAAGAGAGCCCTCTCCTGAGCTCCACTCTTCACCCTCCAGGAGGGGATCCAGGTTAGGGTCTGTCTCAATTAGATTAAGGTAAGTTGTAGTAGGTGGAGACCCCAAAATCGTAGAGTCTGCATCGAAATGGCTGATATCCTCCGTGCAGTCGTGTCCACTGCCGAGCGGTCAGCTGTGGCTGTCCATCGCATCCTCCTCACTCTGGGTCCGAGGCGGGAGGAGCTGCCCCAGTCTGGGAAATGCCTGTTTTGTGGCATCGAGAAAAGAGGGGGAAATAGCCGTACGTCTTTATGGCTTTCAAAAGTTCTGCCCAGAAGTGGTTGAGGACCCTGCTGATCCTCTCATCAGTCAAGCCCCATCCGTCAGGCGCTGTGGAAATTCTCTCCCAAGATGGCGCGATGAATATTTTGACAACGTCATCATCGTCACCTTCCCAATTCCCAGCAAGGTGACAGGTGCCCAGGAGCCGCCAGAGGTGGCTGCTGGACAGGTTTATCAATCAATAGACTATCACTCAGAATCCAAAGTATACAGGCAACCAATACGTAACAGCTGATTTAAGACAGATTTGTAAATACTTAATAAACAAAAAATTTCTTCACCGGCAATTGGCTGGAACAAAATTCAGCTAATTCACCTCCCCAGTTTAGTTGGTAACTAGAAGCATTTGCATTTGGTGGCCTTCCCCGGGCAGGTGTTTCCCCAGAAACTTGGGGGTGGGGGCGCAGCCTGAACTCCTCAGGCCCAGAAGGGACCCTCCCCTAAGGCTGCTGGCAGAGAAGGCCAGTGAAGCCGGAATGGGGCCCGAAGCACATGGCAGCACTTTCCTGTCAGGTGTTCGGAGCCCCCTCCCCTCCTGTGGCTACTGCTGGGGTGGGGGGCCCAGTGCCCACAGGTGGGAGGTCAGGGGTCAGGGGTCAGGCCAGGAGGGCCATGGAGAGACAGCCCCAACCTGAGCCAGGTCTGAGGCCCGGGTGGCAGTCAGCGTCCTGTCCCAGCCCTCCGCCTTGGAGCAAAAGGGTTAGCAGACTTTGTCCAGTTAAAATAATTGGTAGAAATTTCTTGGTTTCCTTACAGAGGAGCACATAAAAGTTTACATAGGGTCCACCACAAATAGTCTTTCTTGTCTTTCAGGGCTAGTCTTGGAGATATTTTTTCTCTATTCCCTCTTGCTGATGTTTCCTTCCCTTTCCTTTTCCTTTCTTTTCCCTTTTCTTTGCTTTTCTTTTCCTTTCTTCATGTCTGTATTGGTGTATATGTAAAAAATGCTAAGTAAAATGGCCCTGCCTTGGGCCATGCAAGAAAGGGGGTTCCAGAAGACAGAGGCAATGGACGAGCAGGGTTTTCTGAGAAAATGCAGCCACGGAAGGGCCTTGGGAGTGCTGGAAGGCAACTCCTGCTGATGGACCAGTTTCAGAGCGGGCAACGGAGAAGCGGACTGTGCTAACCAGTGCCCACCTGCCCCCACTTTATAAGACCCCCCATGTAAAATGGAAACGCAGCCAATAAGAACATTTCCCGTTTGCCTCCTCAGCTCCCCGTTTCCACGTATAGTTTGGATGCTGCCTGACTTACGGATCATAAATAGCTCCAACTCCTATAAATACTGTCTACTATTTTTTTTTTTTTTTTTTGGCAAAAGAAATAAGAAGCCTCGAAACTGATGGACGTGTGGGGCAGGTGGAGCGTCCCACACCGCTGACCACCCCTGCCTTCCTTGTGGCTTCGGGGCATGTCCACCTGGTCTCTGCTGGCCGGGAGCTCCCTACACCCCACCCGTTACCCTGAGCGTGTCCCCAAACGGGGGCCACCGCAGGCCTGGGCTCTGCCCCCCGGGTGCCTTAGGGGCTCTCCCAGCCATAATTAACGGCAGGTTTATGAATCCAAAGTAGAAAAGTAAGTTTAATTATTTGGGAGTCAGAGAGCTCATTCTCTCCCGGTGACTTATGGCGTCTAGCCCCTGCGCTCGGCGGCATACTGAGGATGAAATTGGGTTACATTTTGGGCATCAAATTGATAACCTGACCGAATCGATTTCATTAGCAGATCTGTCATTCTCGCCGTTAATGATGGCGAGGGCGGAATGGAAACTGACACCAAGCCTTGAAAAACTGGGCTGATCAGGATTCTACGAACCAGGGTCATGAATTTTAATGCTCCTTCCCGGGGGCTGGGATCTGTCTCCTCACCTTCGGAGCACACAGCGAGGCGTCTGCGTCCCGCACCTGAGCCGCCCAGGTGAGTTCTGTTGCTGGAGTGAAGGGGCCTGAGGGCGGAGGCAGGCTGGTGGGAGGGGGACATCAGGGTCCCCTCCACATGTGTGATCGGCCTAAAGCTGCTCGGGGACGAGCTCAGTTCTCTGAACCGTGGGTACATGGTGCTCTGTCCCGTTCCCCGAACTTCAAAGCCGTTGTCTAACCCTCTCTGTCCTCCTTGCCTGCCCAGGGCTGCTGCAGGGGCCTGCGCAGTGGCTCTAGAAGCTTCCACTTAGCGCTGTCCTGGAACCCCGGTTGTGAGGTGGCTCCATCCCTCGCCCAGCCCAGTTGGAGAGCCTCCCAGCGAGCTGAGCAACCGGCAGACGAGGCTACTTCTCTGGCAAGGCCATGGAAGGACATGCCGGCTTGGACCCCCGGGGAAAGGGTTCGGACACTCACCAGGCTCTTGGAAGGCAGCCTGCAGCTCCCATCGGCCCGGCCCAGCGAGGGTTGTCCCTGGGGACAGGTCCTGGGCATTGCTTGTCAGCGTGACCCGCCCAGTCCTTGTGGAAGGAAGGGTTCTCATCCCTGCCCCCTGGAAGGGGCTGCAGGATCGTGGGGAGGGCTCCGGGCTTTCCGGCCATCCTCTCTGAGCGCTGACCTCGCCAAGGTCTGGGGCAGCATCAGACACGGCGCTGCTTGAGGGTGGCTTTCGAGGGAGACCCTCCTCTTCTCCCAAAGGAGCTTTTGGCCACCGGCCCATGGCTCACCCAAGGCCGCCCCCGCTGAGCCAGCGCCTGTGACTTCGTGCTGGCTCGGGCAGGGCAGGTCCCCACCCTGGGACAGGATTTTCTCCCTCTCTTTATAGTTATCACTGAGAGCCCCTCGTCTTGCTGGGAAGTGAGGCCCTGCTCAGAGGAGAGGGCTCACTGCTGGGGACGTGTCTGGGATCCTGCACTCTGTGGGCCGGAGCTGGTGGCCTCGTGACACCCTGTGAGCCAGGGGGAGTTTTCTCTCCTCAATCTCCATTTTCCTACCTTAAAGGTGGCTGCAGGTGGCAGCTGGCCTGGATGGCAGGTTCCAGGCTCCTTGGGCCCTGGCATGAAGCCGTTCCTCGAGGGAAACCCTGCCCAGGAAGAAGAGCAGGCTGTGCAGCAGACACACTAGGGCAGCCGGCTGCAGTGGGGTCGCCTGGCTGCACTGGGGTCACCTGGCTGCACTGGGGCCACCTGGCTGTGATGGGGTCACCAGGCTGCGGTGGGGTCACCGGGCTGCACTGGGGTCACCGGGCTGCAGTGGGGTCACCTGGCTGCACTGGGGCCACCTGGCTGCGATGGGGTCACCAGGCTGCGGTGGGGTCACCAGGCTGCGGTGGGGTCGCCGGGCTGCGGTGGGGTCGCCTGGCTGCCCTGGGGTCGCCTGGCTGCACTGGGGCCACCTGGCTGCAGTGGGGTCGCCTGGCTGCCCTGGGGTCGCCTGGCTACACTGGGGTCACCAGGCTGCAGTGGGGTCACCGGGCTGCAATGGAGATGGCTGACCCACTGCCGACGGTGCCGAGTGCCCTCCTGGTGACTTTGCTTTGAAGGAGTATATGAGGTGACATTCGTAAAAGCAGAAAATAAATGTGGTTATTATTTTAGAGTAATTCTATGACCTGACCCTGAGCACAGAGGGAAGAAATAAAAGATATTAAGATGTGGCGTATCCCCTAAAGAAGCCTACAACTGGACTGGGGACGTATCTATGCTCACAAAACAAGAGCAGGCAGCACATAAAGGGAGCACAAAGGCATATTTTAAGGGAATGAAACCCTGAATGTCTACCTGGGGAGTTAGGGGGGCCCTGGCTGAGGGGAGGGGTCCTGCCACAAGGGGGCCGAGGCTGGAGCCCTGGGGGGAGATGGGCCTGCAGTGGGGGAGGCTGCCGGACCCAGGGGTCTACGGTCAGGAGATGGGCCGGGCGTCTGGCTGCAAATGCACATTATCCCTTACGATCCGGGGGGCAGCTCCGGGGGGCAGCTCCAGGGGATCTGCCTGCTGGGACGCCCACTGGCTCTGGGCCGGGCACCCTGTTTTCTTCCAGTTTCTCCCTGTGGACTGGGCAGGCCTGTCCGGTGGCCCACCCTCCACTGTGTATCGGGAGCAGATAACCGTTGTCGGGGCTTCACCGGCCCTGGCGGAGGGGACCCCTGCGCTGGGTGTTTCACACCTGGTATAGGTGCTGTCGATGACGAGCGTTGGGATTTTTGGCTCTATTTGTTCTGATTCTATTTAGAGGGCATTTTGACTTAACGATGCTGGGATGGGTTAAGACTCTTGGGGTGTTGAGATGGGGTATTTTGCACCCAGGAATTTGGGGGGAGGGCAGAGGACAGACCATTATGGGTTGAAGTGTGTCTCCCCAAACAGATGTGTTGACGCCCCACCCCCCAGGATGTGTGTTTATTGGGAATGGGTGTTGCAGGTGGAATCCGGTAATGCGGGGTCGTCTGGGAGTAGGGCCTCCCCCAAACACTGGGGTCCCTCGGAGAGGAGGAGAGAACAGAGAGAAGAGGCCGTGGGCTGACAGGACGGAGACGGGTGGGGCGGCCATGTCCGGGGGCTGGACCGTGGCCTTTATTTTATGCTCCGTCCCCTCTCCCCGCCGGTCTGTGGGCCTTGGGGGAGCAGCCCCAGGAGACGAAGGCAGAGGAGCTCTCCGAGGGGTACATGTGTGCTGGATATTAGGAACCCGTGGGACACAAGGACATCCATATAGTAAGAGATTTGTTTTAAGGAGTTGGATCCTGTGATCGTGGCCGGCTGGGAAGGCGGCAGGATTTCCATTGAACAGCCGGACACTTCCTCCGCGCTGGCCGAGGCGGCCCCGTCCCCCTGCGCTCTGAGCCCACTCTCCCCTCTCCCACCACCCGTGCCCCTCCCCGGCCCCTCTGGTGGGGCTGCTGGGGGCTCCTCTACCCAGGGCCACCCCCGCCCGTCCCCGGCAGGGTTGACCCAGGCCACCAGGGACAGGGCAGAGCTGAGGGTCTCTCTCCGGTGCCAGTGGACGTGTCTGGGCTGGGGTCTGCCAGCTGCTGAAGGTTTCTGTCCCCCATGGCTGCCCCACAACTTACCGAGGGGGCGAGTGGCAGGGACCCCTCTGGGGTCTGTCCGCAGCCACCCGGGTCAGCGCCGGGCCTCTGGGGTGCGCACAGGCCAGGCTGACCGAGGTCCGCGCTGGGGAAACGGGCCGGACTCCACCTCCACCCACTGCACGGGTCCCCCGGGACACTTGGCCTTGCCTGCGGGGTTTCGGGAGAAGCTCGCTCTCCAGGGGGCCGCTCTCGGGCGACGGGCGGCTCCGGATGGAGAGGGCAGCATGGGCCCCTCCCTGTGTCCTCGCTTCGCTGTTGTGGCTCCTGGGGCCCGGGGCATGGAGGGGCTTGGCCTCTGGGGGCAGGAGGACGAGGCCCAGGGAGGAGAGTCACCCCGGGTCGCCCGCCTCGTGGGAGCAGAGGTCGGATTCAGGTGACAGTGGTGCCGACTCCAGTCATGCCCCACAGCCGCTCCGGACCCTCCCCAGGACGGGGCTCCGAGTGACGGGGACAGAAGGGCCCCTCCAGGATGGCACGATGGCCGAGGATGCGCTGATGCTCTTCTGTAAGAACTTCCGTGCCCGTCCTCGCAGGCTGCTCTCGCTTGACCGTGAGCTGGGCACCATCCCATTTGTTTACCAGTGGGGACACCGGGGCCCCGAGAGGCTCTGAGATCTACCCAAGGCTTCATCGAAAACACGGCTGAGTCCAATTTTACACCCAGCCTGTGTGCTGCCTCTTGCCCGACCAGCCCAGGATGGGAGGACGGAGACTTGCAGGTGCCCCGGCCGGACGGACAGCAGAGCGCGGCTGTCGGGCTGCAGAGTGCCACAGGGTGGGCCCTGGGCAGGGGCGATTTGCAGGTGAGGTGGGTTGTCCGTGCACCCCCTGCCCTCCAGGGGACAGCACCCCACCGCTGCCTCAGGTCAGAGTCCGGCCGGCTCCACACAGGGCTCCGTCAGGGTCCCCGGATGAAGGGCTGGTGCACACCAAATGCCACAACCACCCTCTTGGGAGACGCGGTGGATGTCACGCTGCTGTAGCCCACTGGCAATCTGCCCAAGGCTCTTTTCCCAGGCCTTGGGAACCCTGGAAAGTGGCGTCCTATGGATAACTGTCCCCTGTGGCATGTGGGGAAACTGAGGACCGGCAGCTCCAGTTAGGAAATGAAGGAACAAGACCCCATCACCATGACGCCATTCTCCTCCCAGATCCAGGTCAGGAACATGTGGACCCTGCCCCCGTGAAGTTAGGGGGGCCCAGGACTGGCTTCTATGAACTGGGAGCAGAAAAGCTGGCTGCCACATCCATGTAGAAGCTTCTAGAGGCCCTTCTCCATGCCCCTCCCCGGACCACAGTGCACGAGGACACAGGTGCAGTGGAGCCTCCCTTGCAGTGCCGTCCCCCCAGCCCTGAGCGGCCACCTCCCCGTGGTCGGCCCTGGGGCGTGGGGGTGCTTGTTATGCAGCTTGACTTAGCCCAGCCTGACAGACACACCTGGACTTCGGCTGGAACGGGAGGTGTGCGGAGATCCTCTTCAGTTTCATGAACCTTGGGGGTCAGTGAAGCTCTTTTGTTTTTCCTTTAGCTTCACCGATTCCGTGTTTTCCTGGAAGATCTGGAACGGTGACCCTCAGGGGGCCTTGAGGTGGTGCAGGCAGCTCCGAAGCCCACCCAGGCACGCTCTTGGATTGCTTGACCCCCTCCACCCCCACATGCTCTTGTTTCTTCTCAGCAAGAAGCACAAGGAAGGTGGTGGGGCCCTCTCTTGGCCCGTGTCCTGTCTGTGCGCTAGGCTGCAGAACCCCAAAGGGGGCTCCCCAGGCCTGTCTCAGGAAGGGGTGGGGGCTGGGTCCTTCACGATGTGGGCACTGAGGGCCCCTGGAGAGGGAAGAGCCGAGCCGGAGACCCCATGGTAACTGCTGGGCTGTCTCTTCTGTCCACGGCGACGCAGCGCTAGCCTGCCCTGGCCGTCAGAGCCCACCACCCTGCCCCGCTCCCCCGGCCCGAGAGCTTAGAAAGAGCAGCTGGGAACTGACACGTCTGGGCTTCTCCCACTACCTGCACCGTTCCGTGGTGGTCTCCAAAGAGTTCTCGGGAAAGGGGTGCTGTGGGTGCAGGTGTCCTTCGGTGGCCCCCAGGACGTGAGTGGGCCCCTGCTCCCGTGTCCTGGGCCCTGGGTGGGGCCGGGCCCCACGAACCGGGGACAGGGTGAATGGGCATGGCCGGCAGCACCCACTGCTGCCTGGACACCCACTACAGGGCTGCACAGCCCCGGGAGAGGAAGGAAGTAGAGCGAGACCAAGGGGCGGACAGACACAGCACAGCCTGGGCCACAGGGGTGGGTGGGACAGAGACCCCCGCGCCCCCCTGCTGTGAGATCTGTCCACAGCCTGGTGCCAGGCTGCAGGGCCTTCCTCGCAGGCCCGGGGAGGCCAACAGTCGGCTCAGATCTCACGAGCATCCTTGTGCCTGCAAGGGCTGGCGATGCCGGCTGAGCCACGGAGGGGGAACACAGAGGGGGGCCACGGAGAATGGCCATGGAGGGGGGCTGTGGAGGGGGCCGTGGAGGAGGGCCGTGTGGCTGCACGGCCCCCAAGCCCAGCTGGAGAACATGCGAGTGTCCCCGTGTCCCCTCCCCGGCAGCCACAGCAGCTACAGCCCCTCTCCCGGGACACCGCGGCCAGGGAAGAGAAGCCATTCTTATCAAAGGATTTTTTCTTTATTTTCATAATTTAGCTGAATAAACACAAAATTGAATATTGTAAAACAGGAAAAAAAAATGCTGTAACATCTTAAATCTGCCAGTCTCTGCCCGCGAAGGTGTCTACACTGTCTTCCAAAAGAAACAGGTGAGGGGAGGGGTAGGCGGGGACAGGCGACCCTCCCAGGGACCCCCGCCATGCTCCCCCAAACCTGCCCGACCCCACCGCCTCTGTGATGAAAACCCCACATCTCAGCCGTTTCTTGACTCAAGGATATAATCACATCTAAATTTGTGGTGCCTGAAATCGGTAAATTAAATACTCATGAATATTGGAACGGGTCTTAAATAAACGGATTTTCTTTCCTATCTTTAGCCTATGGTTCTAGAACGGTGTCTCTATAGTTACTTATTTTTTTGCTGTTTTTACTTCAGTAGCGCAGAACTAGCATAATATTCGTGTTAATTGGACTCTTAGGTAGTATACTTCAGCGGAAATCCGTGAAATGCAAGGACCTGGAGCACGTCTGCCGGGGAAGATCCTAGCTGCCCCTCCCGGGCCGTCTCCTGTGACCTGCAGGGCAGGTGGGGGGCCCGGGCACCAGCCCCCCAGCTCGCCCCCTCGCCGCCTTCTCCTCTGCGTCCACTGCTGATGAGAAGACGGAGGACTCTGAGAATGGGGGTAATGCCCATCTGGGAAGAAGAAATCAGCTGCGAATTGCCCTTAAGATCTGCGGATGTGAAAGGGGCTAAGAAAAGGGGGTGCCGACTGGAAGAGGGGGGGCAAGTCACTGTACACTCAGTCTGTACTGATACATAGACCGCAGGGGATTCACCACGGAACCGAAACCAAAGGCGAGCTGGGCCGGCCCCCCGCTGACCGCTGCACCCCCAGGCCCGGGGGCTCACTGCCATCCCCCACCCCACGCCCCCGACCGCCCCCCAAGGTCATCGGGAGCCCGGGGGGGACGCGGGCTGGCGCTGCCACAGCCATGGTTAAATAGGTATTTCTACAAATATACAACATATAAAAACTGTTAAATATATAACTTTAGGCTTTGCAAAATACATTTAATGATCTCTTTCAAACAAGTGTTACTTCAGTTTTCTTTAATTTGCTTTCTGGAGCTAAATGGTGTGTCGGATGAGACAGCGGTCACGGGGACCCCACATGCTCTTGGCAAATACTGGATTATCCAACTATCAAAAATGGAACCGGAGAAGAGGCATGTTGAACTGGTTAAAACAGAAGATGGGTTTAGTATGACAGAGCTGGTCTAGGTACAGGGGCGTGGGCTGCGCAGTCTCTACGCGGAGGGGCGTGTGGCCGGGGGGCACATGCCCGGCGGCTCCTGCCCGGCCCCGCATCCACGTCGCTCCGGCCCGCGCTGCTCCTTCCACTCCTTCCAGGCGGTGCCACGGTGTCTGTGGGGCAAGGGCCTCGGCCGGGGCCCGGCATGTCGCGGCCACCGTGCTCCCCATGCCCGCCCCGCGGTGGAACCCAGGGAACCGGGACGGCGGGGGCTGCGTCCACGTTAAAATAGATTTTGCTCTTTGGTCTATCGAATATACTGAAGGTATAAGAAAATAAAAGCGATTCGGACAGTCTGGGGCACCGGGAGAGGCTGGCGTCCGTGCCCGGGCGTCCTCCCGCCGGCCGGCGTCTCCCCGAGGCTGCTGGACAGCGGGTTCTCCGTGGCGCACGTGGCCCTCGCTGAGTCCACAGATGCGTATTGCTGAGGCCCGGCCACTGCCCCCCACCTCCGGGCCTCAGTCCGGGGCCCCCGGGGGTGGCCGGATGCTGGGGCACGGGGCTGTCCGTGGTGGGCTATGGAGAGACCGAGGGCGGGAGAACACGGAGGACGGGGCGTCCACGGAGGGCAAGGCGGGCAGCAGAGGCCCGGGCGCTCCACGGAGCCCAGGCTGCTCCCGGGGGCCCCTCTCGGGCTGCGTTCGTCAGGAGACCTGGGGGGCAAAGAGAAGAGGGTCGTCAGCCTCCCCCTGCAACTGGAGCCCAGCCTGTGGTCCCATCTTTTCTGGTAGCCCTCGGAAATGCCATTTGTTCTCTCCGCGGGCTCCTGGGTGCCCACTGCCTTTCAGGACCCCCCAGCAGGTGAGTGGGGACCCCAGTTGGGACAGGAGAGTGGGACGCGAAGAAGGGGCCTCCCCAGTCACATGGCGGAGGTGGGACGCCAGGCTGGGGAGGGGTCATCCCTGGAGGGCCCCGGGAGGCACAGGACCCCCAGCTCGGCCCCCCTCAGGCCCCCTGCCTCTGCTCTCCACTCGGTCCTTCTCCCGCACCCCCTGCCCACGTCACAGGCACCCCCAGCCCACCGCAGGCTGGCCCCTGCCCCTACCCGTGGCCATTTCCACCCCAGGCCCCTCGGCAGGGGGCCTCCCTGCCTGTCCCACCTGGAGTCGCCCTCCGGCCGGCCCCAGGGTGACCGATTTATCGTCTTGCTCGCTGTCTGCCGCCTGCCCAGGGGAGGCCAGTGACCAGGGCCCCGTGAACCGGCCCGGTGGCAGGTGGAGGGAGGGTGGCAGTCGCCCGGGTCCCCGAGCTGCCCCGGACGAGGCTCCTCTGCGCCAGTCCTCGAGGGCTCCAAGGAGCAGCTCCTGGAAACCAGGGCTCCCCAGACCCCGCATGGATGCAGATGCACCTCAAACAGTGCAACCCCGAGCCCCGTGTGCAGCAGGGGGCCCAGCCCTGCCTGTGGGGTGGAATCCATGGGGTTCGGCTGACACAGCCCAGGGCAGGCTGGCACCTGGGGAGCGGCGCCCCGTGGGGGAACCAGGGCAGCCTCGGGCCAGCCCTGCAAAGGCCACCTGGAGTCCCTTAATCGCCACGAGCCTGGGAATGGCCGGACACGTGGAGCTGTCACTCCAGACAGCTGTGTGCTCCCCAGACCTTCCACCAGAGTGCACCCCACCCTGCAGACGCCAGGCCTGGGTGGCCGTGGGCATGTGCGTGCAGGTGGTGAGCGATGCCGCTGAGAAGCTGGGTGGGCACACGGCCGCCCCACGCTGTTTGTGCAGCATGACGTGGTAAAGCAGACCGAACCGGGGGTCACAGGGGGGCGTGGGCACCACTGCGGTGACCTCTGCGGGGTCAGTGACTCGCCACCTGCCCAGGGAGCCCCTCGCCTGCCCTCCTGGCACCACCCACCAGGTGTGACCCCTCACCTGCAGGCCGCCTGCTTGTGGTCAGAGTCCTGTCTCTTTCTTTTCTTGTTAATTTTAAAACTCCCACATTCATACACAGTCTTCAGGCAGCAAGCAACAATCCCCCCCACCACCACGCTGTGGCACCCTGGAGTCTACTTCCTGCCTACAGATGTCCTATTTCTAGACGGTTCTTTCAGTGGAATCACACAGGGATTCTCTGCATACCCCTGGCTTCTCACCCGTGGTGTAGCAAGCACCCGAACTTCATGGCCTTTATGGGGAATAATCTTCTGTTGCGTGCTTGCACCCCATTTTGTTTACCCGTTCAACAGTGGACATTTGGGTTGTGTCCAGCTTTTGGCTCTGGTGAATATGTGCTATGAACGGTGCAGGTAGCTGTTTGAGACCTTGCTTTCACTCCCTTTGGGGATATCCTTGGAAGTGGGGTTGCCGGCTCAAATGGCCATTCAGTGTTTAACTTTTTGAGAATCCGCCATCTTGCTTTCCACAGTGGCTACACCACCTTTCTTTCCCACCAGCAGTGCGCTGGACTCACTTCCCTACCTCCTCGCCAGCACTTACGTTTGGAGTTTTAAACTCCGGCCATCTCAAGGGGGTGTGGAGGGTGAGGCTGGCGTCTCCTTGGTGGCTAATGACGTTGACCATCTTTCAGGCTGGAGTCCTGAACCAAAGGCTGCTTCCCTTCCTTGAACCCCGAGGAATTTCCCCTTAAGGCCCTCAGGGTGCCAGGGTGAGCCGGCCCGGCCCCCGACCGCTGCCCCCACGCGGGACCCCAGCGCAGGCCTTCTCGGGGCTCCCTCCGAAAGCCCATAGTCAAGGGTGGGAAGTTTCCGGAGCTGCAGCCCTGAGCCAGGCCCCAGCCCCCAGCCCTGAGGGAACAGTGTGCCCAGCTCGACACACCCCGGGAAAGGGCACCCCCAGGCCGGGCTGCTGCTTATGATCCCAGCGGCTGAGCCACCAGAAGCTGTGTTTTCCATGGACATGACTTAATTGCAAAGGACATAAACCATTTCCATACTGTGCAAAGAGAGTGCAGACTTCTGCCACAGAAATGTTATTTGGCAGCATCTGCTTGCAAGGAAAACTTATTGTTTTAATTACCAGAGATTCACTCTGTCCTGGTGGGGGAAGGGGCTGCTCAATTGCAGTTCTTTAGCAACGGTGTCTGCACTGGCACTTTCTAGAAAGGAACGGTGAGGCGGGTCTGGAAACAACCTGGGTCTCCGTGTCCATAGTACAGTCTCAGGCTCGCTGGGCCCCTCCCGTGCTCAGTGGGTTGGGTGGCTGCCTACCCCCCGTGACTGGCCCAAATTCCCTGCCAGCTCCCCAGGCTCTGTGCACCCCTGCCCTTGCTCCCCGATACTCAGCCACATGCACTGCTCCGGACACCCCTTTCCTCCAACTAAAGCGTCCCGCTCTTCAGGGCCCACACTGAGCTCACCAGCTCACCCGTGGGGCATGTGGCAGACACTCTAGGAGCATTGCACGCCCATCTGACTGTGTTTAATGGTGCACGGTTGGACACTGACCAAGCCCCCGGGGAGAGCTGGACGGCAACATGCGCAGCCTCATGTCCACGGGGTCTGGGAGCAGTGAAGGGTGAACACCCTGGAGCCAGCCTCTCCTGACTGCTCCATCAGGCTTCTTGGGGTCCAGGCCTGGGACCCCCCCCCCTTTGTGCCCTGACCAGCTCTGTGTCCTCCACTGGGTCTTGGCTGAGGGATCCCAACCCTCTCTCCCTGGCCTTCCCAACTCTGGCAAATGCCACCATCGACTCTATGCTCCACCCCGAAAGCCGGAGTCACTGGGGACTCTTGCAGCGCCCGTCCTTCACCTCCCACTCACCACACCCACAATGGGGTCCAGGTGTCCTGCTGTCCCCGGGTCCCCTGCACACTGCCCTGGCCCAGGCTCCATCCGAGTCCGTCTGAGTCCCGCTGGCCCGGCCTGCAGGCTGCTGTGGACACGCACTCCTTTGCCCCAAAGCAGTAGGCAAGAAAGGAGTGATTGACTTTACTTCTGCTATTAATAAACATTTATAAATTCTTATTGGTAGAAAAATTGGGATGCAAAGAAGAGTCTAAAGAGAAAACAAAAATTCACCCACAATTCCATTTCCAAAGACGGGTATTTAAAAAATCTTAATGTATTTCCTTTTACATTTTTTAATAATGCATATACACAAGACCATGGCTGCAGTTTACTTAAACTTTTGCATTCTGTTTCACTTAAGAGTGTGTCGTGACATTTTCCATGGAAATCAGAAAGTCTTGGAAAGTGAGCGTGTTCACGGTGCCCAGCACCCACGGCGTGGATTTGTGTGGCTGTGACATCGTCCGACGGGCCTCCAGCGTTGCGCGGGCAGGGCAGGTGCCCCTGGCCTCCGTCTCGTAAATGCCGCGTGTCCCCAGAGGCGGAGCCAGTGGGCCCAGGCATTTGCCCCATTTTGCCAGGGTGGACCCTGCAGGCCACAGCATGTCACACGTCCCCCAACAGGGCCGGGCGCTTGGCCAGCACCACCACCGTCATGGGCCACCGAGATGTCAAATCAGTGGTCACTGGATGGAAAATGACAGCATTTGACTTGGTTCCACCTTCCCTTTTTGGCTTTTGAAGACTAGAGAAGTAATTTTCAAATGTGTTTGCTGATCATTGATAAACGCTCCCTGTTCTCTGTTGGCTCATCTTGTTGGACTCTGTGTCTTCATCTTAATTTGGATGAGTGTGTGTGCACTCATGTTTACACGTACCACGGTGTGTGCGAGTCGCTGAGGGTCCCTCGGCATAATTACTGTGCATCTGTTTCCCAGCTTGGTCCATCTTTGCTTCTATTTCTCTGATATGTGATATGCTGGTGTTCTCCTTTTCAGCTGGTGAATGTGGGTTCTCCCCGTGACCTTCCACCACAGCTGAAGGGAGTGCTGGTCCCAGTACCTGCTCCAGTCGCTCCACTAGTTAGGGTGTTTCAGCATTTAATCCACATCCAGCGGGAAGGTGTGTGCACCGGAGCAGGGCCGGCCGGCGGCGTTTCCTGTCCCGGGACGTGGGCGCATGGCGAGTGTCGCCGTGGTGCGGTGGGCGAGCACGTGGCCTGAGCGCAGGTGTCCAGACGCTGCTCCTCGCCCCCCAGCACCATGTGGGCACACAGGAGACGGAGGGTCTGTCTGTCTTGCCCGGCCTGCATTTTCACACCTCTCAGCTCACTCACAAGGTGCCCACTATTGCGAGACGCCCGGGTGTCGGCAACGGGCAGCGCCATGAGCTCATGTTCCAGTGAGATCTTGCTCCTCTGCAGGTGACAGGGTCAGGCCTGCAGTCCCGGGGGGAGAGGGCACCCGTCCCAGGCTCCAGAGGCCTCTCCTGCTTCTGTCCTAGCAGGCCTCAGGGCAAGCCCGGACCACTCCTTTCTCAGGCAGTGACAGTCACCACCACACGGCTACCACCGGGAGAAGGTGTCACGTGGGCCTTTTGACAGGCAGCAGCTTCTGCTGATGGCCACGAGCTCGGATGCCCTGGGACAAGCGTGGTGAGTGCACAGGCACCCAGACAGCTCTCCCTGGGCACGGGCCCCAAGGGGCTGGCGGGCAGGGGGCTCTGACGTCCCACTCCCACTGCAGGCCCCACGTGCAAACAAGCCACTGTTTATCCAACCACTTGGCCTCGCATGGCATCTCCCCGGCCACAGCCAACCAGGGCTCCCCGAACAGTAGGCCTCGGTTGCAGGCTCACTCCTGTGGCCGATGTGTGTGTGGAATGCAATCCACGGACGCCACGGAAAACCACCAGCGAGAGGCAGCTGACCGCAGGCCCTGCTGGGCCCGACTCGTGGTAGTTGTCCGAGATACAACTGAGTGAATTCTAAGACCTAGGCCACGTGTGCAAAGGCCAGGGCACAGCCCATGCATCTAAAATCACGCAGTGGCACACATGGGTAGCTGGTGTTATACGACCAGGATCAATGAAAAGGCCACTGGTAATCGCCCTGTTGGCGTCAGTGGAGAGGGTCAGCTCCACAACACGTCCAGTGGGGGACCGAGCGTGCCAGAGACGGGGACCAAACTCTCCTCACCACCACCCAGGGCTGCGGCTAGAACTGAGAGGAAGAGGCCTGTGGAACTTCTCGGTGAACCCCAGGGCACGGCACAGACGAGACTCACATTATTAGAGTAACAGAGCACTGAGGAAAGGAAGGCTGCTGCAGAGCAACCCTGTCCAGGTCCTAGGGGCCGAGGGAGGCTGTGGGGAGGCGAGGGGCGGGCGCCTGGGCACCAGCTGCGGCCCCACGCCAGCCCCGGCGGGCTGCTGCCATGGCCCCCCAGCCCGTCCTCCAGGCCCAGACGCGTGCCGGCCGCCCCTCCCTGCTCCCCACACCACACTGCTCCGTCCCATTGCCCCCCGGTCAGCCTCACCCTAGGGCCAGCAAAGAACCATGCTCGGTGGACACGGCCCCCAAACCCTGAGCCTGCACCATCGAAACAGCATCCCCCCAGGTGCAGGGCTCTGGCCGTGTCCTCGGACCCTCAGGTCCCTGAGAACTAGGGGCTGCACTGTCCTCCTCACGTGCTCAGGGACGGCTCCTTCCCAGCAGCCCAGGATGGCTGTTCCAGGAGCCGAGCCAGACCGACGCCACTGCCCTTCGCGATCTGGAAGGTTCCACGGTGAGCTTGCCTCTGAAAGAGCACTCAGCACGTGTAATAAAAAACATCACCAGCAAGCAAACGCCAGCCTTCATTAAGTATAACCATTCGGAATAATTAGCAAGGAAAATCCCCTAGAACTCATCAAAACAGCACGTGATCCTCCAAGCAGGATGAAGTATCGCGGATCACAAAGTGGCTCTTACCATTTTAGAGGCTTTGAGGAAGGCAGTGAGGTTGGCTGACGAATCTATAGATGGAATCATTCATTCATCCATCAAATATTTATCGATCTATTGTAAACACAGCACCTCACTGAGAATTCTGGTCCCGGAGCTGCGTGACAATAAACCCCTGCCGTGTTGAGCCAGACAGCTGGTGGTGCTTTGTCACGACAACCCCGGGACCCAGAGACACCCCTCAAAATGCCTGCACTCAGTGGGGTGGGGGCTGGGAGCCCCTACAGGGACCCCGTGGGGCTGGATTTGGCGTGTCACAGCTCAGGAATAGCACCTCCCTTCCCCCCATCCTGGGGTTCTTGTCTCCTTAATTAAAAAAAACAAAAACTCAGTTTAATTTCACGAGTTTAGCATAAGGTAGAGAATGTAGGCTACCTGTCATATTTTATGAGACAAACTGTAGCATTCTAAATGCAAAATGAAGACGAAAATCATGGTGATCTGTTAGCCTTTTCCAGTGTCTAGAGACCCGTGCCGGCCCCCGGCCCCTCTGCGCCTTCCGCGCCCTGGCCCAGTTCCTCTCCGACTCCGCTCCCGCCAAGTGACTTCTGTTGCTGGCACCAGGAGGCTCTGACCCCCAGCCCCTTCTGGGGACCCGAGTGTGATGTCACAACACCCCAGGACTCCAAGTGCAACATGTGGCTGCTCCACGCCACCCTGAGGCTGCTGGACTGCACGGAGGGGAGGCCCCCATGGCCATCACAGGCTCCTGCCCCCTGAGGAAGCCACCCAGGGCCCAGGGCCACGGCCTGAACCCTGCAAGCAGGCGTGTGCCTCCTCCCCTTGGTGCGGCCGCCAGGGTGGGGGCGGTCCTGGGCAGGGGCACGCACAGAGGGCTCTGCTGGGGGCTCAGGCCCTGACCAGGAACTTCTGGGGGTTTAGCCCAGGAGGATGGCGCTGGGGCTGGGGCCAGACCCCCCAGCTGCAGTCCTGGGGGGGACTGTGTGGTCTCCCTGGGCCCAGCACCCCCATTTAAGGAGACCCTCCCAGAAGCAGCCATTCAGGGTGGGGCAGTGAAGGGGGCCGGCCATGGCTCTGAGGGTCCCCTCCACCCCCCACTGCCCTGATGTGACTCTGCAGAGGATGAGATGTCTTTGGGGTGCTGTTCCCCGGCAGGTGATGGCCCGTGGTCCAGGAGTGGGGGAGCCGACCAGTTCTGGTGTCAGATCCACGGGCCGAGGGATGGAATCCCAGCAGCTGGCTCGGGACACCTCAGCCCTGAGGGAAGGCCCCCCCCGTCCAGCCTGTTCCTTCACTCCATGAGAGTCCAGGAATTTGGGGGTCCCATGGGGACTCCAGAGCCAACCTTGCTCCCTGGTGTCTGAGTTCCTCGGGTCAGGCGCATGGGGTGTTGGGGACTTGGCCAACTGCCCCCTGCACACAGGCTCCCGCACCCCCATTGCCAGTGCACCCCGTTTCCTCACGTACCCTCTCCTCTTGCCACTGCACCATGTGCCCTTCATAGAATGGGCCATGGTTTGTGGCCGCGTCTCCTCATTGCCTTGACAACCCCCCTAGTCCCGGAGCCCCCAGGGGTGGGCTGTCCAGCCCTGCACACTCCTTGTGTCCCCGGAGAGCTCCTGGGTGCTGGCCATGGGCAGACCACGAGCCACGGTGCGGCCAGGTGCGGGAATGAGCCGCCCGCAGAAGGCGACCCCGGCCGAGCGAGTGCAGGGCCCCGGCACAGCCCAGCGCCGACCAGCACAGGCCGGGCCAGCTGCCACCTCTCTGACTGGCCCTGCCCTGCACCATGGCGGACTGTTCCGGGTGCCTCCAAGCTTCCTGCAGGAGGGCGGAAGGGACGAAACTTATGTTAGCAGGTAACTCAGATGGCCCAGGGAGCCGGGGGCTCTTCCCAGCCCCCGAGGGGGGTTGCATTCTGGTCCTCCTGCTGAGAGATGCTCTGGAAGCATCTCCACCCCGGGAGGTGAGGGGCACCTCGAGCCAGGTGGGAGAGGGCTGACCAGAGCCCCAGGGCCCGTCCCGGGAGGGAGGCTGGACGAATGGCCTCTGCACAGCCTCCTGGCCTCGCCTCCCTGCTGTGGACGCACAAAGGCCCCTGAGCAGCTGCGGGGCCCTTCCAGGCAGATCCGTGCAGATCTGAGGGAAACGAGCCGTCTGTGTCCTGGCAAGGCAGCCCGTCCTGAGAAAGGCCTGTGGCAGGGTCGGCCACCGGGGTGGCGGCGGCGGCTGGGCAGTGACTGCTTCCCTCCGGGAGCAAGGCTCGCCCCGCCCCACCCGCGCCGCCCCCGCCATCGTCCAGCCTGCCCCGTGGCTTGGGGGTGGACGTGTCCACTTTGCCATCCTCAGCGTCGGGGCCTGGCCCCTCCGACCAGCTTCTACAGTCAAGACGCCATGGTCTGTCCTTTTATTAAGAGAAACCCTAGGCCGTCTCCCCTTTCCAGCGCTTTCCACAAGGCGAACCTCTCGCTGAGCTAACCGAGGACAAGTGAGCGAGGGAGGGTGGCGAGAGCTCAGTCACTCCCTCGGGGGCTGCAGTGTTGGCTCCATGGAGGGGTCGTGTGCCAGCCGAGGGGCTGCAGGAAGGTGCATTTATTTGTGGCTAATCAGTCGATGCCCCTGTTACGGGTTGAACGGGGCCCCTGGCCAGGCACCCCAGGACTCGGGATGCGAGCGTGTTTGGAAACGGTGCTGTTTCCGACGGAACTGGGCCAGTGAGGACGAGGTCGCCAGGAGAGGCTGGGACCGGATCCCGCTCCTCAGGTGCCCTTGCGGAGGGGAGGAGGCAGTGCCCCCGGGCTACGGCGGCTGCAGGTGGCAGGGCACAGACACCGCGTGAGGGGCCAGCTCTGCCAGCAGCTGAGCGAGCAGCCGCCGTCCTCCCCGCGGGCTCCAGGGGGAGCGTGGCCCGGGCGGCACCGCGACGTCAGATGGCTGGCTTCCAGAATGGGGGCCCAGGAACCAGGGCACCTCCCTCTCCTGGGGGCTGGGGGGTCTTCTTGACTCTGGATGAGGGAAAATTCATTTCCTTCTTTACAAATGTTTACTCCTCTTTGGCTCACAGCTATGTCTTCGAGGAGAAGTTTCCGGGGAGTCTGAGCCAGTGAGGCGCCGATTTGGGGTGCTTGGTGGAGTTGACCTGCTGCCCCTTTCAGCAGCATGGCCCTGGGCTGCAGTTTGCTATTCTGGTGAGCTGGTATTTTACAGATGAGCTGAGCTCTCCTTTCGTGGGGATGGCACAGACCATTACCAGACCCCACAGTCCTGGATCCATGTTGGATCCGAGCGCAAGCCGGCAGGAGGGAGGTGGTGATACGGAACTTGTGCCATCACAGCAAAATCACCCCCAAGGTTTACGCTCCGAGCAGTGACAAGGTGGGAGTGCCCTGCCGGGGGTCCCGTGATGCCAAATAGCCATCGGGATTGAGGGGAGTGACCGGCGAGTGCAGCCAACTAGATGACAGCCTCAGGTGGGGGACTGACCCCTACGTGCTGCCTCCGAGTGCCAGGGAAGTGACGGGGCATCGGGGGGCTCCCTGACCCCACGCTCTCCTCTGAGGAGGACCCCGCTTTAGGGAACAGTCTCACAGTCCCTCCCGTGCCAGGGGCTGAGTAAGTATCTCATGACCACGAGCTCCTAGGAGGGTAACAGCTGTGCCTACAGGTAACTGTGTGCACATGTGAGTGTGTGTGTGTCAGTGTGAGGAGAGCCTAAACGTGAGTGTACACGTAAGCTATGTGTGATGTGGGTGTGAGTATGTGAGTGCACAAAAGGTGGATTTGAGTGTGATGTGGGTGTGAGCACAGGTGTAAACATCATGTGAGTGGATGTGTGCAAATATCTATGTGAGTGTGGGAGAAGTCTGGGTGTGAGTGGGTGTGTAAAGTGTGAGTATGCAAACCTGTGAGTTGTGTGAGTGTGAGTTCATGTGAGAAGTGGGTGTGTGTGCACATATGGGAGTGTATAAATGCCATGCACGCAAGCATGGATGTGTAAACGTGTTCATATGTGTGTGCGTGTGAGAAGCGCCCGTGCAGTTGTGAGCTGTGTGCGTGTGTGAGTGTGTGCAGTGTGCACTGTGTGTGTCTGTCTACAGGCCGGACCTGGGCTCCCGGCGGGTGTGGGGCCTCTGCATGGTGCCGGGTGCCTGGCCTGGTGTGCCACGGCAGCCCCTCCTGCAGCCCCGGGGAGGGTGGCCGAGCCGACTGGGCTAGTGTCGGTGAGGGCTCGGGGGCCCTGGGGAGCGGAGGAGGCCCCTGGAGGGGGACCCGACCCGCCGACTGGCCTTGGGCAGGGCCCTGCACGGCTGGGCCGGGGGGGAACCGGCTGGTCTCCTGCATCTCCCCGGCGTCCTCTCCTTAGTGGGTCACGGGTTCCAGCCCACCCCCCCTCCAAGCCGTCTGCCCCTGCTGTGGGTGGGGGACTGAGTGGGTCAGGCCCCCTGCTCCGTTTTGGGGGCTTTTTTGGTGGGGGGGAGGCCAGTGATCCAATTCGGGCAGGAGCTCAGGACCAGACGCCGGAACGTCGGGGTGTGTCTCATTTCTCACAGTGGCAGGTTCCCAGGGGGCCCTCAAATGGCCACACCCTCCCCTTTTCCTGCTGGGAGCAGGAGCCACGGGCTCAGATCCAGTGGGTGGGGTGGGGGGCTCTGCCCTGAGCCGGCCTTGCCTGGCCCCCAGGCCCCCCACGGCAGCCCCCAGCTCTGCCCACACCATCGACCCTAAGGTGGGCACGGGGGGGCCTATACGCAGACTCACTGAGTCTCGGCCTCAGAAAATGCTGAGACCACCCCGTGTGCCCCGAGGCATCCTGCCCAGCAGCCACCCCTGGCTCCCCAGGAAAGGGGTGTCCCCCGGAAGGCCCTGGGTACAGCAGCTCACCCGAGGACAGCCCAGTCCAGGGCCAGCCCACCACTCACCCTGGAGGCTGCAGCCCCCTGTGCCGGGTCAGCACGGAGGACGATGCACCCGCTGTCTGCGCCAGCTTGCTCCTGCCCTTCCCCTCCGTGGGGGCTGCAGGAGGCTGAAGGGCCGCCACAGATGCCGAGTTAACGTCCAGCTCTTCTCAGGGCCGGGCTCGCTGGGGACTCTTCCAAAAGGAGCAGAGGCAAGTGCAGGGTCGGGCTTTGTCGTCTCGGGTCCTTCCCCTTTGTCCTGGGCACCTCGTGTGTGGCCCGGCAGCCCCCACTGTGACGCACACATGGCTCCGGCTCCAGGATCCCCACACCGCGGCCTGCTGCCTCCGCTGGCCCAGAAGTGGACCCTGCCTGCATCTGATGGTGATGGTGGGTGATGACGGCCGGCTGAGGGGCACCGCAGACCCCTCCATCCTCCGGTTCCAAGGCAGACACGGTCTTCCAAGGCAGCACCGGAAACGGCACCTGCGACGGCATCTCGGGGTCCCTGTGGGCGGTGGGGCAGCCTCAGCTGCGTGGTCCTGGGGCCGACGATGAAGCCCTGCCACTCCTGTGGCTCACCTCCCTCCAGCCGCTCCCGTCCACCTGCAGGGCCGTCTGCACGGCCGGGACCTCATGCACTGGTCAGCAGGGCTCTCCGTGTCCTGCCAGGCAGCCCGAGCTGGCCGCCGTCCGTCCCAGAGGAGGCCGGGGGACTAAACAGCCACAAATCCACTCTGTCTCTTCATTTGCCTTTCTGGGCATCTCGCATACCTGGGCCCCCACAGTCCAGGGTCCTGGGCGACCGGCTTCTCCTCCTCCACAGGAGGCTCCAGGGCTCAGAACATGCTGCTGTGCGTGTCTGCCCTTCTTCCCTTTCACGGCCGAGTAACATCCCGTCATCTTGACAGCACACGCCGTCCACCCACTCACCGGCCACCCTGAGTCGTGCCGCTCTGAGTGCTCGTGCCCGAGTCCGCGTGGACGTGTGCCCTCACCTCTCCCGGGTCCGCGCCTGGGAGGGAACCGCTGGGCCACGTGGTAACGCCACGCTGAACATTTTGAGGAACCACCAGACGGTTTTCCAAGAAGCCTCAAGTGTATATTTGCAAATCTCTTGACATATACTTCCTGACCACACTTTAAAAAGGTTGACAAATTTTCATTCTTACCAGCATCTTTCAAGAGACCTCAAAAGGAAGTGCAATGAAGTTAGCCACGCGCCCTGCGGAGTGTCGCCTCGCTTGTTTTCAGTTGGCTGCTCTCGCGTGGTGGCTCTTCTGCCAAGAGCTCCTTGGCCGTGTCCAGGTTGTGCTCCGGGAGCCGGCTGTTCTCACGCTTCCTCACTGCCCACCGGGAGCTCTCCACGAGGTGATGGCCTGTGCCCGCACAGCGTGATGCAACCACTCTCCCAGGAGGGTTTGACTTCCAGGGTCTCTGATGCTGGGGTGCACAGGGGTGGGTCCTGGCGAGCACAGGGCCTGGAGTGAGCCTCCTTGGTAAGAGTCTGTGTCTGCTGCAATATAGGATGTTACTCAGCCCGTCTGTGCCTCAGTTTCCCCGTCTGTAACACAGGGCTCAAACAGGGTCATTTCACACAGTGGAGCCAGATGCGCGTCTGCTCTAGGGATTGGCTTCTCAGATGGAATTGATGATCGCAACAGTGTCTTCATCATCCGGCCTCAGTTCTTGGAAATCTGATCAATGCTTTATTAAATCTAACAATGCTGAAAGGAAAGATGATCTTACAACATTTGGCCACTCAGACTCCTTGTGAAAGTACGTGGCCTCTTTCCATTTATTCCAATCTTTTAAGTTTCCATGGAAAAGCTCTGTGATTTCCTTTATACAAGTAACAACTGTTTCTTACTAAAGTTACTTCACATAATTTTATATGCTTTCTGCCATTATTAACAGAGATTCCCCCTCCCATCACTTACACACGTTTATTTCATTTATTTTAATTAAGTCATCACAGTTTCTAAACACATTTGCTCGGGTCTAAGAAAGCCATTGGTTTTGTGCACAGAAGTTCCTCTCTGTGTAAACAGGTCAGCCTCCTCAAGGCTGCGTGCAAACTCACCTATTTTTAAATCCCAAATGACAGTAGAAGTGGCTGTCAATTCTATCTCCCGGGGGCAGGCAGGGTGGGTACATTTTTATCAACCCAGTCAAGGGCCAGAAAGCAACTATTTTAAGCTTTGTTGGCCAGACGGTCCCTTTGGCAAGTACTCAGCTCACTGCAGACACCACGCAAACCAGTGAACATGGTGTGTTCCAAAAAAACTTTATTTAGGAAAACAGATGGTGGCCAGATTTGGCCATGGGACGTGTCTGCTGACTTCCCGGCTGGACCAAAGCTTTCTGGTGTCTGTGGCAACTTTAAAGGTGAAACCAGTGAAGTGTCCATGTTTATCTTACAATTCTCCAACTCATTCAACTCTTTTATTCATCTCAAGGCATTTTGGCAGCTTCTCTGGAGTTTCGGAAGCACGTGGTTACTGCGTCTGTAAGTAGCAATCCTTTTATTTTCCAATATTAAATGTTTATGTGACTGTATGGGCCAGAACTTCTGAAAAGTGACCGACGGCTGTGCTGATGGCAGGCCTCCCGCCTCCGCCTCCAAATGCAGTGCCGTGTTCCACGGCGGGCGCTGGGCTGCAGGCAGGGCACCCCTCCAAGGCAGCCTGGAGGTCTTGTCGTTACTGCTGCTGTGGGTTTATTATTTTTCTGATGAGGGGTAAATGCTGCGTGTGCCTACTTTCTTTTCAGCATCTACTGAAATTCGAATACAGTTTTCATTTCATCGTCTGATATAGTTTCTCATTCCAGCTGTCTTTGAAATACTAGAATGCTTTTTCACTTTTTGCATTCATTCTACTCCATGGTGGCCTTTTTCGTCTTCCTTTAGAGGACTGTGGGAACTGGACGTGCTGGCGTTTCACGTCGGCACTGGGGGCGTCTGTCCCGGTCACCTCTGACCCCAGGGGAGGAACATTCTGGAGGCCGGGGCCTCAGGGGCTCCCGATGGGTGAACCCAGGGTCGGGCCACATCGTAGACAGCGAGGCCTTTGTGGAGAGAAGGGGCTGCCGGGTGCCTTCCTCCCCTGGGGGCCCTCCCGGCCTCGGGGTCCAACCAGTCCCCACGAGAACTGGGCAACCCCCTCCTGCCGCGTGGGCGAGGCACAGGCACCTGGTCACTGAGGATCAGAGAGAGCACGACCGAGGAGCATCTCAGCCTGGTGCTTTTAGCAGACAGCATTAACATTTTCTACTTCTTCAGCTATTTTTGGTATGCTTTTCCCCAGAAAATCACACATTTAATCAGAATTTTCAGGTTCCGTGACCCACATACTAGCTCTGCGTGCACTCTGCAATAATTTGAACCCTCACAGACGCTGTGAGTCTCCTTTATCCTTCCAGATTTGTTTTCTGATTTAAAAACTATTATGCAACAGAGGGAAAGACAGTTTTATATTACTGTCAAAGGTGTAAAGCTGATTTCCAATGCTCTCCATTTTCAGATTCATTGCTATTTCTTTTCATCTTTATTACTTCCTTTCGTCTCTCTTTTATGGGGATGGGTGGCTTTTTCCAAGGCAGGGTCTTTCATTTTGATTCTTTCTGATTTTACAATAAAGGCATTTAAAGATGTGCATATACTCCTGGGCACATCTTTCCCTGTCCCCACAAACATGCCCTGCGTCATTTTCACTACATCCTGAAGGGAAAGGAATACAGCTGGGTGTTGAGTACGCAGTGGCCTCCTCCAATCACTTCTGATATGCTCACTCAGTCCTGAACAACCCTGCGAGGCCACTGTGCTGCCCATTTACTCCCTGGAGAAATTAAGGCAGAGGGAGCGTGGAGGCTGGCTCCGGGTTAGTCAGCTGGTGACCCTGGCATTCTGACTTCAGAGCCGCACTCTGCATCGACCCGCCACGGGACCCTGTGTGCCAAGCCCGCACGCTGTACTGATCCTCTGACCAACAAATTAGCAGAAGGTACTGGCGGCCAGGGCCAATTTTCTTTTGAGATAGTTTTACATGTATTATAAATAGTGGAAAAGAAGGCTGGCAAATTTCTTCTCTTAGTGGGGTTTAATTCATGATTTGGTTTATGGATATCTTTGCAGAGATTTCATAAATGGTACGTATTTAGGAGGAGTTCTTATTTGTAGGCTACAATGGTCAATATTTAGCAACTAATTCAATTTTAGCAATTGGATTATTCAAAACATCTATGTCCTGGTTCCTTTCATTGTTATTTTTGGAGTCGTTTACTTGATCTTAATGCAGACTTGAGAGCTGTTTGCTTTCACAACTAAAATTTGTTTTTCCAGTAATCTTGTTCATTTATACATTGGTTTGCTTCAGATTTACTTATACTATGCTAATCAGTGCATAAAAGTTCCTGCATGTTACTTTCATTACAGTTTGAGCCAGTTATTAATATAAAACTTCATATTGCTCCAATTTAATACAGTTTATCTCTTCATTTCGTTTCAATTGCATTTGTTTGGTGTATCTGATAGGTCTACCCTTAGAAGGCAGCACCCATTTGGCTATTTTCAAAACTCCACCTTATAATCCTTGCCTTTGACTAGAGGAGACTAATTCATTTACATTTATTGTCACCACTGATAAAAAAATTCTGTCATAAACTGTGCGTTCCATGCTGACTTCTGATAATGCTCCTTTTATGGTTTATTTTATCTTACTTTATACATACGTATTCATAATGTTTTACTTCTGCAGTGGTTTAAAAGAAATTACATTGTTATTTTGGTTAGTAGCAACTTTATGCTAATAAAATATACTCAAAGACAAAGTCATTTCTCTAATTTGTCTTATGTTTCCCTCTTTTCTATGAAGAGACATTACCCTTCTCTTACCCTGCTGTTGCCCTCCCCCATCCCTGTGACAGCCTTTGCTAATTTAACCCGATGTTACAAACCAGTCTTTTATTACACAAATATTAATTATAACAATATAAACAGCATATTCCATGCTAGTGGTTTGGATCTTGCATTCAATTTTGTACCCATAGATACAGGAGTTATTTATACCTAGTTCCATTAGCTATGTAAGCTTTTTGCACATGATGTTTCCAATATTCAGTTCTGGATTTCTATCTCCTTCTTAATTGTTTCAGTGCACTTTTTATTCACTTCTTAAGGAAAGGTACCTGGGCCATATACTTTCTAAATCTTTGCATCTAACTTGATTATTCTTTCTGTTCTTGCCATTCTGGTTTTCCCTTGGGGGAATCCACAATTCTTAGGTTAGACAGTCATTGTTTTAGTTTCCCGGCTGCTAAAACAAACACCACACAGGTTGGCCTAACAGCAGGACTCTATTGGCTCTGGGCTTCTGGGGGGAGAAGGTTTGCCTCCCTGCAGGGGCAGTATCCTCTGGCTGACCAGCGATCCATCACTGGGGATCCTGGGCTTTTCTGTCACACGACAATGCACATGGTGGCTTTTTCTAGGTTCTCTTCCAGTTTCTGGCCACTCCCAATGGCTTCTTTTTCTGTTTGTCCAATTCACTTTGCTTGTAAGGACTTGAACCAAACAGGATTAAAGCTCACCCCCATTCAATTTGAGCACCTTAACTAAAAGCCTCTTCAAAGTTCCTATGTACACATCAATTCACATGCACGGGGCCAGAGGCTGGGACCCGAACATGCCTTGTGCCTTTTGTGGGGGAAACAATTCCACCAACCCCCGATATCCATCCTCTGTTCTCCACACTGATCACCTTTTCTCTCTTTGCTTTTACTCTTTGCTTCTTCCGGTGGACCATCTCAGGGTTTTAAGATGCCCAGCACAGCACTGCTCTCATTTTCTGTAGTGACAGTTCTGTCATCTCTAGCTCCCAGCACATTCCAATGGTCCTGCTATATTGTGAGTGTCCTCCTCGTCTGCTCCTATTTCACCCAGCAAGCCTTGGGATCTCTGCTTTCATTTCATCTTCTTCCATTTTGGTACCTTGCTCCTGGGTCATAGCAGTTGGTCTCTTATACTTTGAATCCAACAAGCTGATGCTTTCTAAAAGTCTCATCTGTTTACGACTGAAGAGTCTTTTCAAAGCTAGCTCTGCCCGTAATTCCTTAGGACACAAATCTTTTCCGTAGAGTCTGCTTATGTTTTCACAGGCTCGTGTTTGAGTTTTGGTTTGATGCTCCTTTCCTTCCATTTTAAAGAGGCAGAGGATCAGCCTGGTCTGGAATTTTCCAAAAGGCTCGCTGGGGGGGGGGGGGGGGGCGTGCCCTCAGCCTTCTGCCCAGCGGACACGGGTGTGGGAAATTGCCCCTCCAGGCTGGTGCAGGAGGATGGAGGGCAGAGGTGCTCTCTCTTCAGCGGACGCCGACAGGCTTCCGACTGGTGGCCGTGGCTCCTCCGCAGGGTCCTCTCCCACCCGGGGAGGTCAGGGTTTCTGTCCAATGTGGAGAGCGCTGTGCTCCTTGGGAATAGAGATTGGATGTTGAACGCCGGCTCTCCTGCTAGCTCCTGCCCTGCATAAGAGGCTCTTTCCTGCTAATGATGCCTCTCCAAGTGACACTCACGTTGGCACCCCCCTTCTTGCCGTGCTGCAGGTGGGAGTTGAGCTCGGTGCCCTGCGGAGGCTGTGCTAGACCCACTTTCAAGGCTTAGACCCAGAGACAGGGTGCTCAGCAAAGGCTTTTTCTCTATCATTGGAGGAATCGTCAGAGGACAAAGCATGGGCAGCCCAAGAAGGTGCCTCCCATAATCCCAGGAGATGCGCCAAGAGGGGATTTTACCCAGAGCTCAGCACACATTTTTCTCTTTTCTTTAAGTCATGATGCTATTTATGGCTAGTTGTTCTTATTACCAACAGTATTTAAAATTGGAAAGTGGGAAGAGGCTGTGCAGCAAGCCTCAGGAGTTTTCTGTCACATGAATCCAGAAAGCAATGAGTGCTGCCCCATGGACTCAGGCGGAAGGAGCCCAGGACCCCGTCTCCTCCACAGGGTGGAGAAGCTGGTTCTCCGTGATCCCTGGGAAGACGGCCGTTCCGTGGCTACCTATATAGAGACCTAAACACCTTTCTTTTCCTGCATTTCCTTTTATTGTCCCAAGAACCCGGGGTTGATGAGCTGCTCAGCATGGGCACATGGGGGAGGCTGGGAAGGTGGAGATGTGCTCGGGCCTGAAAAGAAGGGACTGTGCTTCATTAGGAAGGAGATTATAGCCATAACAGTTTCTATGGTTTGTCCATGGATTTATTTCTTCATTTTACACGTATGATCTTACCCTTCAAGAGAGAGTCAAGAAGGATGAATTACCTTTGTTCTTTGTGAAAAAAAATCCCTAAACAAATTCATCCCTTTTTAACAGATCAGGAAACTGAGGTTTGGAGAAATAAACTGACTTCCACAAGGTCACCTGCCCAAGTCACTCTTCTAGGCAGGGTGTGGAGGAGCAATCCAGAAAGCACAACTTGCACAGTGAAAGCAGCCCCAGAGCAGCACTCATCATTCCGGAAGGCGCGTGGAGTGCCCGGCCTGCACGGCACCTGGCAAGGCTGAGGTTCACGTTCGAGCTCGGGGAGAAGGCGAAGGGGACAGGGCCAGAACCCCAGGGATGATGAGGATGGCACGGACACTCACGGTGGTGGAGAGATGTCCAGGGACTCACCGGCAGATTGCTCACAGGGTGTGCCTCTGGCTTTGTGGGAAATGGACATAAACCAGAATTTGAACTGAGACCCAAATCCTTCCATTTCAGTTTTGAAGGCTGATCTTTGAAAAATCCTCGTGCCAAATGCCACATTTCACCCCCACTGTGCATGCACATCTGTTTGGATGGAGTCGGTCCTCCTGCTTGGCCGTCTCTGGCCCCAGAGCCTGGCTGAGAACAAGGGGTTGCGCCCAGGTGGGCAGACAGAACCGGAGCCACCTTGGCTGACCGGAGCCCGGCACCAGGCCAGGCCGGGAGAGCAGGCACAGCAGGTGGCTGAACGGGGAACCGAGACCCGCCAGGGAGGAAACCGCAGCCTGAACGACGTCAACTGGTGCACTAACATATCCTCCGTTACGCTCATGTAATCCCACTTTACACGGTGCAGTCGGGAGGCTTCAAGTGTACCTTTGTCCTTTATGAAAATCATCTCTAAGCAAATTCACCTGTGAGACTGTAAGGACGTATTAAACCAACAGAAGAAAAATGTTTTCAAGCACTTTGTCAGCACCTTCTGCCCAAGAAGTTTATGTCACACGTGATTAGAAAATATTAATTCAGACTGCTCTAACTGGGATGTGGGATCACGGCAAAGGTAACTAAGCTGCATCGTGGCTGCGTGGGGGCTGCGTGGGGGCTGCGTGGTGGTCTGTCGGAGCTGCGTGGGGGCTGCGTGGGGGCTGCACGGTGGTCTGTCGGAGCTGCATGGGGGCTGCGTGGTGGTCTGTCAGAGCTGCGTGGAGGGCTGCGCGGTCCCATCTCCTCGCTCCAGCATGGAGCTCTGATGCAGGGAGGCCCGTGCAGTTTCCTCTCTGGGGGCACATCAGAGCGAGGGAGGCAGGGCCTCGGCCTTCCCTTAGGAGGGCTTACATTCCGGGAATATTTAAAACTGAGGAGCTCCCAAGCCTCAGCTCTCCAGGCTGCCCCTGAAAGGCCACGTGTCCCACCAGTTCCTGGGCCCAGCCCCACAGGTGACGGGGACCCGGGGTCTCTCGGATCCCTCAGCCGAGGGTCCCAGCCTCACGGTGTGACGTCACCTTAGGAGAGAGCTGGACGGACCACCCTAAGGCTCCAGCCGAGAAACCCTCACCATGTGCCGGAGGATTCCACAGCCGAGGCCCGGGCACATGTGCTCTAGACAATGTCCAGTCAAGCAAGCGGCTGCCCAGGAAGCGGCTCAGATCGGGGGAAGGACGCGGACGGCGTCGCAAAGAGGGGCCTGTGTGGTGGGAGGGAAGGGATACCGAGTGTCTCCCGCCTCTGTGCTATTGGACTTCCCACAGGGAAATGCGCTAGCTTGTTCCTGTCTGAAAAATCACCTAAACCTAAGAAATAATAAAAACGCCATCAAAACCTTGGGAGGAGGCAGGCTGTCCAGAAGCTGCCCTGCCGGAGCAAGAAGCCACTTCTCCCCGTGGCCCTGAGAACAGGGGCTGCCCCAGCCCCCCACGTGGGTGGAGACGGGTCCTGGCAGGAGACCCCCAGCCACCCCCCACAGCCCTGCACCGCAGGACACGCGCGCGGCCAGCTGCCTGCCCCACAGGCACTGTCTCCCGTTATTCAACCAACTACCTACCTCGCCTTTCAGCAACACACTCCCCTCTAGCCCCTGGCAGGCTCGTTCGGCGCCACAAAAAAAACAGGACAGGGTCCAGGGGGAAAGCGTGGGCCTCCTTAGAGCGGGGGGCCGAGTGGGCTTCAGGCTGGTGTCCTCACCACATTCCAGCATGGCAGTGAAACGCATCAGTGGACGGCAGAGGGGACGAGGCAGAGGCAGGTGCCAAACAAGAGGGGTCTCTGGGCTCAGCCAAGGAGGGGCTGCCCGTGTGATTAGCCAGCCCCAGGCGGGCGCCAGGGCAGGGTCACCCAGGTACAGGAAAGCCGGAGCGGATCCAGGCCCTGGGACGCATGCTGGAGCCTGTCCCTTACCTAGTCCTGCCCTACAATAACCCTTACGCCACCTGGGATCTAACACTAACCCCAGCCCTAACACTAACCTAGCACTAACCTTTCCCTAACCCTTCCCTAATCCTGGCCCTAACCCTAATCTAACCCTGGCCCTGATCCTAAGCTAGCCCTAGCCCTAACCCTATTCCCTATCTGACATAACCTTCAGCAAATGCCGGCCCCCACCCCGGGAAGGCCACTGACCATCTCTGAGGCATGAGGACTCCCCCAAATTCCTGGCCAGCCTCGCCCCACACCCTGAGTTCCCTGTGACAGGCTCCACCTACCCCTTTCCACTGGACCCACTTCCAGAGATTTCAACCGTTTGCCATTTATGTATTTAAAACGATCCAAAGAACAACTGCTTTAAGGAAAATCGAGACTAATGCGGTACAATTACTGCAAACGGCTACCCGGCATAATACCTCCTGTTACGAAATGGGCCAAAAGTGCCCATGGAAATAACGTGGGCTCGCTCAAAACAAATTTTTTTTTCTGGGCTCATTTCTGCCGAGGAAATGAAGAATGTCGCTGCTGACAATTCCAGTGGCTGCCGTGCAGACCACATTTGTGCTGTTTACACGCAGAATCCATTACGCCGTCCGGCTATCATCGTCGTGATGAATAGCGGCGATTCAGATGGATTCCAGGCGGGTTGGAGTAATGACTTGTATTTTTCATCGTGTATGTAGAACAAGAATTAGTTGGGTGCAGCCACGGGGTGGCTTCTGGGGAGCACCCAGCATCCTCTCTGCCTCTTGCAACACTTCTCAATCCTCTAACCCCCTCCCCACCAAAGCCCGCCTTGTCCTGGTGAGGGCCCCGCATGCAGAGGGGACCTGGGGCGATGCAAGGTGCTTCTCTGAATGCAGACGAGCCCCCCGGCACGGGCCGGCTGGCCTGCTGCCTTCTTCCCTGCTCTCTCTAGGTGGAGACAGGCAGGGATTTTCTTCTCCGTCCTGCTCACTGGCTCCTGCGGCCTCTTCCCGAGGTTCGAGGCCCCTGTCACTCTGTCACCCCATCCTGGCTCTACTGGACCACGAGCACCGGCAATCCAAGATGGCAGTGGTGGCCTGTGAGCCTGCCCGTTCCAGAGGACCCTCGGAGCACAGCCCTGTCACCCCGTCACCTCCATCCCTCCCAGCCGGCCCCGGCCACAGAAGCACGTTGGACAGCCCGGCTGGCAGCATCAGCAGGAAGCAACCCAGAGCGCAGGCAGTCCTCGGGGGCGGGAGGGAGGCCCCTCGGGCGGCCGCAGAGGCAGAGCAGCCAGTGCCTGAGTGGTCAGCGGTGGCGGGAGGTGTCTATCGCACTTCAGTGCTAGCTCTCGGCGGCCCTCCCAGACCTGAGCTCAGTTGGCATCGGGCCTGCAGGGTGGGGGGTGAGGGTGGGCCTCAAGCAGATGCTCAGAGGCAGTGTCCACGAGCACGTCCGAGGTGAGTACTCGGCCTTGAGCCTGGGGCTAGACACTGCCGGGAGTCACCCACATGTCTCCACCACGTGGCATCCGGGCAGGAGATCCCCAGTGGAAACTTCAGAGCCCCCGCCCCTCCGTTCTCAGGCCGAGGTGCGTAGCTGCATTAGAGAAGTGACCCAGGCACTTGCCAACTCCCGCCAAGACTCCACGAGCCCAAGGCAAGAGTCTCTCACAGGGTGGCAATTACTGGGATCGACCGACTTCACTCTTTTGTTCCTGTCCCTCGTGCATCTTGAGCCAAGGAACTGGGCCTCAGGGCCACCCTGGCCTCCTGCACCTGTGTGGATGGGGGCACAGAGCCCATCACTGTGGCCAATGCCTCCCTGGCACCAGCTCCAAGGATGTCTGGTGGACGGGTGAGGCCAGGGTCGGGGTTCAGCTGGAGACGGGGAAGCCGAGAGCCGAGGCCACACAGGGAGCAGGACAGAGGAGAGAGGAGGCCCCCACAGCCTGCCCATTGCAGTGCCAGGAGGAGGACATGGCTGAGAGGCAGCCCCCAGAGGTCTTCGGGGGCACTGGCCGGGCTGGGATTGGGGACGCCTGCCCGGCCAGGAGAAGGAAGCCCCTACAGGCCCTCAAGGAAGAGCAGGGGCCATGCCCAGGGCCAGCCAACCTCCTAGCCTCACCCGGGGCTTGGAACCACTTTTCCTTTCTTGGTTTTCAGAACGAATAAAAGGACGGCACTGGGACTTGGGGTCTGTAATAAACACCTCTAATAGCTGGGATGGGTCATTGGAAAGCAGGAAGGAAGGGGGTACACACGCAGCCTCCCCCAAATCTTCAGGCGGCAAAGGCCTTTGCTGGGGGCACGGAAGCTCCTGTCTGCAGGAACTGACAGCTGCAAGGGTCATAAATTAGAGCAAGGCGGTGTTCACATCCGGGCTGAGCTCCCCTTGGCTCCGGGCACGCACCGCTCCCCAAGCCTTGGCACCCACAGAACTGAGGGCTGGGGTCACGGAGGCCCCTGCTGGCCCAGGCTCCTCGGTCCCCGAGTGGAGTCTGACTTGGGGCCTTCGTGCTTCCCAAGGGACCCCAGGTGGCTGGACACATCGGGGTGCATGAGTGAGCCCCCTTTTGCAAGATGCCAGGCTGGGGAACCTGCTGTCTGCCCGGCGGCTCAGTGTCCTCACAGCGCACCATGTTGTGTGTCCGGCAGATGGTGGACACGCCGCTTTGGAACAGGAGTTGGACCCCAGGTGTCGCTGGCCACCCCACTAGGCTATACTCCGCTCGTCCACATGGCCCCTGGGGGGGGTCCTGCCCACCACACGCCTTCCAGTTCTGTACCTGCCCTGAGCCGCCCACATGCCCCCACTGGGGGACCTGAGCTGTCAAGGGGCCCAGCAGCTGCCACGCGCCCCAATACCCAGAGCTTCGCCTCCAGCTCCAACCTCTCCAAGGGCTCAGGGCGGGCCCGTGTCCCAGGCCCCTCGGGCCTCTCACACACGTCACAAGCCACCGCCTTGCCTCTCCTTCCGGAATGTTCACAGCCTCCCTTCTTGCTCTGTCACTTACAGGAGTAGCAAGCGGGGCCCCCGAGCCTGCCCTGACACCCACGTCACCCATCGTGGGTCTGGCCACACCTCGGTGTCCCTGCTGCTGCCTCCCTACCTCGCCCGATCCCCAATCCCCACCGCGGCCCGGGAGGGGTGCAGAGTGCCCGGTCCGGGGACGCACCCTGGGGCGAAGCTCGCTTTCCAGTCTCACGGCCAATTCCCCCGCAGCTGCGCTGTCGCCTCCCCGAGAGGCTGGTCCCGATGACCCGGGGAGGCCATGGCTCCCTGGGGACAGCTCATGGGTTCCGGGGCGTCCCCAGAGGCCACGCGGTGCCCGAGGAGAGCGGAGGCTCAGAGCTCACCGTGCGGCGGGTCCGTGGTGAGCGTTGTCGCATCAGGTCCCAACAGCCCTAGAATCCCCACCGGGCACTACACCGGGGTCAGCGTCCCTCTGTTTCCTTGGATAATTACCAAGTCGTTTTTCTTTCCCCCACTTCCTGGTTTTCTACGAACTTGGCATTTATCCCCAAACTCATGCTGGGGGCGCCCGTCTCTTCCCGGCCCCCCGTCAATCCGGCACCTCCCTCTGGGGCTGCTCCATGGGGTCCCCACCGTGCCGGGACCCTCCCCCAGGCACTGCCCTGGCCTGTCCCGCGCCGCCCGAGCCCCCAGCGCAGCTCTCCGAGGAGGGGCGCACAGGGGAAGTCCGGGCCGTGCCCGAGGAAAGCGGACACCCTCCTTTGGCTCTGGAAAGACCCCCCACTGCTTGTGGACTTCAGGGGGCAGCACACCTGGGGGTCCAGGGGGCGCAGCTCTGCCGGTCCCCGGCCGTGGCGACTCACCGGAGGAGCAGGGGCCACTCTGCCGCCGCGCCCTTGAAGGGACCTGTTATCTCCTCTGTGAGCTGTTGGGGTCCGTCTGTCCGTCTCTGAGGCCTGGGGTGCATGCCCGGGGGGGCCCGTGTCCATTCACTCCCCGCTCCCGGGGACGCTCACCCGTGAAAGCCACGGCCGAGTTCTGAGAATATCTTTAGAAAATGTTTCTTTGATAATTTCTTTTTCTTCGTTTTTCTCATTTTTGAAGTTTATATTCTTCAGAACTCCTGAATAGACCCTATAATTGCTTTCTCTCTTTCTTTCGCCCTCTCCTATTTTCCATTCCTTTTTTAAAATTCTTTCTCTGGTTTTCCGGGAGAGCTCCTCAGTTTTACATCCCAAGTGTTCTACTGGATTTTTAACAAGTCCTCCTGTTGCACATGGGTGTGTGCACACACACACACATTGTTTTTAGTTTCTACCTTTTTAATGCCCCTTTAAATACCGTCCCAGGCCAGTTACCTATTTCTGCCCTCACTGAGCCGCCGGAACGGCCCGGCCATGTGTTCTGTTCACAATCCGGGGGCTCGGGTGGGGCTCGAGGGGCACCCGTTCCTCTCCCCCACGCAGCCTCAGGCTCCCCTGATCTCTCCCGGGCAGGTGGCCTCGGGGTGGGCAGACCCCCGACGAGGGGTCCAGGGGCCTGGCCGGAGGCTGCCCGGAGGCCCCGAAGGCCACGTCTGCGTCACTGTTCAGTCGAGGGGTCGGCTCCCCTGGCCCCAGCTCCCCGTCTCCCTCTCCCTGTGTTTGCTCCTTTTCTCTCTTCGAGCATCAATCCTTTGCTCTCCACCCGTGCTCCTGACTGGTTCGGAAAGCTTCACAGAGGGGTCCCCGGCCGTGTCACTGGAGCCCCCAGCAGAGCGCCCATGGGGCTCCGCTCTGGGCTGGGCGAGGTTCTCCAGAGAGCAGCCCCCAGCCCCCCGAAGGGCCCTCGCCACCCAGGCCATCGCCCTCCACGGCAGCTCCTGGCTCTCTGCAATGTAGCCCCACTGGCTGGCCGCTGCCACCCGTCCAGACGCCGCAGTCCAACCCCTCTGGAGGGTTCATGCCCCACAGTTGAAACCTCTGTGGGCAGGGAGGGGTCTGGGGTCTCCCACACAGCGTCCACCTCACTTGCTGGGACAGCCTGCCTCCTCCCCATGCCCAGGGGCCCCGTCACCCCGATTCCTGAGCACTGGGAGGCCCGAGGGCAGCAGCGCGGGGTCCAGCTCCCTCTGCTCTCCGCCCTCCGAGGCTGTGTCATCTCTTCTGTCCACTCTGTCCTCGTAGAATCACGCCATCTCCCCATTTCATGTTCCTGTCCTTTGTGGGGGCTTCCAGAAGGAAAAACAAGGGAGCAGGTGTGCTCTGCTCTTCTCCACTGGGAGTGGGGCCCAAATTCCCCACAGCCCCACTGGCGAGCAGAGCTCCAGGGTGCAGGCCGTGGAGGCCCTACCCTCGGCAGGGGCAGGGCTCAGGGGTGCACTGGGGAGCGGCCAGCGGTGCAGGCTGGGGGGCGGCCAGGGTGGGGGGCCCACGCCTGAGACACAGCAGCCCTCAGGAAGTGTTTTAAACTGAGATTCAGTCTGCCTGCCACGTAACCCTCACTCTAAGTCCAGCGCCATCGCGTCCGCCCCTGCACAGTGTCGTGCATTTGGCAGCCGGCACCATACCCACCCCATACCCTCAGTCCTCAGCCCTCACCCCCTTTCATCCCGGACAGATCTACCCTCTGCCCCCACAGAGCCGCCTCTCCTGGAAACTTCATCCAAAAGAGCCACACTGCCCGTCCTTTGAGTCTGGCTTAGTTTGCGCAGCCTCCTGTCGTCAGGGGCTCCTCCACGTTGGCGCCCACCCGGATCTCCTTCCTCCCGGCAGCCGTGCTGTCTCCACCGCCCGGGAGGACCCACTGCTTGTCTTCTGCGACAGACCCGTGGGCCCCTGCACCTGGGGCTCTCCGAATAAAGCAAGACTAGGACAAATATCTCCATTCTCTCGGTGACATTCCTGGCGTGGAACCACGCATCATATGTCAATGCTGGCGAAAACTTCAAGGAGCCCCCAGACCGTTTTCCAGAGCAGCCCCCCCTCCACGTTCCCTGCAGCCGCACTGGGGGCCGCAGATGCTCCCCACCCACCCCCTCCACTTGCTGTGGGGGCAGACGGGCGTCATCTGGTTTGATGTGCATTTCCCCAGGGGCGCCCCATGCCCCACTATATCTGGCATCTCTTCACCTGCTCGGGGCCCATTTGCATATCTTCCTTAGAAGAATTTCTGTGCTGATGTTTTGCCCATTTTTTTAAAGTGGGTCATTTGTCTTGTTATTGTTGAGCTGTAAGTTCTTTATGGATTCCGGCTATTAGATCCTTGTCAGATATGCGACTTGCAAGTATCTCCTCCCATTCCTTGGTTTGGTTTTTCCACTGTTTTGAGAGTGTCCTTTGATGCAAAAGAGTTCTTAATTTCAGTGACATCCAGTTTATCTAGTTTTTCTTTGGTCGCTTGTGCTTTTGGTGTCATATCTACAAAACTATTGTCTGATCAAGCTACGAAGCTTTGCCCCTGCGTTTCTTTTCAGGATTTTTACAGTTTCAACTCTCACCCTTGGATCTGTCATTCATTTGAGCTTATTTCTGTCTATGGTGGGAGGCAGGGCTCTGATTTCATTCTTTGGCACGTGGACAGATAATGTTTTTGAATCCAAGGCCATACAGGGTCATTCAGTTTAAACCCGCTTCCTGCAAAGAACCTCTCCTCAGGATGGACAGCTTCTCCCCCCGCCCCGAGCTGGCAGGAGGCTGAGTGGGCAGGAGGCCTGGAGACGCCAGTGTCCAGGTGCCGGGGGGTGGGCAGCCCGTGGAGGCAGCAGCCCTCTTTGGCCAATCAGCCCCAAAATCCTGGGCAAGGGCTGAGCTGAGGCTCTTCCGTGAAGGCGATGCTCAGAGGGCCTCTCCAACAGGAATAAATCACCACCGAGGCCACCTGCATCTTCTACACCTGCGATGAGTTCATCAGCCTCGTGTGCTGATCCAGAACCAGTTAGCAGTGGAGGCACGGGCTGCGCCAGCCTGGGCCAGTGGGCCACGTGAGGCAAGGGGAGAGTAAGTCGGGGGCGCCAGCGGCTGCAGGCCGGGCCCAGGTGCTCCTCTGCCCAGGTGTCAGGCTCACCTGGGCGCCCCCATCCCTGAGTCTCCCAGGCTCCCATGGCCCATCCACATGGGCCCGGGCTTGGGTCGGAAACAAAATGGCCAAGCCTAAGCAGGATGGAGACGGCCGCCCAACCACTGGAGACCCCGCTCCTGGGGAGATGGGGGATCATGTCACAAATTCCCAGGAAATGACTGGCTTCTGAGGAGAGCCACCCCAAAGTTCCCCGGAAGGCTCCTCCTACAACCATGGGCCATGCAGCAGGTGAACAAATCGCGGCTCCTAGTAGCCAATCAGGAAAATGCACTTTAACTGAGCATGTTAGATGCGGAATAGCTCGCATTGAGCACCGCGAGGTACATAAACAGCACGAAAAGGCTGAGGGGGAAGCCAACGAGAACGCCCCCGAATGCTGCTGAGACGTGCAGCCCAGGACCCTCCTGCTTCACCCCTCTGGCTGCCACTGGCTCCGTGGGCCTCGCTGCGAAGGGCGGCCAGAGCCAGGGCAGGGCCGAGGCGCCTGCGGCTGGAGGGTGACAGCGGGCTGGCGGCCACATCCGGGGGCCGGGGCCAGGAGTGGGGTGCCAAGGACCCAGCGTCCGCCTGCCCCATGCAGCCTGGGTCCACCCCAGTGCCGGGTCCTTCGCCGAAACCCTGCTCCCAGACAGCGGGTTTCCTACCGTCTTTTCATGACCCACGACAGTAAATATATTACACACCGAGTGTGTGTGCATGGGTGTGTTTCGTTACATGGCATTCACCCTTAGGACACCGGATGCACTGTAATATTTTTTCTGTGCTGCTTCTTCCTTCCTTTAAAGGCTGATCACGATCCACCAAATTAGTTTTGTGACCCGCCGCTGGGGTGACGGCCTGCACTCCAAAACACGGCGAAGCGGGAAATGCAAACATCAGCACACGACGGGGCCGTTTCAGCTAAGCAGTTAATCAGTTTACCACAAATATTTCTGCAGACCCTGTGTGGGGCCAGGGCAGGAGGGCAAAGGAGGCCTGCTCCCTGCCCTTAGGACGTCCCAGTCTGCTGGGGACATGCAGAGAATCGAGCAGCAATGGCCCTCGGGGGGTGCAGTGTGACTGGCTGGGGTGCAGCCTGGGGTGAGTGGGGGTGACGACGGCTGCAAACTGCAGATGTGGGGCTGTGGCTGGAGGAGGAGAGGTCGGTCTGGGAACGCAGCTGCAGGAGGGGGGTGGCAGTGATGTGGCCGCATAATAATCAGGTGTCCTGAAGCCCATTGCTTGGAAAACCAATTTATGGTAAGATGTGTGACCCCATGGGACTAGTTGATCCGCTACAAAATAACTGAGATGCGATTGTGAAGCTGGGATTACACGGTCCAGTTAGGCTCCAATTATACAGCGTTTGGTTCAGTAAGGCAGCCATCCTTAAAGGACGTTCGTAAATAGGTCGGCAGGGGCCAGGGATTCCATGAGACCCCGAACCCCATGCTATTCCAGAGACGTCTCTGGGCATTCCTGGGAAGCAGAGGACCACAACCTGGTCCCCAGCGTCAGCCCAGTCACTCGATGAGATCTGCCGGCCCCCGCGCCTCAGGCCCACGTGGACACAGGTGGACGTGGGACGCCTCGGGACCAGCCCACAGGAGAGAGGGCACTGTGCTCTGCCACGGATGTCCCCTGTCTGAAGCCCGGCACATCCCTTCAAGCAGGAGTGAGTGGAGGAGACCGAGAGAGAACCTCCTTGGCCGGTTTGCACGCGGGAAGGCAGTGTTTCTTCCTGTGCCTGGACCATGGGGTTCTCTGCTACATGGCCATGGGAGACCCACCGAGGCGGGGACAGAAGGGGAGATCAGAGACTGTCAGTCCTGTGAGCTGAAAGCCAGGTGAGCTCTTGCTGAAAGCCAGGTGACTACCGGACAGATTCATGACCCTCTGTGGCCTGCAAGCTCCGAGGCCGTCAGAACTCAGTCACCTTCCTGAGCCGCGGGTCCCACACCTGGATACTCAGGTGACAGGACCCAACCCCCAGGCCCAGGTGAGCACCCGTGTTTGCACTGAGCTCAGCCAGGTTCCTCGAGTCAAAGTGAGGATGGAGAGGAGGATTGCACAAATGCTAAGGAAGCTCTGCAACCCCTCTTCGTGTCCCTGGGGGCGACTGTCCCCGCCTTAAATCCTCTGGCATAGGCCACGCCTGTCGTGGCAGCCCCAGCAGGGCCCAGCTGAGCTGCCGGAAGGGAAATCAGCTCTCGGCTCCCTCTTCAGCAACTCAAGGCCACACTGGGCGGGCAGGCGGGGCGGGGGGGCCGGGGGCGGGTGGAGGGGCCCTGATTAGACAGTAAAGACCCCCACCCCCCAGGGCTCAAAAGGAAGAAGGAGACGGGGCCAGGGGTCTTTGGTGTGTGGAAGGTGGGAGGGGGTGGGTTCTGCTTACTATGTCTCAGCCCCTGGGAAGCAACGCGGCCTCTAAAGCCCACCCCTGGGTCCCTCTCAGCCTGACAGGCCTCCTGGCCGACCGAGCACTCCGGGTGACCCCTTTGGATTCCTGAGATCTGGGCATTTGAAACAAATGGGTCTTCTGGGAGGGGCGTGGAGGGGCACTGTTGAGAAGCGTTTATGAAAGCTGGCCGATGCCAGTGCCCTCCGGAGGAGCTGCTCCTGCTGCGGGTGCCTCCTGGGACGGGGGCTGGACCCCGGGGTGCAGCCAGTCCCGGTTCACATGCCGGCCAGGCAGGGCCGCCGCGTCCAGGCAAGGACCCCTTCCACTGGCTGTGTGCTCTCAGTGTCATCAGATGCCTTAACCTCCCACCCCAGCTAACTCAGCAGGAAAGTCACTGGTCTGCACAGGTTGGCTCCTGGAGGGTGGCACGTGGCTGTTTGCGGGGCCCGGGCCAGGATCGTACTGAGGAGACGCGGGAATTCATTAAGTGGCAGTTAAGGAGGGCCGGGCGCTGACAGCGCTGTCAGACCAGCCTCCCTGCAAACCAGGGCTGGGTGGAAGCCCCTGTTGACACCAGCTTACCCTGGAAAACCCCAGAAAAACGCAGCAGCCTCTGTTGTGCCAGTGCCCACTGGGGCTGAGGAAACATGCCTGGCTGCTTTCCTCGTTTTAAATGCCGGATGGGTCAGCCGTGCCACCTGGGTGGGGGAAGCACTGGGGAGCAGGGAGCAGGGGCTGGGAGCCGGTGAGGGGCCGCGGGACAGGGATGTTCGTCTCCTCTGCCGCTGCCCCTTACAGGTCACGGGCCCTCCCCCTCCCCAATCCCACAGGCAAGAGTGGGCAAGAGTGGGGATCCCAGGGCACATTCCAGGGCTCTGATGAGAGGAGAATCCCTGAATCACCCCACGGGAGTACTGAGGGTGCAGAGGGGCTGCCCCCAATACCACCCCGTCTGGGCTGGTGCCCCAGGCCTGACCCCCAGGGTCACGAACCCAGGGCTGCTTGGTACCTGGACAACGGCTCCAGTGTGGAAACCGAGGCCAGGGAGGGGACATAACCTCCACATCCCTCAAACCCTGGGGTCACACCAGGACCAGGAGCTGCGCTCTATCCCCGGGGTGTTCCCTACGGACGGGGGCTGCCCTGGGCCCGAAGAGGGTTTTGCAAACAGAGACCTCCCCTCTGCAGGTGCCAATGAAGGACCCCACACCGCCACACACCAAGCCCTGGCCCGTCTGCTGTGGGGCCGGCAGGTGTTCTCTGCCTTTGGAGAACGATGCTCACATGGGAAAACCCCGAAGGACCAACTTCCTCGTCTACGTTTTCCCGGGTGGCCGCCCTGCATCCACCTCCTCTGACCACGCAGGGTGGGCAGCTGGGGGCCCTGGGCGTGCAGGGTTCTGGGTACTGGTCTCAGCAGGTGCCACATAGAGCCGCTTGCCTTGTGACAGCTGCAGGACAAGCAGAAGTGGCACAGGGCTTGCCTCGGGGTGGGGAAGACGCTGACGGCCTTCTCGACAGCTGTGCTTGCGGACGCACACTTCCAGGGGAAGGGGCGGTGAAATCAAGCCCCAAATCCAGGCTGAATTGGCCCAAATGTCCCCAAACAAGGGAGGCCTCGGAGAACTCAGAGAAAAGCCCGGAGGGCGGCCGCGGCCTGCACGACTGACGCAGAAAAGCACTGCAGCTTCATCGCAGTGGACAGTCCCCGAGAAGCCCGAATTACACCTCAGCCCATCAACCTGCCCTGGCAGTCAGGCCGGCCGAGCAGTGGCTCTCTCTGGAGCAGCTACAGCAAACTGCCCCTTGAAAAACCTGCAAAAGCAGCCAGTGGAATTCCCACCGGAGGCTTCGAGGGCCAGGCTCATGGGTGGAAGGGAGGGACGCTGGGCTGGGGGTCCCCGCGGGGTCCGTCTGCATCCCGGGCATGCAGGGGCGAGTGAGAGCCTTACAGCAGGGCCTGGGAAAACAAATCCCAAGCCGTGGCCCCAGCCCTTTGCTTTCCTGAGGAGGAGGCTGGAGGCGTGGCACTGGTTCCCCAAAGAGGAGCACAGGGGCCTCCCTGGGGGGCTGGGGTGGGACTGACGCGCCCCCCGGGGCTCTGGCGGTCTCTGGCCTCCTGGACCAGCAAGCCGGGCTCAGGTGGGAAGATACTTCCCGGGCAGACACCGTCACCCCGGCCCCGCACCTTTCCTCTGAGAAAGTCCCGTTTGGCCCTGGGAGCAGGGGAGGACCCCGCGTCTCCTCCAGCCCCACGCTGGGGACACCTCTGTGCCTGGAAACGAGAGCCTCTGACAACGCCCCGGGGCAGGCTCAGGCAGGGGCAGGCCGCGTTGGGGTCTTGGTCCCAGATAGAGACTTGGGAGGTAGGAGAGAGACGGGTGGGAGGTGGCCGGCACCAGCCCCCACCGGCCCCGCCTGCCTCCCGCGCTCTGGGGGTCCTGACCTCGTGTCTGGGGTGACGCCCCCTGAGACAGCCGCATGGCAGCCCCGGGCCCCACTCACCGTCGTGGTCTTTATCCGCCCGCCGGGCTGCGTGCACGTCCAGCCTGACCGGTTGATCAGCAGATCGCAGCCTTCTCCCTCCAGGCACGGGAGCATGTCACACCACTGCTTGGTCCTGATGATCCGCGCTGCGGGGAGAAGACAGGGGGCCGTGAGTGCTCAGCCGGCCGGGGACACGCACCACCACCCGCGGGGCCTGGGAGGGTCCCAGCGCTGGACGCTGTGGGAGGGGAGGCTCTGCGGGCAGCACCTGGAACAGTCACCCATCTGGGCTCTGCGGGGCTGCGGGGCCTTGGGGGGGGTGGTGTGTGTGCCAGGCACCGGCATTCCCCCTGGACCCCGTCGGTCAGGGAGGCTCCGGAGAAAGGGGCAAGGTCAGCACACGCCACCCCCCCCGAAGGTGATGAGCCAGGCATCCCCTTGGCAGAAGGGGGTCTCCCAGCCAGGACCACTCTCGGACGCAGGGAGGGCAGCCCCTGGTGAGGCCGGAGCCTGGGAGCACCAGTGGTTTGCAACGACGTGCTGAGCAATTTCACACGACAGCGGGAGGCCCCTTCCAGCGTCTGTGACATCAATGCTCGCTCTGAGACCCAGGGGCCCGAGTCTCCGCCCTGACCCCGGGAAAGGCAGGAGGAAGGGACGGGCCGGTCAAAACGAGCGAGGACATCGGGAGTGACCGGTGACTTCCTGACAGGCACAGTCAGACTTGGTCCAGATCAGCCTCTCCCAGGCGGAAGCGGCCGCGCTCGCTCTCCCTGGACACACGTCACCCTTTCGTGGCTGCTGGGGTCAGCAGAGGTCTCTGTGGGACCCTGCAATAGGGAGCCCTAGAAACCGGGCTTTGCGATGGCATAAACGCTGACATATTACTTTAACCTTCATTAAAGGAGCTGCAAAAGAACTGGTAGCCATTTGCACATTAGGAAAAATGTGTCATGCCCTCCTTAATGCACATGTAAATACTCTGGCAGTTTTGTTAAAACGGGACCTTAAAGCAAGGATCATATTCTAGTTAAAGAACGAGAACATTCTGAACAGATGCCAGCTCCTTGTAGGTGTGATTTTGGTTCAAAGTTAAGTTATAAACGCGTGCAGCTACATCGCAGTCAACCTGAGACCTGGGGCAGGAGACTTCCCGGAGGGAACTTAGGATCTTACAGGAAAAAACAAACGCTGAAAATCTGGGGCCCAAGGCCGGAAGAGGCCCGAGAGGGACTCGGTGTATCCACGTTCACCAGAAGGAAATGCGCCTGAGCTAAATGGAAGCTACCAATTACATGCAGCATCCTCCCACAGTAAGGAGAGCGCTTTCCCTGAATTTTCATTTCCGGGCTCATTCCAGGTTCTCCAGGAGCTTCCTCAGTCTTTCAGGAAGACACTTCGATGCAAGTCATCATGCTTTAAGAAACCAGGAAAGCCCCATGTCCCCTGGGCCTCCCTCCTTCCTGCTCAGCCCCTTTCTGATGGGCCCACTCTGGCCCTGTCCAGGCAGGGAGCCCTGGGCTGAGCTGCAGCCTCTTTTCTTCACCTGGTGGGCAGGTGGGCCTCTCCGGTCACACACACGGGGGCCACGTCCTCCCGGGCCCGGGTGGGGGCAGAGCACGGCCCCTCGCAGGCAGCCACAGCTCCTCGCCACGTGCCACCCTCCTCTCTGCCTGGGATTTTTCTTTGGACTTTTCCTCCTTTCCCTCCCTCCTTTCTTTCCTTCCCTCCCTCCTTCCCTCCTTCCTTCCTTCCCTTTCCTCCCTTCCTCCTTCTCTCCTTCCCCCCTCTCCTTCCCTGTCTCTCCCTCTCTCTTTCATTTTTTAATAAATCAAGTGACTCCAGTTTGCATCAAAGAGACCTGCTGCTCCCCAAGATTCTTGCTCTACTAAGTTTTCTCCTGCGATCACCCCGGGTTGGGAGGAAGCCCTCTCGAAGCAGCCGCTGTGCCCCCAGAGTGTGCCCACATGTATGCAGCCCCCCACCCCAGCCCCCAGGTCCAGGCCCCCCATGCAGCTGCCTGGGCCCCGCTCTCAGGAGGGCCCCACACTCGGTTCAGCTGCCACCACTGACCTGAAGCCCAGCATTGTTCGGGGGGGACCCACAGTTTCATTTTGCACTGCCCCCCCCTTTACGTACCTGCTCCTGCAGGTGGTGACTGTCCCCATTAGGACGAGAGGAAAAGGCCCCCAGGGACCCAGTGAGGGTGCAGGCCTTGGGTGGTGGTCCCAGGGGAGGTGGATTTGGGGGGACTTTGTAAAGGGCCAGGCCCATACGGTTCCGACAGGGAGGGGCCTGCATGGAGCAGCTCGTGGCACCGTGGACGGAGCTCTGGGCTCCATTGGTGATGTCCGCCATGGGTGTGGCTGGGGCCGTGGAGAGCGCGAGCTGCCTGCTGGCCAGTCCTGCCACCCTGGCCGGCCCTGGGCATCTTCATACCCACTGCCACGGAGGCAGCTCTCCCGATGGACGGCCATGCCAGAGGCCAGCTGCCTTCTGGGCCAGCGAGCCCTGGGACGGCCGCTGTCCAGCTGGAAAGTGGGAGTGGAAAACAACCCCGGAAAACCAGAGCCGTCTCCCAGGCAAGGGTGGGCATGTGCCCCCTGCAGCTCATCGGCCGGGGCTGGGTGAGGGTGGCACCCTCAAACATCCTTGCCTGAGCACCCACCCCGGCTGCTGAAGGTTGAAGGAATGCTGAACGGAGGCCGAGGGGCCGGGTGCATTTCCCCAAGGGCCCTGGGATGGCGGCCCCCAGGTGGGGACCAGGCTGGGACAGGGATCAGCCAGCCCGGCCCCCTGGGGCCTCGTTTCTGCATCTGCTCGTTATTCATGCCGAAAGTCACCCACGGCTGCTTCTTCCCTCCCTGATGCATCATTTTCGGTGACAGTAAAAAATGGAATGAAAACCTTGTTGGACACCAATGAATACAAATCCTAAAGTGCATGAAGAAGCTACGGGATTAACACACACACACACATCCCAATCCCCGGAAATCCTATTTGCAATGCCTGAGAAGGGAGCCTGACGCGTTAAAGAAAAGGTTTCTTAGCCCCTCTGGCATCAAGCCCACGGGAGGACGATGTGGGGGTGGGGAGTGCGAGGGGCTGAGGAGAAACCTCCCCCAGGCCCCCACGGCGTCCCCCCTCCAGGGGCCAGGCCCGGGAGGGCACCTCGGAGCCTCCTCACCCGGTGGACGGGTTCCCAGCACCAGCCCCTTTTGGTCTGGGAGCCAAGAGCAGACTTGGGTGTCCAGAAACACATGTGGACTCTGACTGCCAGGGGTGCGGGGCTCTCGGGGACGTCTGGCCCAGCTCGGTCCCCTGCAGCCACAGAGGGGCCTGGACGCCCCGGGTGGGACTGGGTCCTGGCACCTGCAGTCATGCCCAGGGGTGACGGGGGCCAGGGGCCCGGCAGGGAGCCGGGGTGGGCGTCCTGTCAGCCGCAGGCTGGGGAGCAGCTGGGCACCCACTGTCCGCAGCCAAGGTACCCGGCTTCACATGCACACAGACACACACACACAAAACAAGTACACACCTGCATAGGCCATGAACACACATCCACTTTTATGTGCAAATATGCACATACACCCCAGAGCACACACGTGTGCACACACACACACACACAGGCACAGCCTGCACATGCACGCAGGCACATTTGCACGTGAACGCACTGCACACGGTGACACGGCAATGCACGCGTGCATTTATGCAGACGCACACACACAAATGCACACTTGCAAGGCACACGTATGCACACATATGCACACACATGTGCACACTCACACCCACTGTGCCAGGTTTGTTGGCTGGCCTGGCATGTGGCAGGCATGCAGGGGGCGTCCATGAAATTTCAGTCCCTTGCTGGCCAGCGCGACCCCTCCAGTGCAAGGCCTGGGCGTGCTGCAGCCACCCCCGAGGGCAGCAGCGGCCCAGAGCACACACGCTTTCTGTTTCCTGGGAGCTCGGCCCCCAGCCCTGGCTACTTCCTGCTCCAGGCAGCCGCAGGCCTGAGAGACGGAGGGACAAAGCGGCCTTTCACACCCGCTGCTTACAACTTCACAGCCCCTGGCGCGGCCGGGAAGAGGCCAGGGAGGAGGCCCGGCTCCAGCCGGCAGCCCTGGGCCGGGAAGGGCCCTCTGGGGGCGCGGGAGTCTGCGGGAGTGTGGGGGGCGTCGATGGGTCGTGGGGCCCCAGCTCCGAGGCACACACAGTGGTCACCGCCTCGGGAGAGAAAGGCCCAGCCAGGCTCAGCGGGGCCTTGTGGGGGCTGAGAGGCGGGAGGGGACAGCCAGGCCACAGGGCTCACCAGGGCCGCGGGTCCTCACACACACTCATCCGGGGGCCTGTGGTCACTCTGCTGAAAGGCCAATTTGCACAAACTCTCGGGCAAACCTCAGACGGCACCAAAGGCAGATCAGGGTGGCTGTCCGGGAAAGAGGCAGTGGGGGCAGAAGGGGGATCCACGAAAAGGCGGGCTGCAGGGGGGCTAAATCGCACTAAAGGAAGGGACAGTTCTCCACAGAGGAAGTGGCTGCTGGGACCACATCCATCAGGCCGGGGGTGGGATCTCGGGCAGGGGCTCTGCCAAGCTTGCGAAGTGAAAGGGCAGGGGGCTCCGTGCAGGTGCGGGGGCTGGAGACACGGCCTCACCTGAGTCAGGGACCCGCTCTTGGGGGTCACCACGAGCGCCCCAGAGAAGCCCAGCCCCCGGCAGCTCCCCGTCCCCAGAGGTCAGTCACTGCTATGAGGGATGAGTTCTGGCCATGAGAACGAGGGCTGGAGTGGGTGGGGGGCACTTCCAAACCTGGCCTCCGGTTTCCTCTGATGCTGTCACGGCTCCCTGGGCATGTGGGGAGGCCGGCAGAGCTGAGAGCTGGGAGGGGCCCCAGTCCCTGCACCCCCCGGGAGAGCCGGCTGCTGGCCAGGAACAGCCACTTTGACTCAGCAAGAGCAAAATAAACGTCTCTTATGTTAGGCCCCAACTGGGCTTCATCTGTCACAGGAGCTGGTGTCCCTGTCACTAACGCAGCCTGGAGATGCCCCTTCCGCTCGGGCCAGTCCCCAGCCGGTCGGGGCACAGGAGCGGATGGCTCGGTCGGGGCTTCCCAGCCTGCAGGGGCAGCAGCCGGGGGGCTGCGAGACCCCACCCTAGGAAGGGGGTCGGGGTGGCATTGCTCTATAGGACTGGGCACTTTACTTACTGAAATGGGAGTGTTCTCCTGACAGTGTGTCCAGAGAAACTCAGATTATCTCCTTCCGGGGTGCAGGAGGAAGGAGGCCTGTACCCCACGGGGTCAGCTCCCGGGGATGGCCAGGGACATGCAGAGCAGCTCCCTCCCTCCCGTGGTCCCACAAGCAGGACCCTCGGCCCACCCCGTGCCCCAGCCTCCACCCAGGATGTGCTGACTTTTTCTAAAGCAGAGCCTGCCCTTTAGATAATTCACAAAATTAAATCATGTGTCCCTAGAACAACGGACAGGCCTACAAGACAAACAATCTGGCCTTTGTCCACACACGCTCCTGGACGGGGGAACATGCTGGCAGGAGCCTGCAGCCCCCGGGGCACCCCTGAGCTGCAGGAGGGCCGTGGGCAGCTCCTCAGGGCCTGGGCTCGGAGCTGCAGGCCTGTGGCCACTCGGGCGCGGGAGGGTGCCGTCGGAGGGGACCTAGGCGTGAGGGCGGGGGGCAGCGCGGATGGCCGAGGACACCCCGCAGGAAGGGACGGCGGCTGCGGAGGCACTGAAGGCTCCACCCACTTTGGGTGGGAAACCCTGGAGGGGCTTTAAGTAAAGACCCCACTGCGGGGAACTGCAGCCAAGCAGCAGGGGGCAAAGCAACTGTTTTGTTTGTTTTGTTTTCAAATAATGATTTTATCTTCCCTCCTACTAAAAGAATGAAGCCACTCAAAATGTCCAATTTTCCGCCGGGCAGTGGCACCTGTGGGTCCCCTTCCCTGCCCTGTGTGGCCCTGCTTGGGGTTCTGGGGACATGGGGGTGCAGGGATCTAGCTGGAGCCCCCGACCACCGGGTGTTGGAGGAACTGGGTCCCCCGAGAGGTTCCCCCATGCCCTGACCCTGGGGACTGAGAGTGGGGCCTCACGTGGGGCAGGGTCTCTGCAGATGGAACCCGATGCCCACCGAGGGGACCCTCCACACCCCTGAACCTGGCCAGGAACCCACGTGCCTCGTCCACCCCAGATGGCACAGAGTTGCCCCACCCTGTGGACAGGAGGCTCGAGAAGGCCGGCCCTGGGAAGTGGGGGTGCAGGAGTCCCCCAGGCCCAGCACGGCTGTCCACTGCAGGGCCCTCATGGCACCACCTGGACGGGTGGGGCATGGTGAGGGGGGTTCCAGCAGCTGCCGTGAGCCCACAAAGATGGTGGGCCAGGTGTTGGGGTACAGGCCGTACCCCAGACCTGCCTTGTGGGCTCCAACCTCCAGATGACGGGAGTAACTGGTCTGGACAGGTGCAGGGGTGGGAGGGGGCTGAGACAGCACTTGCCTGGGGTCCCCCGTTACAGGTTCTCCACAAATGCCGAGGAAAGGGCTCCCTGAAAGGCGACTGAGAAGCATGTTCTGAGCCTCGGAGACCCAAGACCCCCGTCCCAGGCCCTGGGTGGAAGCCCCGATGCACCTGCCAGGCCCCGGGAGCTCGGGAGAGCATGGACGTCCCAGGGCCCCGGCCCAGAGCCTGGAATCAGGCCGCTCTCCCTCCGCCCAGGCCCCAGAACAGTCCCTGAGCCCAGAGCCCCAGCTTTCCCCTCCCGTCAGGGCAGCAAGTCCTCCCCGGGCAGGTGTGGACAGGCCCTGGGGCAGAGAGGGGCTCCCTGAGGCTGGCACCCCCCGAGTGCTTGGCAATGGGTGGGGGTGCGGCTCACACTGCAACCTGGGAGGGGAGGGGCTGCAGGATGCAAATAACACCCCAAGATTGCCCGGGCTCCTCACAGTCGACTCCTGGGAGAGGCTGTTCCCACACACACACAGTCGGCACCCTGAGAGAGCCCTGCAAACAGTCGGTGCCCTGGGATGCTGCTGCCACCAGTACAGTCGCTGCTCAGGGAATGCAACTCCCACCTGCACACAGCTGGCACCTGGGGAGGGCCTGCACACAGTCGGCGCTCAGGGAATGCCACTCCTGCCAGCACACAGCTGGTGCTCAGGGAGGCTGCTCCCGCCTGCAGGGGCCCCGCTGAGTCCACCGGCCCCATGGCCGCTCCTTCCTTTGTGGGCAATTCCCCCAAATGAAGCAGTGCCCGCCCGACACGCTCACGGGGGCATAAAACCTCTGAGTCAGGAGAGCCCCTCACCCAAAGGATACACAGGCCGGGGGCTGCTGCATGGTGGGTACACGGAGCTTATAAAAGGTGGGTGCTGTTTCAATTACAATTAATAAAAAGAAAGAGAGCGGGGAGGGCACCAACAAATCCAAAACACTCCATGTTGACACAAAGAGTTAAAAGGACATTACTGAGGCTCTAACGATAAAGACAAGCCCGAAGCCCAGCGAGAGAAGCTTCCGGGAGCCCTCCGCCCGGCCCGGCCAGCTGGGGCACCCCCGCTGCGTGTCGGCCAGAGCATGGCCTGAGCCCTGGACCCCAGGAGCCCAGGCGCTGAGTCCGTCCACACTCAGCAGTGGCCCAGCCCCATGCCCCTTGCTGCGTCCACACTCCATCAGGGGCCTTGCCTGTGGGGCCTCCCACACATCCCCCCCGCAGACCCCCATGCAGCTGCAGCCAATAGCAGGTGCCTCCGCGAGGCCGTGGGACGGGTTCCCAGGGGCTGGCGCCAATGGGCACTGCTCCACGTGAGCCACGGGACCCCCCGGGCAGCCCCGGGGGCAAGGTGGCTGTTGGAGCCATTTGGGGGGGGAAGCTGAAGACGCAGAGATGACAGCATCTGCTCCAAGTGGCCCCCCAGCCGGGAGGTGCAGACAGGTCCTCCTCTCCGCCAGCCTGGGGGTGTCAGCCACCACCAGGCCCGCAGCAGCCGTGTAGGCCCCCAAGGAGGGCTCCTTTCCGGGGTCAGAGCGTGAACGCATGGCCTGGAGAAAGTGCCCAGGCTGGGCTTTCTTGGAAGTCAGGCTCTTGCCTGGCCCTGGAGGAGGACAGACGGGAGCCCGGGGCCACCCTCAGCCTGCACAAGGCAGCGTTGGGGGATGCCGGGTTCGGCTGCCCCTCGGAGGAAGATGGTGACGTGCGTCCCACAACGTCCCTGGGGTCCCTGTGGACAGGCTCTCACAGACTCCGTCTGCTCTGCCACCCCCTCAGGCCTCCCAGACCTGCCGTGGAGACCACACATGGCAGCCATCACCCCCACCAACACGCATCGATCGGACCATCCGCATAAGGCAGTGTGTGCCCGTGCTGTATCGTGTGAGAGAGATGGGAAGCAAAAATACAGTGCAAGGATCTGCTTATGTTTGCAGAGATCCCGCCTGGAAGACTAACCCAGAAATGAATAAAAGTGATGCAGCAGGTGAGGCTGAGGTGGGGAAACTGAGATGGAAACAGGAGTGCTCTGGGGAAACATTTTGATAGTTTTTACTTTTGAATACACTTTGCAGATTAAAAACAAACAAACAAAAAAAAACAAAAAACAATGAGCAGAGAGGTTGAGAGTGCCTTTTTGACCAAAAGGGGGAAAAGAAAGGAAACAAAATAAAGTTTCAGTGGCTAAGGGAATTCAAATAGTCAAGAGGCTGTCCTGGAGGTTACTCCTATGCAAGCCTCAGCTAGATATGCCAAATGACCACAGTATGATAAGCCCAAGTTAACAGAAGTCCTGAAAACCCTAAAGAATACCCAGATACCTATCTGAAACTCTACAAAACTTTCACTCACTAAGTTTATGCTTCAGAAACTTAAATCCTCCAGAGAACTCCTATGCCAGCTAAGTCCCATAACCCAGAGATGTAGAGACATGGAAGGTTCCCTGGCTTGACAGGTTATACAGTGGGGCCACTTCCTAGCCTCGGAAGCCTGGAGGCGGGCACCAGGCTGCGGGAAGGGCAAAGCTTTGCGTGCTTGAAGGCAGGCAGCAATTTAGATAGGGGAATAGTTGCTGGGCTCTTGCTGGGCTCCTTCCGGGCTCCTGTCTCCTGCTCCTGCTGTCCCCCGTCTAGCCCCTAAGACATTGTCCCTTGAGATCAAAGACATGCAATCACACCTTACGGCTTTAGAAAAAATGCACCCTCCCTGAAATACCTGAAAACAGTCATGTAGGAGACTACCTTGTATGCTATAAAAACCGGTAGGAATAAGTAGAATAAAACTTTCTTTTTCATGAACACAGAGACGGAGTCGGCTCCCTTCTTTCACACAGAGGCAACAGCCTCTTCAAGAACATCAACTAGATGTGTCGCCTTTGCTCATAAAGTCAACACCTCTTTTCAATACGAACAGGTTAGGGTGGTCACTGCCTAGACATCCCTGAAGATCGGGAAAGTGATTACACTAGAGCAAGGGGCAGCAACAGACAAGATAAAATTGAACAATGGATTATGAATACTGAATCTATATAATTTTCTTCTCCTTAGTTGCTAGAGTATTAGAATAGCTAGAAGGAAAGAAGTGAAATGGTGGAACTGTAACCCACAGCATCCTTTGAAAAATATTCCATAGCTACTTGTTAAATCATATTTTGAAAGATATTACCTTTTCGTATATATGCTATATTTCATAATAAGGAAATAACTGAAAGTGTGGAATTGTAACCTATAATATTCTTTGAAACTTGCTATTTGTTAAATTGCACTTGGAAAGCTATCACTTTTATGTATACATGTTATATTCTACAATAAAACACATGATTAAAAAAAAACTTGAGCAAAAAAAGGGTGCCCATGTCCCTCTCTGTGGCCCTGTGCCTGGAGACCCCCGAGCCCTGTGCCTCCACTCAGGGAAATCTCCTAAGAACTGCACGCACAAGGGCCAACTGTGAGGTGGGGTCCTGGGGACACAGGACCCCCCGGCTGAGCGCCCACCCCCAGGGCCCCGCAGGCCTCCTGAGCCAGGGTGGCTGCCGCGAGGTTTGCTCATAAAGCAGGACACATTCCCAGGGGCGCCAGGACTCGCTGTGAGCTCCAGGGCTTCCAGTCCACGAGGAGGCAGCTGCCCGGCCTCCGGGGCTCATCCAAGGCCTTTCCCAGGAGCTGCACCCTCAGAAGGAAGCAGCAAAGCCAGGCCAGCTGAGGAGGGGAAGGGGCTGCCTGGTGTGGAGCCCTGGACAACTGACCAGCGTTGGCATTTATCTGTTACCTCCTTGCCACACTTCTAGGAGGCAGCACCACCCCGTTATAGGTAGGGGAGCCCAGGTCCGCAGAAGGTTCCAGCCCTGGTCAGCAAGGTCCTGCTAGTTAGTGGCAAAGCTGGGGTTGAAGTAAGAGGGCGGGATGAGGCTGTGGGCCCCACCCTGGAGCCCAACTTCCTACCACAGGGCCTTGGCTTGTCCGTGCTGTGCTGTGGGGACGGGGGTCTGCACAGGCTGGCCGGACGCCCCCAGAGCAGAGAGCTGGGCTCCAGAGGTGCCGGGCACAGATGCATCTCCCCACTCACCCAGGGGTGACGGTGGAGGCAGGGCAGGGGACGACAGCAATGAGGTGACAGGGTGTGGCTGCCCAGGCATCAGCTGCCCAACTCCAGAGCTGTGCCCTCAGGGTCCCCTCCAGGCATCCCCGCTCTGCGCTCAGGCCGGCCTCCTCCAAGGGGAACCCCAAACTACTCCCTCTGTGGCCCCCAGCAGGCCCAGGATGAAGGGGAAACCCTCAGGTGGAGGCCCAGGTCCCCCCAGCCTCACCCCTGCCCTCCACGGCTGCTCTCACAGGGAGTGGCCCCCAAAACCCCTGGGGATGTGCTGGCCTGGGCCTGGGTAGAATCCACACTCAACGTCAGGCATTCACCATCTTGTTTTGATTTGATTTTACCAACTCCCACTTCTGTGTCCCTGGTCTTGGCAACCCTTCGCCTGCCTTCTTCCTTGGTGAATTTGCCATTTCTGTGCATCTCTCACAAGTGACGTCATACATCGGTTGTCCTTATGTGTCCTGCTTATCTCACCGAGCTTGCTTCCCAGCTTCTGCCACACCAGCAGCTCTCGTAACATCCTTCTTTTTCATGCCAAATAAGATTCCCTGCGTGTAAGTACCATATTTTCTTTATGCATCCATTCGTTTACGGACACTGGGATGTTTCCAGTTTGGGGCTATTGTAAATAAAGTTTTTATAAACTTTGGTGTAGAAGAATCAGTTTGCAGCCCTGTTCCCACTCTCTTTGGGTGTCTTTGTAGAAACAGAGCCGCCGGGTCAGACTGCAGCTGGAGGCTGTGAGGACCCCCCAGGCCCTCCCTGGGCTCGAGGTGGCACACAGGGTCCCTGGGGAGGGGGGCCTGCTCCACCTCCCCTACGGCAGTGGCCTCCCTCCCCCCTCAGCCTGGGCTCACACCTTCATCCCACGTTCCCTCCACTCTGCTGGTCGGGGGGCCTGAGGGTGGGGGTCATGGGGGACCTCAGTTGGGCCTGATCACCAGGGGCCCGGGAGCCTCATGGGCTGGGCAACAGGCTGTGCCTGCCAACGACGGAGCCAGTGGCACAGCTCTGTTCATGCGTGTGTGTGACTGCTTCTGTGTGTGCATGTCCGTGTGTGTCCATGTGTGTGATTGTGTGCTCATGTGTGCATGTCCATGTGTGTGTGTGTGTCTATGTCCGTGCATGTCTGTGCACGCATGAGACGTGTTTCTGTGTGTCTGTGTGTGTGTGTGCCCATATGTGTCCGTGTGTGCAAGCTTGATTCCAGGACCCGGCAGCTGCTGGGAACACCCTAAAGCCGCTCAGCAGCCCCGTGCCCGGAGACCTGTGCCGACAGCCCCTTCTCTTTTCGGCCCCATGTCTCTGAAAGACATGGCAGCTCGGGAACACTGACCCCTGCCAGGTTCCGTGGCCACCCCAAACCATCGCATTAGCCAAGCTGGGGGGGTCCATGTGGAGACCAAGCCTCCGTTCAATAGGAAAGGCACCGGCAGGCCACTGACGGCTTGCATCTAGACAGACAGACACAGGCAAGATGGGGTCAGTGTGACTGGGGTTTGTGGAGACTGATCCAGCTCTCCTAACACCAGAGCCCATCGCTGCTCATAAATTTCATGGTTCCCTTTGGAATGAACTGTTTCTTCATTAATGCATGAATCTGCTTACTTGACTCAAGAGCTTGGAAAACTGAACCATCCAGAACAAAACCGGCAGTTTTCCAGGAGAACTCTCTGGCCACATCCTCAGATATAATCAGAAATGAGCCTTGTCCGTCTACATGGGGGTGGGGGTGCTGAGGGCAGGTGACCCCAGAGGACAGGGCAGTCAGCACTGAAGGTCTACAGGAACGTGTACGCACAGATGTGTGAGCTCGTGTGGACACATTCCCATGTGTGCACGTGTCTCGTGTGCTGTGCATGTCCATGCACCGCTGTGTGCACATGCACTTGTGCCTGGGGGCTGGCAGCTGTGGGTCCAGCAGAGGCAAGAGGGACGGGGCTCTGGGTTCCCTCGGTGAGGGGGCCCCTGTGGCATTTCCCGGTGGAGTCTGGTTTCTGGAGGTGAGGGGCTGCCCTGCATTGCAGGGGGACACTCGCTTGGTGGGGACGGGACCACCAGCCTGGACAGGACGGCCTTGCAGGAGGGGGAAGAGGGCACAGAGGCTGTGCCTGGCGTGAGTGGGGTCGCGGGACACAGAGAGGCGATGCCTGATTTTCCAGATACACAGTCTCCCATCTCCTTGAAAACATGGATGATCCATGGCGAGTGGCCGGATGCCCAGGGAGCCTCCAGCTGGAGAGTCAATGAAGAACTTGGTCCTGGGGAGCCAGTGCTGGGGGTCCTGTGATGGCCCAGGGCCTCCCGTCCCCCCACGGCATCCAGGGGCCTCGCTGCCAGCTCTGGGCCGCTCCTGGGGTGCCGAGGACAAACACAGCCTCCGGATTCCGACCCGCCTGGGGGCAGGCCCGGGTACCTCCATCTGCAGGTGCCCCACGGGGGTTCCTGACACACACGCAGACTTCCTGAGGCCTCAAAGTGCTTAGAGTCCTACATCGGGTCCAGTAATTACAAGACAAGGGCCATGTTTGCATCTCGGGACCCTGGTGAGCCTGGTGACGTTTTCGTCATATTTTATGTGTAACTGCACTTCCTCCACCCTCGCTTGGAGTGTCAGGCTCTGACTGCTTTAAAACCTGGGTAAATGAAACTGTTGCCAACGGCCCTAAAACGCGCCTCGCGTCTTTCCTGCTGGCAGGACCCTGGTGGCCCAACACCCAGGAGGGACGGGGCCGAGGTGGCGGCCTCACCGCAGAACTGCCGAGCCGGTGCCTGCACGTGTCACGGATCACACCATGTGCTTAGATGGTCTCTTCTGGACTTCCGCTGGGCACAGGGGAGGCTGAGGCCTGGCCTGGATGGGCCACCCTGCACCAGGCCCACGCTGCTGCCCGGATGCCGTCTTCCTCCCCCTGGGCTGCCACGTGTCCACTGCTCGTCCTCTGGCTGTGTTTCATCACAGAGGCCCCTGCGTGCAGGGCGCACTGTCCCTGCTCTAGATGTGGAGAAGCCTTGCTTCTCTTGCCACCTGTGTGACCCCAGACTGGGCCGGGCGTGCCCTCTCCCAGCGTACGCTGCCCCTCCTCTGCTCCTGGGTCCGGGCAGATGCCCTCGTAATGCCCCAGCCCATCACACACGGTGGGCTCTGCATGTGCGGCCCACTGCTCTCCTTTCCTCTCAGCCAGGTCCTGCTGGCTTACATACCCCACCCTCAATGCACACGGGTGGGAAAATGATGCCAAAGGCAAGACACACGTCGGCATCCGCTTGGGGAGACGATCCAGGTGTGTCACTCCGTTAGGTTCTTGCAAGAGCAGGACAGAAGCGGTGGTCTCAGTTTACAAAGTCGGACGTAGGCTCGGGGGCAGCCTTCACAGGCTCCTGGGCCTCCTTTGTCTGACGAGCCCGTGGTTCCGGTCGCCCTGCGGTCCTGGGGCGGCCACAGCGTCCATGCAGGCATGGGGGCCTCGGAGCGCCTGGACACCTCCGGCACGGCCTCCTCCTCTTCGGGGTGGGCTGTGCCCTTTGGGGAGTCACTGAATGCTTCCTGAATCGCATGGGTCCCCTCGGTGACTTGATACCCGCAGAGCCCGGTGAGACACGGCAGAATGCAAGACAGCTTCCTGCTTCCCAGCCTCGCCGTTCACCAGCCAGGGCCGCCGGCGGGGTCTGGGGAGCCCCTGAGCATTTCTGAGTATGGCGGGGAATGAGCCGGCACATTCTCTTACTCCGTTAAGCCTGGGAGCCTGGGTGGGTGCTAATCCGAACAGGAAGGGGGCTGGAGTGGGCAGTGTGGGGTCTCTGAACCTCTGAGCTCTGGGGGTCCACTCCCCCTCCCCAGGCCACGGGCAAGTACTCAGTCCACATTCCCTGCGTGCCACAGGCCCCTACACCCGAGAAGACGCAGACCTGCCCTGGGGGGGGACCCAGGGCTCTGAACATGTCGGTCGAAGCATGCATGTCACTGCAGGAAGGGGTGGGCTGAGGGTTATCCACGGGGCCAGCCAGGAGAGCTTCCGGGAAGAGGCGACGGCTGAAGGACGGAGAAAGGAAGGGCACACAGGAAGACACAGAGGCTGCTGCATGAAATGGGGGTGGGCTGTGCGGGCAGTGGTCCCCACGTGCTCTGTGCTCAGGGCCCAGCAGGGCCACCACGTGGGGCCCGGGCAGGTCGGGGAGCAGGGTAGGAGCTGCTGGAGCACTCAGGGAGCGGCAGGGAAGCCCAGGGGGTGCAGGCAGCTGTCAGAGGGGGCACATGGCCAGATGACTAGGGACCCCACGCAGCCCAGCGGCCGGCATCAGTCCCGGAGCGCCTGGTCCCTAAGGTGCCCAGCCGGCCCACCAGCCAGGCTGAGGTTCCATGAAGGGGCAGAGGAGCAGGTGTGGGCAGGTGTGGGGCAGCCGCGGGGGTGCCTGACGGATGGTGTACACGGGAAGGAATCTGCACTGTGGGTGACGGGCAATGCAGTCCCACACCCGTCCTGTCCTGGAGGGCCCGGCCCCTGGGGATGGGGAGACCCAAATGGTGACACAGGGGGCCCTCTGGACAGGCTTGGAGACAGTTGAAGCCAAACGGACAGAGACAGGCACCCAGGAGGACAACAGGGCAGAGGCCCTGTCACTGTCACCCAACTCGGGTGCTGATGACACCATCCTCAGGGACACCACCGGGTGAAAACACCAGCCCGGGCACCCCCGGCTACAGCCCACTGGCTGCAGGCTTCCCCTCGGGGCTGCTGCGACACCTGGGCACCCCAAACTAGAGCCAGGGAATTGGTCAACTCAGACGTCAGTCTTTAAGGTGACTGCCCATATCCACACGTGTGCACACACACCACACGTGTGCACACACACACACTGACGAACACAGGGATGCGCCAATAGTTTACATTTTCCCGTCACCACTGCATCCTCCACGCATAGGATCTATTTGTGCCGTGAACATAAATTCATCTGACACTCGGACTTCCGCGGCGTCTTCATTGCCTTCCTGGCCCCTCCGTGGGGGGTGGGCGTCCCCAGAGGTGCAATAACGAACTCCCCCAGACCCTGAGGCCCTGGGAGTGCAGGCCTGGCAGGTGGTGTGAGCTGGAGGGGGACGTTCCTGCCCGGAGACCATGAAAGCAAGGTGGGCGAGACGTGCCCAGTCCTGGGGGCAGACCGGGGGGGTCTGTGCCCAGCCTGCCCCTCACACCACGGGGGCCTGCTGAGGTGGGAGGGAGGGTCTCCGCGTGTCGGGATGCCGCCCCTCCAGGCAGCACCATCCGTCTGGCACACTTGCCGTCAAATGCTTCTGTGAGAGCATGTGGGTCCCCAAGGACGGCTGGTGCGGGGTGACAGACGGACCCACGGCAAAGCGGCACACAGCCCGTTCCACGTCCTGCTCAGTGGTTCAGCCAGGAAGCATCAACTGTGGCTCCCTTTTTTAAAGTGAGGGGGCGATGCCTTCCAGGATCTTCCAGCCCCCCTGACCGAGAGAGGCCAGCAGGAGAGCCACCGTCACTGCACAGCCCGGTGGGCCGGTGTCACCAGGAGGGGCCGGGCAGCGGCCACGGCTGTGGGCTGTGAGGCTGGCACCGTCGGCCAAGACCCCAGCACACAGGGAAGGGGGTGCCCTCCCCAGGGGGCATGCGGAATCCATAACCACGCGGGGAAAGAAGAATCTGCCAAACCCAGGTTACGTCTTAAAATCAGACAGAATTTTCTTTCTACAAGTTCTAGACAGCATAATTTAGTGAGAACGGTCTTGATAATTATTTTTTCTTTAAATAGTTACAGTAAAATGTATTAATTTTCAAGATGGTTTTCAATGTGGTTTTCTGATTAGAATGATTCACTAGCTGCGTCGAGCTGTCCCCACCAGGGCTCAAGAAGGAAAAAGTCTCACTGTGATTAGGGAACCATCACACTCGTGGAAAACACTCGAAATGTGTGTAATCGAATTAGACTGAGAGAGAGAGGGGATAAAAAAACACGTTTGTCATGTGCTACCTGTTTCATTACTTTATCAGGATTAAGAAATGTAAGTGGAGAAAAAAAGATACTCCAGTGATCTTTCCTGGGCAAATTTCCACAAACTGACAGCAGCTATCTCAGAGAGAAGGCACGAGAGGCAGCAGATTTTCAGGCTTAATGTGGGGAAGTGAAGTCACAGGTCGGATGTGTGCAGAGCAAACGGGGAGCCCCAGGGTAGCCTTCGTTGTGGAGGGTCACGGGCAGGGGCTGCTGACCGCCTCAGGGAGCAGGCACTGTGTGTAGGGGGGCAGGGGTCTCCCATGAGGAGGCAGGGGATGGGCCTGCTTGCAAGGGGACGGCCGCTTCCTTAGGAGAGACGCTGCACCCCGCAAACCCACCAGAGCCTGAGAATTCTGACCACTACCCCCTTCCCATCCAGGTCTTGGGGAGCGAAGACTTTGCTGGAAAGCCCACCGATCTCTGCACACAGGTTTCACTGCCAAGCCCATGAAGTACTTAGAAATCCATCCTCAATCCGTCCATCCATCCATCCACCCACCCATCCATCCCTCTGTCCATCCACCCCACCATCCATCCATCCCACCATCCACCCACCTTGTCCACCCAGCTGCTGGCCCAGGGCTCAGGAGGTGCCCGGTTTCCTGCCTTTGCCCATCATGACCCCACACAGTTAGCCAGTCTCACTCGTCTCTGCAGAGCGCCCGCCCACCACCACTGGCTGCGGCCTGTCCGAGGCCACTCATGGGCCATGGCCCCTCAGCTCCCATGGACAATTACCCAAGAGCCAGGGGTCTGTTCACCAGTGGCCTCCTCACTCCCCTTTAATGACACAGAAACTTGGAACTGTATGTTACGGCGGTGAGCGTGGCTCAAGGACAAACACAGAACCTGGGTGTGAAGCACTCGTCAACGGACGCACCCCGAGAGCAGGCTTTACCCAGGCAATGTGTGAGAATTAGATTAAGTTTAGCTTTCACACAGGGTGGGGGCAGCTCAGGGGAATGGCAGAGGGTCAAGAAGCCAAGCTATAATTGGTGGCCGGTCCTCCTGTTTATCTGCCCACTGTCCTTGCAAGACCGAGACTGGTGGGGGTGGGTGGGTAGATGTTCCTTAAACAGCTTCATAAGTTGTTACCAAACTAGCTCAGACTGGCTCTGCAGTTCAAGAACAAAGGAAAGAGGGGTGGAGACTTGTTTCAAATGTTCCAAGTTCGCACAGGAGACTTTTTGTTTCAAATGTTTCCAATTTGGGCAGGCTGCATGTTTCAAATTTGCGCGGGCTAGTTAGGCTTGTCGAATAGAGTGTAACCTCTGGAGTATCCAGCCAATGGAGAAACAGGGGAGGGACTTGTGGTTAGGTGTAGGGAATAAATACTGCTGGGTCTATTGTTCTGGGTGCCAACCCCCCCACATTTTGGTTGGGCGCCCGTTCTTGCAAGAGCGTGAATAAATTCTTTTCTTCTCCACAATCGGGTGAGCATTTATTCCTTTTTAGGAATAGTGCTTGTTTCTCACAAATGTGGACAAACCAACAGTGCTGAATGCTGGGTTTTCAGGAATAAAAGGTCTTAGGATGTGCAAACATCATCATTTTTTAGGGTTTTTTGCTTTCAGCAATGTCTGGTTTCACTGACCCGTTGCTGGACCAGATGCAAAGGATACACGTCAGATACACAAACAAGGTAAGTAACTACACAGCTCACGCAGCTCTCAAACTTGGGGGTTCGTGGGTGGGTGGGGGTATCCCAGGCCTGCTCCAGCCCTCGTTGTGGCCTCCGACCCCCTGTGGGTGGCTTGGGGTGCACAGGACTGGCAGCTGGCCTGTGACTTCCCAGCAGACACTGCCCGTTTCACCTCTCAGCCCGGAGAGGGCAATGGAGCGAGGGGACCTGAGGAATGGGTGCCGGGTTCAGAGGTCAGGTCAGCCCCGAGGTCAGAGACAGGAGCGCTGGGCTGGGCTCCGGGCTGGTGCACAGGCTCAGGACCCAGGCTGCCGAGCAGGTTGCGGGGTGACAGACGGGAGGGTTGGGCCCAGGGCCCGGCCACGCAGTGCCAAAACAGAGGGTCTCGGTCATGCTATGGTTCCGAGTCCCACCATCAGGGAGCAGAACTCAGTGGAAGCCAGGACCTGTGCCCGGGAGGCCACAGGGGACTGGCCCCGATGGCATCTCACTGACTGGAGCGACACCTGCCTTGGGCTCCTCTTGCAGCTCCTCAGCTCCGACCTGCCACCCTAAACTGTCTCGAAACCAAGAGCGAGGCCTGTGGTCGAGATAAATGAGATGCAAGAGGGGAGAAGCCACTGCCCCTGTGTCCCGAGCAGGGGTGCCCTCGGCTGGCAGCCTCTGGCAAGGTCACCTGTGATGAGAAGCAAAGCAGTGGGCGGCCGCGTGGCACCAGGGCATCTGCAGAGCAGGAGAGGCACAGACAGGCGTGGAGACGTGGGACAAAAAGCAACCAGAGGATGTGGGCTGTGGGGGACCCAGGCTGCTCTGGGGGTCTCCTCCGATCAGCAGACAGAGGGACTGCCCAGCGGGCCCCAGCCAGACCCTTTCGGAGAAGCCTTGGAAGCTGGGACCCCCAGGGAGACACGTCCCAGGGGGGCATCACCTGCAAGCAGGGAGCGCAGGGGACCCGAGTCCCATCATGTGGGACAGAGACTGAGCCAGGGCTGGACTGGTGGGGAGACGGGTGGGGACGGACGCCCCCAGGCTGCACACTCACCCCACAGATGCCACATGCATCACACTCACGATGTCCAGCTATGGGGCCAGAATCGTGGCTCCCAAAGATGCATTCAAGCCCAGCCCCATCCAATTTGTAAGCAGAACCCCTGAAAATCCCATTGGGAGGAGACCAAACAGCATGAGGGCGGCTGTGATCCCATATGGCCGGAAGCCCTATAAGCACAGGGAATTTGGGTACAGGACAGGCCACCCCATGATTGAGGAAGACACCGATTGCCAACGGCACCACCAGGATGCCACGGACTTTGGAAAAGGCATGGCCTGCACCTGCTGTGGCCTTGCAGCCTCCACACCGTGGACCGGGGAGCCCATGTCTGCAGCCAGCCCGTGTGGCATCTGTCACTGCAACCCCGGCCAACTCCGTCACCAGAACACGCCTGAGCTCCAGGGAAACGGGCCTGGCTGCACGCCAGGCTGCCAAGAATCCAGGATGGTTCTCACTCAAAACAAGCCCCGAAATGAGGGGGCTCTGGTATTTGATCAGCACAAGTGGGGAAGGCTGTGTCTGAATAATGTGCAAAGATAGTTCATGTTTGCAAAAAGGATAGACCGCTCCAAGCTAAAGCCGGTAATTGCACACAAGTGTTTCATCCTAGAGCTGGAGAAAGATGTCTCCACGGAAAGCGTCTCCACGGCACGTACCGCACCCCCCGCTGCTTCTTAAACTCCACAAGGGCTGATTTAAAGAAGACCAAACAGGTCTCCACTGTGTACTTGTGGATTTGCTGCCTGCCTTTGATCCCCTCACGTTCTGAAAGTCTCTTATTTGGGGGAAAGTGTGTCCCAGACATTTCGATATCGTTTCCTAGGTTACAGCCCTGATTTCACAGTTGCTGCATTTTGTGGTAATTCTGAGCGTTTGCTGCCCAGGTAAAGCCCTGGTGCAGAGCCTGGCTCCCCTTGCTCGTTTTCCTGTGTGAGACGCCCGGCCCCCACGCCCGGCCCCAAACCGTGGTGTCTGCCACGTTGCGAGATCCACTGGCTCGGAAAGCCAGGGCTCCGGGGAACAGACAACCCTCAGGATTTGGGCAGTGGCTGGCAGTGCCCAGGGAGGGGCTCAAGGAGCCTCAGCCCCAGGCCTGGCACCTTCCGGCAGCCTCAGCGACTCACTACCTTGGGCTCGGGGCCTCCTCTGTGCAGCCCTGGCCAGTGCCACCAGGTTCCCCGCTGGATCGAGGTGAACTCAGCCCCCCGTGCCCGGCCCCACATGGAAAGGAGCGCTGACGGAGGACCCCGCGCGGCAGGCAGCAGGCTGGAGGCCCACCCTCGGTCCCCACGGCACCCCCGGGGCCGGGCGCATCAGAGGTGCCCCAGAAACCAGCTATCACTGCCCTCGGGGCTCCCAGGGGTTCTGAGAAGCTGCCCACCCAGGGACAGCTCCTGGGCTGGAGTCCCGCTGCCACCTTCCCTCATGGTGCCTTCTGTCACCTCCCTGGGCCCCGTGCACGCTGAGCAGCTGCCCTCCCTTGCAGGCCTGGCTGGTGGGAAGGCGCTGGCCACACTGCCCCATGTGGAGTCTCCCAGGGCCCAGGCCAGCAGGAGTGAGAGGCCCCGTGCCCTCTGAGCAGCACCTGGGGCACAGAAGGATCCAGAAACATTTGCTGAATGAATGAATAAATGCATGCACATGCATGAATGAGTGAGGGAGGGAAGGGAGGGAGGGAGGGGCAGCGTCCTTCCCAGGGGCCCTACAGCCTGGGGAGGGTCTGGGTCAGCCCAGAACTTTGGAAAGGCAGGTAGGTGGTGCTGCACAGTGGAACCTGAAAGCCTGGGTCAGTGAAATCTTGTTCCTGGGTGATTGATATGGTCATGGCCCTGGAGCAGAGGGAGGGAGGCTCCGAGGCCGGCTGCAGTGGGGGGCCCTGAAGGGTCCCCAGGGGTCTGCACCATCACTGGCAGGGTCTCCTCGGGCCGGAGCCTCCAGGGGGCCTGACAAGCCCTGCCTGCTCCTCCCTCGGGCCAGGCCTGGGCTCCGGACGGCCGCCCTGGAGGACAAGAACCCGATGCTGACGAGCGCCACCGCACCAGTGTCGTCACGGTGCCTCTCTCCTCCCCTTCGGTTCTTAGTCAGCTCCTGCCGCCAGCTCCTAGCCAGGGTCTGGTTAGTTCTCAGAGTCTTTGCAGCCCCAGAGGACAGAAGGCCCCGGGGTCCAGCAGGGCCCAGCCTGGCCCTCACCCTCAAGCTGGGAGAGTTGCGAGGGAAGGGACAGGTGGAACGCTGGCCTGGGCCCTCTCGGACGGCTGCCTCCGTGGAAGGGCTGGGGTCCCCCTGTCCTCTGCTGGCCTCACTGCCCCAGGCCCAGGGCAGTCTGCAGAGATGCAGCCTCCAAATCCCCTGCATGGAGGCAGTGGGAAGGCGATGCACAGACTGGGCCTAAATCCAGCCCGTCCTACCGCAGCGGGGGGATCCTGGGCAGCCCCCAGGCCCTCCCGAGATGCCCCCGATCCCTGTGTACAATGGACTCCAGGGCACATTTGCAGCTGGGGGTGAAGCACAGATGCAAGAGGGAAGGGCCATGGCATGTGGCAGCCCATCAATAAGACCCACATGATGTCATCGTGATGAGGCTGCACCTGGGAACCTGCCCCTGGGTCCCACAATGGCACCTGGCACCTGGTAGGCCCAGTGTGATGTGGGAGAGGTGCAGGGGTTCCTGAGTTACCCTACAGATCTGCCCTGCAGAGCAGCCGCGCCCGGGGAAGTCCTGGCTGCCATGATTTGTGGGGTGGGTCCCCTGCAATCAGTCTGGAGGAGGCACCTGTGCCAGTCACCCACCTGCCCCCAGGACAATGTCCACCCTCCTCAGCAATCCCACCCCCCACCTCGCCTGGCCCCACCTGGCCTGCATGCTGCTCCCGAACCCACCACAGGAAACGGGTGCCTCTGCTGCAGAGCGGCAGGTCCTGAGGCCAGCTGCCCGAGGCCCACGGCCTCCCTGGAACATTTCTTCCCCTGTTGTCACTCAGCCGTGGAGCCGTGGGGGTTGCTCACCCTGCTGGGCTGGTAGGGGGCTGGCTCCGAGGGCTGAGGGCACCCCTGGGCCTTGCCTGGCATCCAAGATCAGCTTTTGTTCTTTGGATTTTATTTTCTAGGTTCAGGTGACCCACCCAGGACCCTGCCAGGGACGCAGCCTTGCGGATCCCCACTGGCCAGCAGTCTCCAGCCTTCGGGAGGCAGAACCAGCCACTGGGGGTGATGGAGAAGCGCCCAGCCCGTCACCGCGGCTGGTGACCCTGGTGCAATGCTCGGGAGGTGCCCGCGTGCCTGCATGTGGCGGGGAGGGGGCTTCACAGGAGGTCAGGGCCCGAGGAAGGGCCTGAGGAAGCGGGAGGTGAGCTCAGCACCCACGGCTGACGTGCAGCTGGGTCCACTCACCAACTGGGTGGCCCTTCCCGGGGGCAGGTCACACGTTCCCCCTCAGCTCCTTTTGGGTCTGCCCACACTTCCCAGTTAAAACAACTGCCACAAGGACTGTCCCATGGAGATGACTGGGCTGGGGGATCCACTGATTTGGGACAAGGATTTCCATACCGGTTTCCTCTCTTTTCCGGGCACATAACTGGACCACAATTCCTGGCTTCCTCGTGGGAAGCAGAGGTGGCCCTTCCAGGCTGTGCTCAGGATGGCGGGTTCGGGACACGGAGGGATTCTGGGTTTTGCATCACTGCCCGGCAGGGACCCCAGTGACCCTGAATGAGCTCCCACTGCAGGGCCACGACCTCGTCCTTCCAGGGCCAGGCCTGGGTGCGTGTCAGGTTTCGGGTGGTCCCAGCACATGGGCCAGCCCCTGACATCCCCTCCCCTTCCTCCCTGGACGTCCACAGCCGTGTCTCATTTCATTACTATGGATCAGCCTGATATCGAGGCCCAGACAAAGGCACTGTCTGCAAATGTGCGAGTCCATCAGTAAAGCCAATACTGTGTGTGGGAGAGACGAGCCCGGCAGGCCGAGGAAGGGGTGCCCGGAAGGACGCCCCAGTCAGCCTCTCCGCAGACGCAGCAGGGACGGCCTGGGGCCTGGGGCCGCGCAGTCTAGAAAGCCAGGCCCTCAGCACAGCCGCTCAGCGGGAAGCTGGGTGAGCACCGAGCCCGGCCGGCAGGAGCCCCTGCTCTGGGGAGCTCGTTCCAGGTAGGACCAGGGAGAGGCGGCGATCAGTGAATCAACACAAAACACAGTATCATCGCCACTAGTTCCTGGCTGGTCGCAAGCAGCTGGTACTGAAGCACCGAGAAGGGAAGGAAGAGGCAGCCACGGGCCAAACACATGCGGGGGCCTGCTGGGGGGCAGAGCCCGGGGCCACGGGGCCCCAGAGGGAGAGCAGGGCCCAGCGGCTGGGGCCCACCCAGGCCCTCCCAGGTCTCCCTGCCGCTGTGACGTCCAGCCCCAGAGCAAGTAGGGAGGAGGGGCCCTCACCGAGCCGTGGTTTGGTGAGACGGCTGGGGGAGCCGGAACGGATGGCAGCTCCAGGAACAGGTCATTGGAGCCCAAAAGGACTTTGCCATCGCCCATCTCTGCTGTATCTTCTTCCCTCTCCTTCCCTCACACACCCACACGCACACAGGGACTCAGCGAAGAGCTCAGCACGAGGCAGCCCACCATCACTAACCTGCTCCCCAAGAGAGGGTGCACCTGCCACATGCTGGCAGAACCCAGCGGCCGCTCCTCCAACCTCAGATACAGAGGACCCCAGGCCACCTGCCCAGGTTTACTAACCCAGTTCTCCATTTAGACAGACGCACAGACAACCAGGACCCAGAGCGTGAAAGCGCAGTGCAGGTAAGAACAGAGAGGGACACCTGGAAAGCTGGGCCCGGAAAAGGCAGACAAACAGGGGCCGGCAGATGTGTTTAACCTATTTCAAAGAACAGCCTCAGAGAGCGTCCCAAGGATGCCACCAACATACAGTGAGAGGAGATGGCCACCGCGGGGTCTGCAGCGTGGCCCAACGTGAACGTTCTGAGGAGTCAGAAGTGGGACTGCTGAAATGGAAGCATGAATAATAGAACGGGCTCCGCTGAAGACCTAATTCGAAATCAGAATGAAAAACCTAATGGAATCTTCTGGAGTGTAGAGCCAAAAATAAAGGGGATGAAAAATGCAAGAGGAAGAGCAGGAGATGCGGAGGGTGGCTTTACCTCACACAGGCTGGGGGCCTTCGCTGCAGGGGGTGGTCTTGCAGACCCCAGGGCACTTGGCCCCCCCCCCCCGGTCCCGAGCCCCAAAAGCCATCTGCACCCCAGTCTCAATGAGGGTTCAAAGCACCCCATGCTGCCTGGTGTTAAAACTCGAGTCCAAACGGAGAATGGCAGCTCTAACAGGAGTTCCAAAGAGAACGGATGACGGGGGAAGGAAATAATCCAAGAGGTGACAGGTGAAAAATCCCTGAGCTCCACTCGAGTTTTCCACTCAGAGTGCAGACCCAGGTCCAGGCCACCCAGACCCAACCTGAGGGGGCATCTGAATCCAAAGGCTGAAAACCAACACGGACTTCCAGAAAGACGGCGGCTGAGGAGGCAGGGCAAACTTCTCTGTGAAGAAAACTAGATAAAGGGCAGAAAGCACCCCAGAACAGCAGTTCCAGGGTGCGACCGGCCGGACAGGGGCCTCTACAATGCATAGCGGGGACGTGGATGGAGAGGCAGACAGACTGCTCCTGAGGGGTGGGGGAGTGTGTTTGGCTGGGACCACTGCTGGGGAGCCCCCCTCCAACCCCAGATGCCTGCGGGCAACGGCGGATGGGGCCTGCGGTGCACTGGAGCTGGGGGTGAGAGGTCCAAAGGAGAAATTACAAGAGAAATAGTAATATCTGGAGGTGAATGAAAATGAGAACACAACATATCAAAACCTATGGGATGCAGCAAAGGCAGTGCTGAGAGGGAAATTTATAGCTCTAAATGCACATATTAAAAAGGAAGAAAGAGCTAAAACCAAAGACTTAACTGAAAACTGAAGAAGTTAGAGAATGATCAGCAAACTAACCCTAAAACAAGTGGAAGAAAAGAAATAACAAGGATTAAAGCAGAAATAAATGATTTGGAGAACAAAAATCAATAGAGAGAATAAATAAAACCAAAAGTTGGTTCTTTGAGAAGATCAACAAGATTGACACACCTTTAGCTAGACTGACAAAATCAAAAAGAGAGAAGACCCAAATAAACAGAATCAGAAATGAGAGAGGGGACATTACTGTGGATCCCCCCAAAATTTAAAAAAATCATAAGAGCATACCATGAACAATTGTACGCCAACAAAGTAAACAATTTAGAGGAAATGGATACTTTCCAGGCAACATATGAACAGCCTAGACTGACCTGAGTAGAAACAGAAGACCTCAACAAGACGCTCACAAATAAAGTGATCCAGTGAGTCAACAAAAAGCTTCCTACATATTAAATGGTCAGTTGGCTTCACACGGGAATTTTACCAAACCTTCCAAAAAGCACTTACACCATTACTGCTCACTCTTTGAAAAAATTGAAGAAAAAGGAACACTACCTAACACATTTTCATAAAGCTAATTTCACTCTAATACCAAAACCAGATAAGGACTCTTTACAAGAAAGGAAAACCACCACAGACAGGCCAATCTCCCTAATGAATACAGATGCAAAAATTCTCAACAAAATACATGCAAATGGAGACCAAAGACATATTAAAAGACTCATACACCATGACCAAGTGCGGTTCATTCCAGGCATGCAAGGATGGTTTAACATAAGAAAATCAATCAATGTAATAAAACACATCAACAAATCGAAAGGGAAAAATCAAATGATCATCTCAATAGATGCTGACAAAGCATTTGACAAAATCCAGCATCCTTTTTTCACTTCAAAAGGTAGGAATTGAAGGAAACTTCCTCAATATGATAAAGAGCATATATGAAAAACCCATAGCCAGCATAGTACTCAACAGTGAGAGATTGAAAGCCTTCCCTCTAAGATCAGGAACAAGACAAGGATGCCCGCTGTCACCACTGTTATTCAACATTGTGCTAGAAGTTCTAGCCAGAGCAATAAGGCAAGACAAAAAAATGAAAGGCATCCAGATTGGAAAGGAAGAAGTAAAAATGTTATGATTTGCAGATGACATGATCTTATACTTTTTAGGACAATCTTGAGTGATCGACAAAGCTACTTGAGCTAATAAATTCAGCAAAGTGGTGGGATACAAGATTAATGCACATAAGTCAGTAACATTCCTATATAATAGAAATGAGCTAACTGAAGAGACACTCAAGAAATAAATTCCATTCACAATAGCAACTAAAAAGTCAAGTACCTAGGAATAAACTTAACCAAGTATGTAAAAAACCTCTAAACAGAAAATTACAAAATTTTACTAAAAGAAATTACAGAGGACTTAAATAGGTGGAAAGACATTCCATGTTCATGGATAGGAAGGCTAAACATCATTAAGATATCAATTCTACTCAAACTGATCTACAGATTCAACACAATTCCAATCAAAATTCCAACGACCTACTTTGCAGGCTTGGCAAAGCTAGTTATCACACTTATTTGGAAGGGAAAGGGGGCTCAAATTGCCAAAAACATTCTAAAAATGATGAATGAAGTGAGAAGACTTAACACTTCTAGATTTTAAAGCCCACTATAAAGCCACAGTGGACAATACAGCATGGTACTGGTACAAAGATAGACATACTGATTAATGGAATCGAATTGAGAGTTCGGGAGTAGACACACAGATCTATGACCGACTGATATTTGATAAGGCCCCCAAATCCACTGGGACAGAAGTCTCTTCAACAAATGGGGCTGGGAGTCCTGGATATCCATATCCAAAGGAAGGAAAGGGGACCCCTATCACACCCTATACCAAAGTTAACTCAAAGTGGATCAAAGACCTCAATGTAAGAGACAGCACCATAAAACTCGTAGAAGACAATGTAGGGAAACACCTTCAAGACTAGTATTAGGAAGTAGCTTCTTAGACCTAACACCCAAAGCACAAGCAATGAAAGAAAAAATAGATAAATGGGAACTCCTCAAAATCAAAAGCTTCTGTACCTTAAAGGACTTTGTCAAAAAGGTGAAGAGGCAGCCAACACAATGGGAGATAATATTTGGAAACCACATATCTTATAAGAGACTGAAATCCAACATATATAAGTAAATCCTACAACTCAACAACAAAAGTACAAACAGCCCAACTATAAAATGGGCAAAATATATGAAAAGACATTTCTCTGAAGAGGAAATATAAATGGCTAAAAAACACATGAAATAATGTTCATCATCACTAGCTATTAGGAAATCAAAACCACAATGAAATATCATCTCACCCCAATTAGAATGGCTGCTATTAAACAAACAGGAAACTACAAATGCTGGCGGGGATGTGGAGAAATTGGAACTCTTATATATTGCTGGTGGGAATGTATAATGGTTCAGTCGCTATGGAAGACAGTCTGGCGGTTCCTTAGAAAACTAGATATCCAGTTACCCTACGATCCAGCAATTTCACTTCTTGGTGTATACCCAGAAGATCTGAAAGCAGTGACACGAACAGACATTTGTACACCAAAATATATTAATTGCCAAGAAATGGAAGCAATCCAAGTGTCCTTCAACAGATGACTGGATAAACAAAATGTGGTATATACACATGATGGAATACTATGCGGCAGTAAGAAGGAAGGAGGTCCTGAAACATATGGCAACGTGGATGAACCCTGAAGACATAATGCTGAGGGAGATAAGCCAGACACAAAAGGAGAGATGTTGTATGTTACCACTAATGTGAACTCCGTGAAAAATGTAAAATCAATTTCTTACAATCCTAGAGATAGACAGAAGCTAGTGAAGGGTGAATGATGACATAATATGTACAGATATGTTAATGAGGGTGAACTTAAAGGTATGGGAATGGACAGGGGCGATTATGGTTTGTTAACGGGATTGTAAGTATCAGAGCTGCACTGAAGGCGAACAGGATTGAAAGGGGTTGTTTAAAGACACATAACTCAAGGGTCAGCACGACAAATATAAATACGTGTTTGCATGATATACCTGGAAGGTATGACACAGGTCTAATAGTGAACAACACAGTGGAATATGGGAAAAACTACCCATTGCATATTGTAGACTATATTTAATAGGAACACCTTACCAGTACCACACTAATACTTAGCGGCTGATAAGAGCTCTGAGCTGTTTTGTGTTATGTTAATTGTTTAAAATTGAGAGTGAGAATGACTGTACAACTAAGTGCAGATAACGTAAGACAGTGATTGTTTATCTTGGACAGAATATATGCTATACAAAATTAGGAACCCCTTACTTAATAAGTCAAGCCCTCAGTGTTGAAGCTTGTTCTCACAGTGAAACTTAGGGCTGTAAAAGGGAGGCTGAGCCTTCCTATAATTATATCCAAGAGGCTATATATATATATATAACATATATATATATATATATATATATATATATATATATATATATATAACAAAGGGAACCTCCTTTGTTGCTCAGACGTGGCCTTTCTCTAAGCCCAACACTACAAATAAATTCATTAACCTCCCCCCTACATGGGACACGACTCCCAGGAAGGAGCCTGGCCCTGGCATTGAGGGATTGAAAATGCTTTCTTGAGCAAAGGGGGGAAAAGTAATACAACAAAATAAGGTTACAGCGGCTAAGAGATCTCAAGTAGAGTCGAGAGGCTGTCCTGGGGGTTTATCTTATGCAAGCTCCAGCTACATATTCCAAACGGCCACACTATGCCAAGTCCAACTCGACAGTAGTCCCGGAAAACCTCAAGAATACCCTGGCCCCTATCTGAGACTCTATAAAAGATTCACTCACTAAGTTTATTTTTCAGAAACTTAAACCCACCAGAGTGTTCCTATGCCAGACAAGTCCTAAAACCCAGAGGCAACAGCCTCTCCAAGAACATCAACCAGATCCGTCCCCCCTCCCCATAACGTCAACACCCCTTTTCAATATGAACCAGTTAGGGTGTCACTGCCCAGACATCAACAGACACCCCTGAAGATCAAGAAAGTGATTGCACAAGAGGAAGGGGTAGCAACAGACAAGACAGCGTTTCACAAAGGATTACAAATGTGAATCTTCATATAAATACATATATTTAGATGCTAGGGTATTAGAATAACTAGAAGGAAGTAACAGAAATGGTGGAACTGTAACCCATAACATCTTTTGAAATCTGCTCTACAGCTATTCATTAAATTGTACTTTGAAAATTATCACCTTTCTGTATATGTTATATGTCACCATAAGGAAATAAGTGAAACTGTGGAACGGTAACCCATAACATTCCGTGAAATTACTGATATACCTACTTGTTACATTGTACTTTGAATGTTATCACCCTTCTGTATATATGTTATATTTCACAAGAAAGAAATAACTGAAATTGTGGAACTGTGACCCATAACTATCACTTCTCTGTAACTATGTTATACTTTACAATAAAAAATGTAAAAAAATAATGCAAAAAGGCTTTGGGGCTGGCTGGAAGTAGGGTGCAAACAGCCCAAGAAAGTTACCTAAAAAAGATATTCACGGTCATAATCTAGGTTCTGACATGGCAATGAAAAGATGTCTTCAAAGCTCTGCAAGAAAATGCGTTTGAACCACAATTCTACACCCAGCCAAGATATCCTGCAGCACAAACCATGCCCGAGGAAAGAGCCATCCAGCAATTTCTTGAATTGCATGTGTTTTCTTTTTTTCCCGATACATTCATGCAAAATTAACTTTCTTTAAAAAAAAATCTAACAGGAATTTTATCTTATCTTTCTCTACCTTCCAAATTCCCTACTTAAATATTTAATTTTTAATGCTAGTTTTAAAGGTATAAATTAAAAAACAAAAACAAAAAACAAAAAACAAAACAAAACCACTAAAGCAGACATGTAGAGAGATTTCCCCTAAACCACTTGGGCCAGACTCTGTCACTCACAGCACAGGAATTAGGAGCCAATAAACAGGTGCAGAATACGGAGAATTTCGTGGAGAGAAGGGGATTTATGGGTTAATGCCTCCCCACAGTTGCTGAGATTGGTGAGAATAACATAAAAGTCTCTACTATTACTGATGCTTTCTCCAGTCCTAGACACAGGTGAGAAAATGGAGCCCCGGGGAGTGACAGGCTGCTTCAGGGGCATGCGGCAGCCAAGTGTGAGCCTCACGATGTGAACCCGAGCCTGGGGCTGACCCCGTCATCAGGTCTCACTGGAGACTTGGGGGAGGCCACCCCCTCTTCCTACCACCGGGCCCTTGCACCCTTGGCGGGAGGTGCCCAGGTTCTGGCGCTGGGCTGAGCCGCTCCAGGGCGCCTGGGGCTGGCAATGCCCACGGGCGGTGCGGGCTTCGGGAAGGCAGGAGAAAGCCAGCACCCCTCGGTGCTCCCTGGACATTTGCCGTAGGTTTATGGGGCTGCTGTAACCCACCGCTGCCACCCGGGGGGCTCAAAGCAGCAGGGAGGTTCCCTCTCGCAGCCCTGGAGGGCAGAGGCTCGGGGACGGTCCTTCCCACGGCCTCCAGCTCCGGCGGCTCCAGGTGGTCCCCGGCTGGCGGCTGCGTGTCCCCAGGACCTGCCCCTGTGGTCCCACGGCCTCCTCCTGCGAGCCTCACGTCTCCCTCCCCTCTCCTAAGGGGTCACCCGTCACTGGACTGAGCCCCCCCCCACCAATCCAGGGCCACCACCACATCTCTGGGTCCTGAGCCCCTCGCTTAATCACACCTGCAGATCCATCCCAACAAGGTCAAGTTCACGGATACCAGGTGTTGCCACCTGGACCACCTTTTTGGGGGAAGAATCATTTTCTCCCGCCCCTCACGCTCCTGGGGAGCTTGGCAGGTGGAAGCCTGGCCAGGGGCTGCTGCCGGGGGGCGGGGGGCAGCTTTCTGAGCTTCTGCGCAACATGAATGTCAGACACGTGATTTGAGAAGCATGTTCCAGCTGCAGGTTCTATCCCTCCCAGACTGATGGCGATTCGGAAACACAGAAGCTCCTCCCGCATTTTCTAATAAACACCTGGGGCTGATGGTTCCCCGGCCTCTTAATTTATGGGTAATGAGCAATGACAGTTTCAGTAAGCAAGTTTAGGGTTTTCATTCAAATAGATAAGTTAGTACCAACTGTTCGGGTCTTTGGGAACACCGCTTCCTCGCCTTATCTATTATCCAGAACATGGTCACCAGAGGCCAAAAAGGCCTCCTGCTGAGAAGCCACCGAGGAAAATGGTTTCCGTCATGTAAAATCGCCCTCGCACCATGGCGGAGGTGCTTTCTCACCGTAAGGACTGTGACAAAGCCCTGACCCAGCATCTTCCCGCACCCTGACGAGATGGCAGAATTGCTGGGTCGTTACCTGGTGGTGTCTAAAGCCCTCACTTGGCTGCCGGGAGCAGCAACCTGGGGTTTGCCTCTGTCCAGGCCACACGGGCGCTCTCCCCCCGACAGTTCACCCATTCTCATGGTCCCCGGGGTGGGCTGTGGCGGGGGGCTGACATGCACCAGTGGCTTTGTGTTCCAGCTGATGGACCACAGGGCTGTGGGCTTGGCCCACAAACGCTGCCTGGAGCTGACATGGGTGCAGTTGTGGAGCGTCCCCCAAAAGCGGCCTCCGCCCTTCCAAGTGGCCTGAACCCAGAGCCTTCCTCTGGCGAGAACCTTCAGGAGAGAACACTCCAAACTTCCCACATTCCCAATCCCCACGGCCTCCTCAGCGCAAGAGTGCCTAGATGAAGAAGCTGTCACCGATGCTGCATTTATTTACCATGAAAACCACAATTAGGGACGGCCAAGACGCAAAGCGAGCAGGGCGATTAGCTGCAAATTACAGGATTACAGGCATCCGAGCCTGCCCAAGAGCAGGGGCCACGGCTCAGAAACACACTGGGAGGCCAGGCGACGGGCAGCGAGGGCGTGCGCTGAGCTTCACTGCACCACGCAGGGCCGGAGGGCCTAGCCTTGCTCCTTGCCGTCCACACTTGCCTGCACGAGGGGCTGCAGCCGTGGGTTAACTGGCAGTGACAGCCAGGCTCGGGGGCCCCCAAGGAGGGCTGGGAGGCTGTGGTCGCTTTCCCTCCCCGACGGACAGACAGGAGGACCCCGCCGGGCTGCCCAGCCCCGCCTGAGGGCACAGCCGGCCCAGGGGTCCACAAAGCCCATCAGACCGTTCTGGGTCTCAGAGCCCAGGTTCAGGGCCAGGAAGGACTGTGGGCCTGGCGTGGGGTGCCCACTTGCCGCAGGTTGGGGTCACCCCGAGAGGGAGGGGTGACCCTGTCTTGTAATGACTCTGAGGAGCGCCGCCGGCCCACCCTCAGGGGTCCCGCAGCCGGGCACCATCTGGGCTTGCGGGCACCGTGAGCCGCTCGGCGTCCAGGTTCTTGCCGGTGAAGCCCCGTGTGCTTCCAGTGGAGGGTCTCGGGGAGGAGCCACTGCCCATTTGGGTCTCGGTTTCTGTTCACCTGATAATCCACCTGTTACCATCTCAGCCACCAGAAAGGGGCCACGGTCAAAGCGGTCGACGACCCCCAGCCCAAAAACAGGACGCCCGGACCTCGGGGGCTGCGGGGACACCTGAGGCTGGGAGTGAAGCTTTGTGGGGCGAGCGGCTAGAAGCAATTACCTGTGTCAGCAGAGTCAGGATGTGGGAGAAATTGAATCAAGCAGGCAGTGGGTTATAAAGCCGAGCAGGAGTTCTGGGGGCGCCCATGTTTGGGCGAAGCCCGGGAGACAAATAAACATCGACAGGAGGGAGCGGCACCCCAGCCGGGGAGCCCCCGCGGAGCAGTCCCGCCGAATGCGGCGGCCGTGTCAGAAGCCATCAGCGTGCAAATACATCACGAGCACACTCCAGGCTGCTCAGGAAATGTAATTCTAATGGAGGGTCTCTGAGACCTCCCCCTCCTGTGTCTGTCCCCTGCACTCACCCTGCACCGGGTGCCCATCTCCTGGGTGAGACGCCGACCGATCAGCAAGGAAGCCATCAGGTGGGCACGGACTGCCCATCGCAAGGCCCATCCCCTCAGGCACGGGGCACGGGGTCCAGAGCCCCTGGGGCCTGGCTGGAGTGCGTGAGGGGGTGGCTCCTCCTGGGGCTGGGAAGCCGCCATCCCCACCGAGTTCCTGGGCCCCCTGCACCTGCCCTCGGGGCCCTGTCCAAAACACAGTTTCCCCATCTGTCTAAAGAGTCATTTGGGCTCTCAGCCTCCCGTCCAGGGTGGGGTTGCCCCACCCTTGCCAGGACGCTGGCCCCAAGACCCCAGGTTGTTTCATCTCATGTCCACCAGGGTCCTTGTGGGGAAGGAGCCCCCCTCCTGGGCGACTTCTAAACAGATATTCAGCCAGGCTGGCCATCGACACTAGGCCCCGTGGTGCCCGCAGCGGGGACACTGGGGAGCAGAGCAGGGAGGAGACCCCTCAGGGCCGGGGAGGGTGGACGGGGAAGCCGCTGGGGCGAATTCTCAGCAGGGCCGAGCGGCTGCTGGGCTGAAGCCCCCAGGGACGGGCAGCCTGAGGCCCCCAGGCCCCAGTTTCAAGGTCAGAGAGGTGAAGACACGTGCCCAAGGCCACATAGCTGGTGCGAGAGCTAGAGATGGCCTCGGCGCTGCATCCCAGCCCCCCGACATTTTGTAGACAATCCCCCGCCATGCCCGGGGCCAGCAGGGGCCGCACTGTCCCTTCAGGCCGAACAGTGTCCACCAAAAGGCCCGAGGAGTCCTCACCCCGGGCTCTGTGGATGCCACTGCCATGCGGATCTAAGATGGGCCCCAGAGGAGAGAGAAAACGCAGCCTCCGCCTCGCTGTCCTAGGGAAGACCTGGAGGCCTGGGGTCCCCACCTGCTGTGTCCCGTCCCCTCTCCTCCCACAACAGGAGATGGGTGCAGGGCGGGGGGGGTCCCCTGGGACCTTTGATATGGGGTCACTTCAGGGGGTGTCCAGGGCTGAGCCTGACCTGCCATGGCTCCCCCTCGTCCCTCAACACTGTGCAGAGGAAGGGTCTCACGGGCTATGCGAGCACCCCCTGCCCGCCTGGGCACCCCAGGCCCCCTGTGCCGCCCTCACTGCTCCCCACGGCACAGCAGGGCCATGGGCTGACCATCGGGGGTGGGTCTCATGTCACAGCCAGACCCCTGAATGCCTGGTCCTGGGGCGCCACAGCCCAGTCTCCCAAGGTGACCCCCGAATCCCAGACACGGTGGCCATCCTGACCTCGGAGGCAGTCGTCGGGGGGAGCCCTTTCCCACACCCAGGATGGACGGTCCCTGGTGCCCCTGCCCCACTGCGGGCCAGGCCTCGGGCAGCCCAGGCAGCCGCCGCCCAGAGGGGCTGGGGTCCGACAGGTCACCAGCCGGAGCAGGCTCTCGGTGCTGCCGGGAGAGGGTGGCCCTGCAGGAGGCACAGATGCCTTCACGGGGGACGTCTCGTCATGGGTGTCCCGCGGGCCGTGTCCCGGGTGAGCCCGCGCTGCTCGCACCTGTCCTTCCTCCAGGACAGTGTGTCCTGGGCCCTGGTACCTGGCAGCTAAGCAGGGACCCAGGCTTCCTCGTGCTGCAGCCGCTGCACCTGCCCTGGACGTGGCCCCTGCCTCCCACTTGGCGCATTCCTGATTCTGTGCCAGATGTCGAGGAGCCAACGTGGCCCCCGGCTCCGCACAGGGCCTTGTTCAACAACTCCGGCCATCTGGTCAGCTGGCTCCATGTCTTCCGGAACGTTCTCGGCCCCTGGGCTGCAGAGAGGACGTGCCAGGCTGTGGAGCCCCTGGACCAGTGTCTTTCCCCTGCGGGCGAGAAGAGCCTCCGGGGCCCTGAAAGCTCTAGAGTCATCTAGACAGAACCCAACTCCCAGCCTGCACTTTGTGGGGCCCAGCTCGGCACTGCATCACAGGGGCCAGCTCCTGGGGGGTGGAGGAGGACCTGAGCTCGGCTGTCTTTTTGTCTGTCCGTCCTTTCTCCATCACAAGAGCCCAGATGTCAAGAGACCACCGTGGACCAGGAGGCCCGGGACCCTCAGGGGCTCCCACCGGCCCCTCCCCACAGAGCCCGGCGCCCTCAGGGGAGGGGTCAGCAGGATGGAGGCGGGCTGCACCCAAGGTAGAGATGGGGGAGGGGGTCCCCCGGGACTTCCTCCAAGCAAACCCCACACTGGGATGCTTGCAAAGGTGGAAAAGGAAATGGGAGACAGAATTCCACAATTGGCTGGCATCCAGAGGGTGTGTGATTGTATATAGTCATCTGTGTGCGGCACCACCCCCAGCTTTCACTGATGAGACAGTAAGAGATGATTAGCTAATTAGGTATAATGTAATATAATCAAGGATAAAAAACCATCTCCTCCATTCCACCTCAAAAAAGTGTTTTAGAACTTTATACACAATCATCAGAAGTAAAAGCCTAGAACTTTTCAATAAATGAAGTTGGATCAGTTTTATCCACGTGCAGGATAAAAATGAAACTTGAGATCTATCTCACAGAACATTAAAAACTAACAGAAATGGATCTCTGATGCACACTAAATGTACAGGGCAAAAGTCTAACGTGTGCAGAACACGTGACAGAATATACCCTCATAACCTTTGGATAAGGTGGCACTTCTTAATCAAGTCACACACACAAGCATTATCTATAAAAGACAAAATTGATAAATTGGACTTACTTAAAATGAAATTTCTGTTCTTAAAACACACTGTGAAACATGTGCAAAGGCCAGCCATGGATCGGGAGAAGATGCTGGCAGTCCATGGCTCAGGTTCAGAATATATAAAGAGTACCAGCAAATCAATAAGAAAAAGATAAGCTCCCAGTAAAAACAGGCAGAAGCCCTGAGCAGGCCCTGTGCAGAAGAAGCTCTGCAGGTGACCACACGCCCGTGAAGAGCTGCTCTGCCTCAGCCCTCAACCGAGAAATGCAAGTCCACACCACAGTGAAATGCACGCTCATTTGTTTGGCTAAAATGAAAAGGGCGGACAATACCAAGCGTTGACAAGGATACAGCGCAAAGGGGCCTTCCTCCAGTGCTGGAGGGATGGTGAAAGGGGGCCATCACCCTGGAACAGGCTTTGGCAGCATCTAACAAAGCTGATTCACAACCGAGCACGTGCAACCACCACAGACGAGTGTGATTCAGTTCAGAGCAGCTTCATTCCAAATGACTCAAACTCCGAAATAACCCAAAAGTCTGTCTACTGTGGCGTCGGTGAGACACTGGGCTATAGCCACACAGTGGGATCCTAGCCAGCATTTACAAATACCAAAGCAGTGCCGAACCAGCCAGCAAGGATGAATCTCACAGACAACAAGGGAATGCAGCCAGGCACAAAACTGTTCCTTTCATGTGAAGTAGGGTGATGTGATTTTTTTCCTGAACATGTCTACGCAGGCTTATTTGTGAACCTGGTGACTGTAGCTAGAATGTCGTAATGGTCAGCAGGGATGGCTGGATGCCATAAAGGAGAACTTTTCAGAAGACAGCGCTGCATTTATTTTTCCATGGTGCTGAGCGTTTCTATATATACATATATATTAGCCTGTAATTGTAGACGACCACCACCAGGAGGCGGTAGTGTCTCAGTCAGTTGGGGCCAGTCAAGGTTGAACATATTCTAAAGCCCTCGCAGCCAGATTCTGCATTTTTCCTTTTGCATACAGCATCGCCCCGTTTCATCATGGAGATTGATGCTGGAAGGCCCCGAGGTGCTCAGGAAACTGGGGAGCAGGGAGGGAGGTCAGGAGGGGAGGGTGGAGGGAAGGATTTGTGACCCTGAGCCCACCATGCCCCTCAATTCTGCAGCTCCCCTCTGATGTTTGACATTGGGGAGCAATGCTGGCTCACGTGTTTAAAGACTTAGAATGAACATTCTGCCCTTCCCAAAGGCAAATAAAATCTTTGCTAAACCAACGGCCTCTACTCCTAGCCAACGACACTGACAACCCGAAACAGTAGATGCCAAAGAAGCAGCAGCCAAGGCATGAGCTGGCATCTTCCTGGTCTCCCCGAACCAAAGACGGTCCCCGGCGTCCCTCCCGCGGGCCCCTCCGCTTCTTTGGGCGTTGGCAGCGTGTGTGACCCCCACCCCCTCCTCCCCGATGAGCAGGGTCCTCTCCTGGGGGAGCTGCCCCGGCCGGCCGGACTGGCTGCATAGCTAAAGGGAGAACTTTCTTCACCTGCCATGGGAGGTCCCCTTCCTTCCGCCTGGGAGGACAAGGATGGGGGGATGCTGGGAGGCCGGACGGGGCGGGAGGTGGTTCCGTGGGCAGCAGCCACAACCGGAGCACTGCCTGCCCCCCCATACCTGCAGGCTGCACCCTGAGCTGCACCCTCGGCTCTGGCCCTTGCCCTCCCCGGAGACCTCGTCCCTCCTGGCTGCCCTGCAGGACCATGGCCCCGCCCCGGGCTGCTGGGCGCTGCGTCTCGAGGGCACCAGGTGTGCTCACACCTGCCGTGGTTGATCAGCAGGCTGCACCTGCATCCGGAATCCCCCAGCCAGGTGAGGGGCCCTCCTGTGCGCCCACTTGCCAAGCCCCAAGGCAGCGGTGGACGCAGTTCTCTCCCCTCCCAGATGTGCTCATCAAACCCATCGGCGAGTCCCTCCCCCCAGCCTCCGGAAACCCCCGTCGCCCACTTCACACCCACACAGGTACTGTTCCAGGCTGACCGCTGCCGGCGTCCACTGGTGCTGTCCTGGACTCACTCTGCCGAGAGCGGCCGGCAGATGCTACTGGGTGATGCCGCTGTCCAGGTCCCCACAAGCGGGAATCACTTCCTGCCCTGCTGTCTGGGAGCCCGTGCGGCCCGCTCCGGCCGTCCCCCCTGAACCCCCCTGCCCTTAGCCCCTGCAGGCCTCCCTGGCTCTCGCCTCTGGGGGCCGCACTCAGCCACCCACTCCTGGTCGCCGCAAGGCAGCTCCTTCTGGATCGGCGGTCTCGGCCTCGGAGACACTCTCCAAGGACGCCCCCAATGGGCCCCTGGGCCCTCACCATTGTACCCCCTATTTTACTTCTCTGCCCAGCACCTGCCAGCCTCGGGTGACTTGTCTGTTCATTACACATCGTCCACCCTCATCACTGCTGTGTCTGCGGGGCCTGGCACTCTCTACAGATGTCCCTCACTAACTCAGGGGGTGGGACGCACACAGCCCTCCCAGCAGGGCAGGAGAGGGGGTCCTGTGCCTTCATGGCCCCGTGGCTTCCTCACGACTGCTCACTGCTACGGCCCGGCCCCCCTGCTTCCTCCTGGCTCCCCCCCTGCACTGGGGGTGCCTGCCCGGTCAGGACCCGGCCTGAGCCTCCCGTGGGCTCATAGCTGCACCAGGTCTGAATCTAGGGGGACACGCGACACGCTCGACGTCTGAGCGGATGCACAGAGCAGGTGCCTTCCAGACAGGGACAGGTGGGTCTGCCGGGCCAGCCAGCCAAGATCAGACCGGAGGGCGAGCTGCTTCCCCTGATCCGGGCAAGTCCAGAGGCCGGGGCTGTGCAGGCGAACCCCTTCGCCTCCTGGTCCCTCTGCTGCAAACTGCAAGACAGAACATGAGGGGAGGGCTGGCGTCTGCCGGGGCGCTCGTGGTTTCGGAGGCCAAGGGTCCAAAAGCCAGGTCTCGGTCGGCCACGCCTCTCCCAGTGTCTGTGTCTCCTGGTGCCGGCTCGCCTCGCCCTCGGGGTCCTGGCCTGCACCTCGGTCTCCAGCACGTGGCGATTTGTCCCCTTGGTCCTTGCTTGTGGCTTTCTCTGCCTTCTGGCTCCTTCTGAGTCACTGTGCATGCGTTTCCTCCCACGCTGAGGTCTCCAATTGTGGGTCACGGCTCCCCAATTTCCCATGGCCTCATCTAAACAGGATATTTGAATGCCTTGTTCCCAAATAAGCCCGCACATTAACTGATGGCCATTTCCAAAGGTCCCATTTATTCACACCCGTGGGCGCGGGGTCAGGAACTGAACTTGTCTTTCTGGGGGGCAGGATTCAATCCCCAAGACTGGGGTGAGGTCTGGTGGATTAGAACACGTGCAAAGGTCAGGGCCGTGCAAGGAGGCGAACGCGGCGTCACCCCCTCTGCCCGGCGGTGGGTTTGCACGGGCCAGTGGGGGCCCCCAGCCCTCGTGGGCACGTGGTGACAGCCAGGCCGTGCGCTGACCTTCCCTGCCCTGGAGCTGCCCAGGGTTCTGGGGCCCCCCACTTTGCTCACCCGACCTCCATTCCCATAAACAGGAAGGTCAATGCAAGCCCCACCCATGGCGCTGCAGTTAATGAGCTCCGGCTGTATACATTCACGGAGGCCGCTCCTGCTTGGAGTTTTCCATGCACAGACGATCGTCCCCAGCTCTGGGAATCAGCCATGCGGCTCAAGGTTCTAAGGCCAGGGCTGGTCCCGATCACAGCCGTGCCCGGGCACTAACGAGGTCACCAGGGCTGGGAGCTGTGGCGAGTCACCAGCCCCTGCCAGCCTGCAAGGGAGAGCCGAGCTGCCCCCGTTCACAGACGGAAACCTGGAGGCCAGGCAGGGGCCCCCTCACCCCGCCTCAGGCAGCTAAGAAGGCGCGAGGCATGAGGCCCAGCAGGTGGACGCCAGAGCCCACGCACAAACCACCTGGGCACGCTGTCTCCCGCTGCGTGGCGTCCATGACTGCCGCTGGGCGCACGTGGCCGTGTTGCTGAAAAGCCCAAAGTAGCCCCAAGACGGACAGCGGATCAAGATGGCGGAGTGAGACCGCTCCAGGGCCCCTCTGAGGTATCAAACGACAGTGAGAACCGGCAAAAACGACTGAGATCTCAAAGCGGCAGAAAACAGTGAAAGGACAGCGGTCACAGCGCGTGCTTGGGATCGAGACAAAGGCCACTTGTGAGCGGGAGGATCTTGTGGGCCTCCTGCACCCCACACTGGCTCAGTGCGGAGGCGAGAAGGCAGCGACACGACATATTTAAAGTGCTGAAAAACAGAAACAAAAACAGAAAACCAAACAAAAGAAAACAAAACAAAAGCAAAAACTGCCAACCCAGAATTCTGTGGCTCTCAAAACTGCTTTCAAAATGAGGGCAAGATGAAGACATTCCCAGATAAACAAACACTGAAGGAGTTTGTCACTACTCGACCAGCCCTATAAGAAATGCTAACGGGAGTTCTGCAAGTTGAAAGAAGGGACATAGACAATAGATCGAAGCCACATGAAGAAATAAAGCTCTCCACAGAGGGTAATGACACAGGTAAATATAAATGTCAGCACTACTTTATTTTGGTTCACAGCTGCACTTTTTACTTCCTGCAGGATCTAAAAGGGAAATGCACAAACCATAATAAGAAATCATTGGTTTTGGACTCACAATACAAAAATACGTAGTTTGTGACAAGAATGACATAGAGGTGGGGACAGAGGAGAAAAGAACATAGTGTTTGTACACCATTGAAGGGAAGTTGGTATCAAAACAAATGAGGTCGTTGTAGATTTAGGACGTTAAATTTAAGCCCCCTGGTAACAATAAAGAAAATATTGGAGAAGTTGCAAGCTCATCGAGAGAAATGAGCGCACAGGTGGCCAGGGGTGGGCACGGGGAACGGGGCATTATGTGTAGCGGGTGTGGGGTTTCTGTTTGGGGGGATGGAAAGTTCTAGTAACGGGGGGTGTGGCGGGGACTCCGCAATTGTGAATGTGGTGAAACCACTGAACGGTATGCGGGGAGGGGTGGGGAGGGGAAGCTCATGTTGTCTACCTGTTCCCACAGGTAAAAAAAGAAACAGCAACTAAAGGGACAGTGACAATTAAACGCCAATACCTGATCCCGGACAGGATCTAGCAAGGGGGGGAGGAGGCTCAAAGGGACATTATCGGGACATAGGAAAAAACTGGAACCGAGGCTGTCAGCTTGATACAATGTTAAATATCCTGAATGTGGTGACTGCACTTAAGGTGGATCCATAAGTGAGTATCCTTGTTCTTAGGAAATGTACACGGCAGGATGAAGTGTCCAAGGAAAGGATGTATGTGCAACCTACACTCAAGTGTTCAGAAAATGACTTAGACAGACGGACAGAAGGATAGACAGGCGGATCAACACACTGAGGGATAGACAGAACGATGCCACAGATGTCATAAAATGTTAAAATTAGTGTTCTGGGGATCTGGGGTATAGGGGGTATAGCTCTCTGTGTGGGGACTGAATTATTTTTGTAGCTGTCCTGTAAGTTGGAAAGTTATTTCCAAATGAAAAGTTTAAAATCTAAACGACAGCGGTCAGCCCAGGTTCCAGCATTGGACACTCGGTGCACCGGGCTGGCCGACACGTTTAATGGGAGGAACGGTCTCCAGGGGGACGTGCCGTGCAAGGAGCCCTCAAGTTCACCTGCGACAACCCCACCAGCGTTTCTCGAAGTGGGGGCCCCTCCTCACTGCAAATCCCTGCCCTGCCCCAATGCAGACCAAACACAACCAACACTCTCGAGACGCTCATGGCAACTTCAGGTCAGAGACGTCAAAGCCCATTTAATCACGGTCAGGAGGCAGCACCACTCTGTGCACCACGTGGCACGAGGGGCCCGGCGGCTGAGGGGCTGAGGGGTCTGGGGGCCAAGGGGCTGGGGGACGAGAGACCTGGGGCATGAAGGGCCTGGGGGACGAGGGCCCCAGGAGATGAAGGGCCTGAGGAGCAAGACAAGACACACAGCAGGAATGTGGCGGTGCATTTCAGTCTATGCAACCAGGGAGCTGGGCTTTACTGGACAGCACTTGGAGGAGGGCTGCACCCACAGAGGTTCTGGGGAGCACAACAAAGCAGCTACGACTGCCCACACTGCTCCCCCCACCCACAGAGCAGGGGGCTGCACCCTGACATCACGCGATCAAAGCACCTTCCCAGATCAAAATAAAATTGTTTTTTCCAAAATTTCCCTGGCTTTGATTTGTTTTTCATCATGCTGCTTAATTTAGTTTGAAATCTCAGGTGACAAAAAAGATAGCAGGAAGGTTTTATGGTCATCAAAGAGGGGGTACACTTAGGAAGGTGGAGGGGTGCTCCTAGATGCTGGGACTCCAGGGGGTGGGGCTGCCTCCGAAATCCCTGTGAACCGCGAGGCTCTCTTTGCAAACAGCCCTTGGCCCCGAGACGGGGCTCCAGCAGCTGGGGACCCCCCACCAACAAGCCACGGGAGAGGAGCAGGAGGGAGATTTTAGGGGGAATAGGAGAAAGTGGGAAAGGTCTCTCCACTCCCTGCTCTACCATCACGTCCCCCGAGAAGGGCCCCCAGCCCACAGCCGCTGCCCACCCGAGGACAAGGGCCCCCTGCCCCACATGGGACAGCAGGAGGGTGTCACCGGTACCCAAGGGGAGCCCCGGGAAGTGGGTGGGGCTCTCTGGGAAGGGCCATGACCTGCAGCGTCCAGCTCCCCGGAGCCCTCACCCCCAGGCTCTCGGCCTCCCCGTTTCTCTGTGGACAGAGGATGGGCTGTCCCCTCTCCCTAGAGACAGAAAAAGCCTGTGACAAAACCCAAGCCCTTCCACAAGAAGGGCACTCCACAATCTCAGAATTGCTGGGAACCTTCTCAGGCTCCTGAAGACCCTGCCACTTACCTTCTACTCAGGAAAGACTGACGAGGATGCCCACCCTCTGGACTCAGGCAGTTCGAGGCAGGAGGGCGGACCCCATCCCAGCCGGAGAAGGGCCTTGGGGCCCCTGCCACCCTCTGTTCCTCGCCCGCTGCTCAGCACCGCGGACAGCACCGCCCGCCTGGCCTACCCCCGCCCTGAGCTTGGGCCCAGCAGAGCTCCCCAGGCAAGCTGCAACCCCATGGGGCCTGGGGGCTGGGGGTCTCTGCAAGGGGTGACTATTTTTAATCATAAGCTCATGAAATTCCTGAAAATTTAACCAACATCCACAAGCGGGCTCCAGCGCCCCAGCGGGTGGACCTCGCAGACTCCGGGCAGCAAGTCATGTCTCGTGGAGGACGTCACTGCGGGGGGAGCAGGCCGCGGCTTGTGCCTCCCCGCTGACGGGCCTGGGCCTTGGGCAGGTCCCGACTCCCGGAGGCACGCTTCCCCGAATGTACAGGCGTGTCAGCACTCACTTTTCCAAGCATCAGACACATACAAACTCCCTCTCAGAAGAGGGGCCCAGCACACCCCTCTGGGCCTCACGCCCGTCCCTTTCCTCTCAGAGAGACGGGGAGGGTGTGGACAGTGCCAGGTGAGGGATGGTTCCCAGGGAACCAACGGCAACAACCAGGCCGCTGAGCAACAGCCCACAGTGCAGCTCCTCCCTTCACCACAGGCTCCCGCCTCCAGGAAGCCTTCCAGGACTACGGCCACCACCCCTTACCACATCCACTTCCCAGGTTCTGCCGGGCTCAGCCTCGCTCAGCCCTGGGCTTGTGGCCCTATGAGGTTTGCGCTGCCCTCGGGCCATGCCCCTGCTCCTATCCCACGTGTGTGTCTGTCCACATACTCTGCCCTCAGCGTCCCCGCACGGCTGCTCCGCTCACCCGCCTCTCCCCTGCCGCCCACGCCCGTAAGGGCCTCTGCCTCACGGAGCTGCAGAACCGAGTGCCGGGCATGAGGTCAAGTTCACAGCAAAGCTCCTTCTTCCCAGACCCTCCCTGCGTTCCTCCAGCTCCAGAACGTCATGGGAGCCAAACTGCAGTACCACCCAGCTCAGAAATGGCAGAACACCTCAAAACAAAACAGTGAGCACCCTGTTGGGGTCACCAGGTGGGACGGTGTGGAGGGGATCTTGGGCTCGGCGGAAAGCCGAGGGGGCAGGGACGGTCCTGGGAAGCCTGGGGACGAAGGCCACACGGTGAGACCCAGCACCTCCCCGTGCAGGGAAGCCGTCCCCTGCCAGGGGTCAGCACACCCTCCAGCTCTCGGACACACTCTCCGCTGCCTGGACCACTGTCTCCTGAGGGTAGAGGTGGCGGCTCCTTCCAGAAGAGAGGGGCCTCAGCCGGGACAGGGGTACACCGTCACTCGCCGTGTTGGCATCAGAGAGCTCCGTGCAGGAGACACAGCAGGGCACCATGGCAGGGGAAACGAGAGCTGGAACCCCAGCCTGTGCTCACAGGACTCTCGTGGAAGGACAGGGACCCAGAGCAATGGGACAAAGGACCCCCATGCTGCTGCGTCTCCGCCACACACCCCCAAGGGGACTGGCGCACCCGCCCTACCCATCCACAACTCCCGGCAGCTCCAGAGAAATGCCGGCTCTTTCCCTGCACCCCAGCCACCCCCCGCTGCACACAAGCATGTCGCTCTGATACGCCACTCCCTCTCCTTTCCTCTGGGCATTCCCAGGCACTCTCTGTGGGGTGACACCAGGGATCCCAGCTTCTGAGCAGGACACGCGGGGACCGAACTGTCAGCTCATTGTCCAGCCGCCGTGTTTTTCCAACAATTAAAAGCAGCAGGTGAGGCCTGGAGTTCCCGAGAGACAGCGTGCCGGAGAACGTTCTCTCCCCGTCAGTGGAACCGAAGCTCCCAGGAGGGGCTGTCAGACCTCGTCGTGGTGGCCAGTCCCAGTCCAGGTGTCCACATCCTCCCTGGGCGTGGGATCCCGGAGAGCAGCTCTGGCCAGAGGCCCCTGGGCGTCCAGGGCGGTGCCCTGTGGGCAGCGCACGCTCCCCATGTCCGCTGTGGGGTGTGTCACCATGAGGGCTCCCAGTGGCCATGGGCCTGGTGCCACCCCGAGCCTGTCCCTGGAAAGAGCCGCAGCAAGATGCCGATCGGCAGCTCCTAGAAGGTAGCTCCAGCCTCAGCGGGGACCCGGCAGCCTGCAGGATCAAGCCAAGGCCCAGGAGGCAGCGCGGCCAGCACCTCCTTTCTCCTCTCCAGCTCCCCGGTTTACAACACAGCACTGTCTTGCTAGCACCGATTCAGTAGCAAAAAGGTCTCTGGCGACGGCATAATGTGGGCAAGAGCTAACGGCTACCGTGGCCATCGGAAGGAGCCACGGACTGCCAGGCCCAACTGCCAACCCAGGCCGGGCTGGTCCCGTCAGCTCTGATCAGCACCCGTCCACCCAGGCGCTGTGGGGTGCAGACCCCGGGTTGCAGGCAGGGGCCCAGGAGGCTGCTGAGTCCCCCGGCTGGACTCCAAGGAGCAGCTCCTGACCTGGCTAGCCTGTGGCCTTAGGAAAACTCTGGAAACCTCTGGAAACCTCCAGCAACCTCAGCATTTTGCCTCTGACCTGGCAAAATGGAGCTGAGAATCTGGCTCCCCAGGCAGTGCAAGGACACATCCTGTAGGAGGGCCACACACCCTGCACGCCTCAGGCACACGCTGAACGGTGGCCTGGCCCGTGTCCATCCCTCAGTCGTCTGGGGGTGTGAGTGCCTAGAACCGATGGCCAGGGCCAAGTCCAAGGTGCCCCACACTGAACACAGACTTGTCGGCAAAGTGGCTCCATCGTGGGGTGCAAAAGCCCAGCGGAAGGGCGGCAGCCCTGGGCCTGGGCTCTCCTCCTGGACCATGCTGGGGGCCCCTGTGTGTCGCGTCTGCTGCTGGGGCCTGTGACAGGCACCTCCCACCACCCCAGTGGTCAAATGGACACCCCAGGTGCTCTGATAGCCATCGGGAGCCTGGCCTGGCCTTCCCCACCCAGCACCCACCTTGGCAACCATGGGGTGGCTCCCAGAGCTAAGTGAGGCCTGCGAGGGGTCAGAGCTTCCCTTTGGGGCTCAGCCCTTCACCCACTGCCCGCCCCCCACCAAGGCCCATGTCACAGAGCAAAGCTCCCTTCTTTTAGACCAAGGTCGAGGAGCTGGGATGTCTTGGCCTGCCCAGATCGGGTGCTCTGGAACAATCTGGATAAACACGCCAGCAGGCCTCCTCTGCAGGGGCAGCAGGGGTGCCAACCTCCCACCCCTCCTGCCAGCCTCTGGGTGCCTCCAGGGGGATGCCCCTTCCCTGCCTCTGCCTACTTCGCACATTCTATAGGATCTTGCACCACACCGAATCCTGACCACCCGTCTCAGGTCCACTTCCCCCAAACCTTCACATCCTGCTCACTCCCGCCAAGTGGCCCTGACTCTTGCTTCCGGAAAGGACAGAGGGCTCGGAATGTGACATCCTCATCTACTGACCCCACACCCCCGGTGAGCCGCTGGGCACTCACGGGCTCGGCCATCCACCCACAGCCAGCCCCACCCTGGACCCCATCCCTGGCATCCACTCAAAGGCGTTTTCTCAGCAATTACGGACTTTCTGTCTCGGCCTCTTCATGCCTCCCTTTCCATCAGACTGTTCCCATCAGCAGGCACACGTCTGCACACAAACATGGAGACAGGGGAGCTCTGAGGAGGTGCCCGAGGGGAGGCATGGCCTGGGCCTCCCTGCAGGCAGCCACCCTGGGTGACAGTCCATCAGGTCTGACGAGTGTGGGCTCCTCAGGCCACCTCTCCTGGGCACGCAAAGGGTGGGAGCCAGAGGGAAGAGAGAAGGCAGGCCTGCTGACCAGGAAACAGATGGGCAGGACCTGCCAGGACTCTACTGAGGGATAAATGGGATAAATCAGAGAAGCACTGCTTTGTCCCGTTCACCACTTAGACCATTTTATTAGGAAGAAACTGTCTGCTAGGCCTATTTTAACAGCAGTAATTATGGTGATGATGATGGTCATGGTAATGATCGTGATGGTAGCGATGACTGCAGTGATGGTGGTGATGGTGATGATGGAAGTGATGGTGATGATGATGATGAAGGTGGATGATGATGATTTTGATGATGAATATGGTGATGGAGATAACGGTGATGATGATGTTGATGGTGATGATGATGGTGATGACTGTGACAGTGATGCTGATCATAGTGATGACTGTGGTGATGGTGATGATGATGGAGTCGATGACGATGGTGAAGATGGTGGTGATGGGGGCATGTGTCTTGCCTGGCCGTTTACAGTGAACTTTTGACAAACCCATCCCGGTGACATCTGCATTGGCCTCGCTGGTCAAGGTGTCAGAACTACCTTCCTAGGAGATGTGTTTGGGGTTTTTCCGGCCTCCTCCTCCAGTACAGCTCCAACAGCACTGGACAGTTGTGCTGGTTGGGTTCATGTGTCAACTTGGCCAGGTGATGGTGCCCAGGTGTCTGGTCAAGCAAGCACTGGCTTAACTGTTACTGCAAGGACATTTGTGGCTGGTTAATAGACCAGAAGGCTGGTTTATTAAATCATCAGTCAATTGGCTGCAGCTGTGACTGATCACATCCACGAAGGGCGTGTCTTCCACAATGAGAGAATGCAGTCAGCTGGATTTAATCCAATCTATTTAAGACTTTTAAGTGAGACAGATAGAGGACCTTCACTTCTTCTTTGGCTAGCCACCGAAGCGTTTCCTGAGGAGTTCATCGAACACCTTCATCAGAGTTGCCAGTTTGCTGCCTGCCCTATGGAATTTGGGCTCATGCATCCCCACAGTTGCGTGAGTCACTTTTATAAAATCTTATGATTACAGATATCTCTTGTTGGTTCTGCTTCCCTACAGGACCCTAACTAATACAACTGGTACCAGGAGTGGGCTATTATGGTAGAAAGGCCAAGTGGAAGCTGCCACAACTGCCCCTGCCTAGCAAAATAGTAAACCAGAAGCAATACCGGATTCCTGGAGGGATTGCAGAGATTAATGCCACTCTTAAGGACTTGAAGGATGCAGGGGTGGTGATTCCCACCACATCCCCATTCAACTCTCCTATTTGGCCTGTGCAGAAAACAGATGGGTCTTGGAGTGTCCAGTGGATTATCATAAGCTTGACCAGGTGATGACTCCAATTGCAGCTGCTGTTCCAGATGTGGAATCATTGCTTAAGCAAATCAACACATCCCCTGGTATCTGGTTTGCAGCTATTGATCTAGCAAATGCTTTTTTTCTCAACAGCTGTTAGTAAGGACCACCAGAAACAGTTTGTATTCAGCTGGCAAGGCCAGCAGTTTACATTCACTGTGCTACCTCAGGGGTATGTCAACTGTCCAGCCCTATGTCATAATATTGTCCACAGGGATCTTGATCATTTCTCCCTCCCACAAGACATCACACTGGTCCATTATATTGATGATATCATGTTGATTGGATCTAGTGAGCAAGAAGTAGCAACTACTCTAGATTTGTCAGTAAGGCATTTGTGTGGCAGAGCATGGGAGATAAATCCAACAAAAATACAGGGGCCTTCCACCTCAGTAAAATTTCTAGGTGTCCAGTGGTGTGGGGCCTGTCGAGATATTCCTTCTAAGGGGAAGGATAAGCTGTTGCATCTGGCCCCCTTACAAGGAAAATAGAGGCACAACGCTTAGTTGGCCTCTTTGGGTTTTGGAGACAACATATTCCTCATCTAGGTGTGCTTCTCTGGCCCATTTACCGAGTGACCAGAAAAGCTTCTAGTTTTGAGTGGGGACCGGAGCAAGATGAGGCTCTGCGACAGGTCCAGGCTGCTGTGCAAGCTGCTCTGCTCCTTGGACCATGTGATCCAGCTGACCCAATGGTGCTGGAAGTGTCAGTGGCAAACAGAGATGCTGTTTGGAGACTTTGGCAGGCTCCTATAGGAGAATCACAACGCAGGCCATTAGGATTTTGGAGTAAAGCTTTACCATCCTCTGCAGATAACTACTCTCCATTTGAGAAACAGCTGTTGGCCTGCTACTGGGCCTTAGTAGAGACAGAACGCTTAACCATGGGCCACCAAGTTACCATGAGACCTGAGTTACCTATCATGAGCTGGGTGTTGTACGATCTGCCAAGCCATAAATTTGGGCATGCACAGCAGCACTCAATCATAAAATGGAAATGGTATATATGAGATAGAGCTCGAGCAGATCCTGAAGGTACAAGTAAGTTACATGAGGAAGTGGCCCAAATGCCCATGGCCCCCACTCCTTCCACCTTACCTTCTCTTTCCCAGCCCACAGCTATGGCATCTTGGGGAGTTCCTTACAGTCAGTTGACTGAGGAAGAGAAAACTCGGGCCTGGTTTACAGATGGTTCTGCATGATATGCAGGCACCATCCGAAAGTGGACAGCTGCAGTGCTGCAGCCCCTTTCTGGGATATCCTCCCAGTGGGTGGAACTTCAAGCAGTGCACCTGGTTGTTCACTTTGCTTGGAAGGAGAACTGGCCAGAGGTGCATCTGTATACTGATTCATGTCTGTTGCTAATGGTTTGGTTGGATGGTCAGGGACTTGGAAGGAACATGATTGGAAAATTGGTGACAAAGAAGTCTGGGGAAGAGGTATATGTGTAGAATTTTCTGAGTGGCCAAAAGACATGAAGATATTTGCATCCCATGTGAATCCTCACCAAAGGGTGACTTCAGCAGAAGAAGGTTTTAATAACCAAGTAGATAAAATGACCCATTTGGTGGATACCAATCAGCCTCTTTCCCCAGCAACTCCTGTCATTGCCCAATGGGCTCATGAACAAAGTGGTCATGGTGGTAGGGATGGAGGTTATGCATGGGCTCAGCAACATGGACTTCCACTCACCAAGGCTGACCTGGCCACAGCCACAGCTGAGTGTCCAGTCTGCCAGCAGCAGAGACCCACACTCAGTCCCCGATATGGCACCATTCCCCGGGGTGATCAGCCTGCTACCTGGTGGCAGGTTGATTACATTGGACCACTTCCATCATGGAAGGGGCAGCGATTTGTTCTTACTGGAATAGACATACTCCAGATATGGGTTTGCCTTCCCTGTACAACATGCTTCTGCCAAAACTACCACCCATGGACTTACAGAATGCCTCATCCACCGTCATGGTATTCCACACAGCATTGCTTCTGACCAAGGAACCCACTTCACAGCAAATAAAGTGAGGGGATGGGCACATGCTCATGGAATTCTGTGGTCTTACCATGTTCCCCATCATCCAGAGGCAGCTGGGTTGATAGAACGGTGGAATGGCCTATTGAAGACTCAATTACGGCGCCAACTAGGTGGCAATACCTTGAAGGGTTGGGGCAGTGATCTCCAGGAGGCTGTGTATGCTCTGAATCAGCGTCCACTCTATGGGGCTGTTTCTCCCATAGCCAGGATTCACGGGCCCAGGAATCAAGGGGTGGAAACAGGAGTGGCACCACTCACTATCACTCCTAGTGATCCACTAGGAAAATTTTTGCTTCCTGTCCCTGCAAGCTTAAGCTCTGTTCCAAAAGGAGGAGTGCTTCCACCAGGAAACACAACAATAATCCCATTGAACTGGAAGTTAAGACTGCCACCTGGCCACTTTGGGCTTCTTATGCCTTTGAATCAACAGGCAAGGAAGGGGATTACTGTACCGGCTGGGGTGATTGATCCTGACTATCAAGGGGAAATAGCACTGCAACTACACAATGGAGGTAAAGAAGAGTTCTCCTGGAATACAGGAGACCCCCTAGGATGCCCCTTTTTTAAAATTCCAGTTTCACTGAGATACATTCACATATCATGCAATCATCATGGTGTACAATCAACTCTCCACAGCACCATCATATGGTTGTGCATTCATCACCCCAATCTATTTTTTGAACATTTTCCTTATACCAGAAAAAGTAAAAATAAGAATAAAAAATAAAAGTGAAAAAGAACTCCCAAATCACCTAGGATGTCTCTTAGTACTACCATGCCCCATGATTCAAGTCAATGGAAAACTGCAGCAACCCCATCCAAGCAGGACTACCAGTGGCCAAGACACTTCAGGAATGAAGGTTTGGGTCACCCCACCAGGCAAAGAACCACAGCCAGCTGAAGTGCTTGCTGAGGGTAAAGGGAACATGGAATGGGTAGTGGAGGAAGGTCGTGATAAATATGAACCACGGCCACGTGACCAGTTACAGAAACAAGGACTATGATGGCATGAATATTTCCTCCTTGTTTTGTTATGACTATGTTTGTATTTGTCTGTAAAGCAAATATCTTTGCTTTCTTTTCTGTCTTATCCCCTTATCATAAAGGCATAACCCATACTGTTCATTTTGCTGTATTTAAGCTAAAGGAAATAAATTTTAAGAGCTAATGTCACCCAAGCACTTGCACTCTATTCTGGAGAGATTTAGTGCGTTTCCAGTTGTACGCTGCACAGCGGAGTATTGTTAGGCAAAATATATGTCTGATATTGTTATCTACTTAGAAATAAAGTATGGTTTTAGGTGATATGTATAACTGCCAAGTTGACAAGGGGTGGACTGTGATGGTTAGGTTCATGTGTCAACTTGAACTTGGCCAGGTGATAGTACCCAGCTGCCTGGTCAAGCAAACACTGGCCTAACAATTGCTGCGAGGATGTTTGTGGCTGGTTAATATACCAACAGGCTGGTTTATTAAATCATCAGTCAATTGGCTGCAGCTGTGACTGATGACTCACTGAAGGGCGTGTCTTCCACAGTGAGAGAATGCAATTGGCTGGATTTAATCCAATTAATCAGTTGAAGACTTATAAGCGAGACAGATAGAGGACCTTCACTTCTTTGGCTAGACAGCAAAGCACTCCCTGAGGAATTCACTGAACATCTTCACTGGAGTTTCCAGTCCGCTGCCTGCCCTACATAATTTGGACTTTTTCACACTGCCCTAGGAATTTGAACTTGTGCAACCCCACAGTTCTGTGAGACACTTTTATAAAATCTTGTATTTATAGATATCTCGTTTGTTCTGTTTACCTAAAGAACCCTAACTAATACAACAGTCCCCACCGTGGGCCTGTGGCATGGCCTGGCCTGTTGGCTGTGCCTGGTGGTCCAGCGGCCGGGCCCCCGACTCAGGCTGCCGTGAACAGAGCCTGAGAACCAAGGCAGGGAGTGCGGGCTCAGCAGGCGTGCGCGTGGGCTGTGCTGGCCTCGCCTCTGGGGGTCTGCCGGTCACCCCAGCATGACAGCAGGGGATGCGGGTCCGCGGCCAAGATGGACGCTCGTCAGGGTGACAAGAGGCAGAAGGCCCGGCTGTGCACAGGAGGAATCTGCCTCCCCCTCCCCGTCATCCAGCAGACACGTCTGTCCATTCTGCTCACTTCCCTACTGGCCAGAGGGCTTGGAAATCCCAGGGGCAGCAGCACAGGCCGTCACCTAGAAACGGCACCACCATGCTCCCCCGGCCGTGGCAGGTGGACGTGGCGCTGAGGGCCTCCAGGTGTGGACATGGGGTGTTTCGGTGGTTCGAGTGTAGCCGCTGGGCTGGGAGAGGGGACCTCACGAGGGGAGTGTGGGGATGGGCCACCAGGCAGGGGCTGCAGCACCCCTATACATCCAGCCCCGTCCCTCCAGCCTAGGGCCTGGGCCCCACATGTCCAGAAGCTTCTGTTGACGGACTTGACCTAAGGGCCAGCCATGAGATGACCAAACCAACCGGAAAAAGGGGCAGCCATATGCCAGCCTCAAGGACTTGGTATTTTAAAAACAGTAACAAAAAACCAACTCACAGTCAATTCACAGAATTTGATTCATTTAACAGTGACATACAGGCCTTCAAGTGTGTGCTGGGGCATTCTTTTCCCTCTGGAACTAGAAAACGTCCTTCAACATCTCCAAAGCTCTTCAGAAACTGCCACTTCTCACAGGGGCCGGGACCTTCTGGCAAGCTACCAAAGCTGGGGATCATAAGGCTGAGAGGTCCGGGAGCACCCCCAGACAAGGCCCAGCCCTGGGGGCTCCATACCCCTCAGCAGATCTGCAGCTGGGAAGCTCTGACAATGACGCCAGCGTAGAAGAAGATATCAGAAGCAGGGGCAGCCTCCAACATGTGCCCTCTCCCCTCTGAGCCTCACCCCAACCTGCAAGGCAGGTGTGCCCCTGCTCTGACGAGGGTAAAGGGCGGTCAGGAGGGCTGATGTGGCGGGTGAGGCTGTCCAGAAGCCCAGGCCTCCCACAGCTGCTCGCGACTGCCCACCTAAGGGCCTGCAGCCCGGAAACGCGTGCACAAACCAGTTCAGCTTCTCTGCGTAAGGCACAGGAAGGACATGGCCTGCACGCCTGCGGCTTTAATTACATGAGAACAGTTGGCTCCCAGTCTTCACTCGTGCCAAGAAAGGGGTGTGCCAAGAGGGCACCCATTCCCAGCATCCCGTGGGAAAGCATCCGTGTCCTATTCCAACATGTCTCTGATGGGCCCGGATCTCTGGCCCCAGCAAGTCAGGGGAGACGCCCTCAGCCCAGCCTCCCTGAAGCACGAGGCCTTTTCCTTCTGGTCCCTGAGCCAGCCGCCCCAGCCTTGGTTCACCTCTGCCTCATGGGGGCCACAGTGGGAGGACAGGAGTCAGGAGCTGCTCCCCTGCAGTGCTGGGCAGTGCTGGGCTCTCCCTGAGCTGCCGCCTGGGGCCCTGTCCACACTTCCATCCCAGTCACCCACGCTGCACCAAGGGAAGGGGCAGCTCATCTCCTGCCTCCTTGTATGTGACTTGGGCACAGCCCCAGGACCCCCTTCATTCCACCTGGGGCCCCCACTTTCTGGAGTAAGGTTATCCTAAGGTAAGTTTCGTTGCTGCTATTTGGAAGGATGCTGGACCCTGGACCAAGTGACTGGCCTTTGTTTTAGAATCTCTTATCCTGGTGGATCTGTAAGCCCCCTGCCGGGGAGCAGAGTACCAGAAAAGCTTCAGGCTCAGGGAAAGGACAGAAGTTCCCTTCTCATCACCAGTGTCTCCTTGCATGCAGAGAAGTTTTCTCTCGTGAGCTCTTCTTCATCCTTCAATACCCTATCCATTTGCCCCCTCATTGATGCAGCCTTGCCAATGTCCCAGGCAGGAATGGGAAGCTGAACTCTAGGGTCCCACAGCCGCCATCCCACGATCTCAACCCCATCACCCACAATACTGCATGGCACTCAACATTACATATTTTAAGCGTCAACCTGTCTTCCCCTCCTTGCCTGCATCCATGAGCCAATGCTTTATTTAAATGAATGAATCAATCAATGAATGAGTGAATGAGTGAATGAAAAATTAAGAAACCAGTTAATAACAAAACAAACAAGACACCCAGGTCAGCTCTAGTATTTGAAGTTCCCATATTGACCGAAGCCACGGTCAGCAGAAACATCCCAATTTAAACTCTGCTCACGTTAAATTCCAACCCAACCACTATAGCACCAGTTTTCTCTTTAGCAGATACAATTCACATGTGAGCAAACTGATTATGCACACAGAGCAAGAAAATAGAAAAGCAAAAATTAAATTAGATGGCAGCCCAGAAAATGCCCACTGTGCGAAAACACAAGCTAACTAATTTGTTTGGCCTCCCATGAAAATGGTGGTGTTTTAATTTGGGTCTCTGAGACCTGGCTCCTGAGGCACAGAGAGGCTCCCGGGCAGAGGGGAGAGAGTGGTTTCAGACGAGTGGCCCCGGATTCAATTAGTAATCAATTCTGACCCCAACTCTCCTGGTAGGCACAGCGAGCTAATGAGGAGAGAGGAAGGAGACGCTGGCATGAGCTCCCAGCCCGCGCTGCCACCCCGCTCTCTCTCTCTCTCTCTCTCTCTCTCTCTCTCTCTCTTTGGGTCTTGGAAGGAATCAATCAACGTCAACCAAGAAGTTGTGTCATCCGTTCCGAGCGCACCTGCTGCAATCAGGGGGTGCTGGGAGAAAGGGGTGCAGAATTCATCCAGCTGGCTGGGAACAAGGTGGCTGTCCCTTTGGCCCAAATTTACCAAGGGGTTAGGTTGGGCAGAGTGGAGTTCCGCAATTGATGGGGCAGCCCACCCGTGAGTATGCAGATATTAATCAGGTGCTTTTCGTGGGAAGGAAACTGATGGATGTTTTTAATAAGGACACAACAGGCTTTTTACAAACCGAGCGGTCGCCGGGACACGTCCCTCACTGTCCCAGGTCATCGACATGCCGGAGAGCGGCTGGACCGTGCCCCTTGCCCCCAGGCCTGACACTACGCGCTCAGCCTCACTTTCCGAACCCCCCTGGTGCCCTGAGTGTCCCCGCAGGCTGCTGAAAGGAACCCCTCAGCGTGGCAGCAGCAGGATGGGTGGCCACGGTGGTGCAGCTCACGAAGGGGCGCGGACAGTACCTGGGGGCAGCTGAGAGCCCTTGGGGGTGCCTCTTCCCGGGCACCCGGGCTCCAGGCAGAGGTCCCACCGGGCCAGGCCCGAGCAGCGAGCTCAGCCCCAAGGCACACGTGCAAGGGGCGTCCACCTGCCTGGGAGCTGCCCCCTTTGGCCGAGAGCCCGAGGCCCCTGCACCCCGCTTCTCCCCTTTCCTGGAGGATGTGTTGGGGGCTCCCTGCCTCAGGGGAGACCCACTGCCTGCCAGGCCCCTGGACTGTCCCCTGGGCTATGCTCGCTGGTGACAGTGGGAGAGCCCACCACCCTTAATGTCAAGCTCACGACCTCGGCTGACCCCTGCCTGGGGACCTTTCTGACTTTGGGGCTGCAGGGCCACACTGGGCCATGCTTGCTTGTTAGAAACCCTGGGCCATGCGGCTAACAACAGCCTTTGTCCTTACACACCGGCCAGCCCCGCCCCTGAGCTTTCCTGCTGGCATGCACGGAATGTTCCAGAAGCCTGGGCTCAGCACTTCCCACCAATTATATCTCATACCAGCACCAGTCTCCCTGCAAAGCAGGTTGCAGGGTTACTGCCTTCTGCAGACAAGGAGCTGGGGCCCGTGGGGTCACAGGCTGCTGGGTGGTGGGGCGGGAGGTGGGCATGGCATGTCCTGGACCCCCGTGCCTGGACCATGGGGCGCTAGGAGCAGCACCTCCAGACTTTGGTCTGGCGCTGAGAGACCCCTGCTGGACCCCCCTCTCCAGGGATGGACCTCCGATTCCAGATGAGTTGGGGTCTCCCATGGCCACCTCCCACCATGCTGCAGACACACCCAGCCCTCTGCCCTGGGAGGCTCAGGGGAGGCCGAGGCACGGCTGAGGCTCCGGGAGCCACATCCAGGCTGGGAGGCCGAGGGCCAGAGGGGCAGGTGGGGCCAGAGCCCATGGCATGCACGTCCCTGCAAGTCCAAGCAGGACAGAGGACGGCAGCCCCAAGAGGCTGCCAGCCGACAGCGACCCCCATGTGGCCCTGGCACCTGCCCCCTCCTGGCCCTGCTCAGACGCCTCCGCGTCCTCCCGTCCTCCTGCTCCCGGCCACGTCGTCCTGCTCAGCCCAGCCCCACTGCAGGCCGCAGGGCCTCCCCTTCACGGCCAAGGTCACTCACCGTCACCCAGGCTCACCGGCTTCCCACACTGTGTCCACCCCCAGGGAGGGCCCTGCCCCTGCTCGACCGTGGGCTCTGGGACTGGGCAGCCACAATGGGAATCCAGCCTCTGCCCCCACCCCAGCATGGGGTCACCCATCCACAGGACCTGGGCTGACCTTGCAGCTTCCACGGCCCAGGGGAGCCCCCTGCCCCAACTCCTAGCTCCAAGCCCCCACCCCACTCCTGGGTTGGGGCTGACCTGAACCCAGTGAACACTCTGTGGCCAGGGTGAGCCGCACCCCCGCCGATCTGAGGGACCCCCGGTCTCCGCCTCAAGAGGCAGGTCCCAGCTGGGCAAGCACAGCCTTGAACTGGCTAAGTCCCGCCACCCTCAGGCCCGCCAGGAACCGAGCCCTTCAGAAGCCATGACGCAGCCAGAGGGGTCCTGCCTTCCCTGAAGACCCCTGGCGATTCTGATTTGGAGACAATCCCCAAAGGGCCGCATCCTCGAGCTGGCCTTCCTGGGCACCAACACGGCAGGACCCAACCATGGCCCGGCTCGTCAGACGTTCACCACCCACTGCGGGGCAGGTGCATCGGCTCGTCCTCGGGCCATGGGGGCAGGGGCCTCTGTGCCGTGTGGGGGCACACAGGTGTCCAATACTCAGCAGGTGTGGAGGGAGACATGCCGACCCCCTCCAGGGGCTCAGCCGGAAGCCACAGGCCCATGGACATTAACCACTGCCCACCCCGAAGCAACGTCCAAGTCGCCCCTCCCCCTGGGCGCACCCCCCACTGCCCACCAGCTACCGCGCTGGACATGCCACCCGAGGACAGGGTTGTCCAGTTGGGCTCGGGCACCCGGGGCAGCACGAGGGCCGCGGTGGAACCTTCTGGGCGGGCGGTGGCCAAGGGCAGTGGTGTGCCAAGGTGCCCTGGCGCATCAGTAGGGCCGAGCTCTTACCGTCCACGCAGGCGGGCCGGGCCCTCGTGGTGCCCGCGATCTGGCCCTTTCTGCACGCACAGCGAGCTGTCTGCCGCGCGATCGTCCTCCGTGGTTGGCTGCTGTCCCGGTCCAGCGTCACGATCTCACAGGTGCCGGCCGCCAGCTGACCTGCAAGAGAGGAGCAGAGGGGCTGAGCGGACTCAAGGCGGGTGCCCGGCCTCCCTCCCGCGGCTGGTCGCCCCTGCTGCCCACCCACGGGGGCCCAGGACGCATCAGGAGGGGTCAGAGCACTGCCTCAAGGCCACAGAAGGACACACTGCAGAAGCGAGTGTCCAGACAGCCAAGAATCAAACATCTGGGAATAAACGTAACCCAGATGTTTAGGACTTGGGCAGAGAAAACCATGAGCATTGCTGAAAGGAATTAACGGCGGCTAAATAAATGGAGATATTCCATGTTCATGGATTGAGAATTAATACTAAGATGTCCACAACACCCAAAGTGATTTACAGATTCAATGCAGCTCAATGAAAATTCCAACAGCCTTCTTTGCAGAAATGGAAAAGTCAATCATCACATTCACATGGAAGGGAAGGGGCCAGGATACTGCCAAATATATCTTGAAAAGAACAAAGTTGGAGGATTCACCCTTATTGACTGCAAAGTTTACTTCACAGCCATAGTAATCACAGCAGTGTGGTACTGGCTGAAGGACAGACGTACAGACCAACGGAATAGACCTGAGAGTCCAGAAATAAACCAAAATGACAATACAATCAAGTCCACTCACTGGGGAGAGAACAGACTTTTCAACAAACGGTCCTGGGAAACTGGATATTCCCATGTAAAAGAATGAAAGTGGACCCCTACTGCACCCCAGATAGAAAAATTAACTCAGAATGGACCCAAGACCTAAAAATAAGAGATAAAATTGTAAGACCCTTAGAGAAAAACATAGGGAAATATCTGCAGGACATTGTATTAGGCAATGGATTCCCAGACTTTAAACTGAAAGCACGAGCAACAGAATAAAAAAATAGATAAACTGTACTCATCAGAAATTAAACAGAATGTTTGCACATCAAAGGACATTATCAAGAAAGTGAAAAGACAATCTGTAAAATGGAAGAAGATATTTGGAAACCATGTATCTCATAAAGGTTGAATATCCAGAATATATAAAGAACTACGACAACTCAACAACAAAAAGGGAAAGAAAAAACAATTAAAAAACAGGCAAAAGACGTGAATAGACATTTCACAAGCAGACACACAAATGGCCAAGCAGCAATGAGAAGATGTTCCACATCGTTAGCCACTGGGAGAAGGCAAGTCAAACCACAGCGAGATACCCCTTCACCCCCACTACAGTGGCTAGTGTTAAAAACACACAAACACGCAAAGAATTAAAAACAGCAAATAGCCAGTGTTGGCAAGGATGTGGGATAACAGGAACCCGTGGGCATTGCCGGGGGGAATATAAAATGGTGAGCAACTGTGGAAAACAATCAGCAATCCCACTTCTAGGCATACACCCCAAAGAACTGAAAGCAAGGACTCATACGGATGTTTGCACACTGATTTCCGGAGTGGCATTATTCACCAATGCCAAAAGGTGGGAGCCACCCAGTACCCATCTGTCAACCAACGGACGGACAAATTGTGGTCTATGCACGCAATGGACTAGTGCTCAGCTTTGAAAGGGAAAGTTCTGGTTTATGCCAAAACATGGATGAACCTTGGAGATGTCACATTGCGTGAAGTAAGCCAGACACACGGGCACTCAGTATGACCTCACTGAGAGGAACTAACGAGAACGTGCCAATGCGTGAGGACAGCGCTAGGGGTGGGTGGGGGGTGGGGAGAGAAGGCAGAGTGGGTGGGGGCTTCCACTGGGGGTGATGGGGACGGTGGCTAATGGACAGGGCAGGGGGGATGGCAGCAAAGCACTGTGCACATGACAACCCTCTGCACGCCGCGTCCGGGAATGTTTGAGACAGGAAAGTTCCCACAACTAAAAAATAAAAAGCAATTAAAGGGACAGTGCTGGAGGCAATGCGTGGTCCTGCCAGGGATCTAATAACGGAGGAGAAAAGACACAAAGGGCTTTTGGGGACATAAAAAAATTAGAATATAGGCGGTAAGCGTTATGTCCATGTTAAATGCCTTGAACTTGGTGATGGCACTTAAGGTGGACACTTAGGTGAATCTCCTCGTTCTTAGGAAACGTACTCAGTGGCATTCGGTGTTTGAGGAGCAGGGTGCGCACAACCTGCTCTGAAGTGTTTAGAAAATGGATAGACAAATATGCGGATGGATGGATGGATGGGGGGGGAGAGCGTGCACAAACGTAACCACACGTTAAAATTGGTGAACCTGGGTATCTGGGAGCGAGTGTGCAGGGATTCTGTGTATAGGTTTTGCTACTGTCCTGTAATTTAAAAATTATTTCAAAAAACAAGTTTAAGAAAACAACAAAAACAGCGAGTCCTGGGTCAGGCCCGTGGCCTCTCCTCTCCGCAGGATCGGACGCGCGGCCTCCGCAGACAGGAAATTAAACGCCCGACTCGATCCCACCAGGAAATGAAAGGGCAGCCCACGGAGGAGGGCAGCCCACGGAAGGGGCCCTCCCCCCCATGCAGGCGTGACCGGAAGGCAACCTGGGCTGCGCAGAGCCCACAGGCCTGAAACCGGGGGGGCCCATGGCGTCCATTCCCCAGTGCTGGCCGCTGGCACTGTCAGCATCAGGGAGCCGGGACATGGGTCCCCTCGGGGTTGGTCACAGACGTGGGGAGTGGTGAGGGGCACTGTGCTGGGCAGAGCTGACCCTCCTCCTCAACCCCACAGAGACCCTCCTCCTCAACCCCCTCCACGAGCAATGCTGGGCCTGCGTCTCGGCAGGGAAGGGCCCGGGTGGGGCGGCTCTGTGGCCAGGAACCCGATGGCCTCCGTGTATCCCCGCCTGCAGAGCCAGCTTGTCCACTGCCAATGGGCACTGACTGTCCACACAGATGGCGGCCTGCATGGGGCGGCGGGCAGGAAAGATGGGCAGACCCCGTGCCTGGCCTGCCCGGCTGCCACCCAGCCCTCAGTCCGGCTCTGGTGGCGCAGGCACCTCGGCACTCCTGGGGGACCACGGGAGCCATTGGCCACGCTGACCACAGCCTCCCACCTGGCCTGAGGCCATGCGCCCACGTAGAGCCCGTTCCCCGGCTCTTTCATTCATTCAGCCATCAGGCTGTCCCCCCCGTCCAGGGGGCTTGGCCTAGCTGGGGGAGATGCACTCCTGCTGCTGCAAGGCGTGGGGGCCTAGCCTGCGATAAGAGCCACGCAGCGGGGCAGAGGGGACAGGTGGGAGGGCTGGGGCTGCTGCCGAGGAGGGGGCGTCAGGGGAGGTTGGCAGGTGCAGGTGGGGCATGGGGTCTCCGACCCCCCTGCAGTGGACAGAGCAGATGACTCCTGCTGCACCCCTAGCTACCCACCAGCCAGAGTGCCCTTCTCCGCCAGCTCCTTCCCCGGGGACCACCCAAGCAACGCACTCCCCACATCCCGAGGCAGCGCCGAGGACACTCCTGGGGGCACACAGCGCTCACGGTGCAGGGTGGCACGGCCTTCCTGCCTCCTGCTCCTCACCAGGCAGGGCCTCTTCACCCCAGGTTCAGCCCCAGGGGCCACAAGGATGCAGAGGGGAGGGGGCAGCTAGCCAGACCTCGGGAGGCCCAGAGAGCACCCAGGTGGCACCGCGGCCCGCCCAGCTCAGCCCCTTTCCAGCGGCCGCGCGGAGCAGGGCTCGGTGGGAGCTGTCAGGGAGGCCTGGAAGACGGGGTGCGCGAGTCTGGCCTGGGGGTGGGTGGGGGTGGTGAGTCACGGACGGCGCTGGACACTCACGGAGCCGGGCACGTCTGGCCCCAGAGAAGGGGAAGTGGAGTCAAGCCGCCCTGAGGAAGAGGCGAGGCCCGGAGCAGGGGGGCGAGAGAAGCACATGGGTGAAGCGGGGCTCCCAGGCGGCCCTCCGCCCACCGCAGAGACCCTCTCCCATGTGGCCAAGCCTCCGCCACGGCCAGCGCTGTCCCCGGAAGGCCGCAGACTGCGGATTCTGACTCAGGCTCTCGAGTCACACGCAAATTACATCCTGCTGCAAGAGCAAGGCAAAATACACAAACCAGCCGGAAAACGGATGAACAGACAAATGAACGCAGCGGAGGGAGGGGGCTGGCTAATGAGACGCTTCCTGCTGTGGAGGCTGGTGGGGAGAGAGCCCGTCTATCGGAGGGTGACGCTGCTTTACATGGGGCCCTGCGGCCCAGCTCAGGCTCCGGGCTCCGCCGTGGGCGGCTGAAGCTCTGCAGGTGGCAGCAGGCCACGGCCACCTCCCTGCTTGCAGGACGCCTGTCCCTGATGTCATCCGCCACCGAGGCCCATCTCCCCGGCACAGCGAACCTACCCACTTCCCAGCCACCTTCCCAGCGTCTCGGCCACATTGCCACGGACCACGGGCCCCGGGTGAGTTGCCTGTGCCCGAGTCAGCCTCCTCGGCTGCAAAAAGGGGACAACCCAGAGGGGGCCGAGGATGTCTCAGGAGGCCGGAGCACCCCCACCCAGGAGACCCCAGGCCCGGCGCTGTCAACTGGACACTGCTGTCCTCAGAGCCGTATCCTGGATGATGCTACACGGACCAGCCAGCACCGGAGAACAGGCACCAAGGCCACCCAGAACCACCGAGTGTCACGTGGGCCCCGGGAGATGCCCCAGGCCGGGGCCAGGAGAGGGCTCAGCTCGTCTGAAAATGGGCACCGTCCACGCGTCCGACCCGACAGGCCTGGGAGAGGAAGTGTCCAGAGTTCAGTCATTTATTGATGAAATTAGCCCCCCCACATTCCAATCCATAAATGGAACAGTCCCCAGTTTATTAACTTATTAATGAAATGCCCCCTCCCCATTTTCTAATCTGTCAATACAATGTTCCCCAGTTTATTGCCTTATTAATGAAATAACCTCCCAGTTTATTAATCTATAAAAAGAAGCTCCCCAGTTTATTGATTAGTGAATTGCCCCCCAGTTTATTAATTTATTAATGGACTCTTCCCCCCTTCATGAATTTATTGATGTATTAATGGGATATTCCCCCAGTTTATTACTCTGTTAATAAAACGTCCCCCAGGTTATTGATGTATTAAAGGGACGTCCCTCACTTTATTAACTCATTGCGAGCCCACAGGATGCCCAGCAGGGCTGGACGCCAGGGTCTGCACCTCCCCCAGGACAGCAGCTCCCCACGTGGCCCTGAAGCCCCTCCTGTGGCCTGCTCAGTCCCGAGCCTGGGTTTGCTTTTGGCTTTTGCAGACCTTCCAGGATCCCGAGTACCCCCCCTTCTCCAGGTGGCGCTCAGGGTCCCTGGCCACCCTGGCGACCCCCACACCCCACCTGGCTCTGCACTGGGATCCCCCATCCTTGTCATCTCCCCGCTGGGTGGGGTCTCAGGCCGGGGCCCACCCCCAGGATGGCCTCAGGCTGCTGCTGACCTGGTGGCCTGGAGGGAGCAATGGGGGGTCTAACCCTGACACCTCACATCCCGGCCCCCGAGCTGCCCCTGGACCCTGGGTCCCCAGCCCCCACTGTCACCCATGATCCTGGACCCCCAGACCTGCTCTCACCCAGGCCCCTGAGCTGCCCCCAGCCCCAGGTGCCCGTGCCCAGCGATGCCGATGTTCACGCACAGGCGCAGGTCCGAGGCTCCTGGAAGCGAACGGCCAAGCAGAGGTCAAGGGCAAGGGGACTGGTGCCTGCGAATCTGCACACAGGACTGAAATAACGGTGCTAGGAAACCCGGGGCGCCAGGGGCTGGGGGGATGGATGGACAGACACCCGAGACATGGGTGGCAGCCCCCACTAGAGGCTGGACTCTTCCGGAAGGTTACACAGTGGGATGCAGGATTGGATGTGAAGCAGGTGCACACCCCCAACCACGTGGGCACTCAAGGTCAAGGAGCGCACAAGAGATGGAGGAATCCGGGGACGGGGGCGTCCCTGTGCCTCCAGCGAGACAGGCTTCGTCCTTGGAGCTGAGAACTGAACGTCTCGTGATGATTTTACAGTAATGGGCGGGAACCTGGGCCAACAGGGCTCTAAACCCAGACGTCTACTTGGAACTTGCAGCCAACCGAAGGCGCATTTGAGACCCACGGCCCCACGCCCATCCCAGCCTCTTAGGGGAAAGCATAGCTCCTGCCGCAGTTGCCTGCCCGCCCTCCATCTGTAAACAGCAAATGCACACTCCGTCCGCTGCACAGTGGCCTGTGCCAGCTTCCCAGCCACGGGGCATCAGCCACGTACCACGGGCTCAGGGCAGCTCTGCCCCCTTGGCCGGCTCACCTGCGGGACCCAAGGCCTTCCACGCTTCCCTGGGGGTCCCAGGCCCACCAGGAGTTCCCTGAGCTCCCCTCCAGGGCTTGCCAGTTTCCATCCAGACCCATGAAGTATGTCCGTGGAGATGCCCTCCTGAAGGTGACGGAATCCGCCGCCAAGGCCACCACGGAGGGCATGAACGGCGCAAACTCGCCCAGGCAGATCCTGACCGGACGGTGCCTGCTTGGGGCCCAATCTGAGGGCGGCCCCTGGCAGCCACGCTCACACGGACAGACAGATACACCCAGTGCCCACGGGACAGCAGTGCCCAGAGGCAGCACACATCCTCTGGCACCAGGCGCTGGGCCCACGGCAACCCCACTGGCATGGGACAGGCAGAAGCCGGGGGCGCCCAGAACCAGGGCTGCGGGATGTTCCAGAAGGAGAAGCGTCCGACTTGACCACCCCAGTAACACAAGCGGCCCCGTTAAACCACGACGAGGAGCTTCACACTCACACTGACGCCTGTCTCCGTGCCACAGCTGTTTTCAGGTCTTTGTGCTGCCACTTGCTTCACCCCGATGTCCCCAAAAGCCCAGCCTAGGGGCCTGAGCACAGGGCAGGTGCAGGGTCACCCAGGTCACGAAGTCCCGGACACGACGAGGTGCCCCCGGCCTGGGGCAGCCAGCCCTGCTGTCCCTGCTCGGGGCACTTGTGCTCCTCTCACCAGGCGTGCAGTGCAGCTCACCGGCCTGGGGCCGCCCCACGACCACCCTCTGCTGCTCGGCTCTGGGGTGCAGGGGTAGCTGGCCGTGACCCCTGGGGTGAAGGTCAGAGGCTGCAGGGAGCTGCGCTAGGTGGAACCTCTCATGGGGCCCTACTGGTCACGGACCTCTGAGCCGCTAATGAGCCACTGGCCACGTCCCCCCACTGTCCGGCGGCCTGGGATGGAACCGGCACCTGCAGCCCGTGTGGGTGGCCCCGTGGGCGTGGTGGCCCCACGCTGGACCCGTCGCCCACTGTGCTGGGGCCCGGGCTCCCTGCACCCCCCGGGCCGGCGTCCACCCCACACGCCCTTGTCCAGCTCTGAAGCTCTAGGGCCCGCCCAGGGGACACCCTGTCCTCACCCAGAGCAGAGAAGTAACGACACACGGGGCATCGGGGACCCCCTGTGTGGGCACGGCCGGGCCCTGGGTCTCACGCTGGTCTCCAGGCCCTTCCACCCCCACCCCGCACCCCTTCATCACCAGCAACGGATCTTCCTGTGCGTCAGGGGTCCGTGGAGGGGCTCGCGGGAGAAGGGTGGGTGAGAGCAAGGCAGGGAAGGAAGCTTCTGGAAGTCAGTGCTTTCCCTCTGTCCCCTCCCTCCTCCTCTTTCCTCCTCTCTGTCTCATCCACCACAGTTCACACACACCCAGGACCCCACACAGGCTCACACCATGCTCACACTCACACTCGCACACTTCCCGGGATGGGCCAGTGTGCAGGGATGTGGCAGGGCTGTCATGGGGGTCTCATCTCCAATCACGGATGGGGACCCTCAGGGGCCGGGCAGGGTGCCCACCTTCCCTCCCCTCGGGGCCCAGCTCCCTGAGCACCCAGGGTAACAGCAGCCCCCAGGCACCGGCCCTCAACCCCCCATGAGAGTGTCCTGCTGCCACCGCGTTTCTCCGACCAGGAGACGGGGGCTTGGGAAGGCGCAGGCCCCCAGGGCCAGCAGGAGGCAGCGCTGGAAGGGGCAGCCCCTACCGTGGGGGCTCCGGTCTGGGTGGGCATCACGACCCCGGGGCTCCTGGCCTCCACCCCAGGCCCCACGGCTGACCAGGGCAAAGGGCAAGGCCCACCCCCACCTCGTCCTGGGTTCTAGAACCTTCTGCTAGATCTGCCCCAAAGCACGGACCCCCTTCCTCCAGGGGCCGGAGCACAGTGACACGTTTCTCTCTTCTCTACATTCCCAAAGATTTTTATATGGAGCTTGAATTAATTTTAAAAGCAGAGGAAAAAAGACAAAACAACAAAAAAACACAAGCAACATCTTTTTCAAAATTAAAGACGAAATCACAGTTACTTCTCCAGCTTCTAATTCCACAAAACACACAGCCGCTCGGCCTGGCCCCTGCCCGGACCCCCCCTGTCCCTGCCGAGGCCCTGGACCACCCCCTGCCCCGGGGGTCCCCTGAGCCCAGAGGCCCCACCGGGCTGGAGGGTCAGCGAGTGGTGATGGGTGGGCGCAGGGGCGGTGGGCAGGCGGGGGGCAGGCAGCCGCAGCTAAAATTAAAAGCAGCAGAGAAAAAAAAAAAACAATTTGGGGGAGTTTTCTAATCAGCAAAGCAGCAAAAGAATTACTTCACAAAAGTCAGATGACACGGGGGGAAATTATACAGCAAAGAAACCCTCGCTGAACCCCGACGCCAGCTCCCCCCCGCCGCTCACACCCCAAGGCCTTTACCTCTGCCCCAGCACAGTGGTGTCACCGAGCCAAGCTCACCCTCCAGGGCCTCCCATGTTCCCCCGACTCCTCCCGGTGAACCAACTTCTGGGGACACATCAGTCCCCCAAGAGAGCACTCAACCACCTGCTCCCGAGGGCTGGCCATGTCCCGACTGCATCCGCCAACAGGATAGGGTGTCACCATCACTGTTCCCGCCACCGTCCCCTACACCGGATGAGGGGCACAGAGCCATTCTGACATTCGGGGGGATCGACCTCGGATTCAGAGAAGTCCTGGGACTTTCTCAAGATCAGAGCAGGAAGCAGACGAGGCAGGATTTGAGTCCAGGCTGCTGTTCCCGGGTTGGGGGGACTGAGGTCGGAGGGCCGAGACCCCCGGGCTGCCAGAACCCCTGCCCATGAGGATCCCAGCATGCCCGGTCCCTGCATAAAAGCACAGAGCTGCCCTGCCACACTGGCTGGTCACACCCCAACCCAGAGTGAGGGGTTCTGCCCTGTGGGGAGCTCCCGACGAGCCCCCGCTGGGCGGCTGGGACGCGCTGCTGTGGGGCTGAGTGAGGGTGTGTTCCTGGAGGTCCCTGGCAGGTGCAGGTGCCTATAGGGAAGCCCGGGGTGGGGGCTCTGGGGCCCAGGCAGTGACTCACGTGCCTGATGGCCGTCGGGGAGGGGACTGACCAAGAGCACCCTGGGGCGCTGGGGGCCCCTTGCAGCCGGGCAGTGGCTCCTGGTGCCGGGAAGCAGATTTCAGTTAACATACGATGATATTGGTGAACAGGAAAACAAGTTTCTTCATCATCTCCGGCCCCGGGGTGACCCCCGCCCGGGTGAGGTGAGAGCCCCCGGGGACCGAGTGGCAGCGGACACTGCGGAGCAAGACGGCGGCGGAGCCCATGGCCTTCCCATCTGCTGCCCATCGGCTCTGCAATCAGAGGCTGTGCTCTCAGAGCCCTCTCAGGGGCCTTGTTCACTTCCAGAAGACGCACCCATTTAGGTGCACACAGTCGGGGCTGTGGCAGGTCTACACCCGTGTGAGCCATGCTCCACCAAGGGAGAGAACATTTGTATCACCGCAGAAAGTTCTGGCTCTGCAGCCACTCCCTGCCCACCTGGCTCCAGGCAGCCCCCAGTCGGCTCTCAAGGATGGTGGGAACCCCATGGGATGGAGGAGGAAGTGTCTGGTCCGGGGAGAGAAGGAAAGACGCATGTTGTCACGCTGTGGATTTCTATGTGCATGATGGGGGTGTTTCCTGGGCTGTTATATAAAAGGCGTTGTTTTGTTTTGTTTTGTCCTAAATCAAGAATCATGCTCAGGACACTGGTAACTGCTGGCCTAAGTGATGGTGGAACCTCTTCTTTCTCCAGAAATCCAGAATCTGGGCCCCATGTCCCCTTTGAGGGTCCAGCTCAACTCCTGCCACTCCGTCTCCCAGGTGCAGCTGGGACAGTCAGGGTCCAAGCAGACAGGCTCAGGGGCAAACGCAGCACGGGGACGGCCCGGGGAGGGCAGGGCAGGCTCGGGATCCGGACGTGGGGCAGTGATCCCGGGGACCCCACGTGGCCTCTGCTCTCGCAACCCCCGCCCAGGCCGTGGGACCAGGCTGTGGGCACCAGGGAGTGGCCTGGGCGGCCCCAGCGCCAGCCATGCAGCCTTGTGAGGTGGCACCGGGAAGCCCACTTGGGACGAGAAACGGCGGGACCAGGAGGACACGGAAAGTGGCTTCTGTCCTGTCGGGATCCCATGGCCTGGCATGCGGGTGAGCACCCCCCTCCGCCTGGGGGCCCCAAATGCAATGGGATCAACAGTGGCTGTGCCCCTGGGGTGAGTGCCAGGCAGGGGTCCTGGGCTCCCTTATCTCTCACACACACACGTGCACACACACACCTGTGTGCACACTCACGCACATGCACACACTTGCACACACATGCATGCACTTGCCTGCACATACACACCCATGTGCGCACATGCAAATGTGCACACGCAGGCACTAGTATGTGCGAATATTCCATTTCTAAGCTGCCAAGCACACCCACCAGTCATGGGGCGCTGCTCTCTCCACCTTGGGCCTCGGTGGACAGCGGCCGTCACTGCAGCGTCCCCCGTGGCTGAAGCTCGCCGGCCAGCTGGGTGTGAGGCCACGAGATGTGGCAGGACGGGGGCCTGAGGTTACCTGGCAGGGCCAGACCCCCTGTCGCTGGCACCAGCCCCTCGATTACAGGCACCTCTGCCATCACAATCACTCTCCAACCACAGCCAGCTCCACATGGCGCTCACAAATTAAGTGACTGATGTTTATTTTTATCCCCAGTCATAGACATTTATACGAGGGTTAACCAAAAACTACAGGAAAAACACTCTTTGAGATCAGAAGGAGTTTTACAGCCTCGATAGCTGAGCTCCATGGAAATCAAGTCTGCTGTTAAACCCTGGCATTAAATTCTCCATCGTGGCTCTACCCAGCTAGTGTGGACAGAGGATGGCTCAGTAAAGCACGCCAGAACAGGAAGGGACATCAGGAAGGCCCACCACTGCGGGCCGAAACTGAGGGAGGTGGGATCTGTGAGGGCCCCTCATGTGGCCTCGGATGCGGGGCCCAGCCGGGCATTTATTTCCCCACCACGGGGGATCCCTGTGCAGGCCACGCTCCGCTCTAACCCCTGCTGCGGCTTCCCGAAACCACCTGCTCCGAAGAAGAGCCTGCCTGCCAGTGACCACCCAGCAGACACAAAGTGGGCTACGGACCGGGCCGTTGTCCTTGCGCACCCCAAGAGTGGGCGTGGACCCAGGGGAGGTGTGTCCTCTGGGCCGGGTGAGGGTGGAGGACAACTGGCTCTGGGGCTCCTTGGGGAGGAGGGACAGTCACTCCGAGAGGTGGGGTTTGGACAGGAAACCAGGTGCCGAGAGAGACCCCTCCAGCCTCAGGGGCCCTTCCGCTCTCCCCACGCTCTCGGGGGGCCCAAGGCTCCAGGAACGCAGCAGCTCACTGTCGGGCCTCCGAGCAGGCAGTGCCCAGCTCTGCACCGGGGTCGAGGCTGCCCTTCCAGTGGCAGAGCCCAGGAGCACCCACGCAGATGCCCCCACGCTGCCCGGGGCCCACGTCACCACGGCCCTGCAGCCCCGACCCCCACCCTTCCCCAGAGCCGACCTGCCCCACCAGGCCCATCAGGCCCAGAGAGAAACGGAGGCAGCTCGAAAGCTCAGGTGCGATTCCCGCCGGGCCAGGGTTTGGCAGTTTGCCCCGGTTTCCCAGAACCTTCCGGCTCCAGTCTGAGTGTCCTGCCTCCTGGGAGCCCCTCGGTCCCTGGCAAACCGGGCCTGCTGGTCACTCAGTGACCTGCCCTGAGGTCATCTGAGGCAGGACCCAGGGAGAGGGGAGAGGCCGTCGCTAAAGACAAACGAGAAAAGCTGTGTTTGCATCAACTGCTCGTGCCGGCCGCTAAGGAGAGCGTGTGGCTCTGGTCTCTGTCGTAAAGAAAGAGCCTTTTAACTCACCCACCCTGTAATTAGTCCCCATTCTCCCAGGCTGTTCCCACTCACATAATTGAGAAATATAATTATGGGTTTTCTGGCAAAGTCACAGATCTTCTCATGAACACATCTCAGAAACCGGCCTTCAACCGAGCCCCCAGTGACCTGTGACTGGCTCAGGGCCTGCCTGCCTGCTCCTTCCCGTCCATCACGGCCTGGGGTGCCCTCCTGGGAGGGCACAGAGGGCGGGGCCTGCAGCAGCAAGGGGCTGGGGCTCAGCTCCAGGCAGCCTCTCTCGTGACCAGGGCCCCCTTCCAGAAGCTTCCATGATGTCATCACCAGCACATGGGGCACTCCCCTCCTGCCAGCCCATCCTGTGGCCATGTGCAGACTTTGAAAATGTGGGAGAACCCACAGGAAGCTGCAGGGGCTCTGCTAGGGAAGGGAGAGAATCGCCCTGACACTTCCAGCTCAGACAGGGGCCTGGGTTTAAAGACCCCGCCCCGACCAGCTCTCAGTAAGGGAGGGGTCAGAGCCCTGAGAGTGGATGAGGACAGACGGAGGGGGTACAGCAGGAAAGTAAAGAACGATAAAAATTACGGCAGAAACTAGGCTGCTCGGGGCCTTGAAGAATGGAACCAAACAAAGCCACGCCGCCCCCAAATGAGCCCCCTTCCTTCTGCCCACGTCCCTGGCCCTTGGGGGCAACACCGGAAGGAGACTCACAGCAAATGTGCACAAGCAACTACGCAGGAGACACCACGGGGTGGGGGTGCACCTGCTGCAGGTGGAGGTGAGCCCACCTGGGGCAGAGGTGCACCATCACCTGAGCACGGGGTGTGCACAGGATGTGGTCAGAGCCCCCCTCTGGACCCAGCCCAACCATCAGCTCCAACTGAGGATGCAGCCAGCGCCTGGGAAGGGGTCCCGTGTCCTGGAGACCCCTGACTGCAGAGTCTTAATGTACTCATCTGTTTCAGATGGGATGCTCGGAACCTATTGAGGGTCCACCCCCGGGAAGATGCCTCCTGTGGAGGGGCAGCTGCTTCTGGAAGGTTCTGGGCATGTAGGCAGGACTCCGTCAACAGCAGGCCACAGCTGAGAGTCCCCTCTGCCCTGGGGGTACGGAGGGCGGGGTTTAGGGGTGGCAAGGGGTCTGAGGCTGGTGTCTGACCTGCCCGTAGGGGTCTGTGCTTGGCCCTGGAGAAGCTGGGGAGACCCCAAGCCCTTGCCACACACTGGAGGCCCTGGGGACCTGGCCCCTGGCCCCGTGTCCCAGCAGTGCCTGCCCTCCCCGGGTTCTGCCTCTCCCAGCACCAGCATTCTGGAGCCCGCTGCTCCTGGCTGGGACACCATGGATGTCCTGCCCCCTTGCTGTCCAGGCAGCACTCACCCATCTTTCAGGTCTAGACTGTGCCCCCTTCCCAGTAGCCTCTCCCCACTCAGGCTCCCACAGTCCCTGGCAGGGCCCCAGGGGAGGTCACCGGACTGGGGTGCCCCACTGCCTCCACACCCACATGTGGATACCCTGGAGGCCAGGGAGGCCCCAGACCACAGCGTCCAGGCCCCTCAATTCTGTGGCCAAGCCTCAGGGCATGCCCGGAACAAGGCCTGTGTCCTGCGGGCCACACGGCTCCGACTTCAGCCCTGGACCCAGTACTGAGACTGGCAGGGACAGTGGATGGAGGACGACACGAGTGAGGGTCGCTGCCTCTGCCGCTCCAGCCACCCGAGCAGACAGTGCTGGCCCCTGCCCTGGGAAAACGGTGCCCCAGCCACCGACCTCGGCGCACACTCACTGTTGCTTTTGATGTGTGAACACATAAACCAAAAAGAGCACCAAGCTCCCACCAAACATCCCCGGGCAGCTCCTTCCTCTCCCCTGGAACGGGCATGGGGCATGAGCTCTGTGAGCACTGGAAAGCTGTTGAGTGAGTGAACAGATGGATGATGGATGGATGGAGGACTGGATGGAAGGATGGATGGGTGGGTGTGTGGGTGGATGGATGAGTGAGTGGATGGGTGGATGGATGGATGGAAGGCTGGCTGGATGGATGGATGGCTGGATGGGTGGGTGGATGGGTGGGTGGATGGGTGGATGGATGGGTGGAGGGATGGGAGGATGGATGGATGCATGGATGGGTGGATGGATGGAAGGATGAGTGGGTAGATGGGTGGATGGATGGGTGGGTGGATGGATGGATGGATGGATGGGAGGATGGAAGGATGGTTGGATGGATAGATGGATGGATGGGTGGGTGGATGGATGCATGAATGCATGGATGGGTGGATGGATGGGTGGATGGATGGAAGGATGGGTGGAGGGATGGGAGGATGGATGGACTGATGATAGACGGAGGGGTAGGTGCGTGGGTGGAGGGTAGATGGACAGATGGATAGTTGATGGATAGATGGTTGGCAAAGGGATGGAAACAGAATCTCCACTAGCCCTGGACTTCCCAGCCTGTCCTGTGTGTCCAGAGCCTCCTCCAGTGGCTGAGTCCCTTCTGGCACTCACCCACCATCTGAGCATGCTCAACAGCATCCCGTGCCGCCTCATCCCATCACGGCCGAGAGAATTAAATGCAGAGATGCGTACTTCCCCTGGAAATCAAATCAGCCTGATGGGACGAACATGTAATTTCTCACTGTTTCATTATTTTAAGTTGTGGCTTCCTCCTATAGCTTCATCTTCACGTTAATTAAAAATGATTTAATATGTAAACTGCCACAAGGGAAAGCAAATATGATCACACAGCCCTGATGACAGGAGCTCTGCCAGTGGGATCACTCAGGACTCTCGGAGGGAGAGGAGCTCGGGAACGATCCCAGTGGGGTGCAGGGAAGGCCTAAGGAACAACCTCTGAGCCGCCTCCCAAGCGGCAGGAAGTGCAGGGAGAAAGGTGGTGGCCCCGGAGCCCTGCACCCCTCCCCAGCCGCCCTCCGAGAAGACCCTTCCTGACCCTGGGCTTCTGGGGGAGGCTTCCAAGCGGGGCACCCCTGCCTGAGTCCACCCCCCACATGGCTGGGAACATGGCCCCTGCGCAGGTCCGTGAAACTGTCCCTCCATCTCAAGGACACTTTGCCAAGCGCCTCCCCTGCTCCGGCTGGGTCCCCGGAATGCAAGTGCCAACCCAAGCACTAGGGGAGAACGGGAATGGTGCCCTTGGGCCCCAATAAGCAGGAATGGGGCAGCCTTTTCCTCAACCAGTGAGGGCCAGATGCACTCGCTCAGCGCTCAGTCACTCACCAGTCATTCATTCATTCAGTGCTCAGTCATTCCCTCACTGCTCAGTGGTTCACTCACCGTTCATTCATCACCACTCATTCACTCACTGCTCAGTCATTTGCTCAACATTCGTTTATTCATTGACTGTTCATTCATTCATTTCACTGCCCATTCTTTCGCTCACCATTCATTGATTCATTCCTTACTCATTCACTCACTGCTCATTTCTTTGTACACTGTTCATTCATTCACTGCCCATTCATTTGTTCACCATTCATTCATTCACTTCTCATTCACTGACTGCTCATTGATTCATTCACCATTCATTCATTCACACCCAGTTCAAGGAGGGGCTGGTGTGCACTCCCTGGAGCCAGCTTGCTGGAGTCCATACCCTGCCCCAACCTCGTCCTCCTCCCGGGTACCATGAACGGCCGACCCCTCAGGACCACAAGACTGCCCTCGAGGTGGCTGAACGCCGCCCTCTGCATTCACTGCACATCCCCGGGAGTGCCCGCTCACTGCCCCCTACACGAGGTGCCAGAAAACCTCCCAGGGACCCTCTATGGCTGTGCCATCACCCAGCTCCAGACTCTTCCTCCTCTCAGGCTGGGAGGGGGCAGGGACAAGGCAGCCCACTCCTGCAGAGCTGTCCCCCAGGCCAGACGTGACTTCTCACGCTCAGGTTCCAGCACGGAGAGCCCTGGCTCCCAGGCCCCCCACGCGGAGGTGGGGTCTGACCAGCCCTCCCCATGGCCCTCCCTCATCACCACCACCAAGCCTGGTCCACAGGGGCCCTGGACTCTGGGGGAGCCCTCTTCCCTCCACCCCCAGCTCACGGGCACCTGTGGGCAAGTCCCTCGCCCCCCACTTCCCCATCTGCACGTTGAGAGCCAGGCGGACCCCAGCCGCCATCCATCAACCCCTGTCGTCTGTGTCACGAGGCCTGCACCCAGAGCTGCTCCCCAGGCCAGGAAGCACGTCATCAGCTGCTGCTTCACCCCATGGTGCCCACCCACCCTCAGCACCACAAACTGGAGGCTTCACCAAAACCCGCCCCTACCAGAGGTGTCCGAGACACCCCCGAGCCCCAGGCCCTCCCTGAGAGGCAGGAGAAACCACTGACAGCCATGACACCAGCCAGCGCCCGCAGCAGCCGTGACACCAGCCAGCACCCACAGCAACAGTGACACCAGCCAGAGCCCGCAGCAGCCGTCCCCAGGCCCTGACCACCGGCTCAGCCTCCACCAACACCCAGGCCAGTCAGGGCCGCAGAGCGGGGCTGTCCTGGGAGGACGATGAAACCCCCACAGCTAAGACACTCAGTGGCCTTGGGCACCTTGTTTCACCCAAGGACGGCCTTCAGGGTCGGCGCCACTCCGCATGGGAGATCCCGGCCTCACCCAGGACTGTCTGTCCGGCAGTGTCTCCCCGAACTCCGGGAGCCGCTGAGCCCCAGGGAGCCACTGGCTCAACTGCCCCCACCCAGCCGGGAGCTCCTCCCGTTGTGGGCAGAACAGGAGGGAGGAGGGTGAGACCCCGCTCGGAATGTTCCTGAAGGAGCTGGAGGTCTCCGTGTTGCATTTCAAAGTACAGGCTGGAGAGAGAGGCCCCCAGGACTCCCTGTTCTGTCTGACCCCACGCCTGCTCCCCGAGACCACACAAGCCCACCCTGGGCCTCTGCTGCTCGCTGGCCCTAAGCCCAGGAGGTGCTGCAACCTCGTTGGCTCTGACTGTCGCTTGGGGTTTGCTCTCTGGGGCCGGCTGGTTTCAGCTGCAGAAACAAAAGGGGCCCAGATCCGCCGCCAGGTTTCTGCTGCCTTCCCACGCGCTCCGAGCCTGGGATTTAAGGCTGGAGTGATTTAGGGGCCAGGACGTCCCGTGTCACCCCGGTGGCCCTGCCCCTTGGCCGAGATGACAGAGGAGACACACACGTTTACCACTGTCCCCGAGGTGGCAACTGTGCACCGAGGTCTCCACTGCGAGCGCCTCGGTGCCGTCCAGCTGGCTCCTGGACAATTATTACGTGGAAGTGCACACTGATGACACGCTGCCCGGCCCCGGAGCCCTCCGAGCCACCAAGGAGCGTGGCTGGCACTACATGGAAAAGCACGGGTAATCAGCAGTTTCCCACTTTGCAGAGGTCAGCGAGAGGCACCTCCTGCGTGGCTCAGCAGAGTGGACCTCCCCACGGCCGGAGGGGCCTGACCGAGGCCGAGGTTTCCAGGGCAGGGTCATTGGCCCTGCTGCCCACCCTACCCAGAGGGAGCCCGGGCTGGCACTGAGGGGCCGCACTCCGGACCTGGTGACCTGGACCCTCCGAGGGGGTGGGGGGCCTTCTGCCAGCCCTCCTCGCTATAATAGCCAAGGGCTGTCTGCAAGCTGAGGCCCCTATTAAGAAAACTCTGGAATTCTCTGCAAGTGTCCACAGCACAGAGAAGTCGCTGTCGCTGCCTGCGCCATCCCCTGGTCTGGGTGATCTCACACCCAGGTTGAGGCTGCCAGGGATCCCCAGACCTGTCCCCCATTCCAGAATCAGCTGGAAGCCCCTCCACTTGCACCCCCCCCCCCCAAATTCCTCCCCAGAGAGAAGCACAAACCCCTCAGCCTGGAACCCCCTGATCGGCCGCTGTGCCCTCCCCAAGCCTTCCCCCGGGCCAGCCTGGCCCCCCTGTCTTCCTGGCCCAGCCCCTCCTGCCCCCGTGGAAGGTCACTGTCACTGTCTCCAGTGCTGACAAGGCACATCCGAGCCAGCCCAGGGGACCTGCCCTGAGAAGCATCTGCCAGGTTCCAAATGACTGGGCGAATGGGCCTGGCCCAAGGGACCTAGGGACACACGGTGGGCAGGTCAGAAGGGAGGTGCCACTGCAGCCTCGGGGCCCTCAGGCGCCCCTGGCCCCAGCCCACAGGCCACGGGCCCTGTCCTACCCGGGTGTGGGCACCGGGACAGGCCTGGCTCCAGAACCCCCGCCCTGGGCGATTCCCTAAGCCCTTCTGGGTTGCCTCGAACCCCTCATCCCAAGGTCCCTGTCTCCATCAATGCCCCCGCCATGGTGGCCCACACCTAATGGGGGCCCGGCCTGCACACCTGTGGGCATTGCAAAGCAGAGTGGGCCTCTGTTTCCCCGTCTGGAACTTTCCAGGGCAGTCCTGGCCTCACAGAGAGGGTCCCCTTTCGGGGTGCGGGCCAGATCTCTGGCCATGCAGGTCAGAGGAGGTTTCTGTAGAAATTTTTGCCCAGAGAACATGCAGGAAAGGTGGGTACAAGGCCCTGCCACACACACCTGCCAGAGCTAGGCCCCCAGAGGCCTCCAGGATCTGCACAGGCTGCTAAGCCTGCAGCAGGGGACACCCCCATGAAATGTGTCCCTCCTCTCCCCAGCTCCCCGCAGAGACGCAGCCTCAGCCCGCCCCGTGCGGCGAGCTCTGGCCCCAAGTGAGCCAGCTGCTTCTGGAACAAGGGCAAGGGCAAGGGCAAGGCTGCCCAGACGAGTCCACATTGGGGGCTGAGTCTTCACGGAAAGAACGGCCCCGGAAGGGGGACCTGGATGGCGCGGCCAGGGGGACTCTGTAACGCCTCTCCAGCCGCTCAGCCCCAGCCCGCACTCTCATCCTGTGCATGGGCCCCTGGAATTGTCAGCAGCCAGCCAGCCTCGGTGGCCACTGGATCACAGAAGGTGCCAGGCAGCTGACGGCAGGCCCGACGCCCACCCGCCCTGGTAAGGAAGCCACCGGTGGGCACACCGCTGGAGGAGGGTGGCGCCAGGAGCTGCCCGCAGACCAGCTGCGATGCACCCTTAAACCTACTTTGAGTTTCGGGGGGTGCTACCCCGTCACAGATAATGCCCGTCGGCTGCGCGCTCACCGCCAGGGCCCAGAGCACCGCCAGCCCCATGTCTCCTGATTAATGCGACACGCTCAGCCTCGCGGGAGGCCCGGCACCACATGGCATTTGGCAAAAACACAAACGTCAACATTATTTCCAGGAAATATCGGCCATGGCACAATTGTTTTCGGCAGTGGCGATTTGTCTTAGAAAGAAACATCCCCCCGAACCCGAAAGGCTAACTGTTACTGTTCCGAGGATCAAACGGGGGGTGGTGTCCAGGCCGCCTGTCCCGGGAGGGTCCCTGCCGGGGGTGCTCTGCCCTCCCACCCCCAGCCCCCGCCCTGAGTGGCCCCAGGCTCCTGACCCCACGGCCATAACCCGTCTCCCAGCCCCAGGCTCCCACCTGTCCGGCACCACGGCCTCCGCCCTGGCCACGGCACCCCCCACCCCTGAGCCTCAGTTTCCCCACCTGGGCAATGAGGCTGAAGCGGCAAGTGCATCCACCTGCCTGCCTGGTCAGCTCCTGCCCCACCCCTCCTGCCATCAGCCAGGGGCCTCTGGGTGTCAGGCTGGCTGCTCCCCCAGCACAGCACCCACATCAACCCTCTTGGGGGCAGGGGCCCTTCGAGGTCACCCCTGTGCTCTGCAGAGGGTGTGCAATATCTCGTTTGGGAAAAGCCCGGAGAGGAGGCTGCTGGACAGAAGGTGTAGGAGCCACGACAGCTCCGGTTTCCCCCACCGCCTGCTCCCTCTGCCGGGAAAGCCCCTCGGCCTCCCTGCTCCCCTCCAGCCCATCTCCAGGCAGGATGGGGACATCCAGCAGGAAGGGGCACTGCAGCGAGGAGGGGCTCTGTGGGGTCCCATCTCAGGTCCACGGGGCGAGGCCTGGCATCCAGGGGTCTGGTCAAACGCGGCCTCGGTGCTGCTGCGGCAACTTCGTGGGGGGTCCAGCACCGACAGTCAGCAGCTTTACGGGAAGGGGACTCCCCTCCACAGAGCCAACCTTGAGGCTTCCCGGAGAAGGGAGAATTTGTGCCTCCAGCCCACAGCGGTGACCCCTGCCTGAATTTCCTGCCTGCTGGACGGTCCTACAGATTTCAGACTTGCCAGACCCTACCATCAACCAAGACAATTCCTTAAAATAAATCTCTGTGTGTGTGTGTGGTGTGTGTACACACACATGCATATCCCCCACGGGTTCTGTTTCTTCAGAGAACCCTGATGGACACACCCCCTCCCAGCACCACCAGAGGGGTCAGTGTTGGAGGCTCTGCTCCAGCCCAGCCCGGGGTCCCGTGCCCTCTGTTCACTGAGGCATTTAGCCAAAAACAGGCCAAGCAGACGCCCGCTCCACAGCGAGACAAAGATGCCTGCGGCTGCCACTGCTCCTCAACACTGCGCTGCAAGTTCAAGCCAAAGCAAGTGGGCAAGAAAAATAAATGAAAGGCATCCAAGTTGGAAAGAAAGAAGGAAAACGATCTCTATTCACAGATGAAATACTCATTATAAAGAAAATCCCAAAGAACACAGAAAGCCATGGGTGCCAATACATAAATGCAGCATATTTGCAGGGTAGATGACTAACAAAGGAAATCAGTTGTGCTCCTATTCTCCAGCAATGACAATCTGAAAAGGAAAGCAGGAATACAATTCCATTTATGAGGGCCTCCAAAATAATAAAATATCCAGGAACACATTTAAACAAGGAGGTGAAACAATGAAAATTACAAAACACTGCTGAAGGAAGTTAAAGAGACCTAAATAAACGGTGAGACACCCTGAGTTCATGGATTGGAATGGTTAATACTGCTAATATCTCGATATGATCCAAAGGGACTTGCAGATTTCATGCATCCCTACCAAATGCTGACAGCCTTTCTTTGCAGAAATGGAAAACCGATCCTCAAATACATGTGAAATCAAAAGGGCCAGGAATGGCCAAAATCATCAGAGAAAACACTATTGGAGGGCTCACACTCCCAGTTTTGAAACTTACTCCAAAGACACTGTAATCAAAGGCGCGAGCTGCTGGGTAAGAACGACTCGTGTCAGACCAGGGGACAGAACCGAGGGTCCTGGCGTGAACGCACACCTGCAAGGAAACCGATTTCCACCAAGGAGCTAACCCCATGCAGGGCGAAAGGACAGTGTCTTCAACAAACCATGCTGAGAAAACTGGGTATTGACTTGCAAAAGAATGAAGCAGACCCCAAATTCACACCACATACAAAGAAAACTGAAAACGGATTATGGCTATAAACATAAGACCCAAACCACAAATCTCTTAAAAAAAAAAAACAGGGGAGCCCTTCATTGTTCAATACTTTGGATTTGGCCGTGATTTCTTAGATTTGACACCAAAAGCATGAGCTACGAAAGAAAAAACAGACAAAATGGACTCCATCAAAATTAAAACCTTCTGTGTATAAAAGGACATTATCAAGAAAATGAAAAGACAGATCATAGACTGGGAGAAAATAGTTACCATTCATATATCTGATATGAGTTTAATATCCAGGATATATTAAGAACACTTGCGACTCAGCAACAAAAAATAAACAACCCAATTAAAAAGTGGGCGAAGGACCTGAACAGACATTTCTCCAAAAAGATACACAAGTGGCCAATGAACGGATGAAAAATGCTCAATGTCATTAGCATCAGGGAATGCAATTCAAATCCACAATGAGATACCACTTTCGTGCCCAGTAAGATGCTTATTATTTAAAAATAAAAGTGTTTTAAGAAAGGAAAGTAAGTGTTGGTGAATATGCAGAGAGACTGTAGCCCACGCACCTTGCTGGTCAGAATATAAAATGATGCAGTTGTTGCGGAAAACACTTTGGTAGTTCTTTGGAAAGTTAAATATAGAATTACCATATGACCCAGCAATTCCACTCCTGGGTGTACACGCCAAAGAACTGAAAACAGGGACACAAACAACTTGTACACCAGTGTTCAAGGCAGCATTATCCACAGGAACCAAAAGGGGATAACAACCTAAGAGTCCAACAAGAGAGGAAAGGAGATGCAGAACGCAGTCCATCCCTGGAACAGATCCTCATGCAGCCAAAGAGAAATGAAGGTCTCATGGCTGAACCTTTAGATCATTCTGTTGAGTGAAATAAGCCAGACAAAATAAGACTAATACGGTGTAATTCCACATATATGAACTACTAGAATAAGCAAACCCACAGACACAGGAAGTAGGTTAGAGGTCACGCGGGGTTGGGGCGAGAGGGGCGAGCAGTTACGGTTTTATGTGTGCAAAGTTTCTGTTCGGGGTCATGAAAAAGTCTTGGTAAAGGCTGGCAGTGATGGAAGCAATACATCGTGAATGCAGTTATTACCAAAGAAGTGCATGCTGAAAATGGTTAAAATGGGCAGTTGATGTATATATGCATGTATCTCCACAATGGAAATAAGTGATAATAATAATAACAAGAATAATGAGACTGCCTGTGCACCTGGTACATTCAGCCACAGCAGGTGCTGCCCAGCACGGGCTGGTCCAAAGGACCGGATGGTGGAGAAGCCCCTGGAACACATCGAGGGTCGAATGCAAACAACTCCATCTCGGCAAGTCCTAAAGTTGGGATGCCCAGGGTGGTGCAGAGGAGACTGACCCTGCAGGAGAATTTAACCATGCTCTGCTTTCTTATGGTCCATTTTTTTCAGACACACATAGGTGCTTGGGTTCAGGGGTGTTGGAAAAATAACGCTCCCCTGCCCGGTGCGCGTCTCTGAGGGTTGCGAGCAATGTGTGGCATCAGTGCCCGCAGGGACGGACTGGGGCCATCTGCGGTGACGGGGCCAGAGACGGTCCTTCAAAAACCGATGATGATTGTTGTTGGGGAGCAAATCATGTCCCCCACAAAGACATTTAGGCTCCAATCCCTGGTCCTGTGGTTGTGAACCCGTTTGTAAAGAGGGCCTTTGAAGGTGTCATCAGCTAAGGTGGGCCCAAAAGGAGTGAGGGGTCCTTAACCCCGTATGGTTGAAGTCCTTTGTGAGAAAGGGAAACTGGGCAGCTAGAGAGAAGCCGCGGGGAGCAGCCAGAAGCTGGAGGTCAAGGGGACACAGAAGAGAGAGGAGAACAGGCTGCCATGTGCATTTCCCCGCAATGAAAAAGCCCAGGACCAAGGATCGCCGGCAGCCAGCCCCAGAACGCCACAGCTTAGGGCAGGCAGCATGGCCGCGGACACCTCAGAGCCTCAAAACTGTGAGCCACGAAATTCCTGCTGCTGAGCAACCCACTGTGTGGTATCTGTTTTACAACTAGGATCCTAATACAATCCTCTATGTAAAAATTCCATGGCATCAACAAAAACCTCCTGGAACTAAGAGCAATTAGAGCAAGGTGGCAGGATACAGGATTAATATACAAAAGACACACAGGTTATAACTTTGACAAAATCTAACTCAAAACAGATCATAAACCTAAATTTAAAGCACAGAACTACGGAACTTGTGTAAGAAAACACAGGAGAAAATGTACATGACCTTGGGTTTTGCACTGACATTTTAGATACAACCCCAAAAAGCAAGAAGATAGAAAAATAAGTTGGACTTGATTACAATTAAAAACTCATTCTCTGGGAAAGACACTGTTAAGAGAATAAAGACTAGCCACATACTGTAGCAAATACTTGTAGACCATGTGTCTGATAAAGGACTTGAATCCAAAATAGACAAAGAACTCTTAAAACTCAAGAAAACAAACAACCCAACTGCAAAATGGGCAAAAGATCTGAATAAAGATCTGAATAAAGAAGATATACAGAAAGCAAATAAATGCCTGAAAACACGCTCATATTTCACTAGGGAATTCCTCATTAAAACGAGTTGCCACCACACTCCTCTCGGAATGGCTAAAACTCAAAACCCTGACCACACCAAGTGCTGGCGAGGGTGTGAACACAAGAAGTCTCTCCTTCACTGCTAGTGGGGATGCAAATAGGACAACCACTTTGGAAGTGGTTTGTTATGGCTAAACACAGGTTTACCATACAATCCAGCAAATGTGCTCCTGGTGTTTACCCGGATGAATGGAATACTTAGCCTACACAAAAACCTGCACACAAAGTAAGGGAACTATACCATTAACTGCCAAAATTTGGAAGCAACTAAGACCCCCTCCTTCAGGTGAATGGCTAGGCAAACTGTGGCATATTAACCAAATATTATTCCACGTTAAAAAGAAATGCGTTATCCTGCTACAGAAAGACATGGAGGAACCTTCAAAATGTATTGCTAAATGAAAGAAGCCAGCCTGAAAAGTTTACATAGAGTGTGATTCCAGCTATTTGATGTTCTGGAGAAGACAAAAGTACAAAGAACATAAAAAGATCAATGGTGGCCAGGGGTGTGTGTGTGACTGGCTGGAGCATGGGGGAATTTTAGGAAACTATCCTGTATGGCCCTGAAGTGCTGGTAAGTGACATGATGCATTTGTAAAACCCACAGAGTGAGCTGAATGCACAGCCTGTACCCAGTAATCCGTATCAATGTCGATCCATCAATTGTAACAGAGGCACTGTGCCAGTGCCAGGTGTTCATTATGGGAGACTGGGTGTGGGGGCGAGGAGAGGGGCTACCTGGGAGCTCTTGGTACTGCCTGCACAATTTTTCTGTAAACCAAAAACTGCTTTAAGAAACAGTCTTAAAATAAAATCTGCAGAAAAAACGAAGTGAAGATCTCCCCGAGGACGGGGCAGATGCCAAGGGAGGCTGGTGCCAGCCCCGATGTGGTGAAATGGGGCGTGCGGGGACCCCGCTGGCCACGCCCCCGCACACCTGTCCCCAGGCTGGCGAGAAAGGCTGAGCCCAGGAGCCTGCTCCTGCCCGGGCCTCGGCAGCACAGAGCCGCTCCCGGAGCCCGGCGTGCGCCTTCTGCCCGGAGGCAGGGGGTGGCATGTGCTCGCCTGTGGGCGTCTGTCCCTGCTAACTGAGGGAGAGGCCATCAGAGAGTCCCTCAAGGTCAGAGGGAAAAGCTGCGGTGCGAGCTCACATTTCCCGCTCCAAACCAGCTCAGGGTGGCGACCCTCCCCGGGACACAGCTGGCTTCACGCTGCGGAGTGGCAGTGCCACGGAGAGGACACTGGCTTGGAGACGTGCCCGTCTGCCGTGACACCCAGTCAGCAATGGCGCAGGTGAGTCAGAAGGCCGCAGCCAAGCATGCCCTGCCCATGGCTGCCCGGCAGGTGGGGCAGCAGGCCCTGCCCACGTAGCCCTGGGCACAGGCCTGGGCAGGTGCCCTGTTCTCACCTGCGATGGGATTCAGGTGAGGCACCCCGTGTTGCCATGCAGGACTCTGGATGTCCCCATCATCATCCGCCTTCAGACACACCCCCTGAACCCCGAGTCCTCAGCCAGGCCATGATGCCTGGGAGGCCTGCTCCAGGTGCAGGAGGCCCAGGATCCCTCAGCGTCCTTGGCCCCGCCTCCTGGCACCTCCTCCTGGAAGGCTCCTGGGATTGCATCATTCACTAAGTGTTTAAATCTTGGCAGGTGGTAGGTGCCCCTGGCCTGGCCTTCACGTGGGAGCGGCTACCCACAGCCATTAGGGGACCCTGCACCCCTCGAGCACCGAGGGGTGAACACAGCAGAGAGATGCGTGGAAGAAACAGCCGGGAAGGGACCTCAGGAGTTTCTGACCTCAGAGACCAGCATCCTCGTCAGCCACTGCAGACGGCCTGGTCTGGGGCCTGTCCTGGTGCATAGGGAGCTTCCCCGAGGTTCCGGCAAGCCTGCTGGCCTGAGGATGGCTCCTCAGGGTTGTATCGGCCTCCCACACTCATACGGGGGGAAGGAGGGGACCCCCTGTGGGGCCTCAGCTGCAAGGATGGAGCTGCCATTCCAGGCGTCCACCCCCAACCTGTCCAACCTCACGGAGCACAGAGGCCACACGGCCTTTATGGGAGGAGAACCCGAGCACAGGTGAAGGCCGGTCAGAACCCGGGGCCTCCGCCCAGCTGGAAGGAGAAGCCCCCACTCCTCGGTGCTGCCCGCGATCCTGCTGCACGCCAGACCTTGGCCTCCCAAGGACGGCAGACACCATAGAAACCCCACCCCACGGCACTGGGCGTCCAGGTGGGCCCAGGTGCAGAGGCTGTTCCCAAGGTCCTGGCACTGGGCCCAGGCCACGATGACGGCCCAGACATGCGCTCCACAGGGCCACGCGGGGCACCCAGCCCCTGCCGCAGCAGAACCCCTGTTGAGTCGCCCTGGAATCACCCCAGAAAGAACACCTGTGACGCCAGGCAGAAATCCCAGAGGGGACCCTGGTGCTGGGTGGGGCCCCCAGTCCTGCCATAGGTGGGTGGCCAGGCTCTCCCACAGGTGCCCCCGACAAACTAACGCTCCTGGGCCTGCCCCCAGGAAGCTCTGCTCCAGGCACGACTGAGCACCCAGCACATGGTGCCCAGGGAGGGGGACGGGGGGCGGTTATGGAGGCAAGGGAATGTGGGTGGATGGGCGGATGGATGGACAGACAGAAGAAATAAAAGAGAGGAAGGGACGGAGGATGGGAGGAACGGAGGAAGGAAGAAAAGATAAATGGATGGATGAATGGATGGAGGGATGAAAAGGTGGGTGGGAGGAGGGATGGAAGGAGGAAGGGAGCAGGGAGGAGGGAGGGAGGAAGGAGAGAAGGAGGCGGAAGGCGGGTTCCACCAGCTGAGTGACGGGACCAGCTGTGCTCTCAGGTCAGACAGCGGCAAAGGCTGGGGAGAGCTGAGTCCGGCTCTGTTCCCACTCAGTCCCGGCAGTGAGCTCCCAACCCACCCAGCTCCCTAGAGCTCTGGAGCCGCCTTCTCCCTGTGGACCCCTACCCAGGACACACCAGAGACAGCAAAGCATGGCTGCTCAGGGACGGGGCCCTGCCCCTCGGGGTGCCCAAGCACCTCCCCACGGCTCCCCGGGCTGGGAAGCCCCATTGCTGGTGCCCAGGACGGCCGCAGTGGCCCACACACACACTGCCCTCGCCGCTGGACCCCTCGGCCATGTCACCAAGACAAGCTCCAGGAGAGAAGCCGGCTCGGCCCCCCACTGCCCCGCTGTGCCAGCTGTGCAAACGCTGGGGTGAGTGCTCCAACATACCCACACACTGGGGAGACCACCTTCTCGGCCCCACCCTCCTCAAACATCGGGGCAGCTCCCGGATTCCCTTCCATCTCCAGGGCACATGCTCAACCTCTTCAGAACAGTGGGGTGGTGGCCAGGCTCTCCCCATTCCCCTGGGAATGTGCTCCACCCTCTTTGGGACCTGAGGTGGCAAAACTCTTCCAGAGCATCGAGGTGGAAAGCCCGCCCTCGACCTCCAGGGCAGACTCACCCTTTCCATGGGTGTGGGCTGCGCCGCTCTCCCAGCCCAAGGCCTCTTGACTCCAGACCTCAACCTCCATGGCTCTGTCCTTGAAGAAATTTTTCCTTCAGTTTGTTCCTTGTCTGTCTCCTCCAGTCCCGACTGGCAGCAGCTCTGTCTATAAAGATCTCGCAAAACTTGTTGGCTTCGCTTGAAGCACACGGGGGTCAAAGCCCTCAGACAACAGGACTTTCCACAAATCCTTTCTGCTTAACTCCTTCTCCAATCTTGCCTTGTACTGAAATGGTGGCTGGGTTCCATGTTTGGTTAAATTCTAACATGGGGCTGTAGTTTCTGGGATTCCAGCGCCTGGAAGCCCAGAGCTTTTCAGGCCATCAATTTCTGGTTTCTTTGAAACCAAGAGTTCAGTTCTCAGCTTATCTCTGTCCTCTCGCATTTTACTATAAGCTGCAAGTAAAACCCGGCTACTTCTTCTATATTTTGCTTGCAGATCTCATCAGCTACATATTCCTAGTTGTCACTTTCAAATTCCTCCTTCTATCCAACACCAGGACTCAATTTTGCCAAATTCTCTGCCACTTTAAAACAAGGATCACCTTCCTTCCAGTTTGCAACAACATATTCATCATTTTTGCTCAAGGCCTCATCAGAACTACCTTTAGAGTTCATATTCCCACAAACAGTCTCTTCAAAGCAGTTGAGGCCTTTTCTATCAAGCTCCTCACAATTCTTCCAGAACCTTCTCCTTATCCATTTAAAAAGCCATTCCAACATGTTTGGTATTTTCAAAAACAGCAGCAAAAGCACCCCACTCCTGGTACCAAAATCTGTTCTAGTTTGTTAAGCTGCTGGCATGCAAAACACCAGAAATGGATTGGCTTTTACAAAGGGGGTTTATTTGGTTACACAGTTACAGTCTTAAGGCTATAAAGTGTCCAAGATAACACATCAACAATCTGGTACCTTCACTGGAGGATGGCCAATGGCGTCCAGAAAACCTCTGTTAGCTGGGAAGGCATGTGGCTGGTATCTGCTCCAAAGTTCTGGTTTCATAATGGCTTTCACCCAGGATATTCCTCTCCAGGCTGCAGTTTCTCAAAAATGTCACTCTCAGTTGCTCTTGGGGCATCTGTCCTCTCTTAGCTTCTTTGGAGCAAGAGTCTACTTTCAACGGCTGTCTTTAAACTGTCTCTCATCTGCAGCTACTCTCTCAGCTCCTGTGCATTCTTCAAAGTGTCCCTCTTGGCTGTAGCAAGCTTGCTCCTTCTGCCTGAGCTTACATAGTGCTCTAGTAAACTAATCAAGGCCCACAATGAATGGGCGGGCCATGCTGCCATGGAAATTATCTCATCAGAGTTATCACCTACAGTTGGGTGGGGCACATCCCCATGGAAACACTCTAAGGATTCCAATCTAATCAGCACTAAAACATCTGCCCCACAAGATTCCATCAAAGAATATGGCTTTTTCTGGGGGACATAATACATTCTAACTGGCACAGGAAGGTTCCCCATTGGGGGCCTGGAGAGCCCGGATATGTACAGGGGTGATGTGCCAGGGTCTGGGAAGGGGCTGATCTGCAGCTGCTGAGACCCTCAGAACCCAGGGCCCAGGCCTTAGGCACCAGATGTCCACACTCAGGAAGCTGGTGCCATCTCTCCCAGGACAAAATCTCATCTTCCCTGCCTCGTCTAGGAGTGGGGAGGAGTTAGGAGGGAAATCCAGGCTGAAAGCAAGTGCGGAGCACACGCACAGGTGGGGGAAACCGAGGCACAGACCATGCCGTCACACACCTAAGAGCCACCCTAGCCAGGCTGGTCTCCTTTCACTTTCACCTTCCCCTGTTGGATTTGACCACTGGAGGTTCAGCAAGAGCCCCGCAAACATTCGCAACCCCCCACCCCACCCAGAAACCCGGACAGCAGCTGTGAGGACCCAGGCCCGGCTCCCCCAGGACGTCTGGCATCCGCAAGTTCAGCAACGTGGGAGACCCCTGAGCCCATGGTGCCACCCCCAAAGGACGCCTTCTCCCCTGGCCGGTGGGAGACCCAGGCCAGGGTGCACCCCCAAGCTGCTGGGGCTCCGGGCTCCGAGGCGTGACCCTGACCTCAGGGCCCTGCCAGGGAAGGGTCTGCCCAGCCTCTCTCCTGGCAGCGGGCGGTGGGCTTCCCGGTTGCTCCTGGCATTTCAGCCTCGCTCACAGGAAGACTGCGTTCTCGTCTCCATCCTCACCGGGCCTTCTCCCCTCCTTCTGTCCGTGTCCCCTTCTCTCCTGACAAGGTCACTGCAGTATGAAACTAAGGGCCCTCCTCCTCCAGGAAGGCCTCAGGGTAACGCAACTCATGTCATCTGCAGTGAGCCCATTTCCAAACAAGTTCACATCCTGAGGTAGTGGGGTCCGGGCTTGAATATGTTGTTTTGGGGACACAATTCAACCTGTAACGGCAGCAAAGGGCCTTCTCTAGCAAGGCAGTGGCACCTGCATCCGGTCCTGACGCCACCACTTGGGGCCACCTGTAGGGACCCCACCCCAGCCATCGGCTGTCTCCCCATTGTAGAGTGAGGGCCGGCCTGGGTGTCCCAAGGTCCCCTCGATTGCAGGCCCCAGGGCGTCTTCCCCAGGGAGGACCCAGCCGACTGCAGCAGCGAGCCTGAGTCACAGCCTTGGGGGTAGGATGGGCAGCTGTGGGTGGACGTGGTCATCACTCTGGGCATCACTCCCTCTTCCAGATCTCCACTCAGAACAACTATAAGGAACAGCCAGGCGGCCGACGCCACGCGACCCATCACCCTGTCGCCCCAGGATGCACGGCCATTCACTGCACCTGTGTGCAGGGGCTTCAAGGAGCCACAGTCCAGAGGGGCCACACTCCATCCCGGCAGGACCTGGGGGGCCGCCCTCAGCGGAGCCGTGAGGACCCTCCACACCGCCCCGGGGGGCCGTCCCCGAACGGCCGTGGTCAGAGCTGAGGCTGCCCGAAGAAAGCACGGGACACCCAGCCTCACCTATCCACTCCCCCACACCACATGAAGCCACCCAGAAGGGTTTTATGGACAAGTAAATCCTGAGCTTGTTCCAATAAAGCCTTTATGAGGCCTCTGGTTTCAACACCGCATGGGCAGCCCTTTGAATTCCACGTATCCCACGAAGTTAAAAAAGACTCAGAGATAGCAGGTGGCCACAGTCATCCCGAGAGGGACACCGGGGAGGCGGCTCCGTGCCCTGACCAGGCGGGGGTGGGGGTGATGGGGCCACAAGCAGAGAGACCCCCAGTCCCCTCCTCCCGCCCCTCCCACCCGGTGAGCCTCAGCCTGGCTGTGGCCACGTCGGAAGCAACAGGGACGAGGAGACAGGGACGAAGCAACAGGGACGAGGCGCGCTCTCAGGCGGGAACTCCCTCAGGTCAGAGATCCAAGGGCTGCCTGGCGCTGCCTTCCAGCTTCAGTGCGTTCACAGCGGCGCTGCCCCAGGGCCCGTGCTGCCCACCCGCTAAGGAACCCTGGGGACCAGAGTGACCGCCATTTGAGACCAGAGCTCAGCGGGGCGACGTGAGCCTGGCCCATGGGCCCGGTGACTCCACAGCAACCGCCCGACGTGGCTGCACAGAAGCCACGGACGGCGCAGAACCCAGTGTGCACGGCTGTGTTCCCAGGAAACCTGCCCTGTGGACGCTGACAGGTGAGCTGCGTGTAACGGGCGCGCGTCACGGAGCATTCTGGGATTTATTCTAACCATTTAAAAATGTCAATGCAATGCTCAACTCGCAGACAGTGTGAAGGCAGGCGTGGCCGGCTCCTGTCTGCCCACTTCTTACCGACACTCCACGTCGAAGGGAGACGAGCTCCCCAAGGGGAGAGGTCCGAAAGGCCCAGCTGTCCTGGCCCACTGTGAGGGCAGAGCCGGGAGCCTCCGGCAGGCTGGGGGGAGACACTGAGGCAAGGATGGGGCACGTTCCGGGGCAGTCCGGAGCAGAGGACAAAGTGGGGCAGGAAAAAGGGGCTCCTGGGGGCAGAGAAGCTCCACACCACCAGCCGCCATCTGCCAGGGCCACGAGGATGGGCCCCGAGTGAGCCGGAGACACAAGTCACCTGCCCATGTTTTCGGGACCATCTGAGGGCGATGGTGGTCAGTGGGGGTGCGGAGGGACGGCGGGGACCGGAGAACTGAGGACAGATGGAGGCTGAGCCCGAGGCCACCAGCAACATCCCAACCCTGAGGCAACCCCGCGAGCACTCCCAGCGCACCCCGGCCACAGACCCCCGGTGAGCCCAGGGGGAGCCGTGCTGTCCTCAGGAGTCAGGAGAAGCGGGGGGTGGGGGGTGCTCGGGAAGCTGAGGCTGCAACGGGCAGAGCCGGGTCTGGGGCAGCCTGGGGATTTGAACACTCCGTGGGGACGGAAGCCATCCTTGTCCAATGGGCAGACCCAGGAGGGACGAGGAGGAAGCTGGGGGACGGGCCCAGGGCTCACTCAGATCCAGGTGGACCTCCTGGGTCGGCCGGATGAAATGAAAAGGGGTGAGCACAGCATCCCGCAGCAAGTGCCAAGGTTAGAGCCAGACATAGCAGGTGCGGGTGAGGAGCCCAGTGGGGGCCCGAGAGCCCGAGCTCCTGGGAGCTGCTCACAAGTCCTCAGCCGCCGAGGAAAGGCCACGGTCGCCTGTGGATGCATTAACAGAGGTCTGGTGTCCGCATCGCAGGAGGGGACAGAGTGGCACGGCAGACCCAGTGCAGGGAGCCACCGGAGGCCCGGAATTGCCCTCGAGCACAGCTCCAGGGACTGGTGCTGGAAAGGTGACGGCTGGAGGGGGACAGGACACGGTGCCAATAGTCAGAACAGCCATCAAGCACCCTGACAGCACAGCTGGGGGCAATGGGCAGACATTCCAGCATTTACGCTGGAGACTCCTGGAGAACGGGAAGTGTCCCAAAGCGGACCGGGCCCCGTCCCAGAGCTACCTGTTTCTGCAAACGGCCGAGGGGGAGGTGGGCCCCCCGAGAGCTGGTGAGGGACGTGGGGGCCCTGTGAGGCCGTCAGCAGTGTTTCCCTGTTCTTATAAATTAACGATTTACAGCCATCATTCACTGGCAAAGTCTATCAAAGATTCGCCGTTTAGGCTGAAGAGATTTCATAGAATTTTATGTGAGAATACAAATGGATGTGAAGAACGCTCTCAATTATTTTTAGGGTCCTCATTTCAAGTTTCTCTGAACACAGAACAAATAAGCCCCCGTGCAGTGTGTGACTGCTGTGCCACGGACGCCCACAGCCTGCAGGCCCCAGGAGAGCACGAGCTTCGGGCCGGGAGGGGCCCCTCACTTTGGGGGTGGGGAGCCCGCGGGGCCCCGGGGGGGCCTGCACCCCACTCCAGTGAGGTTCGCTCTGCCACCCCTCGGCTGGCTCCCAGGGGCAGGCGTGAGAGGCCGGGGGCTGGGGTGCCCAAAGCTGCCCAGAGGCCACCCCAAGCCTGGTCCCCGCGCCCATGGACGGCCCCCCGTCAGGTCATCCTCACAGGGGCGTCCGCCCAGCCCCAGACTCAGCCTGCACGGCAGGTCCTGCATCCTCATCCGTGCTCATGCTGACGGGGTGCACCCTGGCGGTGGGTGACCCGTGCACCCCAAATCTACGCCCACCCAGAACCCCATGCTGTGGCCCTTTCCTGGAAACAGGCTCTTTGCGGATGGAAACAGCAGAGATGGGGTCACACCGGAGCACCAAGAGCTCTGAACCCCAAGACTGGGGTACAGGGAGGGGGAGGGGCTCAGGGACCAGGCAGAGGAAGCCACGTGGCCACGGGGCAGGGGCTGGGGCCCAGGGGCGCTGTGGGCTGCCAGCCCAGCAGAAGTGGGGGAGAGCGCGGGGCGGTTCTCGATCAGAGACCAGAAAGGTCACCTTGCTGGCACGCGGGGGGACCTGTAACCCCGGAACTGTGCGCAGCAAATGCCCGCTGAGGGAGCCCCTGGGTGTGGTGCCCGCAGTGGATCTCAGGGCCAGGGGCGGGCGTTCCGAAACAGGTCAAGAGACAGAGGGCAGCTCATCTCATGACGCCGGACACTGGCAGGGGCCCTGAGCAGCCTGGGACCAGGCCCCGCTCCCGGGGTCCTCCCCACCAGGCACCCTCAGCCCAGGTGGGGGAAGGAAATGAGGCCGGGGGTAGGGGCATTGCCCCCGTCAATGCAGGTGCTTGCCCCAGTGCAGGTGGGTGCCACGGAGCCCCTGCCTCCCACAGACCCAGGCTCAGCCTTCATGGCCCCAACCCTCATGGGGGGCTGTCTGTCTGTCTGTCCATACCACCTCCTCTGTGCCCTAGAACCCAGGACACACAAGCACCAAGCTGGGCTTGCACTCATGTTTACGAATGAACGAATGAATGGTGAATCAGTGAATGATGAGTGTGGGTGAACGAGTGAGGTGCAAATGAATAAATGAGTGAATCAGTGAACGAGGGAGCGGATGGGTGAACGAGCAGGGGAACGCGCAGGGCCTGGCTGTTGCGACTCCAGATCAAGCTGCCGGGCTCCAGCTCCGTTGACACGGCAGGGTGTCGGTCAGGTGCTCAGGGAGCGGACGGGCTCCACCTCCCCGTCTGCACCTCTGGTTCCGTGTCACCCAACCCTCAGAACACCTGCAAGGCCGGATGCCCCGTGCCCGACGCCCAACCCCTGGCTCACCGACCCAGCCATGAAGAGCTGACCGGGGGGCCCAGGACACTGCTCTTGGGGTGCCTGCCGATGTGCAGTCTCCCCCATCTCACAGCTACTCTCTAGGATCACCCAGCAATGATCCCACCCTGGAGGATACCTGCCCCCTCTGGGTTCTGGAAACTTCCCCCACATGCCCAGCCCACACTCGCCCCCACCTGTGCCAGAGTGGCGGCTCCTGGGAAGGAACCGGACGCAGTGTCAGTGCGACCACCCACCCGCGTGTGCCAGCAGGGACCCAGGCTGCTGGGCCCCAGGACAGAGCTGCCTGGCTGAGGGTCCGGGGGCGTCTGCAGGAAGCTGCAACGTGCCCCTCAACCACCTGAGCCAGCAGCCGCGGGAGGAGCATGGCCACTGAGGCCCTCAGGGGCTTCCTGGGACTTCGTGGGCTGTAAAGCATTACTGGCGTGCGAAGTTACACTTGTGCCGCTGATGGCACATCGGGAGGCAGATCAGCACCAACACGCTCGTGCAGCACGGACAGTCAGCCGACGCGGCTTGGGTGCAAGTGTGTTCCTACAGAGGTGACGCGCTGCAGAGCAGGGACAGAGCGGTGGCCTCCAGGACGAGCTGGCCCCGGGAGGGAACCAGCCTCCAGCTGCCCTGCCCACCCGCTGCCCCGAGGTGGCCGACCTGGAAGGGGCCTTGCGGGCTCCCACAGGCCTCACGTCCACGCGGTCCCTTCCAGGGGCTGAGGGGCTTCTCGGTGAAGCTGGCAGCAGGAGCAGGGAGGCACGGGTGCTGCACTCCTGAGTGGGGGACACAGGTGGGTGAGGGGACAACACACCCCAGGGCCAGGACCATCTCCAGGTCACCCACCCGAGCCCCTCGCTGCTTCCCAGGCAGCTCTGCAGCACTCACCTCATGAGACACTCAGGGCACACCCAGACACATGCACACAGCTGCTCAGTCACTGGCGTACATACTTACACACACCTGCACACACACACACACACACACACCAATGCGCACACACGCCTGCACTCACATGCGCACATACACAGGCACACACCCTCATGCACACACACACTGATGCACAGGTATATTCATACTCTCGCCCACACATGCAAAGACAAACACACACACGTGCCCACACTTACGTACTTACACACTTGGAACCCTGCACTCACATACCCACATGTGCTCACACATGCACACACACAACTCACAACGTCACCCTCACCCACACACACCCACATGCACAGTCACACACGCTCACACTCATCTGACACCCACTCAGCCGTGCAACTGCCACGCCCCAGCCTGCAGCACCGGCCCCGCTGCGTGACCCAGTCGCGGGCCCCACCTCACCCCGTCCTTGTCTCCAACCTCAGCTCCAAGCAGGGGGAGCTCCCAGGGCTGCAGCCCTGGCCGTCCAAGCAGGACGTACCCCCTGTGCTGCCCGCCCTGACCTCACCCTCTGCAGCCCGTGGCCCACCCGGCTCATCCCCACCCTGAGCCCCTCAGGCCCTCGGCATCTTCTCATTCAGGGCCCGGGCTGGTGGCCGGAGGCGCTGGACCCTCAACTGAGCAGAGAACCCTGTGGCCTCCCCTCCCCATGGCAGACCCCCACGGCTGACGTCCCGGGAGATCCGGCCTACCTACCGGCCATGCCCACCTGCAAGGCCCCACCCACCTGCACCTGCCAGCGCACCTGTGTGACTCCCAGCTGCCCCCCCATGACCACTGCCAGCCCCAGGAGGATGAGGACGTGTGGAGGGGCTGCCCCCTCCCTTTCCAGCACACACAGGCCCAAAAGCCCTGGCGAGATGGGACACCCCCCCCCCACGCTGTCCCAACTGCAGGCCAAATGGTGCTATTTTAATTAAAATGACCACAAGAAACCGTGCCCAGGGCACAGTGACACGTGGGAGTAAGACAGTGTTTTCCGCTGTCCTGGCAATGGGGCTCTAGGATTTTCCAACAACTGCACTTGAAGACGTGCCCCCGCAGCGTGTCAGCTACGCCCCGTCTGTGCTCCTCCGCTAAAGCAGATGCACCCTGACCCCTGGAGAAGGGACCGAGGCCCAGCACTTCCTCACATCTTCAGGAACGTTCTGTGCAGAGCTTGGGGTGGGGCAGGGGGCTGGGGGGCCTTGTGCAGAACACATGGTGGGGCAGGGGCCTCGTGCAGAGCAGGGTGCAAAGCCGCCCCCCACTGCCCCACTGCCATCAAGGACCAAGAGGACCCAGAGCTCTGCCCTGGCCAGGCTTCGGGGGTCTCTGTGGGGTGAGTTGGGCCCACCCACAGGACCCCACTCTGAAGAGCTACTCACCCCAAACATGACTCACCAGCGTCCACCCACTTAGCAATAACAGCCACCTTGCACCACCTCCACGCGTGCACTGCATCAGCTGACCCTCCGTGGTTTTCTCCCCTCCCTCTGACTCCAGCCTACCAGTCGCCTCCACCGGGAAGGCCTCCTCCCTGCCCCGTCTGAGCAGAGACCTGTGTGCCAGTTCACCTGCAGAAGCGCACATGCGAAGTCCGTCTCCCTGGAAGGGAGGGCCCTGGGGATGGGCACCCTACACGCTCTGCACAAAGGAGGCGCATCCGCTGAGGCCACAGCCTCCGGGGGGGACAGGGGCACTGCCACCTCCTGGCCAGGTCAGCACCAGGGTCCTGGGGCTCTGAGGGGGCGGGTGGGGCGCTCCTGCTCACGGTGAGTGTCCTGTACCCCATACATGTCTGAGGCAAAACCAGCCCAGCCAGCTCTGCAGGGAGGCAGGGACCCCATGCCCCCCGCAGTTCCAGCCATGCGGGGTGGGGTGCACATGCCGGAAGGGGAGGTGGTCAGGGGTCACGGCACCCCATGGGAAGACCTTGGCTCCTTGACTCAGCATCGGAAAGTTTCGACAGAATGATTGCAGGTGTGTGGCCCCACCTGGCAGAGGCAAGGAGCCCGGGACACGCAGGGACACCTTTACACCTCATGCACAAACCCCAGCCACACGTGTCTCACCAAATGGCGCTGGGCCACCCCTGCCAGGTCACAGCTGGTGGGCCACACCTACTCAGTGTTTACGCCAAGACACGTCCCTCTGCTTCTGAGCTTGGGGTGAGTGACTCCTGGATCCAGTGGAGCCCATGTGACCTGCCCCTTCAGGCCCCTCCAGGCCGTGACCCCTGCAGCTGGACGCTGGACTCCCCGTCTCACTGGTCAGTTCCTCCGGCAGCCCGAAGCCCGGTGCCCTGTCCAGGCTGGGAGCAGAGTGAGCCCGTGGCAGAATCCCAGCCTCCGCCCAGGGCATGCAGATGCTCAGAGCCTCTCCTCCCCCAGTCTCCTCGGTGCCGCCTGACTGGGGTGGACTGGGCCCCCCAGCCCCGTGAGCACCGGGCTCTGGGGAGGTCACGGCCCATAAGCAGAGGCTGTGGCCGGACCGTGGGTCCAAAAGTCCCCCCACACAGAAAGCCTCTGCCGCTGCATCTCAGCACTCACTCCCTTTCCCAAAACTCTGCTTTTGGGACTCGAGCCTGAGAAGGCATCCGAACTGGGGCACACAGGGGCCCCCTGCCCTGGGCAGAGGGGCTCCCTGTGGACTCTTTATGCTGCAGACGAGCCTCCGCTCGCTCTGGATGGGGTGAAATGGGCATTTTTCTCTTTGTTTACCTATTTTTCCAGTTTTCCATCATGAGTGCACACTGCATTCACAGGAAGACACGTTTTTATTGGGAGAACAGACTAGATTGCATCCAATTCTAAAACTCTCTGACTCTTCACTTACACTCTGCCTCGCATTCCAGAAGGGTCCGTGAGGACCCCAAGGATGCTGCCCTCCTCAGTGAGAGTCACCCCCCACCCACCCCCTGCCACAAGCATCTGGGGTTTGAGGCCTGGTGACAGGCAGCCACGGGGCCTGGGGAGCTCTCCAACATCGTCAGATTAATCTGGATCCACTTGACTTGCAAACAGACCACCTCCCAGGAACGCCCACAGTCAGGGCGAGCATCGCGCGCTGCAGCTCCGAGTCGGGGACAAAGCCCGGGGCCACAGGTCCCCACACATGGGACAGCCATGGGCTCCCCCGTGTCTGATCCGAGGCCCCGGAGCGGAGTCACAACAGCCAAGGGAGGTCACAGTGAGGACGGTCACGTGTTTCCACAGAGGGGCCCTCCTCCCTGCTCCTTCCCGCGTAATCACAGACGGACCGACCGCCCCTCCCAGGCCACGCAGACACACCCGGGGGAAAAGTCTGTCGGAGGTGCCATCGCATCCCAAAGGCATCAAGAAGCCGTGTGCTGGGCCAGCCACCCCGCCCCAGCGTCCCTGCACCTGCCCCTGGGAGACAGCCCAGCAGGCAGCCGCACCTGTTCGCAGGAGCACACCTGGAAAGCCCCGCCCACACCTGCCTGGTCCCTGGCCGGGCCCCTGCACCCCCGCAGCACCTTCCCATGGCTCACGTCCAGGTCCCGGCCCTCGGAGACACAGACGGGGGCGTGATGGGACCCTGCCCCCCGGTGCTGGTGGGGGCTCATCCAGTTTCACACACACTGAGGACCCCGGCAGGGGCAGCCCACCAGCCCAGGTCCCCAGGGCGTGTGCCCCATCGGCCCCCAGCCCATGGGCCTGGCCTCCCCACACCTGGGCATGGGCTGGGGGTGAGCGGCTCCACCCGGCGCCGAGCGGCTCATGGTGGCAACGAACCACCCCCCACCCTCCCCGGTAGACACCCGCTAGGACTAAGCATTGCCCAGAGCCGCAGGCACCCACAAGGGGCACCTGCGCCCACATATACTCGTGAGATCACACACATGGCATCCAGCAGCGGAGTCAAGCCCCACCTCCGAGTGTCACCAGAGCGGCCCCTTTGCTGGGGGTGACACCCCTAAGTGCAGGTTCCTGGTCATGCTAGGCAAGCCTGGCTCCCAGGGAGAGGCCTGAGGGGGGCCCGGTGAGGCGGGGGCCCCGAGCCCATCACACAGAAAGGCCACCTGCACTCCGCCAACGGGTCAGGCAGATCAGAAAAGTACCTTGGAAATGGTGGGGGTGTTTCCTGAAAACAGAAGCGAGCACCCCACAGAGTGGACGAGCCCTCAGGGCTCCCCGTGCTGACCAGCTGTGCTGGGCCCCCCTTACCTGGCCCCGCTGCCTTCCCAGCCCCGAGCCCCGAGCTGCTCAGACCAGGCCAGGGGGCGGCTCTGCCCTCACCACGGCCTGAGCCAGGGACCGGCCGGGGTGTCCGGAAGCCCAGGAGGGAGAGGCAGGGTTTTTCCAGGGAACAAATGAGGTCTACTGCCTCACCCTACCCAGGGACGGGCTCAGGGCACGCGAAAGGGGCGGGAGTTCCGTTTTAATCAAAGTCTGTCTTCCTGACCCAGGCCCTGACACCCGCCTGCTCCCGGCCCTGACCCCACAGCACCCCGGCCTGATATTCCCTCTGCCACCCTCACCCAGCATGAGACTCGGGCCTCAACCAGTGACAGCCGGGGTCCGTGGGAGAGCCCTGATCAGAATGTCGGGCCCCACCTCATCCTGGCAGCCAGGCAAGGGGCGGCTGGTCCTCAGGTGTGCCCTGGTCCGGAACCCCACCTGCTGCCCCGATGGGCCAGCTCCGGTCCCAGCCTCAGACCCCGGAGAGCTGTGCATCCTCCAGATGAGCAGCACGGAAGTGGAGCCTGAGAAACACGGCAGGTGCAGACTGTGCCTGAGCCGGCGGTCATGGCACCCGCCTCCCGTTCAGGCAGGCTCGGCTGGCACCTGTGCAGGCCCCACGCTCCAGCCTCCCGGAGCATCACATCAGCACGGCACCAGGCCCGGCCCTGCCATCCCTCCCCACGGCACGCGGGTCCCCAGGTGGGGTGGGGGGACCCTTCCCACAGGGAAAGAGGCATCAGTCCTGCCACGGAGAGGAAGACGACGGGCTGGCGGCCGATGTGCTCTGTAACAACAAGTCGTCTGACAGCAAAGTAAAACATGATCTTCACAGCCAAAGAGGGAAATCAGAGAAGGAAATAAATTTCACCTGGACGCCACTACCCAGGTAGCACGTGGATTTTCAGCGCACGCTCGTTTCAGGGTGTTGTAGTTCTGCTGGAACGCACAACACCAGAAATGGATTGGCTTTTATAAAAGGGGGTTTATTTGGTTACACAGTCACAGTCTTAAGGCTATAAAGCGTCCACCAACAAAGGGTACCTTCACTGGAGAAAGACCATTGGCATCTGGAAATCCTCTGTTAGCTGGGAAGGCACGAGGCTGGCGTCTCCTTGCTCCCAGGTTGCGTTTCAAAACAGAGTTCTCCAAATTCTACATCAGCTCCCAACGGCCGTCTTCAAAATGTCTGTCTCAGCTCCAGCTAGCTATGAGCTCCTTCTGTCTGAGCTTATATAGTGCTCCCATAAACTAAACAAGGCCCACACTGAATGTGCACGGCCACACCTCCATGGAAATTATTCAGAGTTATCACCTACAGTTGGGTGGGTCACATCTCCATGGATGCTGAACCAAGAGGTTCCAGCCCAAACCACACTAACACATCTGCCCCCACAAGAATGCATTAAAGATTATATGGCCTATTCTGGGGGACATAATACATACAAACTGGCACATTCCACCCCCTGGTCATCAGAAAAACATATTCTTTCCAAATACAAAATAGATTCATCCCATCACAATATCACAAAAACTCCAGTCATTTCAGTAACAATAGGTAAGTAAAAGATCCCATCAAGATCAGTTACAAGCATGGTTGGTCCTAAGGCAAAATTCCCTTCTGGCTCTGGACCTCTGAAACTTAGAACAAGTTATGTGCTTCCAACACACAAAGGAGGGACAGTCATGGGGTAAATATTCCCGCTGCCATAAGGAGAAGCTGGAAGGAAAACAGGGTTTAAGGGACCAAAACAGTTCCTAAAACCCGAAGGGTAAACTCCATCAGATTTCAAAGTCTGAGAGTCATTTACAGAACAACGTTGCATCCTTGAGGCTTCAGAGAGCGGGAGTCTAACCCTTCCTAAGGGCTTTTGCAGCAGCCCTTTTCTCTCCAAATGCTGGGGTGAGTGCTGCAACATATCCAAACATTGGGGAGACCACCTTCTCGGCCCCACCCTCCTCAAACATCGGGGCAGCTCCCAGATTCCCTTCCATCTCCGGGGCACACGCTCAACCCCTTCAGAACAGTGGGGTGGCAGCCAGGCTCTCCCCAATTCCCTGGGAATGTGCTCCACCCTCTATGGGGTCTGGGGTGGCAAAACTCTTCCAGAGCATCGAGGCGGAAAGCCCACCCTCGACCTCCAGGACAATCTCACCCTTTCCATGCATGTGGGCCACTCTGCTCTCCCAGCCCAAGACCTCTTGACTCCAGACCTCAACCTCCATGGCTCTGTCTTTGAAGAAATTTTTCCTTCAATTTGTTCCTTGTCTGTCCCCTCCAGTTCCACCCTGCAGCAGCTCTGTCTGTGAAGATCTCGCAAAAATTCTGTTGGCTTTGCATGAAGCACACAGGGATCAAAGGCGTCAGACAACAGGACTTTCCACAAATCCTTTCTGGATAACTCCATCTCCAATCTTGGCTTGTACTGAAATGGTGGCTGGGTTCCATGTTTGGTTAAATTCTAATGTGGGGCTGTAGCTTCTGGGGTTCCACCCCCTGGAAGCCCAGAATTTTTCAGGCCATGAATTTCTGGTTTCTTTGAAACCAAGAGTTCTGTTCTCAGCTTATCTCTGTCCTCTCACATTTTACTATAAGCTACAAGGAGAAGCCAGGCTATATCTACAACTTTCAGTTTCGAAATCTCATCAGCCAAGTATCCCAGCTTGTCACCTTCAAATTCTTCCTTCCATCTGACACCAGGACTCAATTTCGCCAAATTCTCTGCCACTTTAAAACAAGGATCACCTTCCTTCCAGTCTGCAACAACACATTCCTCATTTCTGCTCAAGGCCTCATCAGAAGTATATTTCAAGTCCGTATTTCCACAGTCTCTTCAAAGCAGTCTAGGCCTTTTCTATCAAGCGTCTCACAATTCTTCCAGAATCCTCCCTTTATCCATTTAATACCAACATGTTTTGGTATTTGCAAACTCAGCAGCACCCCAGTTCCCTGGCACCAAAATCTGTTCTGGTTTGCTAATGCTGCCAGAATGCAAAACACCAGAAATGGACTGGCTTTTACAAAGGGGGTTTATTTGGTTACACAGTTACAGTCTTAAGGCCATAAAGTGTCCATCAACAATCGGGTACCTTCACTGGAGGATGGCCGATGGTGTCCGGAAAACCTCTGTTAGCCGGGAAAGCACGTGGCTGGTATCTGCTTGCTCCTAGGTTGTGTTTCAAAATGGCTTTCTCCAAAATGTCTGCGTCAGCTTCCAACGGCCGTCTTCAAAATGTCTGTCTCAGATCCAGCTCGCTATGAGCTCCTTCTGTCTGAGCTTATATAGTGCTCCAGTAAACTAAACAAGGCCCACGCTGAATGGTCGGGGCCACACCTCCATGGAAACTATCCAATCAGAGTCATCACCCACAGTTGGGTGGGTCACATCTCCATGGACACTGAACCAATAGGTTCCAACCCAATCCACACTAATACGTCTGTCCCCACAACAATGCATTAAAGAATATAGCTTTTTCTGGGGGGCATAATATATATAAACCAGCACACAGGGTAACATCTCTTTATGTGTCTGAATATAAAACACGAGCTCCTAGAACAGCTCAGGGTCACCGCACACGCCAGCTCAATTGACCTTATTCCAGTTTTCAAAATATCACTGACTGTGCCCTCATCCCCGGGGTTGTGCATGGGCCACAGGTGTCTCCCCATCCGGGGGAACCGCAGGGTTTGAACCAGGCTCCGGGTGGCACAGGCTGGGCCCAGCTCCCACTGTAAGTGACCGGTGACAACACCCTTCCCGTGGCTCTCAGCCCCTCTTCCGGTGGCGGCCCCTGCACTAGGCTTTCTGGGCCACGGGGTGTGAGAGTGTCCAAGGTTCCGAGGCTTGGGTCTCAGGGCCTCGGGTGCCCCCGGAAGGCCATGACATTCAGAAGGCCCCTGGGGAGGGCCAGCTGTCACGCCGCAGCCCAAACGCGCAGCTGCGGGTCGCCCCAAGGTCCGACCTTACGCTGACTCATCGGCTCGCTGTGCTGAGTCACCTTTCAATTGCCTCCATCCCTGCCCCCTGGGATGGCAGTGCCAGGCGTCCTTCCCTGTGCCACGGGCCTCTGCTGACCACCTGCAGCAGCCCCTCGTCTCTGTCACAACCACCCTCGTCACCATCCTCGCCACCCACCCCCTTCCACAGAGTCTCAAATGAAAACACTACCTGAAGTGAGTGCAGAGAACCCCTCCATCCCCAAGGCCCCTGGAATTCTCTGCCTCCCACCCATACCCCAGAAGGAGTGCACGGCCTGTCCCAAGCCCCACACTCCATCCCCTGCTGTGCTCCTGGGGGAGGGACTGGTCAGTGGAAGACCCACCCTGGGGCTCACACACCCCACCCCCAGACCCTCAGGGACACTGAGTCGCCAGAGGTGCAGGGTATGGCCTACGGTCACCCAGAAGGCGGGTGCAGACCCAGGAGCAGGGTCCCCACTGGAGCCCCTGGAGCACTGCAGCAGCCGGGGGGAATCAGGGCGGTGCCAGGCCCTGGCCCATCTGCAGGGTCCCTGCTGGGTGAGCCCATCCCCCTCTGCCCTGTCACTGCGGTTACAGATGCCCAGCAGACCTGGACTCAGTCAAGCAACACAGGAGCTGCGAGAGTGCACAAAGCGAGCAGGCTGGGGACCACCGGATTGGGGACACACTCCTGCCCCAAAACAACTGCCTAAAGGGTGAGGGTGCTTTCTGTGCATTCTTCCAGAAAGAGTCAAAGGAACAAAGCCTGGAACAGAAATAGAGCCCCCACGTGTGAGCTGTACGTGCCTGGACACGGCTAGAGCATGCACATCTGGGGGCTGCCATGGCCGCCTGGGGGGAGGAGCTGGGACGCTGCGGAGGGAAGTGGGCAACTCCACACCATGCCATTCTGTGCATTTGAACTTGGTGCAGTACAAATGCATGGCCTGTTATACGTATGTCTGTATTAGGGTGCATATTAAAAACATGTAACACACACACACACCCTTTAAAAGGTTAAAAACAAGGGTGAACTAGCCAGTTGCGGATGTGGCCACAGGGGCTGGCACGGGCTCCCAGCCCACCCTCCAAGCGGGCAGCCTCCACCCTAAATACCACACCCCACCAGCCCGTCCTGCAAGGTGGAGGCTGGGGTTTTCCCTGGCTGTGCCTGCCGTCCTGGGGTCTCCTCGCCTTCAGGAAGGGGACAGGCCCAAGCCTGGTCACCAGGGGCAGCATGCAACGTGGCCCCTGCCCTGGGTGCAGCCGACTCCCCGGCACATACACCCTCCCCATGGGGGTCTCCTGCTCCCTTCACCCACCCTTCCCTCCACCCCCTCCCTTACATCTTTCTCTTCCTGGGGCTGCTTACTTGGGAGTCACAAAGTGACCCCCGAGTGTGATACCACCGGTGACAGGGCCCTGGGATGGCCACGGAGGGCACCGGGAGGGGCTGTGTGCAGCCCACTTGTCTTCTGCTGATTGATTTTTGGTGGGGTTTGGGGCTCTGGTAGAAATGGGGAGACATATTAGGGTCACCCCGAAACAGCACACATCAGGCACAGCGTCGTTCAGCAGGGGAGAGGCCCCGGCCCCCACCGCAGGCCGGAAAGGAATCTGAGCAGTGCAGTGCCCTGGGCTGCACTGGCCGCGGGGGACACGCCCCTCCCCTGCAGGGCTCCCACCTGGGGTGACGGCGACCCAGAGGACACAGGACAGCGTCTGCTGACAGGTGGGGTCGCCACATTCGGAGTGGGTAGGTGGAAAGGTTGTTAATGCACGGAGTGGGCAGAGGCCAGAGCTGCTGCTCGACATCCAGCAACCACAGGGCCATCCCCACCAGAAACAAAGATCCAGCCCCAAGCTTCTTGCCAAGGGCAAGAAACCCAGCTCTAAGGGACACAGAGCCCAAGCCTGTCTGCTGTGGGCAGCCAGAGGGTCCCAAGCTCGTGACATGGACACCCTGACCTGGACACCTGCAGGAAGCAGGGCCTGGGAAGGCCACGGCCACCCTCACGTCCATGCCCCACTCCCGGTACAGCTCGCCAAGCAGATGCCCCCGTCCCGGGCCTCTGAGTGACCCTGGCTCACCCACCCTGGCCGCCCAGCTCTCGGGTGTGCTCGGTGTCTGGCCACAGCCCTGGAGGACACCTGTCCAGCTGTGTGAGGCCGAGGCCGAGGCCCCCGGCACCGGCAGAGCTCCACGGCACCGGGAGTTTACGCGGGGGCCACCATGTCTCGGGGCCTCGTCCCCACCACCTGAACTCACCTCCCCTCGCGTCGGGGCCGGGACTTCCGTGCTGACGGCATCTGCTTCCTGGCAGAGAAGGGTTCGCCTGTCTCCTCTCTGCCTTTGGGGTCCCTACTCCGGAAGGCTCTCCAGGCCCACCCACCTGACCCCTCCTCCCAATGTCAGCCGCAGCTCTGTCGGCCTCAGCTGCACTTGTCTAGGGCCAGCTGTGAAGAGGCAAGAGAGGCCCCCTGAGGGAAGGACGACGGTGGTGGAGACAGACGGCCAGAGCTGCTGTCCGTCCTGTGGTCGGCAGAGGGCCTGGGAGCGGGGAGGGGTCGGGACGTCCAGGGGCTGAAAGCCCCAAGAAGTGGGGGTCCCTGTGGGTGTGGACCCAGGCTGAGGAAAGAGGCTGGGGAGGTGGACGCCCCGAGAATGGCAGGGACCCCACAGGCCCAGGTGATGGAGCAAGGGGGGTGGTTCTGCCAGGAGAGCAGGGGCTGTGCGAGACCCTGCAGGGGAGGGCAGAGGGGCGGCCGGAGGCTCTCTCTCCTTCCACCCCGGAGGGAGCAATCTCTTGAAGGCCACTTTCGGGTACATGCATATATATATGTATATATAAAGTTACAAGATAAACCCCTGCAATCTCAGATGCATCCTGCCATATTCCATGAAGCCACACGGCCACGGACGGCAGCGGGGAGCATAGTCCTGGTACGCGGAGGGAGGAAAGGCCAAGGCCACCCCTGCCCCGTCCTCTGCCACAGCCCCCCACCCAGCGTCGCCCGCCCGGCGGGAGGCTCGGAGGGACCGAGCAGGATTCCAGCGCGGCTCACGCACCCACTGCGGCCGGTCGGTGCTCCCTGCACAGTGTGTGGTCTAGAGGTGACTCGGTTCCTATCTGAGCCAAGGCCAGGACCCCGCTCTCCAGCTCCTGACGCTTTACCCTCCGGCTGCAAACCGTCTGCAGCTCACGCCTTCTGCAAAGACTTGCTCAGACACCTCCGACGTCCCGGGCACCACAGCTTAGAAATAAAAAATGCTAACAATATGACACCACCACCGTGCCTGCCCTTGGAGATAGCAGGGGACAGAGATCGTGACACCGAGCCCGAGCGGGGCCCCGAGGTGTCCTGACCTTATCCCAGCCCGAGCCAGGCGGGCCCGTGGGGCCTGGAGGGTAGAGGGGCAGCTGCCTCCGGGGCACAGGGCATGGGTGGGCGCCAGGGACAAGGCCAGGTCTCATCCCAAGAGGGTGGTCTCTCTTTCCACCTCCTCTAGGCTTCTCTGAAACAGACTTATTGGGATTACTTTCAGGAAAACAAGATGAAAAAAAAAAATCTATCAACGCAACTACCATAATTTCTAGAGATTTGCTGAACTTTAAAATTCCCTGTGTTATACCCAAAATTCAGACACTGCTTTCAAGATACATTTCAAAAGCTTTACCGCAAGCTTTCATAACAAAAAAGTTAAGATTTAAACAATAATACCACCAATTCCCCTGGAGTAGAGCGCAGATAGCTTGGAAGGGGCGAGAACAAACGTCCTCAGCAAATGGCACACAAGTTGCATTAGCGTAAAGAACGATTTTTTGCATAATCTTGCCACTTAATAAGGCTACAAGGTATCATGTACTGGAAGTTTTAATTTATTCAGCGTGTAATGCAGCTCCAGTTAGACAGTCTCGGCTCTTAGAGGATTACCAAGTGACACGACGTCGACGTGCACAGACACTCATTCAGCAGCACCCGGGATGCTCACAGCTGCCGGGACAGGGGCCGGGGCCGGTCGTGCCCACACCCCCGACGGGCGCCTTCGGCAGCACGGGCCCCATGCACGGAGCACTCGGATGAGCTCGGCACCTCCCACGGACCCAGGCGTCCTGGCTGTCCCGGGACCGGAGCGCGGCTCTGAGCGCGGGGGGCATCCGCTCCCCTTGGCAGCCGCTGCGCATCTACTTCCCGGCCTCCGTGACGAGAGCACACGCCGCCCTCCGCTGCCGGCAAAGCCATCTGGAGCAGACGGGGGCAGTCGCACCCTCTCTGGGGGTGGGTGGCAGGGAGCTCAGAGGGGGGAAAATGCTTAGGAAAACGGGGTGCCCCGTGAGCTCGGAGCCAGTCAGTGGGGGCGGTGGTGTCTCCTCCGCCACCTGTGCAGCAGCACGTCCCCCTGCGAAGGCCTGAGGAGGACACCTGTGCAAGCCCCAGCTGGCCAAGGGGGCCCCACCTCTCACTGCCCTGGAATCACACTCAGGTCCGACCCCCACCCTCCAGGGCTGCATCAGCGTCACACGGCACCAGGAAACCTCCACGGTCACCCACCTGGGCTCGGCTTGCCTGGCATGGGTGGGGGCAGCTCATGTGTCGAGTCCTTTCCAGCAGCCGGGGCAGGCAGCCCCTGCGGGACCACGAGCTCTGCCCTCTAAGCCGGGTGGGTGCTCACGGGCCGGGGCCAAAGGCTCCTCTGGGCAGAGCAGCTACGTACCCATGAGCGAGCCTGGTCACCCGCCAAATCGCCCCCAGACCCATGACAAGCCGAAGAAACTTCCAGCCAGGACTGCCACAGTGACACGCCAGGAGGTCCGTCCACCCACCCGTCTGACCTTCTGTCCATCCAGATTGCCATCTGTCCACTACTCTGGAATACAGAAGGAGTGCCTGGTCTGTGTGGACACAGGGAACCCAGAGACCACCCAGCCACAGCCGGGGCCCTGCATAGAATGGGCCGGATGCCCACCAGTGGGCCCTGTGGCCGGGAGAGTTGGTGGTCAGAGGTCCAGGAGCCCCCCAGGACCACGCCAGGGCTGCCCAGAGGGCAGACCGCCAGGAGCCGAAGGCCACCAGACGCCGGCCTTTCCTGAGGCCACGGAGCTGCCCTCAGCCAGGCCTGCACCACACCCCAGTGCATGGCGCCTGTTTCCCACCAGGCAGGAGGGCAGCCAGAGGCTGCGTGTGCACATGCGTGTGTGAGTCCCTGCACACATGCTCTTGTGGGTGCATGTGTAGTTCTGGGAGCAGACAAGGCGGTTTCCCTGCCTGTGCACGCCCTGGAATGTCGTCCCAGCTCCCCCCACCCCATCTCCTCAGCAGGACCCTCTGGGCAGTCGGCAGCCCCGGGGCCTCCCTGGGCCTTGGATGCCCTCCCACGGCAGCCCAGGGCAGCCCCGGAAGGTGACAGCTGCCCCGTGCACGGGCCATGGGCCAAGGAGGCTCAGCTCTAGGTTTGTCACGGACTGGGTTTCGGAGGAAGGCCCTGTTTCCTGGGCTGCAGACAAGGAGACGGCCCCTCCCTTGTGCAGCGAGCCCTGGTCCAAGGCCTGGGCTGGTGGCTCCCTGAACGCAGAATGCATGTCACCATCAGCTCAGCCCCAAAGCTGCCAGGTGCCGCGAGCTCCCGGCCCCTCTCCTGAAGCAGGTGCTCCTGCCGAGAGCCCCTCCTGGAGCAGCCGCTGAAAGCAGGGAGAACATCCGGGCAGCCCCCCGCACACACACAAGGGTCCACCTGCCTACGGCCCCGATACCCATTTAAGAAAGTCACGTTTATCCTCAAATTCCCGTCCGACACGACGCCGTGCCCCAGACCCCATTCAGAGCCCTGGGGGGGCCAGCAGCCAGCCTTCCAGCACCTGGAGTGGGTGACCATGAAGGCTGGGCAGACGGGGAGGGGGCTCCACAGGTGAGCCCACAGGGAAGGACAGTGAGACGGTGCGGACGGCACAGGGCAGGGGCAGGAGCCACGGGTGCGGCCTCACCAGCAGCCCACCTGCCCGCAGCCTGCAGCAAGCACACCTGGGCTCCGGGCCTGGTTATGTCCTCACCACCTCAGGGAGACAGAAGCACAGCATGCAAGTCCCCAGGCCACACAATCAGGGAGGCTGGAGCCACTCCAGGGACAGGAGGCACACCCCGTGGCCGGCGGGATTGGACGAGCTGATCTACGAGAGGCTGAGCGCCCCGGGCCAGCGGCTGTGACGCTGACAATAACGCACCTACCAGGCCATTCGTGTGCACCAGGCCCCCAGGGGAGGGGACAGGCCAGGCCAGCACGGACAGCCCTCCACACAGGCACCCACCTCCCATCCAGGTGTCCGGGGAGCCATTTGCTCAGAAGAAGGACACCCTCGGGGTCACCACTTCTTCCAGGGCACCCATCTTGGCTATACCCTTTACGAAAGTACCATCTGTGAGCCAGTGGGCTGTGGAGGGACGGGAGCAGGGGGTGCAGGGTGACCAGGACACCTGTGGGCAAGGGAAGGGAAGGTGTGGGTGCCAGGCCCTGGCCTCAAATCGCCACTCCACCCCTGCCCATTCCCGTGACCTCCAGCGAGCCCATCGCCTTCTCCAGCCCAGGGCAGATGACCCAGCCTCCAGGTGGGACCACCTGGGGGCCCCCGGCAGCCCTGGAGTCAGACACACCTGTTGAGACGATGCACCTGGGGACAGGAGCCGGGAGTGTGGCCTCCAAGTGCCTCCATGGGTGCGGGGCCCTGGGTCCCTCTTCTGCCCCCCAGGCATCTAAGGGGACCATGTCCCGTTCAAGAAGATGCATCACTGGAAACAGGTGCCCACCCACTGCTCTGGCCCGGCCCAGGCCCAGCGACAACGGGAAAACATCTCAGGACACAGAAACACAACCTCGCATTTCGTGCTCACTGCCAGGCAGCAAAGTGGATGGAAAATAAGAAGAGGCGAGTTCTGCTATAGGAATTAACGCATCAAGAATAAACCCAGAACAAACACGAGGAACGCAGCTTTAATAAGATAGCAGGTAGCTGTTAATATTGAGAACAGCTTACTCCAACTGGAATCAAAAATGCCTTGGAGAAGATGGGGAACAAACGTCAAGCAGTTTTCCACAATTTTCTTTTGGAAAAAGAAAAAAAAATAACTTTCAAATGGATGCTTGCCAGCCAGCTCCCGGGGACTCAGGTCCAGGCCCAGTGTGGGCGGTGGCACCGGGAGGGCAGCTCAGCCTCCAGGCCGCAGGCCCAGGGGGTCAGTGGGGTGTCCCGCCCGGGCCTCCAGACAAGGGGTGCAGAGCCTCGGGCAGCCCTTTCCGGTGAGGAGCAACTGGGCTCCGGAGAGTGGGGGACACCACCCACCATCCGTCCCTCCCACGACAGGCACGGGGCCCATGTCCCCCGAGAGCCCCAAAGGCAGCGATGACCAGGGAGGGCACTGGAGCTCAGCACCTAAGATCAGTGGGGTCAGGACGTGAGGCCCCAACCCCAGTAGGAGGGTGACGGACTGCAGGACAAGCAGACGGGTGGACAGCCTGGGGCGGGGGCCGTGGGAGAGCTGGGGAGGGCCCTTGTGTTGGCGCCAGGCCAAGTCCACGGCAGTGGTCATTCCAGGGAGGCTGTGAGCGTTCCCTTCTGGTGGCTGCAAGTGGGGTCGGAGCTGGGACAGAGACCAGGCCAAGGTGGAGGCCGTCTCGGGGTCATGGGGCCCCTGCAGCCCCAGCCTTCCTTGACCATCACAGGGCATCGTGGGGGACACTGTCTCGATGCACTGGAGCTGGGCACAAGAGGTGCTGAGGGGTCATCGGGCCCCCGAGGGGATGGCCCAGGGCTTGGTCTCTGCCAGCCCCCTTGCCCAATGCCCCTGGGTACTTGCCATCCCTTAGCTCTCCCACGCCCCGGGTCTCTCCATCTGCAGCTGTCCTGGACATCCACGGTGGCCCAATCATGCTGCCAGGGGCTGAGCCTGGAAACAACCTCCCACACTGCTGCAGAACTCTCCGGAGCTGCCCACTGCTCACAGAGGACCAGGCTCCTCGGCTGCCCAGGTCCGGCCACACCGCCACTCCCGTCCGTCCATCCACAGCCCTCGGCTCGCTCTCCTCTGTGCTCGGCCCTTGGGAAATGATCAGCAGGGTCTGCTCAGCCAAGACCACGTCTCTCAAATGTGACAGCACTGACCCATTAGGGAGGACCAACCCGTCTCCTGGCAGTCGGAAAGCCAGTTCCGTTCGCCTCCATGGGGGCAGCCACAAAAATGAACCCTCAGCCATTAGAGTGAGAAACATCCATCCATGCACCACGTAAAACCACCTTCTCCACCAGCCGCCTGCGTGGCCTGCTTGGGAGACCTGAATTGATGGGTGGGGGGACACTAAGGATTTTGGGCACGGAGGGAGATGGACCAGAGCAGCCCCCGCCCAGGGGCAGCCTCCCTGGGGTCTCCACACGTGTGAGCACACACATGCACGCGCACCTGCACAGCACACACACGGGCATGGCTGGCACCCTCGCAGTGCACGCCCCCTCTGCTGTCTACATGTGCACATGTGTGCGTGTGCACGTGTGTGTGCACGTGTGTATGCGTGTGTGTGCTCGTAACTGTGCATGTGTGCGTGCAGCTGCAGCAAGTCCACATCCTCAGGACCTTGCCTGGAGCTTTCACACACATGACCCCCTGAGACCACCGACCTCCCTGGCCTGTTCGCTGTGGGCCGGGGTGTCCTCTTACTTGTCCCTGCCGCCTTCCCCCAGCACCACCCATGCCTGGCATACAGCAGGCACTCAGTATGTGCACTCCCAAGGAGGCTGGCCTGTCAGTCAAGGTTGTCACCAAGGCACCCAGCCCCCCGGAGCAGGGAGCTGTCACGTGGGAGCCCCTGGGGACAGGAGAGCTACGAAGACGGATTCGGTGGCTCTGCAAAGCACCAGGTTATTTAGAGCAGGGTCCTGAGCTCCTCCCCAGGAGGCAAGTCCCAGGGCCTGCTCAGGCCTCTGTCGTCGGGGAGAAGAGTGCAAGCTGGCTAATAAAACCCGCCTTCTCAAGGCAGAAGCTGATGTTGAAAAAACGTGTATTTTTAAGGCTGCATGACCTCTTCTAAATATAGCTGGTGAGCCAGGTGTAGCCGCCCACGGTGGTCCCGGAGTCCCGGCAACTGGCTCTCCTGGCCGGCTGGCCCCTGGGCTCACCCCACCCCAGGCCACTGAGGGCTGGAAACGAGGGTCTGTGGGATGGGGCCGTGGGAGCAGAGAGGTGGTGCCAGCCCCGAAGACTAAACCGTGGCCTGCACACGCCGCCAGGCAACGGAAAGGGCAGGCACCACGGACAACGTACGCAGGCGGGCTGGAGGGCCTCTGACAAACCGCCCGGGTGGTGGCTCTGCACTGACCGTGGTCCCCCGAGATGGGACAGGACGACTGCTAGGGCACAGCTGGACCACGCTGTGCCCCCAAGTGCCAGGGAGACCCACGACCCATGTCCATGCCTGTGGTCGAGACAAGAAGTCCGTTCACTGCGGTGGTCACTGGGTCGGACACGCTCGCCGGCCCTCAGCAGAAGGGCCACTGCCTCCTGCTCACCCCCACGCACGGCTCACCCTCGCTGCGATGGTGCCAGAGGCTGCTCCGAGACGATGGCCTACTTGTGTCCAAGGGCTGGCCTAAGGCTGTGGCTTCAATGCCTGTGGGAGGCCAGGAGGGGCTCAGGGTGCAGGGGGAGCCTCCTGTCTGCTTCCTGTGACGTCATGTCTGAACAGGGTCCCACCTGCACAAGCGAACGTGGACATCACCACGGGTACCATCAAGGTCACGGAGCCGAGCAGGCAGACAGCAGGCTGCTGCAGAGCGCCACAGAGGAGGGAAACCGAGACCCCCAGGACAGAGCAGGGCTCCTTCCAGCCCGACTCCTCCAGGCACCACGGCAGACACCTGCAGCACCGACACAGTGGGAAGCAGAAGGATCCAGGGCGGTGGGGCTGGCCTTGGGAGGCCCACACCCTCTGCCCCCCACCCGCCAAATGTTTGCCACTTCCTCTCCGACGGGATTCCTGCCCAGTCCACTCAGGAGAGCCAGGACCCTGGCTGGCAGGGCCAGCAACTGTTTGGGCAAAAGGTCACGGCTGGGACTAGAGCAGGCAGGAAGCAAGGCCCCTGCAGGCGCCAGCTGGCTGACCCCCGTCCTGGGTGGCGGTGGCTGGGGGCAACCCCCATCATGGCATCAGCAGCTCCCTGGGCTCCCGCTTTCCCAGCACTCGGTTCCCGATAACCACCTGGAAGCCGAGTCAGCAGGTCCCGTGGAGGGGCCTTCCCTCTGGTGGGAACAGCAGGACGTCTAGACAAGTCCTGAGGGCGGCCTCTATGCACCGCACGGGCCACCGGAAACTTCTCCCAGGACCACACCACCACCCCCGAGCTATCAGCACCCAAGCCTGCTTCCGGCTCTTTCCTGGGCCACCGCCTCCTGGACTCCTGGGCTGGCCGGGGCCTGAGGTGGGCTGTGCAGACTCAGCCTGTCTGGCTGTACTTCCCCGTCTGGCAGGTAATGAGTGTTGCTTTCTGTTTGGGAAGACCCTTCCCCAACATGGTTCTGGGGGGCTTGTCCACCCTGAGGCCCCTCCCATCCAGGGTGAGCACATGGCGCATGCCAGCCCATCAGGGTCCTCAGGAGGGAGGGCCTCACCCTGCCCTGTGACCCATGGGCAGGAGGGGCTGAAAACACTGGACACCATGACTGACACCCCAGGCTGAGAGGGTCCCATGAAAAACAAGGCCGGCATCTAGGAGGGGCAGAGACTGAGGGGTGGACACCCGGCACGGTGGTTGGGCACCTGGATCCAGCCACACCTGATGCTATCTCAGCTCATTCCCTTTGGCTTAAGGGGTTGGGCGTCTGCTCCTTGCACCACAAGCCACCTCCATCACCCCAAGGACCACCCAGCTGCTCTGACTGCACCAGGAGCTTGTCCATTCCTGGTGTACACTCCACACAGAGAGCATGTTAGAAAGAGTCTCAGCCACGAGGAGCCCAGATCTGGGCTAATACCTGCCTACATCAAGCCCTCTCACAGCCACCCTGAGCTGTAGCTTCCCATGCTGCCGAAGAAGAGATTAAAGGTCTCAGAGGCCTAGGGACTCGCCTAATGTCATGCGGTAATCTGGTCTCCTAATTCCAAAGGCCACTTGCATAGGCCGCTTGTGAGCCAGGGACCTGACCCAGAGCCTGCAAGAAGCAGACCCTGAATGTGATGGGGTGGGTGAGCCGTGACACTTGGCACCCTCCCTGCCGCCCAGCTGACCTCAGAACCTGCCCAGGGGAAAACAAGGGCACTCCCCTGCCTGAACCCGGCCCACTCGCCAGCCTCTGTCCGCGTCAGCCCCAGGCCCGTGTTCCCGTCCCACTGGGCCTTGGTGCTTCTCTGTCACCACACGGTGATGGCCCTTCCTCCCTGCCCAGCACCAGACATGCCGAGTGCTCACAGCCTCCCCCTCAACCTCCAGGCCCCAAAGGACTCGGGGGACCCCTGGGCCCCATCTCCTCGGGGACGCAGTCACAGGCTGCCTGGTTCAGCGCCCAGATCCAACGTGGATGAAAGGAAGGACATCCAGGAGGGGACCTGCTTGCAGGACAGCAGGAGAGTGAGTGTATCATGACATTTAATCTCAAGGGGATCAAAAATCCAGGCACCAACAGCAGCCGGATGTGATACACAGCTGCACCACGGTGTGTTCTCTGGCTCTTCACATCATAATATATCCTCACAGGTTTTAAACACACTACAGAGGATTACGTGACAGCATAGGATTACGGGGTGACACATCACCACGGAGGCAAGTCCACGTTTCTCAACCACATGTGCGTATACATACAGGTACACACACGCACCTACGTGAAAACAGCAACATAGAACTGCGAGATGTCCCCTGGCCCCATGTTTCCCGAGCCCCAGGGGCTGCTGGCTGAGCCCACCCAGCTCTGTCCCAGGAGGCACACTGCTGGGCACCCCCAGAGAGGCAAGAAGGACAGAGCAAGCTGCTCAAATCCTCCTCTGAAAGCCTCTCCATGCCATTTTCAGGATCAGAGACTGCTAGGGCTTCCGGAGACACCAACAGATGATCAGTCTTAAATGTGTGTGGCTGTGGACACCCCAGAGAGCCCTGGTGCGCCTCCAGCCAGCCCTGCCCGGGTCCCCAGGCTTCCGTGCCGAGGGCCTGGGCGTGTAGACGCAAATGGCACAGCCGTGCTCAGCCATCGCCTCTGAGAGTCACTTCCACTCCCAGTCCCTTTTATTTTTTTAACTTGTACAGCTGTCAGACACTCCAGGGATGAGATTCCCATTATGGATGGTGTGGGTTTTATTTAGATTCTTTGTCACACGAGAAGCGATAGTAAACGATGATAAAGGAGTGGGGTATTTGTAACGCCTTCCCAATTCCCCTCGCTGACAGCCCATTACACTCGCCTGGCCTCTCACTAGTCTGCAGGGGGCTGGGGTCAGGCTCGCGGCTCTGATCCTGGGGCACCTCACAGAACTCCTGGGCTGCTGAAGCAGGGCACCATGAGTTGGGCTCAGGACACCCCCATGACCCCTGAAAGCTGAGGAACCTCTGCACGCAGCCCCGAGGCTCAGGGAGGTCAGGGCCAGACAGGAGCCCTGCAGCCCTGTGGTATGGACAAGTGGAGGCTGGACCCGGCTCAGAGCCCATATCCCTGCAGTGTACACGGGTGAAGGCTGGGGCCTGGTTCAGAGTCCATATCCCTGCGGTGTACATGGGTGGAGGCTGGGACCCAGCCTGGAGCCCATATCCCCATGTTGTACACTGGTGAAGGCCTGGGGCCCAGCTCAGGGCCCATATCTCCACAGTATAGATGGGGTGTGGGTCTGGGTCATGGGGTGAAGGTGTGGGCCCAGCTCAGAGTCCATATCCCTGTGGTGTAGACAGGTGGAGTCATGGGGTCTGGCTCAGAGTCCATATTCCTGTGGTGTAGACAGGTGGAGTCATGGGGTCTGGCTCAGAGTCCATACCCCACGGTGTGCACGGGTGGAGGACAGGGGCATGGGGTGGTGGCTAGGGCCCGGCTCAGAGTCCATATCCCCAAAGTGTAGACGGGTGGAAGCTGGGGCCTAGCTTGGAGCCCATATACCTGTGGTATAGAAGGGTGGAGGCTGGGGCCTGGCTCAGAGCCCATATACCCACAGTGTAGATGGAGGTGTGGAGCCCAGCTCAGAGCCCTTATACCTGTGGTGTAGACAGGTGGAGGCTGGGGCCCAGCTCGGCGCTCATATCCCCACAGTATAGACGGGTGGAGGCTGGGGCCTGGCTCGGAGCCCATATACCCATAGTGTAGATGGAGGCGTGGAACCCAGCTCGGAGCCCATAAACCTGCGGTGCAGACAGGTGGAGGACGGGGCCCGGCCTGGGTGGAGGATTGGAGAGCATAGGGCTCCTGAAATCCCCTCGGCCCCTGAACCCCCCACCCCCAGCCTACACTGCTTCCTCTTCTGCCCTATGGGCTCTGAGAGTGGAGGCAGCGTGGTCTCTGGCCTCAACCAGGAGGATCCCCTGCTCCAGAAGGGTCTCAGCTGGGGTCTCCCGACCCTCCCCCAACCCAGGGCACAGGTGAGCGGGCAGGGTCCACAGGGCCGTCCACAAGCCCCCCTCCCCCTGCCACATGCTCACAACACTGGGGCACAGGCATGTGTGTGTAACAGGACACGGTTTTCCCACTGGATGGTTATTTCTGAGGCCTCCTAGTGTCAGAAACTGTGCTTTTCAATCCAAAATTTTCTTTACGTTAAAAATAAAAATAAAAATAATCCAGTCTACATAAGAGACATGTAAATACTGCAATGGCTGCTTCTCCTATAAAGCCTGCATCAAGTAACGATTAAGGCACAGACCCACAAATAAAGCAGCACAGTCAGATGCCTTTGCGAGGTTAAGTGCCCCACTTCCCACCAGCCCCAGGCACCCCACTCGCCAAGTCACTCGCCAGCCAACCGGTGTGGATGCTGACCACTGGGCATGAAATCCACCGCCTCCTGACCGATACTCCTGGCCCGCGGTTCTGAGGTCCAGGCCCTGGGTGCATGACCCAAGGACAAACAGACACAAGCACAGACGGACACGCACTGATCACCCCAGCAAGTTCTCAATGAGCACCGGAAGCTTTACTTCCACGGCATGTGCAGCCCACCTGCCACACACCCCAGTAGCAAAAGGGTTGAGGGATAGAATTAACCCCCCACTTCACATCTAAAGCAGTTTCCCTTCAGTTCGGAAAGGAGAAGGGCTGGAATGATTTCGGCCTTCCCATACCTGCTTCAGGTCCCACAGCCCACAAACCACCCCACAGCCGTGGCCCGATGGAGTCACTTCACCTTTTTATAAGATTATTTTTTTATTCCTGAGATTACATTAAGTATGAACATGGAGGCCCGTTAACCTCCGCTGCAGTGCCATGATCTGTCAAGTGATTAAAAGACGTGGAAAAAAACAGGATAAAGTCTTTGCAAAGGGCAGGTGGAAAGCAGTTTTATAATTCTGTGCTTTGAGAGCAGAGCACCTAAGGAGGTAAAGACACGGCTGCCCCCCGTCCCCTCGGCGCACACCAATCCAACGCCCTCCGCTCCCCAGTGAAGCGGCTCGGCTTTAAACGAGCTTCCCACATCCCCACGGGCCCACCCCAGCCATGTGGGCTGTGGTCACCAAAGCAACACACCTGCCCTCCCATCAGAAGCAAAGGAGGGTCTCCGCAGCAGAGGAGCCGGGGGCACCCAAGGGAGACAGAGGGGAGGACGGCAGGCTGCCCAGGGCCAGGCAGGCCGCACCTGTCCTCAGTGTCCCTGTCCACTGCAGCCCATGTCCTGGGCTGGTCCCCCGGGCCTCTGCCCACCCGGCCGGGCCCTGCTGGCAGGCAGGCCCGGTACCGACTGAGACACCCCCAGCTGCAGCTGCAGCCCCAGACCACAGAGGGCCTCTTCCGGGGTTCTGCATCAGGAACACTGGCCGACAGACCGGCCCAAGGGGCGTGGATTAGCCATGGGGTGTCCTGCAGCTCCACACAAAAGCCAAAGTGTGGCAAAACGGCTCCGCGGGTCCCCCATTCTTCACCCCTGAAAAAAACAGACTAGTGAAATGGCTATTTAAACAGCTCTTTCCCACTCATCCCCAGACAACAAGTAACAATTGTCCGCCCACTGCCTCCTCTCCCTCCCGCTGGCCGGGACGCAGCGGGGAAGTGGACCCAAGCCGGCGGCCGAGCAGCCAGGAGCAAGTCCCTGGGTCTCTCCTGGGAACCTGGTTTCTAGAGAGGGCCCACAGCCAGGGACCATGTCACCCTCCCCAAAGCTTCCCGTCCCCAAGGCCTCCACCAGGGCCCCAGAGTCCAAATGTCACTCAGAGAGGACAGAAGGCAGCTCAAGCCCTGACCTTTCCGAGACAAGCCAAGGGTACGGGAACCCAGTGGAGCAGGCGCCACAGTTTTAGGATTCGTAAAGCATGACTTGCAAGGATCCTGGAGGCCGGGCAGGCCCACACTGGCACCCCCAAAGCCCAGCTGCCGTTTAAAAGGCACCTATGCCTTTGGAGAATGCACCTGACCCCGGCCCCACAGCTCACATCCCCATCAGTCACCAGCGTGCAAGAGGCCCCATGTGGCAGCTTCACGTAAACACTGCTTCTGCAAAGGGTGGTCAACACTCTTTCCTCAAAATCCTCTCTGCTCATGCACACAATTATTCTTTTAAGCATTAGCATGCCCCATCCTCCACCCTCCCATCTGAGAGATGGTAGTCTCTCTCCTGACCTAATAGGGTTGTCTCCTTTCAATGCAGACCCTGGGAATGTGGCTGTGTCCCCGACACACCCAGCAGCCAGCCAGTCCATCCAGGGGTGAGTCCGAGGGAGCCCCCCGCCATGGGCAATTGGGACAGGCGGTAGCTCGGCTCCATCACCAACCACAGCTTACAAGTGAGAGAAAATCCCGGCAGCACAGAAAACCATGACCTGACTGGGGCTTCCAACCTCAGAAGAAAGCACTGAGACCCAAACATGCGCCTCCTCCAACTGTTCATTCCCTAGAAGGAACAATCAACAGGAAGGGGCAGTGGGATCTCAGGGCCGGGAGGAAGAGCCAGGCAGCACTGCGGCCTGGAGAGCTCCAGGTGGGTCCCACGGTCCAGCAGGCATGGGCACCGGCTGCCAGCTGAGGACAGCCCTCCGGGGACCTGGGGCACGTGGCTCGGGGACAGGAAGGCTGGTGATCCAGCCCTGGGGGCCCCACTGCTGAAGTGGGTCAGTAACCCAGGGGGAAGCAGATAACTTCAGGAAGGACTTGGCCATCCCGGCTGGGCAGGCCAGGAACACCTCCATGGCCACCTCTCCCTTCCCCGCCTGCTCCAGCCTCTGCCCGCCTGCACCCGTGCCGCACCACCGAGGGGAGGACCCCTGGCACCCCCTTCCCACCCCTACCTGCTTCCCAGGCGCCCAGCGGCTCCTTGATCAGGCAGAGAAGCAGCTGAAGTTGCCAAGGCCCTTCGTAGGAGCAGGAGGTAATGAGATCCGGCGCCAGGCACCCGGCTGCACCAGCTCTCTCCCCGCTCGGCTTTCGCTGCCAGCCAGCGTTGGCGCGGCCCGCGAGCAGGGGCACCGGCCGACATTTGGCGACAAGCAGGGAGCACGGGCTGATCACAGGCAGCGAGTGAGGCTGTCTCAGCAGCCGGCGCGGGCCAGTCAGGCTAAGGAGCGCTACGCTGGGGACGCGCGAGGGGAGCCCGGGGCCGGGAAGTTTCCGAGAGTGCGCCCGGGGTGCCCGGTCCCGGGAGCCTCCTGCGAGAGCGCCCGGTGCTGCAACGGTCTAGCCGACACCTTGCGCGGCCGCAGCCGGGTGCCGAGCGCGGGGACCCGGGAGCCCCGTGCTCGGACGGCCCAGAGAAGGACAGGGGCCCTACGAGGCGCGGGGCCCGGCGGCCGAGTCCTGCTCCCGGGGAAGCGCGGCTCGGGGCGCGGGGAGCGGGAGCGCAGGCCTCGCCGCCGGCTCTCGCGAACCCGGGCCCGACCGGCGTGGAGCGCTGGTGCCATCTACCGAGGGCCGCGGCGCGCGGGCGGGCAGAGGACGGGCTCGGGGACAGCGGCCTCGATTCGGGCCGGCGCAGGAGGGGCCTGGGCCCCCGCACCCGGACCCGCAGCCGGCCGAGTCGCGGAAGGGCGCGGGGCGACGGGCTCGGGGCCGGCCAAGGGAAGGGGTCGCCGCCGCGCCGCTCCCGGCCCCGCAGTGGCGCTCGCAGGGCCCCGGCCGAGCGCGGCGCTGGCGGAACGTGCTGGAAGCCGGGCCGAGCGCCGGGGACAATTACCTTCTTTCAGGAACTGCGAGTGGATGACGAGGACGAGGAAGCAGCAGAGCGCGGCCCCGGCGAGTGCCCAGAGCGCCTTCAGGAGCTGCATCGCGGAGTGCCAACTCGGCCGACGCCCCTGAAGTCGCGCAGCGAAGGTCCAGGCGCCGCATCAGCGCCCCTCCGGCTGCAGCCGCCGCGGCCGCCCGCTCGCGCCCTCCGTCCGCCGCCACCGCCGCCGCCGCCGCGACTGGAGGCGCCACTCCGGGAGGCGACCGGTGTCTTTTTGGGCAGGGGGAGGGGAGCGGAGCGGGGGGTGGGGTGCGCCGGGGAGGGGGCGGGCGGGGGGCGGGGAGGTCAGAAGAAAGTCTCGGGCCGCGGCGGTCGCTGCTCCGGCCGCTCGGCCACCATGACGGGCTGCGCGGCGCGGGGGCCCGGGGCGCGGGGGGGCGGCCGCCGCGGCCCCATGAATCGGCCCCCCTCCGCCCCCGGAGCCGCGCGCCGGCCGGGCCCGGACGGCCCGAGCGGGACTGCGCAAACCGCCCCGCCACGCAGGATGCCGCCGATCGCCCCGGACCCGCCGCCGCCGCCACCCGCGCTCACAAGGGCCGGGGGCTCACGGGGCCGCCGCGCCGCCGCCGCCAAGGACCAGGCTCGAGGCTGCGCGCCGGGCGCCGGGCCGCCGCACCATCGCCGCCAGCCGGGGCCGCCCGGGGCCGCGCGAACCGGCGCGCCCGGGGTGGCGGGCGGCCTCCCCGGACGGCCGCCCCCGGGCCCGCCTCGCCGCCTGCGCCCGAGCCCGCGCCGCAGCGGCCGCGATGAGGCCGGGACGAGGCCGGGCGGCGCGCCTCGCGGGGCCGCTGGGTGCTGGCGGCGGCGGTGGCGGCGCCGACAGGTGGGGTGGCGACGCGGAGCCGGCCGCCCGCGGGGCCCGCTGCCCCGGCCTGGGAGGCGCTCAGCCGGCCCGGGCCTCGCGGAAAGCGGCGAGCGGGGAGCGCGGTGCAGCGGCGGCCACTTCGGGCTGCCAGGGCCGGCGGCGGCGCCTCGGACCCGGCCCCGGCTCGCCGTCGTCTGCGCTTCGTCCGAGCCGCGGAGCCGCCGATGCGCACTGGGCCGCGGAGGGGACCCGGGGGACCCCGGCGCCCTGCAGCGCCCCCGCCTGGCGCGCCGGCGGGTCAGGCGGGGCCGGTCCCGCCGAAAGCTGCGGGCTCCACCTAGGCGCGCAGGGCCCTCACTGCAGAGCCGGCGCCGAGCGGGGCGCGCGCGCCTCGGGCCCCCCTGCGTGGCAGGGGCCCCCCTTCCCCGCGCCTCGCTCCCACAGCCCGGGAGAGGCGGGAGCACTGGGCCCAGGGCCTGGCCGCCGCGCGGAGGGCTCCGGGCGAGCGGCACCTGGGGATGGTGCCGGGGGTTCTGAAACAGGCAAATCGACCTGGAAACACAGGCGCGCGCGCGCACGCCCACCTCCCGGCGCAATGTGCCACATCCCCCAGGACAGCTGCCTGTCACCCCAGCGCGTGGCTCCCTTGGCACATTCCTCCCCCCTTCTGCCCCAAGTGCATCAAGCGGGCACTTCCTGCCGCTGGGAAGGGCAGCTCTTTGTTTCCATCCAGTTTCCTCCCAGCCCGGGCCCAGGACGGGGGGTGGGGGGGGGTGGTGGGGGGGTGGGGGGCGGGCATCGGTGTGTTGCTCAGAGGGTCACCCTAGATCCAGCACAGAGACCTGGTGGCAGGCCTCGAGGCATGTCTGCCGGGGTTGAACTTCAAATGCAAGTTCAAATGTGGCTCCCAAATGCCCAGCAAAGAGTGTGGAATGAGTGTGAGGAGGCAAGCCAGGGCCTGCAGCTGTGTCCTTGGCCAGGAGGGGTGGGGTGGCTGAGAGGGTGCTGGAGCAGGCCTGGAGCTCAGCTAGATCAAGTATGTTTGGGGAAACTGAAGCCCAGGGAGCCAAGGAGACTGATAACAAGTCAGGTAAGTCCTCCCAGAAGGTGGCACATCTGTGCCTGCCACTCGCAGTGCCCCCGCCCAGAAGACACCTTTGAGGCAAGAATGATGGGGAAACCTCTCCTCTCCTCTCGTGCGCCCCACTTCCTGTAAGCCTCTCGTCCTTCCTGCCAAGGCAGGTAACGGAAACCTTGGTGGGCACCAACCTCAGGAAACTGCCTGCTGCGATGCAAACACCAGCCTCCACCAAGGGTGCCATCTCCACCCCTGTCCCGGGGCACCCGGCACCTTGCAGGGCTCAGGAGCCATGTGGGGGTGCCCCTCACCATGCACATGCCCAGACCCCACTGGGGCCTCCACCAGGGAAACAAGCCCACCTCAAATGTTAGCCACGTTCCCGGCAAGATGAACAGCATTTGGAATTTTGAAAATTGAAAAGTATTGTAAAATCACCAAGGGATTTTCTTTTTAATCAAGGTGACATTCAAATAATATAAAATTAACAATTTTAAAGCCCATGATCTGGTGCCATTTAGTAGGATCACAATGTTGTGTAACCATCACCTCTATTGAGTTCCAAAATATGTTCGCCACCCCAAAATAAAACCTCATACACTGGAAGTAGTCACATCCCATTCCCTCCTCCCCCAGCCCCACCAGGGAAACTTAACAACTAACAATTTGGAAGATCCTTTTGTAAAGAGTGTTAAGGAAAAGAAGGGTCAGTGAGTTCATGAAGAGAAACATGATCTAAGAATTTGTTTTCTGCAGGTGGGACAGGGGCCTCCTGAGCCTCCCCCAGGCCCTGAGGCCTCAAGGACACATGCGAGGACACGGAGAGCCACGGGCCTGGCACCCAGAGGGGTCCCTGAGGGCTGGGAGGCCCTCGGTGCCATCGGGAAGACAGTTACAAACGGCAGCCAGGGTCCCCCCAGATGGAAAAAACCCACACGGACCTCGGAGGAGATGCCCAGGGTCTCCTTGAAATGACAACAGACGTTTCTCAAAACAATTCAACCATAGCAGTGTTGGGAATCAGGAGGGATGAAAATCAGCAGCCTATGCAGACACCAGGGGCCCTTCCGACATGGTGCACCCAAGGGCACGGCCAGCGTCCCCAGGCAGGAGGGCCCAGGGGAAAGCCTGCTCCCAGGAGCTGGGTGAGCTGGCTCCTGCCTCTCCCCTCTGCAGAGAGCTGATGTCCGGCAACTTCGACTCAGGCCAAAGCCAGAAAAACACCGTCAGAAGGGAGGGACAGCCCCACGGTGCACCCACCAAGGTGGACAGGAAAATGGGTGTTTCTCAACCTTGTCTACCAAAATGTGCCGTTACCTTCAATTATGTGAGTACACAATAAACCACAATAGTTTAGTTGTAACTGTGACTGTCACCAGCAGAAATCAGTTATTTTCATATCCCATCCCAGTTGTATATTTCTCAGTATGTTTATGTTCAATGTTACTCCAAGTTACTGTACTTCTTAGGCTATGTGCCGGTTTGAATGTATTGTGTCCCCCAAATGCCATTCTTTGTGGTCTTGTGGGGCAGACGTTCTGGTGCTGGTTAGATTTGCTTGGAATGTGCCCCACCCAGCTGTGGGTGATGATTTTGATGAGATGTTCCCATGGAGGCGTGGCCCCGCCCATTCAGGGTGGGCCTTGATCGGTGGAGCCATATAAATGAGCTGACTCAGAGAGAGGGAGCTCAGTGAGTGCAGCTGTGAGTGATGTTTTGAAGAGGAGCAAGCTTGCTGGAGAGGAACGTCCTGGGAGAAAGCCGTTTTGAGGCCAGAGCTTTGGAGCAGACGCCAGCTGCCTTCCTAGCTAGCAGAGGTTTTCCGGACGCCATTGGCCATCCTCCGGTGGGGGTGCCCAATTGCTGGTGTGTTACCTTGGATGCTTTGTGGCCTTGAGACTGTGTGTAGCAAAATAAACCCCCGTTTTATAAAAGCCTGTCCATCTCTGGTGTTTTGCATTCCGCAGCATTAGCAAACTAAGACAGGCTGCTACCAGACCTTTTTATTTAATGTTTTAATAAAGAAGCAAACATAGTATTATATCAAAATGCTTTTTTAATTTGATAACTATATTTCAAGATAATTGGTCTTCATGGTAATCTTTTACATTTTTATTTTACTCCGTGAAGGATCCCCTAGGCTTTACCAGACTCCCGGGGTCCCCACGGCACAAAAACAGGTTGAGAGCCCCCTGCTAGGGGAAGGAGGCCAGAGCCAGGGAGAGAAGCTGCACGGGGCAGAGCTGGAGGCCCTTGGTTGTCCACAGCCACCTGGGCACCAAAGTCAAAAGACAGGACAATTGTCCCTGGGAGTGGGATACATGAAAACTGTGTGTCCCCCAAGTCGGTAGGTGTGGGGATCCTCCTTGCCCACTGGCTCCTAAGCCACTCCAGGGGGGCCCATCGGTCCACACACCCCACCCATGGCACAGAAGTTGCCATCATCCCTCCCGGTCAAGCGGGAGCCTGCAGGTGTCCAGCATGCCCGAGGTCACCACACCTGATGCCCGCCATCCCCATCGTCTGTCCTCAGACGCACACGGTCCAACAGGCAGCAGCACCAGATACTTGTACAAAGCCAGGGCCTGACAGAGGGGGCCCTAGGGAAGCACTCTCTACACCAGATCCTGCAAGGGCAGAAATAACTTGGGGAAAAGTAAAATCATAATAGCACTAATAATATTTAGAAGTAGAATCAACTACAAAGAGATTTGAGCAAATGTGACACCAGTAAAAGACAAGCAGGCTACTGTGACAAAAGCGAAAAGAATAGAACAAATAGGGGCTCTTAGAAATTAATATGAAAACCAATTTTAGGGTTTAGGGGAGGAGCTGAACAATAAAATGAACATGATGGAAAACCAGGTTGGGGAAAATGAAGTCAAAGAAGATTCCCAGGATGTACACAAAATGGAAAAAGAGATGAGAAAGGAGAGAAAAGGTGAAGCCTGGAGGGTAGATCCTGGTTGTTCAAATTCCAGTTATCAGAAATTCTAAAGGAGAGGAAAAGGACAACAGAGAGGAAGAAACAAAGAAACACGCATCTTTAGATTACAGGGTCCTGCCATCTTCTAAAAATATCTAACAGACAGACCCAGACCCAAGCAATAGGATAAGACCTAAAGGTTTCCAGAGTAAAATGTACATCCACACCATATAAATTATGCTCTATGAAGTGAGGAATAAACTGACACTGGACTTTTCAATATCAGTCCTGGCCGGGAGAAGACAACGGAGCAGCATCTTCAAGTTCTGATGGAGAAAAGATGCTGAACCTAGAATTTTATACTCAGCTAAACTAGCAATAAAGAGCACCATTTAAGGACACTTAAAAGCTCAGTTCCTACTCACATACCCAGTGTAAAAAAAGAGAAAGGAATCGAGAAAATGAACATGGGAATATGGGATAAAAGAAAATTTAGCATCTCTGCCTCTCTAGAAGTGAAAAACATTGTAAAGAATATATAAGAGGATCCATTAGGCCCTGATGCTTGGAAGAATTTCTCTTAAACTGCAAAATCTTTTCAATAAAATATCATCTTGCTTTCCCCACAGTTCTAGTCACATGTCTTGTTTCTATGGTAAATAATATTTATGGAATAATATGGTATATGTCATTTACTTCTTTTCCAGATTTAGAATCAGCGTGTAGACAAACCATGGAAGATTACTGAGCATTGGGAAGTAAATATAAATTTATAAATGTTGATAATTAAAAAGAAACTTCTGACAAAAAGGAACGCCGAGTTGAAGGAGAGAGGGGGCGTCCTCTTTTATTTGCAGTTCAAAAAACAAAGTAATGATGTACCAACCAGAGTCATGAATCAAGAAGTAAAGGTCTAAGTGTGCACATAAAGTCATAACGTTAGTTAAAAATAAATAAAGATCCTATTTGGAAGGAGCAGAAGGGGACAAAGACAAGCATTAACCGTCTTGTCCCTGCGGGAAGGGACGGGCTTGGGGAAGATGGAAGCAAGCCTTGCTTTGCCTTTTCCACCTCTCTTTTATTGTTTGTGTTGGTTTTTAGCACGTGCGCTGCATGATATCCCCTAACTTCAGAAAACCTGGTATCATGAAGTAATTGAAACAAACTGCATTATATCCACGTAAAGTAAGACCTTGTGCCTTTTGAAGAGAACTGGCGGAGGCCGGGAGCCAGGCCCCAGACTCTGGCGGTAGAGGGGATGGCTCCCACTGGCCTTGACCCGCAGGTGGAATTCGGGGCAGTGGAGAGGAGAGTCAGCAGGGCATCCTGGGTGGAGGGAGATGTGAGCCAGCGCGGGGACAGGGACTCTACGGCCGGTTCAGTGGGGCTGAGTCTTCACAGACCATGCTTGGGCAGCCAGATCCGGCCTCACAGGGGCCAGGCCACCTCGGGGCTCGGGCATCAGAGCAAGTCCAGCGGGATCCGGGCACAGCAGGCTGACGTCACAGCCTCTGCCACAGTCTGGGGAGGGAGAAACCCCAGTATCGTGGGAACCAGGCCTGGAAGGGAGCCCGGCGCCCCCATAGCCGTGGGCCTGACCCCCTCGTGCAGCAAAGCAGGGGCTGCTTTAGCACAGGCTCGCATTTGCACGTCGCTCTCTGAGGCCTGGCCTGCCCATCACCAACTGTAATTGATTCACGCGACGGACAGGCAGCTCACCTCCACCGCAGGGCCTGCCCCATGGAGAGGCAGAGCAGATTTTCCATGGGATGCCATGCTGGCAGCCACTGGGGCCACACTCGTGGTGTCTGTGGTCGCCCCGAGCTGGTGCCCGGACAAATCACCCCAGAGTTTGCAAAACACCAAGGCCCCCAGGCCAAAGAGAGGGGCTCACATCACCTGCTCGCTGAACCAGCAGAGGACGGGCAAGCAGTCAGGAGAAGGAGCTGGGGCGGGGGAGAAAGGAAGGGCACCCTGGCTTACCTGGTGTGCCCCGTCCCCTCTGGTCTTGCGCTGACAGGTGGCCCGAGGGCTGTGCCAGGAGCTCGGCAGGTGGGGAGCAGGGGGACAGAGCCTGGAGGTGAGTGCAGGTTGAGAATAGAAGGTGTCAGTGGGCAGCTCCAGGCAGGGCGGGGTGAAGACAAGGAGAAGGCAAGGACACTGGGAAGGACGGAGACGGAGGAGAAGGCAGTGGGGGTCCCCGAGGCCTGGGGGACCAGAGAGGAACAGGATCGGGTGTCTGGGGCCCCCAGCCGGGGGTGGTGACTCTGGGGTGGGCCTGGCCCCATGCTCAGGCAGGACCGGGCCAGCCCAGCCAAATAGCAGGGACACGGCAGCCTCATGAGCTCAGGGCCCAACAGCAATGGAGAGCTTGTCAGGGACATGGAAGGGCTGGCCATGCTGCAGGAGCCAAGGCTTGGGGCTGGACCCCATCGGGGACAAAGCCTGATTAGGGGAGCAGACTTTGCTGGATGCTGTGGGGGAAATGGGTGGGTCCTGGGGTGAGGCCAACCCAGCTGGGGCACTGGCTGGAGGTCCCCCTGTCCCTGCCCTGCCCGTCTGCCCAACGAGTGGGGACTCAGGGATCTCCCCAGCCCCACGCCGGGGCCTCCTCGACCGTGCCCAGGCCCGTGGGTGCTGGCAAGTCTTGGGTGCACAGCTCCTGGGGGAACCCCAGTTTGCTGCATGTGCCAGCCCCATGGCTGCCAGGAGGATCATGGAGACTCAGCACAGCACCCCCAAGGATGGAGCTGGACAATGAGGTGGCTGGTGGGCAGCCCAGTCACTTTCTTTGCAAACACAGGCACAGCCCACGGGCTCTAGTTTGCTGATTTGAGTTTTTCGGATACTGCACTGAAGTATGATTTATCTTCATGGCTGCATCCTGGGAACTCCCTTACGTTTTGCCCAAAGGAGGGGCTGCACTCTCCTCCCCTAGTCCTGCCCTGGAAGGGACAGTCAGGCCCTCATATCCTGTCCAGGCCGGGCCGTGCAGTTTCCAGAAGCTTCCAGGCCTGACTCTCCATCCACCATGCTCCTCTGGCACTGAAGTCCGAGCACCCACACGAGTGGCCCTGAGCCCACGTCTCCCTGACCAGCCCCTTTCCCAGTCGCTGCATCACGGGCACTTCATGAGTCCCGGCACAAAGTCCGACACGCGTCAGCGCGTTTAACCCTCACAGAGGCTGCCCATTTCACAGATGGGTAAACAGCCTCTGAGGGCATAAACGGTCCCTGTAAGTGTCCGTGTCCAATGAGGGGCTCACCCCGCAGCCTCCCCACCCGACCCGAACTGTGTACCCTCTGACTCTGCTCTCCCTTCAGGTGTGACGCATGGTCCAAAACAGACTGTGCCACCACTGACCCTGGCCGGCGCGGGGGGAGGCTCTCTCCCTGGTCTGCTCTCTCCCACCCCCAGAAAGGCACAGGAGCCTGGCAGGCAGCCCCGGGCCACGTGGGGTAAAGAACAGAACAAGGGCTTGGTGGTGGGGCCCTGTCCATGGCCCTCTGTGGGACCCCCAGCTGTTTACTGTCCCTGGGCCTCCGGTTAGTTGACCCAGAGGGCAAAGCTCAGAGCTGCCGCAGGGCAGAGCCCTGTGCACGGTGGGCCCCAGCCCGTTTCCTTCCCCCCTCTCCCTTCCGTGCACATGGAGGAGGCAGCACGCATCTGGGGAGATCGCGGGGCACATGTTGGGAGGACCCCAAAAGGGCGTCCCAGCCAGCCCCTGCTTAGACTCACCCCCAGCAGGGTGTCTGTCCGAGCACAAGTTTTGACTCTGCTTAAAGGGTGATTCCCTGGCAGGGCTCGCTCTGGCTGTCACCCTCCTCCATGCCCCAGAGTGAGGGAGTTCCAGGGAGCAGGGACGGGGTCTTGGTGGCCACTCGGCCCTCGGGAGCCGGCCTGGGCCCAGAGCAGGCACAGGAGAGAAGAGGTGGGAGAGGGGACGGCGGGCAGCCCCAGGGGCACACGGGCCCCCTCCTCCCTTCCAGCCACCATCCCATGACCTGTACGCCCCTCGCCGGCCAGCCCCCTGCACCAGCGCCACCAACCAAGGCCAGCAGGCTCTGCGGCAGCTGCTGTCTCCCGACCCCTGACCACCATCACCTTCCTCTCCTTCTGGAAATGCTTCTCCGTTCTCGGCACACGTTGACACTCGCTTTAGCTGAACTGAACGCATCCCCTCGGCACGCACTGGGGACCATCTTCCCAAAGCACTTGCTGAGGCCACTGGATGGCCCCCCAGCCCACCGAAAGCCCTGCTCCTCCGAAACAGGTGCCCACAGCGTCCCTCCCCTCGCCGGGCTCACTCCCCTCCAGTCCTCAAGTCGGGAATCCACCTGCCCCGGCCAGGGAAGCAAAAACCTGTGTGTTTTGTTTTTGTTTAAAAAAAAATTATCTCGTGCTCAAATGTCCTCACTGAATGTAACTGAACTGAAGATGTTCCAACCTAAATGGGGAAAGCACGCTCCTGAAACAGACCCCAAAGCAGAGCTCACAGCTGCGGTCAAGGTCACGCCACAGAGGCCTCCGCAGCCGCCTTATGAGGCAAACCCCGGGGGAGGGCAGCCCCGTGGAAAATCCACACACGGGATCTTCACTGGCAGAGAGGAAGGACACACTAGACCCACGGACACCGGCGAGCACGGAGCCCCACGTCGCAGCGGGGAGCAGAGCAAATGCCAGCACAGAAGGACGTGCAGCAAGCCCTTCCAGAAACTGCGGGGAGAAGGCCATCCTCACAGCCCGAGGACACCGTGCTTCCAGGCCTCACCCCATTTCATTCTCACCACAGCCCTGTGAAACAAACGTCCCCCCATTTTATTGCTGAGGAAGCCAACGCTCAGGGATGCTCCGTGACTCGGCTAAAGCTGCACCGGGAGAGGCAGGCGAGGCTCAGGTTTCACTGGGAGCCTTTGCTGCCTCCCCAAAGAGGCCACAACATCCTCATAAGCCCCCTTCATTTCTTCACTCACCCAATCATCCATCCATCTATCCATCCATCTGTGTCCACCAATCTACCACCCATTCATCATACATCCATCACCTACCCATCCATCCACACACCAGTCGCACATCTATCTATCCATCATCCATCCGTCATCCATCCATCCATACACTCATCCATCTACTCATCACACCTCTATCCATCCATTCAACCACCCATCGATCCAACCATCACACATCCATACATCGATCTAACCAACCACCCATCCATCCATGCTCCATCCATCCACCACGTATCCATCCATCCATCCATACACTCATCTATCCAATCATCACATCTATCCATCCATTCAAGCATCCCTCAATCCAACCCAACCATCACACATCCATACATTGATATAATCAACCACCCATCCATCCACCATCTATCCATCCATCCATACACCCATCCAACCACTCTTCACACATCTATCCATCCATTCAACCATCCATCCATCCATCACACATCCGTACATCAATCTAACCAACCACCTATCCATCCATCCTCCATCCATTCACCACCTATCCATCCATCCATCCATACGCCCATCCAATCACTCATCACACATATTTCCATCCATTCAACCATCCACCCACCCATCCATCACACATTCATACATCCATCTAACAAACCACCCATCCATCCATCCTCCATCCAACCATCCTTCATCCATCCATCCAACCAACACACATCCATACATCAGTCTAACCAACCACCCATCCATCTATCCATACACCCATCCATCCACTCATCACACATATTTCCATCCACCCAACCATCACACATCCATACATCCATCTAATCAACCACACATCCACCCATCATCTATCCAACCATCCATCATCAATCCATCTATCCATCCATCCATCCATCCTTCCATTCAACCATTCATCCATCCTCCCATCTATCCAATGCATGCCTACCATTACTTAGTTCTCTTCTAGTCAAGGAGGAGTTCTGTTCTTGCCAAGGAGGGAATAAGATCGAGATCTGCTCTCTTGAGCCCACCTCTGGATGAGACTGATGCTGCCCCTGGGCAATCTCAGGCCACCAAGGTAAGTGCTGCCACTGGGACTAACATGGGTTTGTAGGAGCTGAGCACAGGGGCTGGTGCTGGTTGCAAGTCCTGGAAACCCTCTCCAAAGCACCAGAGCAAGGCAGAGTTCTAACATGGTAGGCAGAACTTTCAGAAGCTAAAAGAATCGTAAAGCTGCTCTGTGGACACCCACAGGCTTCCTTCTGAGAGAGAAAAATACTAAGATTCTGCTCACAGCAGGCACAAGGAAGTCAAGTTTCAGTGAAGCAGTGTTGGAACAGGTTGAAGATTAGTGGCCACCGTCCTTCGGCTAAAGGTTTCTATGTCTTTAAATATCACCGGGGACTGTGCATCAGGCACTTGACAACGAGCATCATCCACAGCTGCTACTATGAGCTGCCGATGCCCTGTCAAGTTCCTTTAGCCACACCTGGGAGAGCCACCCAGGCCTCACCTGCAGACAGTCACAAGAAGGGCGGCACCTGGGGGGCAATCTCAGGGGCTGGGCCTGCCCAGCACTTGGCCATGACCTTCCCTGGGTCCACCGCCAGCCCAGCACGTCCAGCACTTTGCAGCCTGATTCCTCTCACCTTGCAAGCTCGTAGTCACCTCCCACCTGCCCCTGACCATGGCCCTGGGCAGACCGTGGGGCAGAGGGATGAGAGCCGGTCTTGGAGGCTGGTGGAATTCCTCATCCTGGATTTTGATTCTCGGCCTCTGGCCTCTGCCATAACTGGATACAAATTCTGAGCTACATGAGCCTCGGTTTCCCTGCTGAGGAGATCTCCTGAGGCTGCGTGTGACCCTGAGACCCCTGTGCAGGGTAGCTTGCTATTGGGGGCACCAGGAAAACGTGAGAGGTTACTGGGACCCCCGCCCCGTCCACACAGCCCGCCTGCCCTGGGCATGCTCCCAATGGCCTGGCCTGGCCTGGCGGCTCCCTCCGGCTGCCGAGCGAGAGGGAGGCTGGGAGAGTCGGGAGGAGGCCAGCCCCAGAGTGGCCGTCCAGGTGGGCATCTGGACCTCGCCTCCCGCTCCCCAGGAAGGATGCCCAAGGCCCAGGGCCCGCTCCACTCCCAGGTCCCAGAGGTTGGTGCCAGCTGCCCATGGCGTGATGTCGTGATCACACCCCACCAAGGACTGCCCCCACCCCATCCCTGCCTTGCTCCCTTGCTTCCTCACAGGTGTCCCCCCTTGGACAATCTCCTAAATACACCAGGCTCTTGTCCCACCACCATCTGGGGGGGTTGGAACACCACGTCCCTCTCTGCGATGTGCACTTTCTTGTAAAGAGCGGGTGGAGGCAGGCTGGCCTCAGGAAGCCCCAGGACACCCAGGGCCCAGGAGGACCTCAGCCAGCGAGGTGACCCCAAGGGGGAGCCGGGACAGGCCAGGGACGGAGCAGCCTTTACCCACACGGGGCCGGGAACCGCGGGCAGCGACCCCCTCCCGCCTGGGATCCTGACCCTTAACCCCTGGGACCTCCACCGGGAAGCTGGCGGTGTCCTCCCAGGAGCCGGACGTCCCGCCACCCTGCCTGGCGAGCTGGAAGCAGTGCTCCTGCAGCGCCTGGGGAATCGATTCTTGGGGGCCCCGAGAGGCTGGGAGAACCGAGCACCCCTTAACCCCCAGGGCTGGCACCTCCAGGGCCCCAAACCCCCAGTGGGGGGCAGTGGTTGCCCCTGACCTGAGAGGAGAGGCAGGCTCCCTTCGGGGGCCTGGACCCCTTCCCCGAGGACAGGCGAGGAGAGCCACCGTCTGCCCCACGGTCTCACTGGGGCGGCCACACGAGCCCCCCATCGTCCCCTGAAGAGGGCAGAGCTCACCCCATGCTGCCGGCCAGACCGACACACCATCCAAAGCCCAGGAGGCCGTCGCTGTGTCCTTCCAACCTCAGCGCACCTGCTGGGCCCTTGGAGAGAGGCCCAGAAGGAGCCCGTCCAGCACTGGCATCTGTGGCGCCCTCGCGACGCCCACACAGAGGCAGTGGTGTGTCCCAGCAGGGGGGCAGCTTTACTGTCTGTTCAATTCCAGAGAAACGTTGGCAGGTCGAGGCCGCCACGCAGCGGGAGGAAAGGAGGGCAATCTGGGCCGAGCGTCCAGCCCGGAGGCGGTGCTGTCTGGGGCTGGGGGCTGCCCGGGGGCCCCTGGCTGCTCCCAGTGTCAGTGCAGATGTGGGAGTGGCGTCCCAGGCTTCCCTTCGCGAGGGCTGCTCTGTCCGCTGAAGGCACGGCCGTGGCTGAGGAGCGATGGGGGGCCCAGCACGGGATGGGGGCCGAGGCCTGAGGCCAGCGCTCCCGGGGGGTGACGCCTCCGCTGTCCCATCTGCCCATCGAGGACTGCATCGCGCGGGGACCAGGGAGCAGTGGGCACGGCCCGGGGAGCCCGTGGATCTGCACCCTGCTGTGCCCGCGTTAGCCCAGCCCTGCCCTCTCCACAGGGATGGAGACTGGACCCTGGCAGCCACAGACCGCCCCACGGACCCACACTGCTGCTGCTGGGGGCTTCTAGAGAGAGGCGGGGGCAGAACGGGGCTGATCCAGATATCGGTGAGAACAGCAACCCTTCCACCAATGCTGAAAGAGAAACGTGCCTCAGGCTCCAGCCTCCACCATGACCTCCAGGAGAGTTAATTATTCATCCCACACCGAGGAAACTGAGGCACCAAGGGCTAAGAAACCTGCCAAGGGGTCTCCCCAGCAGCCCCTCCCTCTGCCACGGAGCCACGATGTGTGGAAACGACGCGCCCCGTGTGGCCTCCCCAGAGGGCACTGCCTGGGGCCTGAGCCTACATCCTGGAACATCAACTCTGGGGACAGTCAAAGCCCACGGCGGCCCCCAAACCTGCAGCGAGAGCATCAGAACGGTTTCCTGACTTTTAAAAATTGGTGGGGAAGACGGTTTTTGAAAGTAGTTTATTACCCCTGCTGGTGTCTGGAACCTTCTATCAGAGCTCCCCAGTTTCTGGTGTTACAGCTACGTAGTCATGTTAAAAGGCAGTGGCCCCAGCCCCGCCAGCCCTGCAGGTGAGGGTGAGGAGTCCCGGGGCGCGAATGGGAGCACGTTTATAAACTGTAGCGTGCTGTGGTGCAGGAGGCCCTGGACACAGGTGAGGCACGGGAAGTCTGGATTTATTTTTCATCCTTTAAACGTGGATGGAAACACACCCCAGCAGCACCCGCTGCAGACTGACAAGAAAGCGCGGCGTCTCTCCCTGCTGCCTCCCCCGGTGCGGGCAGCCCCTGCCACCTCGGCTGCAGCCCTCCCCTGCAGGCAGCCCCGAGGGCGTCTGTCCGGGACATGGCTCCATCCCCGCGTGGGGGAAGGCACTGTCACCCCAGCCGTCCCAGGCCCTGGTCCCAGCCTTGAGATGGGGGACACTCGTGGCATCACCAGTGTGTGATCGCCTCGCGGAACCGGAAAGAGGGTCCGTCCAACGGTGAGACGTGCCTCCTCCAGCAGCCCACGGGCCCAGGCCCGAGACAACAGGCCAGGCCGGTGCCTTCTGGTGTTACCACACACGCCACCCCGGGCCAGCAGGGAGCCCCTCCCCGTCCCCCACCCCTCCAAGACCCCTGACCTGACGGCCGCTCCAAGCCTGGGGAGTCGGCCACACACGTGCCAGCTCCACCGCAAGCTGCTACCACCTGGCGCCAGGCAGGGAGCAGGAGAGGAGTCCGGGATCCACGGGGGACCCCACAGAGAAGAGCCCAGCCCAGACGCCAGGAGCTAAACGAAGGCTGCACTAAACCAATGCCACCAGGACAGATATTACTTAAAAAAAAAAAAAAAAAAAAAGAAGGAAACTCAGTGCTGGCGAGGATGTGGAGAAATGTGGGCACGCAGAACGGTGCAGCTGCCGGGGAAGACGGTCTGGCGGCTCCTCAGGGAGCTAAGTATAGAAGCACCATCTGATCCGGCAATCCCGCTGCTGGGTGCATTCCCGGGAGAGCTGAAAGCAGGGACTCGACCAGACGCTCCCACCCCGACATTCACAGCAGCTTTACTCACAGCTGCCAAGAGATGGAAGCAACCGAAGTGCCCAGCAACCGACAGTGGGATCAACAGAATGTGGCACTTACATACGATGGAACAGAGTTCAGCTGGAACAAGGAACAGAGTCCTGACACCTGTGACAACACGGGTGAACCCTGAAGACACCATGTTGAGTGAAATAAGCCAGACACCAAAGGACAAATGCTGTTTGATCTCTCTTACGTGAATCCCCAGCAGGACGTAAGTTCACCGAGACGGAAGGCCGCCTCAGGTCTCCGGGGGCCGGGGAGGGGCAGTGGGGAGCAGAGCGTCTGCTCGGGGGGACGCTCTGGTGGTGGACAGCGGTGACGGCCGCCTGGCACTGAATGTGATTAATCTCACTGAACAGTGCACCAGAAAGTTGTTAAAATGGGAAGTTTTGATTGTATGTGACCATGTTTTTTTTTAATGCCCTCAGATTTTTGCGGTGCAGCCGGGTCTCGGGGTGCACTTTCCACAACACGGCAGATTTTCGAGTCGGCTGTGGGCCCCATGATGAGCCACTCTCGCTGAGCTCCCGGGCACCGGATGTGGTCTCGGAACTGGAGGCCGGGATGAATCGGACGCCGGAGGGGGAGGCCAGGGCCGAGCTTGGGGAGGGGGCGGCCACCCAGAGGGAGGGTCTGCTGAGGGCCCCAACCAGACTCGGGGGTGGGCGCCCGGCACCTCAGGCCCGTGTCCTGCCGAGAGCAGGGACTGCCCCTGGCCACGGGGCTGTGACTTTTCTCAGACGGCGAGCTGAGATCCCGCGTCCTGCCCCGAGAAGGTGCCCGGGGCCTGTTTGAGGCGTCCACAGGAAAATGCCAGGGCAGACCCTCCTTACCCCCCGAAGTCCAGGCCCCTGCATTCTGCCCACCTTGCCCAGAGGCTGGGGTCTCCATCAGCATCTCTGCCAGAACCATCGTGGGGACGGAAGGCACCCCTGGTGTGGTCTTAGTGACCATTTCAGGAGGGGGGGCCATCTCGCCAGCCGCATCTCCTTGACCCCGACCCTGTGCTTGGATGCAGGGCCCCCCACCCCTCCATGTCTGCGGGTGAGCCACGTCTAACTCCAATCCCCTTTCTGGTCTCCCTCTTGTTTAAGGCTCAGTGCAAACTCAGGGTCCCTCGTGGCATCTTCCCTGGTTTTCCAGATGGAGTCTCTACCTTCTCCCGAGGCTCGCCAGCCCCAGCAAAACCCGTCTGTGGGTAGCTGGGGTGACAGTAAGGAGCACCCTAAGAACCTGGGAGGAGAGCTGAACGACCCCCGGCTCTGGTGAGCCCTGAGGAGGCTGTGAGCTGAGGGACCCACTGTGCCGGAGAAGGGGGGAGGCTTGGGGCCCCCCAGGCCAGGCCAGGGCCAGCCAAGCTTCAGAAAGGTCAGAAGGTGGGGTCAGCCGGGCAGGGGGTCACGGGCGCCAGGCCGGCCAGCTCACCCTGCTTGCCACAGGATTCAGGGAGTCCTGCTCCCCGAGCAAGGCCACCTTCAGGCAGGAGGGAAACCAAAGCAGAACAAACCTCCCCACCTCTGAGCCCCCTTCCCAAGCAGCCTCCCCACTGTCCCGTGGCTTCCCAAGACCACCTGCCAGGGGTGAGCCCCGTCCCCTCACCCCAACAACATCAGGTCCACCCTAAATTCTGCAACAGGCCCCTGCTCCCACGGCCTCCCTGGTTGTGGATGGGGGTGAGTGATGCCCAGGGGAGAGCTGCCCCCCCAGCCCCCTGCCGGGCCCAGCACAGGTGCTCCCTGAGTCGCCTGCCATGGTCAGCCCGCTCTCTCGTGTCCACGTTTTTATCAACTCACTGACTGTTCAGAGTATTTGCTCATCTGCCGCCCCTCGGGGCCAATCTCCACGTCCATGTGTCCCCACAGCCATGGGCAGACAATGCTCAAGGAAAGTCTGCTGGTCGGGAAAAGAAAAAACAGACTCAAGAACAAAGAGGGACTCGACACCCGACAGCTGCCACCCCAGCGGCCACCACCAGACCAGAGAGCGGAGGAACCCACGAGGACGAGGACACCCCCAAATCCCTGTGCCGTGGGCCTCGAGGCCACGCGCCCATAAGTAACCCCTGCCCGCAAATGCAGGTGATCATCAGCCCAAGACGCACGAGGCGCCGTGGTGATTAAAACACATTATGTCAGCTCCAAAGAGGGACGCAGTTGAAAACAAGACTTAATTTGTCTATGTGTAAAATACCAGACTTTAAGGAGCACCCAGGGCAAGCAGGAAATGAGAGTGTGCTGTGGGAACGCAGGCGGGGATTTGCCGACTCCCAGCAAATTGAGCATAAGCTGGCATCGTGATGCAGCCGCGGAAGGCGAGGCCGCGGTGATGACTGCATCGGGATGCGGGGACGGCGGCACTGAATGAGAAGGAATTGGCACGGCCCAGTTCATTACCCGCCTGGGAGTTCCGTCCCCTCTCTCATTTCCATGAATTTGTGCTGATCCTTCCGAGAGGCAGAACCCGGGGGGAACGTGGGGAGGGAGGTGCAGACACCCCAGCTCTGCGCCTGCTTGGGGAAGGTCAGGGGCTGCGCAGCCAGAGTGACCGGGGCTTTGCGCAGGGAGTTTGGAGGTGACCCTGCTGTTGGGCGCCCGCCAGGCCCCTCTGAGGGTCCCCCGGGCCGGGACGAGGGGTCTGCAGCACCAGCTCTGTTGGCAGGGTTGGAACTTCCATCCCCTCTGACGTCCGCAGCCACGTCAGTGCCCTCGTGGGGCTCCCTGGCCCCCCGACCGCCCCACCCTCAGTGCCCTTAGCCCTGCACCCTGCCTTAGGCTCCGAGGGCTGCACGAGCAAAGCCCCACAAACCGAGGGGCTCAGTACAACCCAGATGCACGGCCTCCCAGTCCTGGAAGCCCGAGGTCCACGCCGTGGTGCCAGCAGGGCTGCACCTTCTGAAGGCTGTCGGGGAGATGGCGCCTTGACCTGGCTCCTGGTGGACGTGTCCCCTGCCTCGGTAGCCAACAGGGCTCACTCCCCCCTCTCTACCCCTCTGCATCCATGTTTCCTCTCCTCACAGCACCAGGCACAGGGCACAGTGGTCCCCCAGCTCCGGTGGCACCTCAGTTTAACTGACGTCCACATCCCTCTATGGGGCCTCCCCAGCTGGGGCTGCAAGGAGCCCTCTGGGGTCTGCGAGCTGCACGGCTCTCCTGCGCTGAGGGGTGGGTTCTGTGCTTGGTGCCTTCCGTGTGCCTTTGTGTGCCTCCCGGGGTGTCATCTGTGTGCCTCCCGGGGTGCCTCCTGGGACTGAGCAGGCCCCACACTCTGATGCTGATGCTGCAGGGACCCTGGCATCCCCAGGGCTGCTCCCCTCAGGCCCAAGCAGTGCCCAGGGAGGAGTGCCAGCCCAGCACTGGGGGCAGGGGCAGGAGCCGAGCTACTTCGGGGAGACCCTGACCTGCTCTGCCCCTCGTGCCAAATGGCCCAGCATCATCCCCAAGGCCTCCTCCAGGAAGGCCCTGGCCCCGGAAGCTCCCCAGGGCCAGCTCCCTGAGCGCCCACGGGGAGGAGACGGTGCTCTGCAGACCGGGCTGAGCTCTCCCCTCTGCAGGTCACAGCAAGAGTTTGGCGGGAGGCTGCGGGTCTCGGCCTACCTCCCCCGGGCTGAATGCGTGTGGGGACAGGGAGTCCCACAGGGGCAGCTCGGGCACAGCGAGGCTTCGACCCGGCGGGCAGCACGTGGACGTGGGGGCGTCCAGGGCCCAGGCCCAGTGCCGGCCCTGCCCTTGCAGCTGCGTGACCTCGAGGTGGAGGGTTTGGCTCAGGGGCTCCCTGTGCCCACGTGCACACGGCATGGTGTTCCAGCCGGCCCAGGCCCGGGTTCCACCCCTACACCTACGGACACCTCTTCCCCTGCCGGGATTGTCTGGACAGAGCGTGACTTTATTTTTAGAAACTTCAGATCAGAGTGCGTGGGCCCCAGGGTCCTCCTGCAGGCTGGGACATGCCCCTCGCTCCAGCAGCCCCAGCCAGGGGCGGAGCAGCTGCACTCTGGGCAGGGGGTGCCACGGGCTGCAATAGCCAAGCGGCCACCCCAGCCTCAGGCGGCTCTGCGGTCTCCTCAAAGACAGCCCAGGACTCAGGTCGCCTTCTGGCTGCAGGTGCCCTGGGATCCTCCCTTGGAGCAGAGCCGGATCCCTGCAGGGTCAGCTGGAAACTGCCCCCCCCCCCCGCCCCTCCCCACAATTCACTGAGTTGGGGGGGGCTGGAGACGGAGCTGAGGAGGGAGCTGGGGGAGCTGAGGGGAACTGGAGACAGCTGTGGAGAGAGCTGGGGTAGCTGGGGGGCTTGGGGGTGCTGGAGGAGCTGGGGAGCTCCTGACTCCAGGGGAAAGGTGGGGAGCAGGGGGTCAGACACAGAGTAGAACCTGGAGCAGCCTCAGTGATGCCAGGACACCATGACTGGGGCTCAATGGGTGGGGCAGCGTGGCCTCTTCTGGGCTTGGGGCCCCTCACCCCAGGGCTGCTCCCAGGACCCTCACCCACCTGGATGGTGGGTGCTGGCCCGCCCAAGGGGCACCTCCTGCAGGGGACACAGACGGCAGGGGCTGGCTTACAGGAGCGTGCTAATGACCAGCAGCTCGGCCTGCTGCAGCCCCTCCAGTGACCGTTCAGAAGCCCCGCATCCATCGGGGCAGGACCGAGGTGCAGAGGCAGCCCTGCGGGGCCCTGGGAGCCCTGTCAGCCCCAGGGGCTGCCTGGGGAGGGGCTGCGCTGGGGACGGACCAGGCCTGCTCTCAGCCTCCACGGAGGCAGGAGCTCAGGGATCCCCCGGGAACTGGCACTGCCCCAGCCCCTCCGGGTGGACGTAGCAGCCAGGACATCTCTCCTCCTGACAGCTGCCCCGGGGCTGTGCCCTGGGCCACAGAGACACCATGTGACGTCGGTGCGTTTGTGGTGCTGGCCAAGGGGCTTGGGGACACCGCCACTCCACGCTACCCCAGGGGGAGCAGGCCTCAGAGTTTGGGGTCTCAGCCAGCTCCCCATACCCCGAGCTGCCCTGGGGACCTGCTCCAGCACCAGGACCCCCAGCTGGGGGCACAGGGCCTCCCCGTCAGAGCCTCATCCCCTCCGCTGCCCCCTGCCCAGGGCTGTGGTCTCCATGCCCAGGACAGAGCCCACAGGGAGACCACCCGGCCCCCGAGCGGTGGCCCAGCGGGAAGGCAAGATCGCGACCCCACTGCTCTGCAGACTCTGCCCTTTGGGAAAAGCTGAACCCCATGTCTCTGTGAAAACAAAGACACACACAGGGGGTTAGGGGTTCCAAGAGGGTCCCAGCATTTAATAATTCCTAAATTATATTCCAGACACCTGGAAATTTCTGAAACAATAATAATTTCAGAGGTCTAATCTGTTAAAACAATAGCCATTAATATTCATTTGTTACTGCCAATAAATGGCCGTAATAATTTGATGATTAAGCAGCTGTGACCTTCATTGAACCTTAACAATTCTCATTTGCATTCTCATTAAAATGACAGTTTCAGCCTCATTCTTTGAAATCCATAATGCTCTCCTGCCCAGAATTGCCACAGCCTCCCTGAAGAGTAATTAACTCGCGTGATTAAAAATGTAATATGTTGGGAACATTTTTTTTACTTGACAGAGGAACCAGGTTAAAACTTTTAATATGTGCTGTATTAATCATGAATGATTTTGATTTTAAGTAAAACTCACAAAACTGGAAGTAAATGGGAAAGTGTCGTCGCCAGTGTTGGATTGTGGTCATTTCTTTCCCATCCTAATTTTTTAATGGAAAAAATAATGAACTAAACCTGCCTGTCCCCCTCCCACACCCCTGAAGCTGGCGGCCCCCACGCAGGTGCAGGTCCCTGGACACTGCCGTGCCGGGGTCCCTGCAAGGTGTCCTCAAGTCCTCCTCCCTGAAGGATGTTCCCATTTCCCAACCCAAGGCGGGAATGCAGAGCCTCGGAGCGGCCACCCGGGATGGGGGTGCTGGGGGCGGAGGTGCCCGGATGGAAAGGGGCTGGGGGCTCCTCCTGATGCCGGGGACCCCGCACCTCCTCTGCAGGGTCCTGGCCCAGGCTCTGCATCTGCACCCGACAGGGAGGGCAGGAGGGCAGTGGGTGAGGGGGTTCAGCCGCACGCAGCCAATGCCCACCGAGTGCCGAGCTCTCAGCCAGTTCCGGGGTCCGGCCTGCCCTGCACTCGGAAAGGCCCCAGAAGCGTGATCAGAGGAGGACGCCGAGCCTGTGGCAGGGGGCGGACGGGATGCCCAGGTGCCGGGCAGAGAGCCCTCAGGGACGCCCAGAGGCAGGGTGGGCGAGTTACCAGGCGACAGGGTGAGGCCTCCTGTCAGACACAGGGACGTCTGCACGAGGCCATCTCTCTAGCGCACTGATGGGGCATGCTGCCAGCTGCCAGAAGCTTCCATGACCCCATCGCCTGCAAGGGGAGCCTGCAGAGTCCACCCGTCCCTCTGTCCATCCATCCTGCTCCCTCCTGCCCCAGGTGTCCGCTGAGTTTCTGTCCTCGATCCCGGAGCTGGGGGCCAGTGGTGGGCTGGGCAGAGCCCCCGCCACCTGGAGGGCAGGCGGACCCCGCACAGTGGCCAGCACCTACAGCAAGTCTCAGGAAGGGAACGCTGCTGGAAAGGGACCCCCACAGGGCAAAACATCAGAAAGGGCATGAGTCGGCACCTGGGGGCACAGGTGAGCCCCTGGGGGGCCCAGGGAGCCTGGGAAGGGCTCCCCAAGGGCAGCACTGAGGGAAAGGAGCACAGCGGAGCCCTGGAGCTACGCGGAGGGAATGTGCCTGAGAAAAGGGAACTGTGGGGCCTGAGCCAGGGGTGCGAGGCCAGCGGGGACCCGGGAGGAAAGAGGGGGTGAGACGGCTCAGAGCAGGAAGGAGCCCAGCGTGTGACCCGGGCGGTGCCTTGGGGGGTTCTGAGCAGGGGCGTGGGCATCTGAGAGATGTGGGTGGAATCCTGGGTCCTGGGGAAGAGCAGGGGCTCCAGGAGGGCTGGGCCCGGTGGGGAGGACAGCAGCCAGCCAGGGTGGCCGGGGGGGAGGTGAGGGCCTTCTCCTGGGCTGGTCAAGGTGAAGTCACCATCTGTGTGGGCTCCTCTCCCCTGTAAGCCAGTAAGGTGGCCTTGGAGAAACTTCAGATCCCCCGCATAGGGCTTGCTACACGGCAGGTACAGGGGAGGCTAGTGAGAATATGGATGGATGGACAGATGGACAGATGGACGGACAGGCAGATGAATAGATGGATGGGTGGATGGGTGGGTGGATGGATGGGTGGACGGATGGACAGACAAATGGATAAATGGATGGCTGGACGGATGGACAGATGGATGGACAAATGGATGAATGGATGGATGGGTGGATGCATGGACAAATAGATGGACAAATGGATGAATGGATGGATAGGTGGATGGATGGATGGATGGACGGACGAATGGATGTACAGATGGATGGGTGGACGGATGGACGGACAGACGGATGAATGGATGGTGGGTGGACGGATGAATGGATGGAAGGGTAGAGGGATGGACAGACGGATGGGTGGGTGGGTGGATGGACAAATAGATGGACAAATGGATGAGTGGATGGATAGGTGGATGCATGGACAAATAGATGGACAAATGGATGAATGGATGGATAGGTGGATGGATGGATGGAAGGACGAATGGATGTACGGATGGATGGGTGGACGGATGGACGGACAGATGGATGAATGGATGGTGGGTGGACAGATGGATGGATGGACAGACGGATGAATGGATGGAAGGGTGGAGGGATGGACAGACGGATGGGTGGGTGGGTGGATGGACAAATAGATGGACAAATGGATGAATGGATGGATAGGTGGATGCATGGATGGATGGAAGGACGAATGGATGTATGGATGGATGGGTGGACGGATGGACGGACAGACGGATGAATGGATGGTGGGTGGACGGATGGATGGATGGACAGACGGATGAATGGATGGAAGGGTGGAGGGATGGACAGACGGATGGGTGGGTGGGTGGATGGATGAATAAATGAGGAGCAAGGACACCGACCAATAGCTTTGATCGTGACCACAAATGGGCAGAGGCCTCACCCCAGGTTGGCACAGGCCCCTCAGCCTCGACCTCGGGGTATCTGGAAAGGGGGTGCCCCAGGCCTTCGCCCCCAGCAGCCCCTCCCTGCGCCCTGGCTCCCACCTCTGCCACCCCTTCTCCCAAGAACCCAGCCGAGTCCCATGCGCAGACAATAAATATTTATTTAAGGTTTTCTCCAGCTGTCAGTGTGATGAACAGAACCTTGACAAAATCAATGAATCAAGTAAGCCAGTTAATCTACAGGAGACCCTCCTGGAGAGATTCCAACCTGCCCACGGCTCAGAGCACTGTGAGGGGCTTTAAAGTGCCCGACCCAGCTCACCGCCACGGCAGAAGCTACAGGCCAAGGGCTGGCCGGGGGGGCACCTGGTCCGAACGTCGGAACCTGGGCAGCCCAGCTGGCCTCGGGCCCCACGCCGGTGGCAAACAGGACCTGCAGGGGTGGGCCGGGGTGGGCCGGGGTGTGCCGTGGGAAAGAGGAGGCGCGTTCTGGGCTCACAGCCCTTCGGCAGCCACAGGTCCAGCTGGCCCTGGGACCCGCTCCAGGAGCTCCTCTTCTCTGTGGCAGAACCGGGAGCAGAATGGCTTGGGCCTGTCCCCACCCCGGCCCACGGGCCTCTAGGACAGGCAGAATGGGCAGGGTCTCTGGGAGTTTGTGTCCTGCATGTGACATCAGCCAGTGTGTGGCATTGGGCCTTGGACAACCTCCCGTCCCTCCTGAGCCTCAGTTTCCTTTTTACCAAAGGAGAGGATGCTTCGTCCCGGCCGGACCCTCAGATCTGATGGGACGGGTTTACAAGGTGCCCCTCACAGCCTCTGCAACTCAGGCACAGGAAACACGGGGTTCTGTTGTGAGGGTTGTTGTGTGAGCAAAAGGCCGCGCTGAAGGTTCCCGAAAGTGTCGAAGCCAACTCGTGGTTTCCCTCCCCGAGGCCCGGCTCTGCCACGGCCCCTGAAAGCCTCCTCCCCAGCCGGAGCCCGCTCACTGCAGACGGACACCACGGCCCAGGACACCGGGGCGAGGGTAGCTGGGGACGGCAGGGCAGGCGAGGACCGCTGTCCCCTGGAAGGCGAGGGGCCGGCCGAGCAGGCGCAGTCCACCGCGGCAGGGAGCCCTGCAAGGAGGCCCTGCTGGAGGGGGCTGGGCCAGGACCACCTTGCCACGTCCCCAGCCCGTGCTGCAGCCCTGGACAAACGTAACAGCTCAGACCTCAGCTCTGAGCATAAAACTCAGAAACGAAGTCCGCGTGGGTGCCGGACACTGCTGGGGGCTCCTGGGGGGCTGGCAGCCCCGTAGGAGGACCCCAGGTTCCACGGTGCACACTGAGGGCCTGGCCTTTGCACCTTCCCCAGCGCACGTGCAGACCCTCGGACATTTAACGCAGCGCCATGGCCAGAAGGTGGGGGGCTCCCTGGGGACGCAGCCCCCCACCCAGGGGAGGCAGGACCCACTTAGTGGTCAACGAAGTGGCAGGGAGGGAAAAGCCCAAAAGCTCCTGGCCCAAGCTCGAGAGGGGCCATACCCGAGCTGCCAGCGGATGAAGCCGGAAAACAGGCCCGAGTTCCCGTGGCAGGCAGGGCCTCGGGAGCCGCACGGGGCTCGGAGGTCAAAGGCCTCAGACCAGGAAGGCCGAGCCCCGGCTCCCAGGGGCCCTCCGGGGACTTCCCTCGGTCCCTGCAGCCTGTGCCGGAGCCGACGTCACCAATCCCCCAAGTGGGGCCTCAGGCCCCGGATCAAGGCCGCGGCCGGTTTCACCGGGATGGGCGCAATGGCTGACCCCCTTTTCCACAGGCGTTAGGTTCTGTAAAGTCTCACAGGAGCTGAATTGCTGAACCCCAAACCCTGGGAACATACAGGCAGGGTTCCCGCGGGCCTCGGGAGTGTTTGCATCGACCGTCAATCCACAGGCGTGGCCGCCGCAGAGGGTCCTGGACCACCACCCAAGCGCAGGGCCTCGAAGGCTGTCGTGAGAATTCAGCGTCACGAGCTGCAAAGCTGGAGCAAAGGACCAGCCCGGGTTCCTGTTCCCCGTCCAGACGCTGCCACCGCTCCATCATCCCCGTCCCCGAGGAACGTCCCCCAGGCCGGGTGAGCGCCAGCCCAGCCAGCGGCCCAGGGCTCCCGACTCCCGCGGACACCTCCACTCCTGGGCAGCGCGAGGCAGACGCAGCCTCACTTCCCACTGGCAGCGCGTCTCGGCAGTCAGAGGTGGGAGCACCCAGAGGGCTGGGTCACGGGGTCTGCTGAACCCCCACGGCCCCCAGGAGCATCTCGGGGTCCCCTTGCTCCATCTCCACAGAGGGGACCCCTGCACGACCCACCCAGCAGGGCACATGGAGCCGAAGTCCCTATCCCAACGGCTCCCCGGCTTCCAAGCCAGTGGAACCTTCCTCTCAGCCGTGCGCTGGAGGCCTGCCTCTGCCTTTTCAGGGGAAAACACAGATACCAGCAGACATTTTGATCATTTCTATTTTTGTTTCTACTCCTCAATTTTGGCAGTCCTCTCTCTTGGGAGCTGGAGGAAAAACACATTTTTCTCTACCATTTTTAATCTTTTATTTATCAAACTTAGCTCCTCTTTGGGTAGATTAAAGCAGACTTGGGCAGAGCTGAGAAAAACAAACTCTTTTAAAACAAGACAAAGATTGAGCCTGGCCAACTGGCTCTTCTGAATCCTTCTTGAACGGAGTCGACCAACCAGCTCTCCCCAGACCGCGGCTTCCTCGAGGGGACCAGGCCTGTGAGCACGAGAGGCGGCCAGCCGACCCCGGTCCCCCCGCTGGGTGCGCCGTGGGACCACCGGTGAGGGGCGATGGCCGCGCCTGCGTGCTGGGCGTGGACAGAGGGGGATGACCCCAGGACGCGGGCTGCAAGGCCAGCGGCCCTCCTGGTCCCATCAGTATCCTGCTGCTTGTGCCCATCTCTGCTCGACTGTCACCAGGATTTCTGTGTCCCTCATCCAAGCATGTGCCTGTGCCACACGAGGCCGGGAAACCAGAGGTGCTCACCTGTGCAGGTGATGCTTCTCCCAGGGCTCCCCTCCTCCGTGAGCTCCGGAAGGGCTGGGCCACGTCTGCTGCAACCCCACTGGATCTCCAAGCACAGGGAACAGGATGGATGAAGGAAGGAGGGCCACCGCCATGGCCAGGTGAGGTGCAGTCCCCAAGAGGGGCACACTCCTCCCAGGCTGGCCAGGTGAGCCGCCTGCCTGAGCCGTGGGAGTGATTGCATCCAAGCAGCCTGGTGGGAGGGTCTCGGCCAGCCTAGGCTGCTCAGCATCATCCCAGATAAAACCATCCGGGCAGCCCACGAGGCCTGGGCGGGGGACGGGGAGCTGCGGGGTCCCGGCTGCAGCAGACGCGGGCGGGCACACTCAGGAGCTGCCACGGGGTTGCGGCAGGGCCTCAGAGTTCACTGGAGTCGGGTTAGGAGGAATTCCGGGGAAGCAGGAGCTCCAGGACCCAGGCGCCCTGGAACTGTCTGGAACAAATATTTTGCAACCCCAGAGGCCAGAGGAACCCTGGGCAGCACCCAGGGAGGAGCAGGGGAAGAGGCGGGTAAATTATAGTGACGAACAGGAAGTTGCTTTCTCTGCCTGGCGGTTACCGGTTCCCATCCAAAGCGGAGGCAAAAAAAGAGAAGAGAGAAACGGGACCTCATCAAAATCAAAAAACATTTTTTCCTCCAATGACTTTATCATGAAAGTAAAAAGGCAACCTACACATTCAGAGAAAATATTTGGAACCCACATACCCAATGAAAGATTAAGATTCAGTATAAATACATTTAACAAAAATCCTTCGACATAACAACAAAAAGACAAACAACCCAATTTAAAGATGGGCAAAACAGTGACTTCTGGGATCATGGTGGAGTGGAGAAAGGCAGGACTCGCTCCTCCACCAAAACACCTGGAGAACAGGCAGACGCCGTCCGAAGCAGCAGTTCTGGGGCTCGAGAGACCAGGGAAGGACTGGGCTCCACACAGGGAACAGCAGGATGAAGGAACAGAGGAATTGTGGTGCAGAAACCGCAGTGGGCAACGTCCTGGACGGCGGACCCTGGTGCCTGACCCCCACCCTCGAGGCCCCCGGCTCCTGCCCAGTGGGCGGCTGTGGACAGAGGGAGACGGGCTGTGGGGCACAGGCTGCTGGAGAGCACCGTCTGGTGGGAAAGCTACACAGGTGCGGTCCTGGGAAGCCGCTGACCTGACCCTCTCCCTACGGCCCTTCGGAACTGCTCTGCACACCCAGCATGGGACCCCGGCCCTCTTTTGGCCAGAAAACACTGGGGAGCCAAGTGCCAAAGAAGACCTTTAACACGAACCTAATAAATAACATGATCTTAGAAAAGAGAGTGTTCCAGTTTGCTGATGCTGCTGGGATGCAAAACACCAGAGATGGACTGGCTCTTATAAAAGGGGGTTTATTTGGTTACAGTTACAGTCTTAAGGCCAGAAAGTGTCCAAGGTAACACATCAGCAATCGGGTACCTTCACTGGAGGATGGCCAGTGGTGTCCAGAAAACCTCTGTTAGCTGGGAAGGCACGTGGCTGGTATCTGCTCCAAAGTTCTGGTTTCAAAATGGCTTTCGACCAGGACATTCCTCTCTAGGCTGCAGTTCCTCAAAAATGTCACTCTTAGTTGCACTTGGGGTACTTGTCCTCTCCTAGCTTCTCTGGAGCAAGAGTCTGCTTTCAACAGCCGTCTTCAAACTGTCTCTCATCTGCAGCTCCTGTGCTTTCTTCAAAGTGTCCCTCTTGGCTGTAGCTCCTCTTCAAAATGTCACTCTCAGCTGCACTGAGTTCCGTCTGTCCGTCAGCTCATTTATATGGCTCCACTGATCAAGGCCCACCCTAAATGGGTGGGGCCATGCCTCCATGAAAATAGCCAATCAGAGTCATCACCCACAGCTGGGTGGGGCGCATCTCCAAAGAAACACTCAAAGAAATTTAACCAAAACTGATAACATCTGCCCACACAAGATTACATCAAAGATAATGGCATTTGGGGGACACAATACATTCAAACTGGCACAGAGAGGGAAACTATGCTGGTTTGAATCTATTACATGTCCCTCAAAAGCCATGTTCTTTAATGCAATATTGAGGGGGCAGACTTATTAGTCTTTTGATTAGGTTGGCAGCTTTTGATGGAGTGTTTCCATGGAGATGAGATTCACTCAACTGTGTGTGAGACCTTTGACGAGGTGCAGACCCTGTCCATTCAGGGTGGGTCTTGATTAGTTCACCAGAGTACTTAAGAGAGCTCAAGAGCTGACACAGACCTGATGCTTGGAGACGCTGGGAGATGAGGAGAGAAGGACGTTTGGGGGCGCTAAGCTTAGAGATGAAGACCAGAGTTTGCCCTGGAGAAGCTAAGAGAGGACTCCCACATACTTAGAGAGAAATGCCCTGGGAGAAAGAAGCAAGGATGCACAGGAGCTGAGAGAGGAGTGAAGACAGAAGTCCAGAGATATTTTGGAGAAAGCAATTTTGAAATTCAACCCAAGAGCAAAGGGCCAGCAGATGCCAGCCACATGCCTTCCCAGCTAACAGAGGTGTTCCGGACACCATCAGCCATTCTGCAGTGAAGGTATCCTCTTGCTGATGCCTTAGTTTGGACAATTTTATGGCCTTAGAACTGTAAATTTGTAACCTAAGAAATCCCCATTATAAAGCCAATCCATTTTTGGCATTTTGCATAATGGCAGCATTAGCAAACCTTCAGAATAAGCTTATCAAGATAATCAGATGCCAAGATACCAGAAAAAAATTGCAAGACATGCCAAGAAACAAGAAGAAATAGCCAAGCCAAAGGAACAAATTAAAAAGTTGGAGGAGATACAGAATTTGGAACAACTAATCAAAGATGTTCAAACAAATCTCCTAAATCATTTCAATGACATAGCTAAAGAGATAAAGGATATTAAGAAGATAATTGGTGAGCATAAAGAATAATTCGAAAACATACAAAGACAACAAAAGATCTTATGAGAATGAAAAACTCAACAGATGAAATTAAAAATACACTATAGAAACACAACAGCAGATTTGAAGATGCAGAAGAAAAAACCAGCGAGCTAGAAGACAGCTCCCAAATTTGAACAGACAAAAGAAAAGATGGAGAAAATAATGGAAAACTTTGAGCAGGGTCTCAGGGAAATGATTAACAACATGAAACACTCAAAGTTATGCGTCATGTGTGTCTCAGAAGGAGAAGAGAAGGGAAAAGGGTCAGAAAGAGCATCTGAGGAAATAACGGCCCAAAATTTCCAAAACCTTATAAAAGACATGATGATGTAAATCCAAGGAGCTCAATACACTCCAAAAAGAATAAACCCTAATAGACCCACCCCAAAACACATACTAATCAGAATGTCAACTGCCAAAGAGAAAGAGAGAATTCTAAAAGCATCAAGAGAAAAGCAACTCATCATTTACAAGGGAACTGCAATAAGATTAAATGCAGATTTCTCAACAGAAACCATGGAAGTGAGAAGGCAGTGTTATGATATACTTAAGGAACTGAAAGAGAAAAACTGTCAACCAAGAATTCTTTACTGGTGAAACTACTTCAAAATTGAGGAAGAGTTTAAAATATTCTCAAATAAACAGCAGGCTAAGAGAGTTCATCAACAAGAGTCCTGCTCTACAAGAAATACTAAAGGGAGTTTTGCAAGTTAAAGGAAAAGAAGGAGACAGAGGTTTGGAGGAAAGTGTAGAAACAAAGTGTGCTGGTTTGGATGTATTATGTCCCCCAAAATGTCATGTTCTTTGATGCAGTCTTGTGGGTACAGATGTATTAGTGTTGATTAGATTAGAATCCTTTGATTGAGTGTTTCCATGGAGATGTGACTCAATCAACCGTGAGTGAAACATTTGATTGGATAACACCATTCAGGGTGGGTGTTAATTGGATCACTGGAGTCGTATAAAGGAGCTCACAGACAGAAGGACCTCAGAGCAACTGAGAGTGACATTTTGAAGAGGAGTCGAAGCTAAGAGAGGACAAAACACCACAAGAGCAACATTTTGGAGAACGCCATTTTGAAATGCAACCTGGGAGCAAGAGGATGCCAGGCACATGCCTTCCAAGCTAACAGAGGTTTTCTGGATGCCAGTGGCCATCCTTCAGTGAAAGTACCTTATTGTTGAGGCCTTACCTTGGACACTTTATGACCTTAAGACTGTAACTTTGTAACTAAATTAACCCCCTTTATAAACGCCAATCCATTTTTGGTATTCTGCAAAACAGCAGCATTAGCAAACCGGAATACAAAGATTATCAGTAAGGGTAACTGAAAGGATAAAGAGTGCAAAAATAAAATATGACATATAAAATCTATAGGATAAAACGGTTGAAGTAAGTACTGCCTTTACAGTAATAACACCAAATGGTAATGGGCTAAACTCTCCATCAAAAGACACAGACTGGCAGGATGGATAAAAAAAAATGTGATACATCTATAAGTTGTCTACAAGAGACTCACCTTAGACCCAACGATACAAATAGGTTGAAAGTGAAATACTAGAAGAAGATATTCCATGCAAGCAGTAACCAAAAAAGAGCTGGGGTATCTATATTAATATCAGACAAAATATACTTTAAATACAAAAATGCTGTAAGAGAAAAGGAAGGACATTATATATTAGTAAAAGGAGTAACCCATCAAGAAGATATAAAATCATAAATATTTATGCACCTAACTATGTTGCCTCAAAGTATATGATGCAACCACTGGCAAAACTGAAGGGAGAAACAGATGTCTCCACAGTAATAGCTGGTGACTTCCATACACCACTCTTATTAATATATAGAACATCTAGACAGAGGATCAATAAGGAAACAAAGAACTAGAATAAATGAACTAGACCTAACAGACATTTACAGAACATTACCCCCCAAAACAGCAGGTTACACATTTTTCTCAAGTGCTGATGTATCATTCTCCAGGATAGACCACATGTTGGGCCACAAGACAAGTTTCCATAAATTTAAAAAGATTAAAATTACACAAAGCACATTCTCTGATCATAAAGGAAGGAAGCTGGAAATCAATCACAGGTGGACACCGGGAAAATTCACAACTATATTGAGGTTAAACAACACACTCCTAATCAATGGGTCAAGAAGACATTGCAAGAGAAATTAATAAAAATCTAGAGACAAACAAAAACGAGAACAACATATCAAAACTTCTCAGATGCAGTGAAGGCAGTGGTGGGATGGAAATGTATAGCCCTAAATGCCTACATTAAAAAGGAAGAAAGAGCTAAAATCAAACAACTAACTGCACAACTAGAGGAACTAGGAACAGGACAACAAACTAATCCCAAAGTAAGCAGAAGGAAAGAAATAAGAAAGATTAGAGCAGAAATAAATGAAATTGAGAACAACAACAACAACAAAATCAATAAAATCAACAAAACCAGAAGTTGGTTCTTTCAGAAGATCAATAAAATTGACAAACCCTTGGCTAGATTGACAATGAAAGAAGAGAAGAGATGGAAATAAATAAAATCAGAAATGGGGGGGGTGCATTACTACTGACCCCACAGAAATTTAACAGATAATCAGAGGATATTAAGAACGTTTGTATGCCAACAAATTTGACAACTTGGATGAAATGGAAAACTTCCTGGAAACACATGAACAACCTAAAATATCTGTAGAAGAAATAGAGGACCTCAACAAGCCAATCACTAGTAAAGAGATCGCATCAGTCACCAAAAACCTCCCAAAAAAGAAAAGCCCAGGATCAGATGTCTTCACAGTTGAGTTCTATCAGTCATTCCAGGAAGAATTAATACCAATACTGCTCAAAGTCTTCCAAAAAATTTGAAGAGGATAGAACCCTATCTAACTCACTCAATGAAGCCAACATCACCCTAATTCCAAAGCCAGATAAAGATATTACAAGAAAACTACAGATCAATCCTCTAGTGAATACAGATGCAAAAATTCTCAACAAAACACTTGTGAATCTAATCCAACAGTACATTAAAAGAACCATACACCATGATCAAGTGGGTTTTATTCCAGGTATGCAAGGGTGGTTCAACACAAGACCATCAATTAATGTAATATGCCACATTAACAAATCAAAGTGGAAAAAACACATGATCCAATCGATTGACACACAAAAAGCATTTGACAAAATCCAGCATCCTTTCTTAATAAATACTGTTTGAAAGACAGGAATAGAAGGAAACATCCTCAGCATGATAAAGGGCATTATTCCAGTTGGCTAATGCTGTTGGAATGCAAAACACCAGAGATGGATTGGCTTCTATAAAAGGGGGTTTATTTGGTTACACAGTTACAGTCTTAAGGCCATAAAGTGTCCAAGGTAACACATCAGCAATCAGGTACCTTCACTGGAGGATGGCCAGTGGTGTCCGGAAAACCTCTGTTAGCTGGGAAGGCACGTGGCTGGCGTCTGCTCCAAAGTTCTGGGTTCAAAACGGCTGTTGGTACCAGAGAAGTGGGGTGCTGCTGTGTTTGCAAATACCAAACATGTTGGAGCGGTTTTTAAATGGATAAGGGGAAGGTTCTGGAAGAAGTGTGAGGAGCTCAATAGAAAAGGCCTCAACTGCTTTGAAGAGACTGTGGAAATACAGACTCTAAAGATACTTCTGATGAGGCCTTGAACAGAAACGATGAATATGTTGTTGTGAACTGGAAGAAACGTGATCCTTGTTTTAAAGTGGCAGAGAATTTGGCAAAATTGAGTCCTGGTGTCAGATGGAAGGAAGAATTTGAAAGCGACAACCTGGAATACTTAGCTGAGATCATCTCCAGACTACATGTGGAGGATGTATCCTGGCTTCTCCTTGCAGCTTATAGCAAAATGCAAGTGGAGAGAGAGAAACTTAGAACTGAACTCTTGGTTCAAAGAAACCAGTAGCTGAAGGCTTGGAAAATTATGAGCTTCCAGGGGGTGGAATCCCAGAAGCTACAGCCCAACATGAGGATGTAACCAAATATGGAACCCAGCCACCATTTCAGTACAAGCCAAGATTGGAAAAGGAGTTAAGCAGAAAGGATTTGTGGAAAGTCCTATTGTCTGATGGCTTTGACCCATGTGCTTCATGCAAAGCCAATAGAATTTTTGCAAGATCTTTATAGACAGAGCTGCTGCCAGTCTGGGCTGGAGGAGACAGACAAGGAACAAATTGAAGGAACAATTTCTTCAAAGACAGAGCCATGGAGGTTGAGGTCTGGAGTCAAGAGGTCTCAGGCTGGGAGAGCAGAGTGGCCCACATGCATGGAAATGGTGAGATTGCTCTGGAGGTCTAGGGCAGGCCTTCTGCCTCAGTGCTCAGGAAATGTTCTGCCATCCCAAGCCCCAAAGAGGGTGGAGCACATTCCCAGGGAAATGGGGAGAGCCTGGCTGCCACCCCACTGTTCTGAAAGGGTTGAGCGTGTGCCCCAGAGATAGAAGGGGATCCAAGTGCTGCCCTGATGTTTGAGGAGGGTGGGGCCGAGAAGGTGGTCTCCCCAATGTGTTGATATGTTGGAGCACTCACCCCAGCATTTGGAGAGAAAAGGGCTGCTGCAAAGGCTCTTAGGAAGGGTTAGACTCCTGCTCTCTCAAGCCCCAAGGATGCAACGTCATTCTGTAAATGACTCTCAGACTTTGAAATCTAATGGAGTTTGTCCTGCAGGTTTTAGGAACTGTTTTGGTCCTGTTAACCCTGTTTTCCTTACTGTTTCTCCTTCTAGCAATGGGAATGCTTATCCTATGAATGTCCCTCCTTTGTATATCGGAAGCACATAAGTTGTTCTAAGTTCACAGATCATAGCTAAAGGAAAAGTATGCCTTAGGACTGACCACGCCTATAATTGATTTTGATGGGATCTTGTACTTAACTATTGTTACCGAAATGATTTAAGTTTCTGTGATATTGTTGTGGGATGAATGTATTTTGTATATGGAAAGATAATGTCATTTTGGGGTCCAGGGGTTGGAATGTGCTAGTTTGGATGTGTTGTGTGTCCCCAAACACCATTATCTTTGATGTAATCTTGTATGGGTGGACCTATCAGTGTTGATTAGATTGTAATTCTTTGAGTTTTTCCATGGAGATGTGCCCCATCCAACTGTGGGTGATGACTCTGATTGGATAATTTCCATGGAGGTGTTGGCCCGCCCATTCAGGGTCGGTCTGAATTAAATTACTGGAGCACTATATAAGATCAGACAGAAGGAGCAAGCGGCTACAGCCAAGAGGGACACTTGGAAGAATGCACAGGAGCTGAGAGAGGAGCTGCAGATGAGAGACAGTTTGAAGATGGCCATTGAAAGTAGACTCTTGCTCCGGAGAAGCTAAGAGAGGACAAACACCCCAAGAGCAACTAAGAGTGACATTTTTGAGGAACTGCAGCCTAAAGAGGAACGTCTTGGGAGAAAGCCATTTTGAAACCAGGACTTTGGAGCAGACGCCAGCCACATGCCTTCCCAGCTAACAGAGGTTTTCCGGACATCATTGGCCATCCTCCAGTGAAGGTACCCAATTACGGATGTGTTACCTTGGACACTTTGTGGCCTTGGGACTGTAACTGTGTAACCAAATAAACCCCCTTTTATAGAAGCCAATCCATCTCTGGTGTTTTGCATTCTGGCAGCATTAGCAAACTAGAACAGGCATATATGAAAATCCCACAGCTAACATCATACTCAAAGTTGAAAGACTGAAAGCTTTCCTTCTGATACCAGTAACAAAACAATGATGCCCACTGTCACCACTGTTATTCAACATCATGCTAGAAGTCCTAGCTAGAATAAGTAGATGAGAAAAAGAAAAAGGAATCCAAATAGGAAAGGAAGAAGTGAAACTTTCACTGATTGCAGATGACATAATCCTGCATTTAGAAAGTCCCTCCAAAATCTACAATAAAGCTACTAGAGCTAATAAATGAGTTCAGCAATGTGGTGGGATACAAGATGTGCCAAAATCTGGAGTGTTTCTGTACACTAGTGTTAAGCAATCTGAGGAGGAAATCAAGAAAAAAATTCCATTTACAATATCAACTAAAATAATCAAATATCTAGTTATAAATTAAACCAAGGAAACAAAATACCTGTATTCAGAAAACTATATCACAATTTGCTAAAAGAAATCAAAGAAGATCTAAATAAATGGAAGGATATTAAGGTCTCATGGATTGGAAGATTAAATATAGTTAAGATGTCAATTCTCCCCAAATTGATTTACAGATTCAGTGCAATCCCAATCGACATTCCAACAGCCTCCTTTGAAAAATGGAAAAGCCAATTGTGCAGGTTTGAGTGTATTGTGTCCCCCAAATGCCATTATCTTTGTAGTCTTGTGTGGGGCAGAAGTTTTGGTGTTGGTTAGATTTGCTTGGAGTGTGCCCCACCCAGCTGTGGGAGATAATTTTGATGAGATGTTCCCATGGAGGCGTGGCCCCGCCCATTCGGGGTGGGCCTTGATCAGTGGAGCTATATAAATGAGCTGACTCAAAGAGGAAAGAGAGTGCAGCTGGGAGTGATGTTTTGAAGAGAAGCAAGCTTGCTAGAAAGGAATGTCCTGGGAGAAAGCCGTTTTGAGGCCGGAGCTTTGGAGCAGACGCCAGCTGCCTTCCTAGCTAACAGAGGTTTTCCGGACACCACTGGCCGTCCTCCGGTGAAGGTACCCGATTGCTAAGGTGTTACCTTGGATGCTTTGTGGCCTTAAGACTGTAACTGTGTAGTGAAATAAACCCCCGTTTTATAAAAGCCTGTCCATCTCTGGGTGTTTTGCATTCTGCAGCATTAGCAAACTAGGACACCAATCATTGGATTTATTTGGAAGGCAAGGGGCCTTGAATAATCAAAAACATCTTGAAAAAGAAGAAGGAAGTTGTAGGACTCACACTGCCTAACTGTAAAGCATATTACAAACCTACCGTGGTGAAAGCAGCATGGTACTGGCACAAAGATGGACACAGTGATCAATGGAACCAAACTGAGAGTCCAGAAATAGACCCTTGAGTCTATGGCCAATTGATTTTAAACAAGGCTGCCAAGCCCACTTATCTGGGACAGAGCAGTCTCTTCAAGAAATGGTGCTGAGAGAACTGGATATCCATATCCAAAAGAATGAAAGAGAACCCCTATCTCGCACCTTATACAAAAATTAACTCAAAATGGAACAAACACCTAACTATAAGAAACAGGGTCATAAAACTCCTAGAATAAGATGTAGGCAAGCATCTTCAAGATCTTACGGTAGGTAGGAGGTTTCTTAGACTTGACACCCAAAGCACGAGCAATGAAAGAAAAAATAGATAAATGGGACCTCCTCAAAACTGAATACTTTTGTGCATCAAAGGACTTTGTCAAAAAGGTGAAAAGGTGGCCTACTCAAAGGGAAAAACATATTTGGAAACCACATAACCAATAATATCCAGAATATATAAAAAATCCTACAACTCACCAAAAAAAGACAAGTAATCCAATTTAAAAATGGGCAGAGGACTCAAATAGCCATTTTTCCAAAGAAGAAGTACAAATGGCTAAATAGCACATGAAAAGATGCTCAGTATCATTAGTTATCAGGGAAATGCAAATCAAAACCAAAATGAGATATATCAAAAATGCAGAAAACTACAAGTGTTGGAAAGGATGTGGAGAAACAGGAACACTTATTCTCTGCTGGTGGGGAAGTGAAATGGTATAGCAGCTTTGGAAGGCAGATTGGCGGTTCCTCAAGAAGCTAAGGATAGAACTGCCATCTGACCTGGCGATCCCGCTGCTAAGTATGTACTCAGAAGAACTGACATCAGGGACACGAGCAGATATTCGCACACTGATGCTCATAGCAGCATTATTCACAATTGCCGTAGATAGAAACAACCCACGTGTCCATCAGCAAATGAATGGATAAACAAAATGTGGTGTATACATACGATGGAATAATACTCAGCAGTAAGAAGGAATGAAGTCCCGCAGCATGTGACATCATGGATGAATCCTGAGGACATTATGTGAGTGAAACAAGCAGACACAAAAGGACAAATACTGTATAATCTCACTAATATAAGCTGATTATTACAAGTAAATTCATAGGTATAGAATCTAGAATAAAGTTTACCAGGAAATAAAATGAGGGTAGAGAATGGGGTACAGATATTTAATGCGTGCAGAATTTTTAACTAGGTTGAATTTAAATGTTTGGAAATGGATAGAGGTGATGGTAGCACATTGTGGTGTGTGTAATTAACAGTGCTGAGTTAAGCGTGTGATTGCACTTGAAAGGGGAAGTTTTGGGTCGTGTATGTCACCGGAAGGAAAGTTGGAGGTTAAAACGTGAGACACAGCGAACACTGTGATGTACGACATCTGTGATTAATAGTAGAAATATAAAAATGCTCTTTCATGAACTAGAACAAATGTTCGTCACTATTACAAGGAGTAACTCATAGAGGGGTATATGGGAAAAAAACACACCTATTGCAAACTATGGACTATACTTAACATTAACATCTTAATATTCTTTCATCAACAGTAACAAATGTATCACACCAATGCTAAGGGTTAATAATGGGGGAGGGGGATAAGGGCTATGGGATGTGTTTTGTGGGATTTTTTGGACTAATGAAAATGTTCTAAAATTGGTTGTGGGGATAAATGCACAACTATGTGATGATGCTGTGAGCCACTGATTGTACACTGTGGATGGACTGCATGATATCTGAATATATTTCAATACAACTGCTAAAAATTAATATGACTATAATATGCAAAAATAATCAAAATATAAAACATAGGACTGTACAACACAGTGAACCTTATTGTACTCAACAGATTAGAGTTAATAGCACAATTATAAAAATGTTCTTTCTTGAGTTATAACAAATGTACCACACTAATGAAAGGTGATTACAATAGGGCAGTCTGTGGGGAAAATTATACCCTGATGTAAACTATGGACTACAGTTAACAGTACAATTATTTTGTTGTTTTATTTTTAACTCAGTTTTATTGAGATGTATCCACATACCATACAGTCATCTGTGGTGTACAACCAACTGTTCACAGTACCATCATATAGTTGTGAATTCATCACCCTGATCTATTTTTTGAACATTTTCCTTGTTCCAGAAAAAAGTGAAAATAAGAATAAAAAATAAAAGTAAAAAAGAAAACCCAAATCATCCCCCCCCTCCCACCCTATTTTTCATTTAGTTTTTGTCCCCATTTTTCTACTCATCCATCCATACACTGGATGAAGGAGTGCAATCCATGGGGTTTTCACAATCACACTGTCACCCCTTGTAAGCTACATTGTTATACAATCGTCTTCAAGAGTCAAGGCTACTGGGCTGCAGTTTGATAGTTTCAGGTGTTGACTTCCAGCTATTCCAATGCATTAAAACCTAAAAAGGGTTATCTATATAGTGAGTAAGAATGCCCACCAGAGTGACCTCTCGACTCCACCTGGAATCTCTCAGTCAAGCAGTTCAATTTTAATATTCTTTCATCTGTTGTGACCAAGGTACCACACTAATGCAAAGCATTATCCATGCAGGGAGGGGTATGCGAACGCTGTATTTTTACCTGATTTTTCTGTAACCTTACAATTTCTCTAATAAAAGAAAATTTTTTTAAATGGGCAAAAGAGTTGAACAGGTATTTCTTCAAAGAAGCCCGTGATCAACAGGCAAATAAAGAACATGACCTCACTTGCCATTAGAGAAAGTCTGGCCCAAAGGACACTAAGACTCCATTTACACCCATTAGGGTGGCGGCACCCAAAGACAGGAGCCCGCAGTGCCAGCAAGGGGGGTGGGGAAACCGCTGCTGACAGCGAGGAACAGTGAGTGACTTTGGGAACAGTCTCGCAGCTTCTCAGAAGTGCAAACACAGTGACTGCTTCGCTTGGCAGCTCTGCTCCGGGTATATAAAAGAGAACTGAAAACCTCTCCCCCCAAAACCTGGGCACGGCAGCAGCATTATTCATAATATCCAAGAAGTGAAAACAAACCAAACGTCCACCAACCAATGAACTGGGAAATAGAATGCGGTATATCCATCTGATGGGATGTTACTCAGGACTAAAAAGGAAAGCTATACGGATCCGTGAGACAACTTGGCTGAGCCTCTGAAACCTTGTGCCAAGTGAAGGGAGCCAGAAGCCAAGACCATATATTGTATGTGTCCATTTATATGAAAATGTCCATAACCACAATTCTGTAGAAACTTGAAGCAGACATCTGTTTGCCAAAGGGAGGGAATTGTGAGGAAAATGGGGAGTGTCTGCAAATGGATAAGGGGATTCTTTATGGATGATGAAAATTTTCTAAATTTAGATCGTGGCAATGGTTGCACAGCTCTGTGTCTGTTCCCCAAACCATTGGATTGTACGCTTCCAACTGGTTAACTGAATATATGTGAGTCATGTTTCAATAAAGCTGAAAAAAAAAAATGGCACAAGACTGGGACACAGACATCTCTCCAAAGAGGACATACAAATTGCCAGAAAACACATGAAAAGATGCTCAACATCAGTAGCCATCAGGGAAATGCAAATCAAAACGACAATGAGCTACCACTTCACACCCATCAGAATGGCTGCTATTAAAAAAAAAAAAAACCAATGTAAAATAGCAGGTGTGGGAGAGGCTGTGGAGACACAGGAACACGCTTCACTGCTGGTGGCAAAGGAAAGTGGCGCGGCTGCTGCGGAAGGCGGCGTGGCGGCTCCTCAGGAAGCTTAAAACTACCGCACGACCCAGCAACCCCACTACTAGGTGTACACCCAAAAGAACTGAGAGCAGGGGCTCACGCAGACTTTCGCACACTGATGTTCGTGGCGGCGTTATTCAATTGCCAAAAGATAGAGGCAACCCACGTGTCCATCCACCGATGGCTGGATAAATAAAATGTGGTGTACGCACGTGATGGACAATCATTCAGCCATAAAAAGGAACAACCTGGATAAACACTGACGACATCGTGTTGAGTGAAGTGAGCCAGACACAAAAGGACAAATATTGCCTGATCTTACTGATTTGAAACAATTAGAATAAGCAAATTCACAGAGTCAGAATCCAGAATATAGGTTACCAGTGGACAGGGTGAGGATAGAGAAAGGGAAGTTAAGGCTTAAAATGTACAAGGCTCCCTTTTGGAATGATGGAAATATTTTGGTAATGGACGATGATGATGAAGCACAACATTGTGAACGTAATTAAATCTGAAATAGATATGTGAATATCATCAAAAGGGGAATGTTAGATTGTGTATATGATAACAGTAAACATTTTTAATCCATTTAATTTTAATATATTTTCTTAAATCCACTTAATCCACTTTGCTACACACACAGTGAACCCTAAGTGAAACCCTGGACTTTAGTTAATAGCTCAATTATAAAAACGTGCTCTCGTCAATTGCAAGAAGCATCCCACACCAGTGCAGGGTGGTGGTGGCGGGTGGTAGATGGGAATCCGGTGTTCTATGCAAGATTGTAAACGCACAACTTCTCTAACAAAGGTTAAAAAAAAGGAACAAGGGCCACGCAGCCCAGCTGGCAGCGGCTCCTGTACACAGACGGAGGAAGCTGACGGGCGCTCATGCCACTAGCGCTGAATTCTCCCCTACCTGGCCGTGCTGCTCATTTGAATAAAACCCAAATTAGCCCCTGTGCAGCGGGACCTGCCCTGTGGGATGCCACCCCTGTAGACAGGCGCCCATGACCCCGTGCACCCCGGGCCTGCCCTCCACTGGGCGTCCTTCTTCCAACAGGCTGACGGCATGGGCAGGGGCTGCCCCCCACATCCACCACGGCCAGGGCCCAGGACACAGGGGGCCGTGGGGTCAGGGGCCCAGGTACAGGCATCCAGGAGGTCCCCGGGCACCCACTGCACCCCAATGAGCAGACGGGAGACACGAGCTCCTGGTCATCCTTCGGGGACGGCAGGAGACGGGGACCCTGGCCTGGTGGGGCACGGCCGCCATCCGCATGGGCACAGGGGGCTCTTTCACCCCGACCCACTCCACCCGGGGGGCACCCCAAGACCACCCTCCCCACACCCTCCTTCAACTCTCCCCCTTCGGGTGCTCAGCCTCCCCTGCTTTGGGGACCTGCCCACCCCACCCTCTGGCCAGGGGTCCCAGGGGCTGAGCCCACCTCCATCAGCTGCTGTCCCGGGTGCCCGCAGGAGCCAGGTACTAGCTGGGCAGGGCCGGGGGGGCAGGAAGCCCCCTTCTGCAGGGGTGACCCCGGGCTGCAGCTGGGTCAGGATGGTGCCAGCCAGGGCCTGACCAGGGGATGTGGGGACACTGGGGCAGGGGTAGAGGCCCCCTGGGGGAGGACAGAGGCGGGGACACCCTTCATTCGGTGTCTTGGGGCCTCTGAGGACCCTGGGTAGTGTCTGGAGTGTCAGGGAAGCAGGTGGAGGGGTCCAACAAGGGGGTGCTAGGGCTGACTCACCTTCCGGCTAGGTGGGGAGTGAACTCCAGGACGTGAGGGGGTCAGGAGCATGGGGGGCCAGCGTGGTCACCCAAGCAAGGCAGCGGCCGCAGTGCCTGTGGCAGGGGCAGGGGCAGGGTCGCGGGGAACCCAGGCCTCCGACTGGTGGACAGGGGGTCTCTGGAGCCCACCCTGCCAATCCCCTGGGCACTCAGCTGTTGGGGCTGACAAGGGGGCTTGCCTGGTCCCCACCAGAGACCTGTTCCCGCCCCATTTCCTGGTCACTGCAGGGTCTGCGGAGCCCCCGGGGACAACACAAACCTCCCCCAGTGGGGAACGGGCCCCACCCCGGTGAGGGCAGTGGACCCTCGGCCCGGCCACCCTCCCTGACTGGAGCAGTCCAAAGGGGCCCAGAGTGCGCAGCGGCTGCCCAGGTGGGGGGTCCCGGGGGGGGGGGGGGTAAGGAGAAGGGGGAGCCGGGGCTGCTCCCGCTCGGTCCCAGAGCTCCCATTTTTGGCAGCAGCTCAAGTCTCTGGAGACCTCACCACCCACTGCAGGGAAGGCTCATGGAGGAGGGGGTTCAATCAACCCCCAAGGCCAGTTCCGCTTTGCCTGTAAACAATGCTGGCCCCCCACATCCTAATGTCACCGGCCTCACCACCCAGGGGAGGCTCTCCTGGGACGTGCTGCCCACCCCCTCCCTGGGCGACATTCCCTCCGGAGTGCGGGCAGGTCACCCCCTCCAGCCAGGCCAGCTTCCCGGCCCGACTGCGTTTTATGACCCTTTATGGAGGTTTGTCTCTGTAAGTTCCACAAATGTTATTGCAGAAACCATGCAACAGCCCTGGGGACAAAAATGGGATATTTGATAATAAGAGTCAATGACATTTTAAAAAAATCATATTCACAGTAGAAAAGGTAGAGATGACCCAAATTACTTCCCTGGGAAAGTTCCACGCATAGGTGGGGTCAGGGGGCAGTGGGGGCTCCTGGGATTGGAGCCCCAGCCCGGCCAGCAGCCCCCACTGTGCGCACACACTCTCAGGTGGGTCCCTCCACTTACCTGGGACACAGCTGCACCCCCCACCTGAGCCGGGCCCCCCAGTGGCCTGGCAGTGGCCCAGGGGGACGGGGCTGCCCCATGGCTGTGATGTGGAGCTGGCCTGAGCTGCTCCCCGCAAGCTGAAGTCTCCCCAACAGGGGAACAGGAGGAGGGGGTTCAATCAACCCCCAAGGCCAGTTCCGCTTTGCCTGTAAACAATGCTGGCCCCCCACATCCTAATGTCACCGGCCTCACCTCCCAGCAACCCCATGCCAGCGGAGGGAGCTGGGCACAGGGGGCTCAAGCCCCTGCCCAAGGTCACACAGCAGGGGCAGCTGGCTCCAGAGCCCACAGGGTCCCTGCTCCGGCCCTCTTCACCCGCTGCCTGGCCCTGACTGGCATGTGGTCAGCTCCTGCCTCGATGCACCCCCACATCGATGCACCCCCACATCGATGGCCGGTGCTTCCTGCTCTCAGGGGGCATTTCTGCCCCACAGCCTGGCCACTGTGGGCTGCCCCTGGTCTCCTGCAGGTGCGGAGCAGACGCTCACAGTTCTCAACAGGCCTTGAGGGGCCAGGAGGCTGTACCGTCCGTCCACTCGGAGGCCAAATGTGGCCTCCTCCAGAGTGATCCCCAATGCCTCAGGCTCTGCTCTCGCTCAGTCATGCACCCTTGGAATCCTCTGGGTCCTCACGAGTGAGGGCAGGTCCCAGGACAACCCTGCCCCACCCCCTTCTCTCCTGGGAACTCAGGAAGCCACCCTCGCTGCCCTGCCTTCTGTCGTGTCGGGTCCATCTCCGTGCAGGGACCCCGGCCGGGGTAGGGGTTTCCTGATGCTTGCGGTGATGGTGCGAGGGCACAGAGGCCTCCTGGAGATGCCTGTGGGGCAGCCCGGGCTGCCTCCCCCATGGACCTCGGGGCCTTGCTCCGGCAGGGGACACGGGGCCCAGGAGCTAGGTGCATGGGCATCCCGGGAACTGGGTGTATGGGGGTTCCCAGGAGCTGGGTGCATGGAAAGCCCAGGAGCTGGGGGCATGGGGGCCCTAGGAGTGGGGCCGCAGGTGGGGGGTTAGGTGGGGCCAGACCCTGGCCTGGAGCAAACTTGGGGCACAGTCCAGCCCTGACCTCAGCTCCAGGCCATGCGCAGGCTCCTGGGCAGCTGGCTGTCCCTCTGCACAGGGAGGGCACTGGGCATCTGGGACCACATCCATTACTAAGGGCCATAAGCAGGACCCAGTGGGCCCCGGACACAGAAAGGAAAGGATGGTGTCTGACACAGGGAGGGCCCAGAGAGGGCCATGCAGGCTGCTGAGCACTGGGGCAGGCAGGGGATGGGGCAGGAGGACGTGGAGGGGGCTAGGGGTGCTGCACCAGGGGGGCCTCCCGGGCAGCCTGCAGCACCCCTCACCCCTGCAGGGCTGCTCTCCTGAGGCTGGTGGCTTCTGCCTTGCGGAGCACCTCTCACCCCAGCATTCAGGGGCTTGGAGACTGGGCTGGGCGAGAGATGGGTGGGGATGGAGATGGAGCAGCTGATTAGCCCGGGGCACAGGCAGTTGGGGAGAAACCACCATAGCTCTTGACAGCTGCACCCCGTCTGTTGGGAGCCCTTTCCACCCAGTGCCCAAATGAGCCCCCCCGAGGTCCCCAAAGACACCCTGCGGCAGCTCAGAGCCGCGCTTCCTACAGGCCTGAGCAGCCTGCAGCAGGTGCACGCTGCACAGGTGTGTCCTGGTACTCATAGGGGCTGCAGGTGACAGGCAAGCAGCAAGCACCACGCCAACGCAGCCCCCAGCCAGGGCCCTCCCTGCCTGGTCCAAGGCCCACCCAAGACCCTCAGGGGAGTGGAGCCCCAGCCCCACCCGACCTACCCCCCGTGGGATTGGGACGGTACGGGGAGGGAGAAAACACATGCGAGGCCCAGGCCGGGGGTCCGGTGGGTCCGTGCCGGGGGCCACACGGCTGCCAGTGCTCAAGCGCGGGCCCGTGTCCCTCTAGTCACAACCCTCTAGAGGCGCAGGCAGCAGCGTTGGAGACCCCTGAGCGCAGACCCTCCCCGGCAGACCCTGAAGTTGGAGCAGAGCCCTCAGCAGCCTGGCAGAGTCTCTTTCCAAGGAGTGAATATTGGGTGGAGGGACCGAGCCCCCAACCCAGGCCCCCGGGAGGGACCTCCTGACATCGGGGAAGGGCCACCTGCAGCCCTTGTGGCAGACAGGTAAGTAGAAGCTGCTGAGGTCAGAACCGAGCCCAAGGCCACACACCTAGGTCAGAATGGGGCCTGGCTGAGCCCCAAAACTGAGCTGTCCCCACAAGACGCGACCCCCTGTGAGGATCTGAGGATCCGACAGAAATGAGTCCTGGGGCTAAGCCCTGGGTCTCTCCACGCACAGCTCGGGGAAGCACAGGGTCCTGGGGCCCCGGAAGGCACAAAGCACTGGGAAGGGCCCTTGTTGGGGATCAGACACGCTGGGGCCTGGCTCCAGGCCCAGCCCCTCCCGGCCATGTGTCCCCGGCAAGCCCTGCAGCCCTCGCTCCCTGCTTCCTGCTCCTGTACCCCGCGGCAGGCAGCCCCTCGCGGCTGCTGAGGATCCGAGCTGAGTGCACACACCATGCACCTGCCGGGCCTGCACTACCTGGCCGGGTTTTAATAAACGGCTGCTTTGATTATTGGTGGTGAAAGCTGGTCCAGCAGGCAAAAAGAAGCAAGCCCATTACACCAAGCGCCACAAATCATCCCCTAAGCAGCTGACGCTGGGATGGAGGCCACGGGCTTCGCAGCGTCTTAGTGACTAAATTCTGTGTAGCATTGTTTTGTAAAGAAGAAATAATTGGTGAATTATGAGATGACTTTAGCACAGTAACTTGAGAAAGCGCTGATAGAATGGGAACCAGGCTCGAATTCACCAAAAGAACAAAGCACACATTGGAGCAGCAAAAGACAAATCCCCAGGCAGATGTGCACCCCGACATGCCCACGCAAGGTAGAATGGGATGGGCTTTGCCGGAAGCCCGAGGAGACCTGGAGGTCGATGGGGGTCAGTGCCTCGTGCTACCTCATTTTGCCCTCGGGAAGCCAGGCACCAGAGGGGCTGGGACCTGACTCCCCTCGTGAGCAGGGAAACCTCATAGCTCCAGGGCAGCCGGGCAAGCAGCCGCGGGAAGGCACTCTCGGGGTCCTCGGCAGCCTCAACCTCCCCCAGTCAGGTGATCACCCTGCCCAGTAGGCAGGGGCTCAGGGGACAGGCCCCTGCACCAGCCCTTTGGACCCTGCCAGCATCAGTGAATTGCACCCTCCATTTCCCAACAGCAATCCTTAGTTCAAGAGCGAGCTCGTGGCCGACGTGGGCCAGTCCAGGGCGAACCGCAGCCCCCGCCCAAGTCTGTCCCCAGAAGTTCAAGCCTGAGGAAGTGTGGGCCCCGGGGTGGGGCGGTGGGGCTGGACCCTCCAGCCAGGGCCCCCAGACTCCAGGCTCCCTCGCCCCTGTGGGAGCCACAGGCCCTCCATGGTCAAAGGCAGCCTGGGCTGAGCTCTCTGCCGTCATGCTCGGAAGCATCTCAGATGCTAGAACTTCCTGAGCCTCGGCCCCAGGGTGTTCACTATGCCAACATCGTGGGGCTGGATGGACACGAAACGGGTCACACTGGGGATTCACCCCTCTCGCCACAGTCAGACCCCACCATCTTTTGCCAGATGGTTCCATCAGCCTCCCGCCCCTTGCTGCATTCTCCACCCAGCAGGCCGCAGGGGCCTCTGCAGTCTAAATCGGACCCCTTTCTCCTTCTGTCCTCCAATAGCTTCCCACACACCTAGAAGCAGACGAGCATCTGTGAGCCCAGCCCCAGGCCCCACGACCTGCTGTCCCCCTCTGCCGGGCCTAGGGCCAGCTCTGGGTCCCGGAACCACCTGCTGCTGGCTGCTCTGGGGCCCCGTGGCTCCCCGTGGCTCCCCGTGGGAGACCACAGCTGGCTCCTGCACGCTGGTCAGCGCTCAGCCCCAGGGGCGACAACCCCTTGGCTGTGTCAGGTCCCCTCGTTTAATTCTTTACAGAGAAGGCCTAACACAGATGTCGCGCTGTTTATCACATCTCTGCTCCGTGGAGCATGAGCTCCCTTAGGGCAGGTCCGGGTTGGGGTGTGCAATGCTGACCCCCGGGATTGAAAGACCTGGCACCCGGCGCTGGAGGCACGAGCCAGGGTGTCCATTCACGCCACGCGCCACGGAGGCTCCACACAGAGCAGGTCAACGACGCCCGGCCGCGACGCTTTATAAAACCCTGTTTGTTCCTCTTCATTCCCTAGTTCTACCCACCGTGCACATGTGTCTCAGGAGAACTGTGTCTTGTCTAAAAAAAATAAAAAATAAAAAATAAAAGGTGGGAAGAGAAAAGTGGCGTTGACAAACTACACACCTCCAAATGAGGCTTTGTCTTTAGGAAAAGTCAACATAGTAATGCTCCTTGTGGCTGACCAGGTGCCCAGGGGGAAATCAAGTAGCTTTTCTTCGCTCAGAAGCAATAAGAGCCACTTGAGGGCCCCCGGCCCCCCAGCCCCCGCTCAGCAGAGGTGCAGCCCGCAAAGGGCCCACGTCCTGTTACGCCGTCTTCCTTGCCTCCGATTATCTGGCAAATAAACCAATTTGGGAGCCCACCGGGGTCTTCCAGGCCCCCTCTCCAGGGCCTTGGCTGTGCAGACCTTGTCTTCATTTCTGCAAAGCTGCATGAGATGGAGAAACGTCCTCCTGGACCAAGAAAGTGAGGTCTGAAAGTGGCAATTACTCGGCAGGTCAGCGCGAGGCCCCAGGGTCCATCTCTCAGCAGAACACACCTGGCCAGACGGCGCTGGGAGAGCTGACCCCTCACTGAGCCCGGAGCTCTCCAAACCTCTGCAAGCAGGCATCCACCTCATCAGCGTAAAAAATGAGTGTGCCTCCTCCCCAAATTGGTATTTACTCATGCCTAGAAACACAGAACTATTATGCAGTTGATAGAACATACACTAAAAACAGACAAGGGAAAGGATGAGACATGCATGAAAAACTCTACCGTTTGATTTGTAAATGCCGGGAACTCATTTCCAAGCCCCCAGGTCCCACTGGCCCCTACTGCTGTGCTGACACTCACGGGGAGACATCGGACTGGCACGCAGGTGTGTGGAGAACACTTCTCTGCCCCTTGGATGGTGGGCTCAGCCATGTGGCTCACGTGGCCGATGGCAAGTTAGCAGGTAGCAACCAAGCAGCAGCTCTACGTGGGGGCTGGGCTCATGTGCTTACTGTTTACCATGAGAAGAACATGCTGGAAAGCCATGAGATGGAGAATGTGGAGAAGCAAGGAGAAGATATGAACCCAATGCCCAGCCAGGTGAGCCATCCAATCACCCTGCAGAGCCATGAGCGAGGAAATCAGCATTGGCCATTGTAAGCCGCTGAGCTCAGGGGACGTTTGTTTCACAGCACTGTGGCGGCAGCGGCTGACTGTTACAGAGTTAGGGCATCATCAGGCAGTCCTTAGAGGGGACCCCATGTGCTCCGCCCTCTGGGATACCCCACAAACAATACTGTGTACTGCAAAGAGCTCAAGGAGGGAGCATCCACCAGCTAGCATCTAATAACCCCAGATCACCCAGAGCTGGAGGCCTCGTGTGTGGAGGGGGCACACGTTGCCCCAGCACCCAGCTGGAACCAGAGCACAGGCTCTTCTTCTCTACCACCTGCACCCCAGCTCCCAACGGTCCCCCCAAAACCAGAAGTCCGCAAATATTCTGCAAACAGCCAGGAAGTAAGCACCTCGGGTTTCACAGGACACACGCCCTCTTGGAAATGATGCATAGTCTTTCCAGGTTTATAATCTACAAACGTAAAAACCATTCTGCGCTCCCTGGCCAGACACCACCAGGCTGCTGGCCACATCCAATCCTGGGCCTAACAACCTCAGCTCCGGCTGCAGGGCGGCCTGTGAGCCGGGCACGCGGGTGTCATGCTGCTGGTGGTGGCAGTGAGGGCCGTGCTCCTCATGTCCCGACCCCTGGCACCCTGGGGTGCCCTCCTCCCGCCATGCCTTCTGGCATTCCGACTTCCTGGGCACATCTCGGAGTCCCCAGCAACGCGCTGTTTGGGATACTGGAACAGGGAAGGGGCTGCTGCCCTGCTCACCTGCAGCCTCAGGCACAGTGGACGGGAAGTTCCAGAAGGGGCAAAGGCTGCAAAGAGCATGCTCGCCAGTCCCTGCAGCTCTGGACCCCAGCCTGGGTACATCAGGGAGCCCGGTCCCCTGCGCCCACCCTCACAGGGGAAGGCCATTCACATGCAAACCTCCTGGCATCCCTTCCTGCCACTAACTGGGGGTCAGGGGCTGCCCTGCTCTGGGTGGGGTGTAACCCTCACTACCCCCACAGCCCTCCCAGGCCCTGAGAGGACCCCCGGGTGCACACGGGCCTCCTTGTCAAAGAACAAGCTGCAGGGCCCCACTCCACCCTGGGGTCCCTCACGGGCACGGAACCGTGGGGGGAGCTTTTGGACACCCCCTGCCCGGGCCTGGAGCCTCCACCCGTGCACGGCCACCGGGGACCCTGCTGCCACCATCAACAGACGGGCCCTGTCCCTCGGGTGCCGTCGGAGCTCACCCCAGAAGCTGAACGCAACCTGGAACCATACTCAAGAGGCCAGTGTTCAAAAGAAGTGTGCACTGGGCAAGCTCCCCTGTCCCACCCCAGGCCCTTCCTCGCAGGAATGACCACACAGGAGCTCAGGGCCATGGCAGGCCCCTCGCTGTGGACGCCCACGGAGGCTCCCGGCCCGACCCCGCCTGGGTCAAAGCTGTGGATGCCCATGTCTGTCTGCAGCTCGGCCTCCGAGGTCACATGGGGGTCCCGCACCAGCTAAGCGGGGCTGCGTGTCTGTATCGGGAGCTCTGTCCTCTGCACATGCTGTCACCCCGAGCCGAGCTCCCCGGAGGAGGGCAGAGCCAGCCGAGAAGCCCTGCCCTTCGCCGCCCCCTGCTCCACCGCTTTAAAGAGCAATGAGGGATGGGCAAGTCCCAGGCTTTGGGGCGTGAGTGGGGGGTGAGCCTGGATTCACGGGGTGTCATCAGAGCAGACTTGGCTGGAAAGCAGCCTCATCCCCGCGGCCTGTGGGGATGAGCAGGGGTCAGCCAGGCCAGGGAGGGGCTCTTTCTTCCCAGCCCTCAGGCAGGTGCCCCTCGGCTCTGGGGGAGCCACGGGGAGCCATGGGGACTCGGCAGCGGGACCTGCCCTCTGTGGGCTGCAGGCGGGGGCTCTCCAGGCCACGAGCACTCTGGAGGGGGTGTACAGGCCATGGTGGGGCCCTCCGCCAGCTCCCCGGGTGCAGGAAGGGGGTCTCACCGTGTGCAAACGCCTCCCATTCCCCTTCGTCCCAATGCCCCCAGAGCCCCAGGGGCCTCGCTGGAGCATTGGGGCCTGGACCCCTCCTGCCCCCACCCCAGGCCTCCCCCAGGCTTCTCGCCCTCTGTGAACTCGGCCACTGCAGGGGCACCACTTCCAAACGAGACGAGGCCTGTGGCCATCTAGTTCCTGCCGCAAGAAGTTCAATTCTTCTGTGAGTTGTGGGAGGGGGATGCCGGGGTCCCCTTTGTGCCCAGATGACTGAGAGTCAGGAGGCTGGGGGCCAGCCCAGGCCCGTGAGGTTGGCGAGCGGCCAGGCCAGGACCTGAGCCCCACATGCCCCTGCGTCCATCTCAGCACATGCCCCCCAGCCCCTCACCACTGGCACCTGGCACCCACCCAGGAACAAGGTACCACCCCGGGCTCCCCGCAGCCAGACATCACCTCCTCCCCACGGCACTCTCACCTGGGCTCAGGTGTATCAGAGGCAGAGGAAGCGCAGAGCCACAGATGTCCACAACAATCCATCCCATCACCAACCCCAGGTGTGCTGAGCCATCTGTCTCACGTGAGCAGGGGCCTCCCTGACTCCCACCAGAGAAAGTCTGGCTGGGTTTCCACCTTGGGGGTGGCATCTCCCCTGACAAGTCCCCAACTCAGGGCTTCCCCAGGAGAGGCTCTGACTCAAAAGCAACCTGAATGAGCCCCCTTGTCCAGGCCCTGACCCTGGGGGTGGGAGCCCAGCACAGCCCTGCCTCAATGTTCCTCAGCCAAGGGGACCCCAAATTGGACTGTCACGAACCCAGACGGCCAGGCGCACACCGAGCCGGGACCCGGCTGCCATTTCCCCCTCACAGGCCAGCTCTGCCATGGCCAGGGCCACCGTGTGGCCTCCAGGCCTGTTGGAGATGTGCCAGTCAGCCCCCTTGATGCCAACTGGAAACACTTCTCGACCCAGTGCAGGTGTCTGGGACAAGGGGATGCTGGCCTTGCACATGCGTGTGCTTGCATGTGCCCCTGGCACCTGCAGACAAAAGGGCTCTGTTCCCCGGGCAGTGGCGGGGCCGGGGGGCAGGAAGCCTTGCCTGTAAATGGGGACGGGCAGCCTGTGGACACGGCAACCCAAGAGTTAACCGTTCCACAGGCAGGCGCCAATGTCAAATTTTGATAAGCAGGCTGGAGATCGTGTTCCTTCCTAGTGAAATGTTTGGCAAAACAAGCTCTGCCATGAAGTCCTGACAACACATCAACGTCGGCGCACCCCAGCCATATGCCTGCCCTGCCCCACGAGACACGCTCGTTACGCAGCACCAGCTCCCGGCGCTGACATGCTGTCAGGGCTGAAAGGACGGCCGGCGTCTCCGGGTTTGTCTTCTACGGACACAGGACCTGTTGGCGAACGAAGGACATCCACTGTTTCCTGGCCTGACGGAGGGAAGCCCTCTGACGGGCAATTCTCCCTCTACATTTCTCCACAGAAAACCCCGGACCGCCTGGTGCTGGCTGGAGCCAGGTATCGGAGGTTTCCAAGTCCTTGCTGATTAACTGAAGTGTGTGTGTGTGCGTGTGCATGTGTGTGTGCACGTGCACATGCGGGTGCAGTGAGAAACAGCCCTGCCCTAAGGATGGGCGGTGTCCTCTGCCAAGCTGGTATCGGAAGAAGAAAACCAGCCTGGTGCTGCGAAGCACTGCGCGATGCACGGCAGCTCCACGGAGCCAGGAACCTGGGGCAGCCGGGCTCAGTCCCGGTGAGCGGCCGGACACACGCGCAGGAGTGGGTGGTGTGGGGGCAGCAGGCATCTGCACGTCCACACCGATACGGCTGTCACACACGTGTGCACACAGTATGCATGGAGAGCACGTAAATGCCCGTGTAAGACCAGAAGCCAATACTCCACTTAACACTGCCCCATCGCCTCTGTCCCGATGAATAAATGTGTATCTTGCACACATGTATATACACACGTATCACTTCATCCAGGGTTGTGCATGTGCGTGTGTGTGTGTGTGTGTAAGGTACATCTGTGACATGCATACGTAACAGTGGGACCGTAAGTTTTACATAAAACTATAAACGTGATCCCACCTCTCATGAGTCACTCACATGTGAACACACACACTCACAATCACAGGTACGCACATGCACACACTCGCACGCACACACTTGCACACAGACACACCCACAAGCCAACACTCGCATGCACACACAATCAGAACCTGACCTGGGGTCCCCCTTTTCCACTGGCTCCCCCAGCCCCTGGACCCTGGCCCAGGAGCATGCACCCGACCCCAGGCCCACAGGCCCGAGGAGCCAAGGGGGGAGATGCCAACGGAGGGCAGCCCCGGGAGGGAGGAGGGACGCTCCCGGGGTGCTCCTGGTAGCAGCAGGCAGCCCGTCTGGTGTGGCCGTCCTGGCTGGGGGGACAGGGCTGGCTCAGGGCCCAATTAGCAACAAGTGAGGCTGGGAAAGAGAAGACAAGAGGAAACAACCCTTGCCAGAGCAATTCACCAAGACAAAGAGATAAAAGGCATCCAAGTTGTAAAGGAAGAAGTAAAACTGTCATTGTTTGCAGATGAATATGTTCTCATATTTGGAAAATCCTGAGAAATCGGCAACCAAGATACTTGAGCAAATAAACAAACTGAGCAGAGTGGCAGGAAACAAGATGAATGCACGTAAGTCAGTAAGGTTCCTACGTACCGTAATGACCTAACCAAACAGGCAACCAGAAAAAAATCCCATTCACAAAGAAAATCAAGTACCTAGGAATAAACTTAACCAAGGGCGTAAAAGACCTCTACACAGAAAATTACAGAACTTTACTAAAATAAATTAAAAAGGACCTAAATAGATGGAAAGATATTCCACGTTCATGGATAGGAAGGCTAAACATCATTAAGACGTCAATTCTACCCAAACTGATCTATAGATTCAATTCCAATTGAATTGAATTCCAATCAAGATTCCAACAATTTACTCTCCAGACTTGGAAAAGTTAGTTGTCAAATTTATTTGGAAGGGAAAAGGGCTTCAAATTGCCAAAAAAAAATCCTTAAAAAGAAGAATAAAGTGGGAGGTCTTACCCTTCCTGACTTTGAAGGCTACTATAAAGCCACCGTGCTCAAAACAGTATGGTACTGGCACAAAGATAGACATGCTGATCAATGGGATAGAATTGAGAGTTCAGAAATAGACCCCCAGATCTATGGTTGACAGATACTTGATACGGCCCCAAATCCACAGAACTGGGACAGAACAGTCTCTTCAATAAATGGGGCTGGGAGAACTGGCTAGCCATATCCAAAAGAATGAAAGAGAACCCTTACCTCACACCCTACACAAAAATTAGCTCAAAGTGGATCAAAAACCTCAATATAAAAGATAGCACTATAAAACTCTTAGAAGATAATGTAGGGAAACATCTTCAAGACCTAGTGTTAGGGGGTAGCTTCTTAGACCTTACACCCAAAGCACAAGAAACCAAAGAAAAAAGTAGATAAATGGAAACTCCTCAAAATCAAAGGCTTCTGTATCTCAAAAGACTTTGGCAAAAAGGTGAAGAGGCAGCCAACTGAATGGGAGAAACATTTGGAAACCATATATCTGATAATAGACTGATATCCTGCATATATAAAGAAATTCTACAACTCAACAACAATAGTACAAACAGCCCAATTATAAAATGGGCAAAAGATATGAAAAGGCATTTTTCCAAAGAATAAATACAAATGGCTAAAATACACATGAAAAAATGTTCATCTTCACTAGCTGTTAGGGAAATGCAAATCAAAACCACAATTAGATATCCTTTCACACCAATAAGCGTGGCTGCCATTAAACAAACAGGAAATAATAAATGCTGGAGAGGATGTGGAGAAATTGGAACTCTTATTCATTGCTTGTGGGAGTGTATAATGGTACAGCTGCTGTGGAAGACAGTTTGGCTATTTCTCAGAAAACTAGATTTTGAATTACCTTATGATCCGGCAATTCCACTTCTCAGTGTACACCCAGAAAATCTGAAAGCAGTGACACAAACAGACATTTGTACACCAGTGTTCATAGTGACGTTGTTCACAATTGCCAAGAGATGGAAACAATCCAAGTGTCCTTCAACAGACTAGCAGATAAACAAAATGTGGCGTGTACACACAACGGAATACTATGCAGCAGTGAGAAGGAACAAGGTCCTGAAACATACGACAAACTGGATGAATCCTGAAGACATATGAGTGAAATAAGCCAGACACAAAAAGAGAGATATTGTATGTTACCACTTCTACGAATTCCCTGAACAATGTAAAATCAATGTCTTATAATGTAGAATATTGGGGACCTAGAGATAGACAAAAGCTAGTGAAGGGGGAATGATAACCTAATAGGTTCAGATATATTAATGATGGTGAACTCAAAGGTATGGGAATGGACAGGGGTGATGATTGTTTGTTAGTGGGATTGTAAGTATCAGAGCTGTATTGAAGGCAAACAGGATTGAAAGGGATTGTTTAAAGACATATATCCCACAGATCAGCACTACAAATATAGATAGGAGCTTGCATGATATACTTCTAAGGTACGACACTAGTACAGAGAGTTGACAACAGAAAGGTATACGGGAAAAATCTACCTACGGCATACAATGGACTCTAATTAAAAGGAATACCATACTAGTACCACCTAGTATCCCAAATGCTAGGGATAAATAATTAAGGGCTGAAAAGAGCTATGGGGTATTCCAGGTCATGAGAATTGTTTACAATGGAGAGTGATGAGGATTGTACAACTAAGTGAGGATAATGGATGGGCTATCGTGGACAGAACGTATGCTCTGTGAACTTGGGAACCCCCTACTTTATAAGTCAAGCCCTCAGTCTTGAAGTTTGCTCTTGTGAAACTTATGGTTGTAAAGGGGAGGCTGAGCCCACCTGTAATTATGCCTAAAAATCAGCTCCAGAGAACCTCACTGGTTCCTCAAATGTGGGCTTTCTCTAAGCCTAACTTTGCAAATAAATTTGTCACCCTCCCCCTGATGTGTGATAGGACCCCCCAGATGAGTGAGTCTCCCTGGCAACCTAGGACATGGATTCCAGAAATAAGCCTGACTCTGGCTTCGACGGGTTACGCTTTTTTGACCAAAAGGGGGAAAAGAAAGACCACAAAATAAGGTTTCAATGGGTAAGAGAATTCAAATAGAGTCAAGAGGCTGTCCTGGGGGTTACTCCTATGCAAGCCTCACCTAGATACGACACACGGCCAGAGTGTGATAAGCTCAAGTCAACAGTAGTCCCCAATGGTCCCCAAAACCTTAGAGAACACCCAGATCCGTGTCTGAGATTCTGCAAAAGTTTCACTCACTAAGTTTGTTCTTCAGAAACTTAAATCCTCCAGAGAGCTTCTATGCAGCTAAGTCCCGAAACCCACAGGCAACAGTCTCTTCAAGAACATCCACCAGATGTGTCCCCTTTTCCCATAATGTCAACACCCCTTTTCAACATGAACAAGTTAGGGAGGTCACTGCACAGACATCCCTGAAGATCGGGAAAGTGATTAAACTAGACAAAGGGGTAGCAACAGACAGATGAAATTTAGCAAAGGATTATGAATACTGAATCTTTATATAATATCTTTTTCTTAGTTGCTAGGGTATTGGAATAGCTAGAAGGAAAGAACTGAAATGGTGGAACTGTAACCCACAGCATCCTCTAAAATTTGCTCTACAGCTACTTGTTAAATTGTAACTTGAAAGTTACCACCTTTTTGTATATATATCTCACAATAAGGAAATAACTGAAACTATGGTGCTGTAACTCATAATATTTTTGGAAATTTCCTATATAACTACTTTTTAAATTGTACTTTGAAAGTTATCACCTTTTTGCATATATGTTATATTTCACAATAAAGACTGACTGAAACTATGGAACTGTAACCCAAAACATTCTTTGAAATTTGCTTTCTACTTGTTAAATTGCACTTGGAAAGTTACCGCTTCTATGTGTATATGTTTTTTCTACAATAAAAAATAAGATAAATAAAAGGCCCAGCCCTGCCCCGCCCTCAGGGCTGTGGCTCCGCCTCCAGCCCCCACCCAGGGCCGGGCACCCCGTGCAGCCACACGGCCACCCCACTCTCTCCGTCCTCCCCGTCCACGGCCAAAGAGCCCCGCGGGGCACCTCCCGCCTCCCAGCCCGTCTCCAGGCTCTGCACCGGCACCAGGACCACCCCGCAGGGCCCACAAGGGGGGTCCCATTCCCGAAGGCTGAACCCTGCACACCGGGGTTCCGGAGGATTCCGAGCCTTGCAGGTTCTCAGCGTGACCCACCACGCTCTGGCCCTGTGCTGGTGTGAGACGCCGTGTGCCCCAGGAAAGATTGTGCCTTTAATCCACTGTGGCGGGGGCAGACCTGTTGTGGGTGGGACCTCTTGATTAGGTTGTTTCCATGGAGATGTGGCCCCGCCCATTCAAGGTGGTCTTGATGGGTTTACTGGAGTCCTTCAGAGAGCCCAGGGGCCGGCACAGACCCAGAAGCTTGAAGGGGACCACGGAAAGACAGCTGCAGATGCTGAGCTAAGTGAGGACCCACAGACGCTTAAGGAGAAAGCACTGGAATCAGAAGCTGAAAGCAATGCAACACGGGAGCAGAGAACCAGCAGACGCCAGCCACGTGCCTTCCCAGCCGACAGAGGGGTTCCCAACACCATCGGCCTTTTCTCAGAGAAGAACCTCTTGATGCCTTGGTGTGGACACTTTTATGGCCTCAGAACTGTAAATTTGTAACTTAATAAGCCCCCTTTATAAAAGCCAATCCATTTGAGGCATTTTGTGTAACAGCAGCTCTAGCAAACCGGAACAGGCCCTGACCCCAGCCGCCGCCCTCCCTGCCCCTCATGCCCCCAGCCCTGTCCTGCTCCCCCTGCCCAGCGCAGCCCCCCACGCTGGGGCTGCTGGAGCCACCTGGAGGGGAGCCCGGGGGTCCCGGGAAGAAGGCCTGGCCAGCTCCCCTGCACGACGCCCACCTGGGGCCCCAGGCCTTTCACGCCCCCATCAGCCCAGCTCCAGGTGCACAGGAGTGGGCTGAACCTCCCCACACCCCCAACCAGAGCCCACCCTCTCTCCTCCACCAGCCCCGTCTCCCCCAGGGAAAGCACCAGTGCTCCTCAGGCTGCGGTCCGGACAAATTTTCACCCTGTATTTCTAGATACCAGCTTTTCTGTCTGAGATAAAGAGCAGGAGGGAAAGGGAAAAGAAAAATTGGGAAAGTGAAAACTGCTCTTCTCCCAGCAATGGTGCAAGGTGAAATTTTGCTCTGGCAAAGATCAAGACCCTCAGAGAGAGGGCACAGTGGCCCAGCAGCTGCAGGGGTGGGATCCAAAGGGGTCCAGGCGCCTCGTCCTTCCTGCTGAAAGTCTGAACCAGGAAGGGGGGTCCACAGCTGGCAGCGGCCTCAGCACCTACAGGTGCCTGCCGAGTTTGGGGGTGTCTTCCCAGGCACAGAGATGGTGGGCCCCCTCATTCTGGGGTTGGGAAGAGGCAGCAGAGGGCTGCAGGGCCCAAAGAGAGGACACAGAGCTGACCCCATGTCCTGCAAGCTGCACCACTATCAGTGCACCCCTCCCCTGCCCCTGGGGCCCATACTGACCGCTGACCCCGGGAGGACCCCTCTTCCGGCTGGGGCCCCAAACCATTCAGGAAGGAGGGAGGCAGGAAGGGGGGTGCCCTTGGGAGTATAAAAGGGAGGGGAGGCCTCGGGCCCCTGCTGCCCACTCGGTGGAGAGAACCTCTTTCATGGTGACCTCGGAAGGTTCTAGAAGCCACCTGCAGTAAGGGGAAGGCTGTGCACTGGTGCCACTGACAGTGCTGCCCCCAGCTGTCCCCAGCTCCTGCTCCTGTCGTGTGCCCCCCCCACAAGCTGCCGTAGCCACACGCTCCCTTATACTTCCAAGACGGCTGTAAACTTGCCCCCGTTCCCCCTGCACGCAGACCCGGTTTTCCTTCCTGCAGCTAGGAGCACAGTCCTTTGCTCGTCCGTTTGTGCCCGTGTCCACACTGACCCACTTTCTAGGCAGCCTCAGGGGGCCGGGTTCTGCAGAAATCAAGAGCAGCCCAGGGACCCGGATGAGGGGACCTGCCAGCGACGGGCTGGGACCACCAAGGCCCCTGCACCTCCCCGCGTGGCCCCCAGTCCCAGCACAGAGCAGAGGTGGGGCCGACCCGCCTGGGCCAGGGCTCCGGACCAGGCCGCCCCGGGAGCTCTCCCACCAACCTCCCCAAAGGCACACGTCTAACTTTCCCAGGACGGAGAGAGAAAGGCCCCCGTGGGCTTCCGAAGCGAGGAGCCAACACTCAACGGAGAAGAAATCACTTTAAAACACCCCAAGGACAGCTCCCCGTCTTCTCCCTCACGTGACGCACCATCCGTCCCGCAGTCGATGTCACTGTTAATTTTTTCTAATGACACATTCAAGAAACAAAGCAAAACAAAAGAACCATCAGCTCAGCATTTAGAACAACATATTTTGACAGCATATTTTTAAACTAATTCCCCTCTTCCAATAAAAGTGCCATCTTGCAATCTCGGGAAGTCTATTCAGTCTATACCAACGTGATTATCTCATTCTTCTCACGAGAAGAACTTGGAGATGCATAATGCGGTCGACTTGCAAATGCGCTCCCCGACAACGTCCCCCCTGCAGGGACCCGAAGGAGCGGACAATGGGGGTGCGCCAACCGGGCCCCCGGCATGGGCAGCTGGGTGGCCAGCTCTGCAGATCGGCAGGCACCGAGGTGGTGGATGCTGGCGGCATGGGGACACCGTCCTGCCTGCGGAGCAGGGGGCTCTGTGACCAGGGCTCCGAAGCCTGAGGGGCCCCCGATCCGTCCCACCGAGGAGGATTTTGGAAGCAGCCAATGACAACACACAATGGAGGTTGCCCCGCTGGGCTGGGACCCCCCAGGCTCCCAGCAAGAGTGTAAGGACCCTGCCCAGGGACAAGAACAGCACAGCCCCTCGATCAGGTGTTTAGTCCAAGGCGGGGGGAGGGAACTGGGTGGTGAAAGAGAAACGAGGCCCAGGTGCAGCACCTGCAGGGCCCCCTCTTGCCGGAGCCCCTGGCAAGGCTGTCACGCCATGCTCCTTGGTCCCCAGGCCCTCCCCACCCTAACTCCACCAGCCTCCGGGGAATTCTGACGCACCTGCAACACGAGGCCCACTGAGGCAGAGGACAAGACCTCCTGGGACAGAGGGGAGGCTGGCAATGGCGTGGGCACGGCTCAATGAGGAGGGGAAGGAGGCGCAGGAGAATCAGGGCTAGAGACCTCGGCACAGGTGGGCAGCCGCAGCGCAGGCCCCAGCACAGGTGGGCTGGCAGGTGAGGAGGCCAAGAGGCCTTGGAGGAGGGATCCAGGTCACTTCCACCAAAGGTGGGACCCTTGCCCTGGGTGAGGGTGCTGAGCTGACGTGACGACACCCACATGCCACTCCCAGAACACAGCAAAAGCGGTTCTGCAGAGAGGAGTGAGATCACGGTCTTGGGATGGCGAGAGGTCCCGGGTCACTGCTGGACCCGAGGCCACCACAGGCACCTCAGGACAGGGGAAGGAGCTCAGCGTCAGGCGAGGCCGGAAGGTGCCACAGTGCTGGCCTTGACGACCGAGAACAGGGCCCCATGTCGCTTTGCAACATACCAGAAATGGACTGGCTTTTGCAATGGTGTCTTATTAGCTTACAAATTTACTGCTCTAATGCCGTGAAAATATCCAACTCCAGGCATCAACAGGACGATACCTGGACTCTGAGGACAGGCTGCCGGCACCTGGGGCTCCTCCGGCATGTGGACAGGCTCACGGCCGGTGCCGGCTGCCCCTTCACTCCTGGGTGTCGTCGCTCTCAGCCTCTGGCCTCTCCGTCTCTCAGCTCCTCTGGGGCTTCTCTGAATCTCACCTCTCAGCTTCTGTGAGTCCTTTCTCCCCTTACCGAGGACTCTGGTAAACGGATTAAGACCCCCCTTGAATGGGCAGGGTCTCGTCTCCGCTGAAACAGCCTGATGGAAAGGTGCCCCCTGCGTCGGGCCTGCCCCACGGGGACGGATTGTGAGGACTCACCTCTCCTGGGGACACAGCGGCTGCAGACCAGCTCAGGCCCTGAGCCGAGGACGGCGGGAGGCACCGAGGAGCCGGGAACAGGGACGCGGACTCTCAGGTAGCGCTCCAGGAAGCCCCCGGAGAGGAACCCGCCCGGCCGACAGCCTGGCCCCAGCCTGGGGAGACCGTGTCGGCCTCTGACCTCGGAGCGGCCTTTGTTCCGGGGCTGCTGTAAGGGAGCACACAGCCACGCTGCCGAGCAAGGGAAACCGACTCACAGTCTGGGGGGTGAAGCCCCAAACCCAGGTGTGGGTGCTCCCGCTGACACCGGCAGGGGCCGCCCCGCCCGTCCAGCTCCTGAGGCTGCTAGCGGTCGGCGGCAGACAGCGGTGGGCCACGGTGGTCCCCACCTCGGTGGGCCTCAGCAGACCTCAGCGTACTTGGCGGTCCTCAGAGGTCCTCAGTGGTCCCCAGTTTGCAGAGGCACCGCTGCACCCCCTGCCTCCCCCCGTGTGTGTCTGTGCTGTCTTGTGAGGACACCAGTGACGGGATCTGGGGCCCCATCTCCACCTGGTGACATCAGCAAAGACCCCACTTCCAAAGAAGGTGTCTCTGCAGGTTCCGGGGGCTCCCCACCCAGTGCACCGTAAGGTAACACGTCCGTGTTGTTCAGAGCCTGTCGAAACCACAGACGGGCTGGAAGAGGTGAGCCAGAGGGCTGGGGAGCCTGGACAGGGTGGGGTGCTGGTGACCCCACCAGGGCCCATGGTGGGGCAGGAGCACCAGCAGTCGAGAAGACCTCCCAGAAGGGAGCACCGGACCCACCACCGTCACCCTGGGTGACTGCAGGCCTCAAAAGGACAACCCGAGGCCACAGACACAGGACAGGAGGGGACACTGCCAAGTGATGGGGGCCGGGGCACTCACGGAGGAAGGTGGGGTGACAGTGGCCAACCCTGATGCACCAGTCATCGGGGAGAAAGCAAGCTTGGCTGACATCTAGATTTTGGGGTTCTACCTCAAAATGGGGACACAATGGATTAGAGGCCTGTTGATGAACCCAAATGCGGTGTGGTGTTAGTCCAGCAGCCTGGCAACCTAAGGTACACACACACACACGTGCACAGGCACACACACACAAGTGCACAGGCACACACACACACAGGCACACACACGTGCACAGGCACACACACACACACACACACGTGCACAGGCACACACACACACACACACACACACACGTGCACAGGCACACACACACAAGTGCACAGGCACACACACACACAGGCACACACACGTGCACAGGCACACACACACACACACACACGTGCACAGGCACACACACACACACACACAGGCACACACACACACACACACACACACGTGCACAGGCACACACACGCACACACACGTGCACAGGCACACACACACACACACACGTGCACAGGCACACACACGCACACACACGTGCACAGGCACACACACGCACACACACACGTGCACAGGCACACACACACACACACACATGCACAGGCACACACACGCACACACACACGTGCACAGGCACACACACACACACGCACACACACGTGCACACGTGCACAGGCACACACACACACGTGCACAGGCACACACACACACACACATCTCCGAGGTCACCACAGTTCACGGGCCTTGGACAAGCGGCTCAGCCCAGTTGGACAGTGTCCCTAAGGAGGCTAAGCACCCACTCTTAAAGGTGTGCTGACCGCACGGGGTGCTCCAGGAGAAAGCCCATCGCCCCGCACCCCAGCACCTCTCTGTCCCCACCTCCCAGGGAGGACCCCGGGCCCACCCCCGGCCACGCTGTCCGCTTCTGCCGTCCTGACCTCAGCTGCTGGGCCAGGCTCCCACCGAGGCATCCTGGCAGGATGTCCTGCTCCCCAGGGTCAGCGCTGGGCACCAGGGGGCTCCTCCCACCACCCCCAAAGCGAGGAGCTCCCACTGCCATTAAGTTTCCCGACCCAAGAGGAGGGATGGCTAAGAAAGCGGCGCCCAGGGGTGGACACAGCCCTCAGGTGACAAATGCAACACCGACTGTGGCATCCAGATGACAACATCACCTGCTCGCCGTATCCGCCTGTCACACTCGTGCCTCAGGTGCCCAGAGGGGCCACTTCCCCAGCGCGCGGCACCGGCCTGGTGGGTCTCTGGAACCCACACTTGGAACGAGCGCTACTCACTGCAGACGCAACGCGCTCCCTGGAAACACGTCTCAGAGGTTTTTGTTTTCATCACCAGCTTAATGATGACTAATGTCTGGGTGATTATCTTGTGCTTTTTCCGTGTGGCTTCGGGAACAAACAATATCATTAGCGCTGCGGAGCCGGGGAGAGAGTCAGGTGCAGAGGAAAGCTGGAAGGAGGCACAAAGCGCGCTCCGAGCCAGGCGAGGCAGAGCGCGCAGGGAGCGCGACCCCAGGGTCCCTCAGGCCGTGATCTGGAACCTTCCATCCCTCGGTGCTGGAGTTCGCAAAATAAAACAAACCCCAGTCAGGGAGGAGGGTCCCTGAGGGTTAGGGTTAGTGCCCTGGTGTGCATTTGGGAGCAGTGTCTGCTAAGCAAATCAAGCCAGAGGATGAGGATGACACGGGGAGTGGGGAGTGGGTCGGAGGCCGCCCCGGCCGGGCCTCATGCGCCTTGATCCTGGGTTGTTAGAGCCGCGGAGCGAAGTGTTCACTGGGCAGTTCTTTCCAGAGACAATTCCGTCCACGCCGGAGCTGCCCCTACAAGGAGACCTTTCTCTGAGTGTGGGCCTCAACCCGCCCGGGGCTCGGCCAGCGTCGGTGGGGGAGCTGGGCACTGCCTGCCCAGAAAGGGTCGTGACCTCCTGGAGCCGGCCCTGGGGGCACACGGAGCCCAGGGTCTGCAAGCCATGAGCCTGGCCTGATGGAAACTTCTAGACTCTGGGTCCCCAAGCCGTGTGCTGACCCCTCTCTCTGGTCTTACACCAGGGCTCGGTCTTCTCCCCACAGCTGGGCCTCCACTCCCTGTGGCTGCTGCACAGCTAGGCACCAGGCAGGGGACAGGCAGGGGACAGGCAGGGGACAAGCCGGAGGGACCCCTCTCTGGTCTCTTTCCCCAAATGGTCTGAGGGAGGCCCCACCCCGCTCCCCACCCCAGCCCGAGCCTGTGAAAGGAGGGAGCATCTTCAGCTCACCAGGCCTTCAGCGGGTCCCCAGAAGACACAAGCAAGCACGCTGGCATGTTCCCGGCACTGCTCTCCAGTCCACTTGGCCCTGCCCCATCCCACACCCACCCGGGGCCCTCCTGGCTCCTCCCCACCTGCTCCAGTTTGCTGATGCTGCCGGGATGCAAAACACCAGAGATGGACTGGCTTTTATAAAAGGGGGTTTATTTGGTTACACAGTTACAGTCTTAAGGCTATAAAGTGTCCAAGGTAACACATCAGCAAGCGGGTACCTTCACTGGAGGATGGCCAATGGTGACCGGAAAACCTCTGTTAGCTGGGAAGGCATGTGGCTGGCGTCTGCTCCAAAGTTCTGGGTTCAAAATGGCTTTCTCCCAGGATGTTCCTCTCTAGGCGTCTGGGAGTGTTCTCTTAGTTTCTCCCAGGCAAACTCCGGACGCACAAAAGTCTACTTTCAATGGCTGTCTCCAAAGTGTCTCTTGGCTGCAGCAACTCCTGTCTGCCAGCTCTTTGATGGGACTCCAGTGATTTAATTCAGTCCCACCTTGAATGGGTGGGGTAACACCTCCAAGGAAACTATCCAGTCAAAGTCTCACCCACAGTTGACTGAGTCACATCTCCATGGAAACACTCAATCAATAGGTTCCAACCAACACTAATACATCTGCCCCCACAAAACTGCATCAAAGAACATGGCATATTGGGGAACATAACACATGCAAACCAGCACCCCACCCCACCCAGCCCGTCATCTGTGGTCGTGGCAAGCTGCTCCCTCGGAAGCCCCTGGACCAGTTTGGAATCCCCCCACTGGAGGTCATCTCCTGGGCAAGCCCAATCCCACCCTCCACCCCGCCCCCACTGAGGCTACTGTTCCAGCTTCTTCTTCCTTCCACAGCTGACACTAGCTCCCGGAAGCCACCAAGCAAATGTTTTCTCGGGATGGATTTAGCTGAGGTCCACAGAGGGGCTGGAGTCGCGGAGGGTGGGCTGGGCTATTCAAACGGACCAGCCCCACCACCAGCCTGCGGAGGCGCTGCCATGACCAGCTATGGACGCGTGGACACCGGGGCGGAGGTGGCCAAGCCAGCCGACTCGTCCACCACCCTCCCGGGGCTGAGGCTGGACCGCGTCAGCGCGTGGGGTCCAGATGAACCCACAGTGGCACGGCCCTTACACCTGCTTCCCGGGGAGGAGACGGCTCAGAGAGGCTGGGTGACTGGCCCAAGGCAGCACAGCCAGGGAGTGGTTGAGTTAAGATGGGAGCCCACACCTGTGGGAAGATCCCCAGGCTCGGGCTGCTCAGGCCACTGGGCCACGGGCTCCGAACAAGCAGCGACTCACTGCCACTCACCCCATGCCTGGGGCCGAGGAGCCTGGACCCCGGTCCCGGGCAGCTGCTCAGCCTCCATTCTCTCCTCTGGAGCGCCCGGGGTGCTCTCTGGGTTGGAGACCGGGGCTGCCACACCCCAAGCCTTTCTTGGGGGACATTCCTCCACCCGCCCCGGGCTGCTGACTGCTCTGTCCCAGTGCCCTGTGGGGGGGCGAGGACCCCACATGGCCCCGGGGACCCGGGCTCAAGTCACAGACACTGCTGAGGATCTGCTCCCGGGACCTGAGAAGAGACGCTCCAGCTCCACGGCTGCATAATAAACAGATTAGGGCGTTAGGCACCAGGATTATTAAAAGTGAAAGATCCTCAAAGAGAAGACGAGGGATTCTTGGCACGCCCATCAAATACAGATATGTAATGAAATTTAAATTGAATCTGGTTTAAAATCATTTACCTCTTGCCATCAAGTATCAGTACACTAAGCATCGGTTGAGAAAGCAAATAACCTTTAAAGCAGAATGAAAAATTACTCTGTCGCTTTTGATTTCATGTTAATTTTCAAATTTTGACACTCTCCCACTCTCGGTTGGGGCCGGCCACTAAGAGTGGGGTCCAAGCAAGTGCCTCTGAGGCCCCGTCCCCGGGTGCCCTCCTGGCCGGCAAGGGGTCCCAGGCCCTCCCAGGCTCTCCGAGGGCAGGACGAGTGGACAGGAAACGCCTCTTGCCCCATGAGGCTGGGAAGAGGCCCTGCAAGGAAGAGGCGTTTTGCAGGTCTCAGAGGGAGCCCTGTGCCTCCTGTGGAGATGAGCACCTGCTTCCAGGAAGGGTGCATGTGCCGTCACCCATCCCACAGTGACTGCAAGGCAGCACGGGGGTCTGGCTGCAGCCGCCACTAGCATGCAGTGGGCTGGCAGGAGCCGTTTGCTCTCTAGCCCTCTGTCATCACAGCTCTGAAGTGGCCACAATCACCCAACCGGCCACTCCCTGGGGACAGTGTGAGCTCAAGAGAGACCCTGAGGAGGACGTGGAAGATGCCTGCGTGCAGGAGCAGCCCCTGCGCTCCCTCAGGCTGCAGCCAGGCATCCTAGCCCAGAACCCAGGCCAGGTCCTGGGCGGAGACAAGGACAGAGGTGGACACTGCTTGACAGTGACCAGGACGAACACAGCCCTTCCGGCAAGGGCGGGGCCTGATGTAACCCCCACGCAGGGAAGCTCTGCAGCAAGCCCAGGAGCTCAGCTTCACCAGACCCAGCACCATCTTACGGTCCAGCAAACCCCGGCTCAGGGAGGGGAAGACGCCCAGGGCCCCCATTACCAGTGCCCAAGAGGTGCCAGGGTTCTAGCAGATTCTCAAAGGGTAGGACGCTTTCAAGTTTGCACCAAATCAGAATCGGTGGGCTTGCACCTCCAATCTCTGCCATGTTTTGGGCCAGGAGCAAGGGCAGCGGGGTCAAGGTCAAGACCCGCCTCTCCTGCGCGGGTCCCAGCTGGACAGGTCACAGGCGGGGGACGCTGGCCCTCCAGGCAACAGTTCAGGGGAGACTGAGTCGCACCCTGAGAGCTGGTGTATCTCCAAGTCTTGGCATCAGCATCTCCAGGATTCCGGACGAGACACAAGGTGCCCTCTGTTTCCTGTGGGAGTAGCGTTAGCTGCGGGGAGCGGGTGCTGAACGACCATCCCCCAGAGGGCAAGGGGTCGTGGGTTTGGGTCGCCCTGCAGGCAAGGCCACGCCGTAGGGTTGGGGACTGATTTGCACAGGGCCTTGCAGCGTCCTCGGTGTCTCAAGCCTCTGCCTGGGAGACCCAGTGGTGCCCCTGTCCTCACCACCCGGATACGAGAATGAGCCCCAGGGACGCCCAGCCCCTGCCCACATCCCCCAGCACGGGGGCGGAAAGGAGACCTCCAACCCACACCCCCGTGGCCCACACCCCGTGACCTTCCCCGAGTCCCCACACCTCTCGGGACCTGGCGAAGGGAGGGGCCTTCAGGGACTTGGGAACAACGCGCTCAGGGCAGAATGAACTAGAAGGCACCGGACAGTGGCAGGGCCACCCGTCGGGCCCAGGAGGCCTCCTGGAGTCCATTCAGCCGCGGGAAGCCTGGGCGCCCCAGACAGCCAAGGCTGCGCCCCCCGAGGACTGGGCCCGGCCCTCCAAGGCTGCGGCTACTTCCTAATTAACAGGAGAACAAAGAGGCTTTTCACGGGGCGGCCCCCCGGGCTGTCACGTGTGCGCTCCACTGGGCTGGAAACCAGGGTGGGCCGTGCCAGGGTTTCCCCCGCCACCTGCCCGGAGAGGAAGGCGGGGAGAGGACGGAGGGGGCGTGAGGAGGGGGCTGGCCCGGGCCGTGGGCTGGCTGCGGATCCGCCGTCCATCCTCGCCAACGCCGCTGGCAGCAGGTTCTGGGGTGTCTGAGGAGCAGGAGGCCGGGCAGGCCTGGGTCTCTCTGGGCTGGACGGGGCCCCCTCTCGCTGCAGCCAGGAGAGCCGCGGCCCGGGCTCCAGGGCGCAGGGCTGGTTGGCGTTGCTGCCGTCGGCCCTGGGACATCTCGGGAAGGAGGGCAGGAAGCAGCGAGGATGGAGGGATCAGGGGACCCGGGGCCAGGCGGCCGGTGGGAGCCAGCCTTTGTCCTGCAGGTGCTGGCTGCCTGGAACTGCACTCATCACCAGGGGTCGTGCCCGGGCAGAGGGGTGGGAAAGTCGAGGACCCAGCCATGGTGCGCAGCGGGGTGGGGGGGGTGTAGGGGTGAGGAGAGGCCCCTGACGAGCACGGACGAGCACCCTGCCATGTGGGTCCAGCTGAAGGCTATGGCTTCCCAGGCCTTTCTCAGGAGGAACTGGAGGTCGAAGGTCACTGGCACCTGGGAAGCGAGCAGCTGGGCCAACAGCCTGGCCTAAAGCCGGGGCCTCTGTCCCCCTCACACAACTTGGTACATTCCCCAAATGCCACCAAACTGCACTTTAAAATGGCAAATTTATGTCATGTGAGTTTCACCTCAATAAAAAATAAAAATCAAAGGCCACGGCAGCTGAACCCTCTCGGCCAGGGCAGGGGTGAGCCGGCCTCCCCAGGGGGCAGGCCCTGGACACGGTGGTGGGAGGGCACAGCCGCCAGCAGGGGCCCGGCCGGGGCACGACCACCCCTCCCTGAGCCGGACAGCACCGCCCTCCCGTGGAGTCGCCAGCCCAGCCTCCATACACAACTGGGGGCAGCCGTGAGGGGCCCCCATGGCATCAGGGCCCCGAAGCTCCCTGTTCCCAGCTCCTCAGCTTTATCCTGAGAAGTCAGAGTCGCACAGCAGGTTGCCATGGATACGGCTGCCTCCACTGCATCCCGGGCTCTGGCCGGGAAGAGGCCCACGGGCTCCTCAGTGAGTTGGGGGGCTGGTCCCCCTTGTTGCGTTAGGCTCATGTCACACATGGCAGCACGTTGCACAGGGCACATCCCACTCGGTTAGGTGACACCACAGCCACACGGCCCAGTGGTGCCAGTGCCAGGAGAGCGGGGGTGGCGGGAATTAAACGGTTGGGGTGGGGGGAAATGTGCTGAGACCACCAGGAGGAATATTAAAAGAAGCTGTTAATTCGTAGTTAAAAAAGCCTTAATCTTCACGAGCATATGCCAATCCACCTAATTTTGATCAACTTGAATGTAAGAACGTCTCTCTGCCTCCAACAGGGTTTTGCCGCCATCTGGTTTAATGAGTCCTCGGTAGCGCCGTAAAGTTAACGGTGGGGACACCACGGGGCCAATCAGGAAGCGCCGCAGCCGCGCACGTCACCGTGTCCGCCCCGCCTCCACCCAGCCTGGGGAGGTCAAGGCTGAGGAGGCTGAGCAGGATCCTGGGGGACAGGGGGCGGGAACTTCACAGCCTGGGCATGAGGAGGGTCTCCAAGTGCCACCCCTGAGGGAGGAGGACACTGCCCACGAAGACGGACAGAGGCCCCTGCAGCGCCTGGGTCCCAGCCCCACTGTGCGCTCATTTCTTGTGCAGAGTATAGTTCAGAGTTCTGCAGGGTGCCATGAATGAACGAATGAATGAATGGGGCATCAGCCTGGGATACAGAGGGGGACACGCAATGGAAGTCGAGACCCTGGGCTGCGGGCATCTCTTTGGCAGGCAGAGGGCAGTGGAGGGCGTGGAGGGGACCCTGCTCTGATGCCAAGGGGCCTGGCCCACGGGGTGGGAGGTCGGTGGGGCGGTGACAGGAGAGACCCCGGGGAAGGTGGGGGCGAGGGTGGTGGAGGTGGAGATGCGCTGAGTCTCCACAGGCGGGGCAGCAGAGGAGGGAGGGGCGGCCTGAGGGGCCTGGGGCCAGGAGGGCCGCGGCTGGGCTGGGAGGAGCCGGACTCCTCTGTGGAATGAGGCCAAGGCGCCGAAGGATGGGGAGACGCAGAGACCACCGAGGGGAGGACAGCCCAGCTGCAGGGCTGTCCTGGAAGCTCTGTCCACACAGTTCCCGGCTGCCCGGGTCCGGCTGCCCAGGTCCGGCCACCCCACGGCTCATGTGCTTAACCGGGCGGGAAGGCTGAAAGGTATCCCCCCAAATCCTCCATGCCTGCCCCAAGCCCCAGTCCTGTAAATGCAACCTTATTTGGAAAGCGGTCTTCACAGGTGATGCCATACTGAACTGGGGGGGCTCTAAACTAATCTGACCAGCATCCTTGGGGGAGAGGGAAATTTGGACACAGAACCATCTAGAGAGGCAGGGAGAAGAGAGCCAGGGAACGATGGCACCAGAGGTCTGCCCAGGGCCCCCAATGAGGGAAGCGGCAGGGAGGGTCCCGGAGGGTCCTTGACTGGAGAACTGCCAGGCCCACAACTCTCCAGAACTGGGAAACAATCATGCCATTATCCTGAGCCCCACAGCCCCCACTGCCACCCCCTCCACCCCCAGAGTGTGGTGCTTTGTCACGGAAACCCAGGGACACGGATGTACCAGGCTCCTGAACACTCCACTCCCATCCCCGGGAAGACCTGGACTTTGCTCTGGTTTTATTTTAAATCCTGGTAGTAAATGCCCTTATGCTTTACCCAGTTTCTCTGGGATTCTGCTTCTTACAATGGAGAGATTCCTGAGGTTCTGTCCCTCACTAGCCACAAGGTCCAGGGCAAAGCCCCGAGGGCTTTGCTGCAACAATGGAAGTGGTCGGGCAGGCTTGGCACAGCTCTCAGATTAAAGGTCACTTGTTCAAGGACTACCAGTGTCAGCTCAGAGGGAGCCCTGAGTGGAGACAGCCAGGCATGCAGTGACTTTCCCTCTTTGCCTTGTCTGCCAGGAAGCTCCGAGCTGCTCAATTTCAGCATCTCCCTTTAGCCCAGGCTGGTGGTTGTTGGCTGGGTGTCACCAAGCTGACAATGAGGAGTGGGGGGCTGACCCAGCAGGCTCTCCTCTCTGCCCAGCGCAGAGAATCCCAAGGGCAGGCGCCATGTTGCTGCAAGAGGCTGAAGTCCATGTCCACAGAGCCCCCTCGACTCAGGAAACTGCACTTCCAGGGAGAGTGGCTGTCTCGCATTTCCACTGTTAATGAAGTGGAATATTATATCCCAACTGGGCTCATAGACCGAGAGCCCAGATCCAAAGGCCACCAGAAAGGTGTCCCCGAAAGGTACAGAAATTAAATTTGTTTAGAGGCAACAGGTTTTCAACTTATTTACGAATCAACTTGCCAAAGCCCGGGGACTGCAATATAAAAAGAGCCAACTGGCCCTCGCACCAACACGAGATGCCAAGGAGGTGTCACATCATTCTCCCACGCACGCCACTGCCTCGCGGAACCCCTTGCTACATTAATTGAGATGAGAATCCTGCGATGTGGGATTTCAGAGGCACAGCTGGGCTCAGCACTGTGACTGTTTCATGGGGGGCCGTGTACACGACTGGGCAGTGACCTGGTGCTCCCCACACTCGGGCGCTGGCCATGCAGCAAAGAGCCCTGGCGGAGGCTGGCACCTCCGGCCAATCACAGCGGGCTCTGAGCCGCCATGTCCTGGGTGCTAAGCTGCCTGAGGAGCATGGAGAGACGGCTCCCGAGGCCCTTCCTGGGTCCCTCACACAAGGCAGGCCTCTGACAGCGTCTCTCCTCGGGCAGCCGGGGTCCCTGGTCCTCCCCAGGCACCAGCGTGACGCTCTCCCGACAGCCCCAGCCACTTGCCAGCTCCAGCTTGGGGCAAGAGTGCTGCCCAAGGGGCGCAGAGGGCAAGAGTTTTTCATGGCAAGTCACACATGAGGCCAAAGGGAGCCCACCCGTCCAGGGCCATGGCCTGAGCACAGCCGCCGTCCCGCAGAGACGCGGGGAGAGGATGCAGCTCCAGGGCTCACAGGGAGGCAGGGACTCGTCCTCGCCCGGCCATGCACCGAGCTGCCCGAGCCTCCGGAAGCCTGCGGCCCTCACATCTGAAGTGGACCTGGCCTGCACAGCAGCCAGACCTGACTTTCACCCGGGGTGCCAGACGGTGCAGGGCAGGGACCTCACGGATGCAGGAGGCCAGAGGGACCCAGACCTCCGTGCTTCCTCCAGGAAGCCCTCCAGGTGTGCACCACCCACTGCCCGGGAAATGCACGCCAAGAGCAGTTGAGTGGGGCTGCATACGCACGGGCACACGCAGACACACACACGCCACACACCAGTCTGTGTTTGGGTACTGTCCTCATTTCAGACTTGGTTATTTCCCTTTGTTTTTTGGTTCAAGTCTCTTCATAAAATTACCACTTGTCTCCGTGACTGAGCAGAAAGGGATTATTTCCTTGCTGGAGTGTGGCCACAACGGGAAAAGAGCCCAGGTTGGGGGGGGGGGGGGCACAGGCAGGGCCCCTGCTGCTGCTAGGGGGCTTTGGCACCTTCAGCCAGAGCCCTTCAGCCATTCTCAGGCCCCCCAAACCTCCCTGGGCACCCCAGCTGACCCCCAGTCCTCCCCAGTCCCCCCGGGCCTCCCCGGGCCCCCAGCCCTTCCCAGGCACACAAGAATCAGGGTTGGTTCCTGAGTCCCCTTCCCCAAGTCCCACTGTCTCTCAGTGCCCCACCGCCCCCCAGGCCTGCCCAGCGCCCCGGCCCTTCCCTGTCACCGGCAGCACAGTGGGGTGGGGACTCGGTGTGAAGACGACCACCCTCATCCCCCCACCTTGCTCAGCACCTGTGACCGAGTGGGGGGCCCCTAAGTCAGCACATAACACCCCACTAGGAAGAGGATCCCTGCAGAGGCGTCCGCAACCCCCTCAGGAGTGTCCCTGGCGGTCCCCCAACCGAGTCACCTAGGAACTCAGGGTGCCCTGCTGCTCGGGCACCGGCAGAGGCTTGTGGCCCGGTTCGGCCTTGAGGACGGCCCAGGAGAGCGGCGGTGTCAGGGCCGCATCAGGCAAAGTCTCCGCCGAGCAGAAAATCCGCTGTCGGGCTGAGACCACACAGACTCTGACTCGGCCTTGACAACCGCATTGGGTAAAGTGGAAATTTAGAGAGGTCTTTCTCCAGGACAGGCCAATGTGCCACCGGCTGGGACGACGCTCTAGCAGGAGCCCGCCTGGGGTCTCTGGAGGCCACCCCCACCCCAGGAGCCTTACGTGTCCTCATGCACGTGGCCCCCGAGCCAGGCCCCTCCCAGCTGGCGCACCCCGGGCACCAGGGAGGGGGTGCTCCTGACCCCAACTCAGATTCCAGAGGAGCAGCAGCCGACAGAGGCAAGGACTAGAAAGGGGGTGCTCCTGTGGGGGCTGGGCAGGGCCATCTCCCCTGCTGCAGAACTGACCAGCGGAGCCCCTGCAGTCCACGCCCAAGGCAGATGTGCCAAAGCCTTTCCTGCAAGCCCCCGAGTGCTTCCTGCCCACCGGAGGGACGTATACAAAACCCTGCTGGATCCAGCTGCACCCAGAGCGGTCAGTTACGCCCCTCTCGGCCTCACGCTCGTCACCCATCCATCTCTGCGGTAGGACACGGGCCAGCCAGAGCTTCAGGGGCCCACAGCACTGGGAGAGGGGCACAGCCTGTCATCCCAACAGCGGAGAGGAACGAGGAAGGCTTCCTGGAGGAGGGGGCCTGAGGGCTCATTTTCACAGGGGGCAGGAGTACGAGTCAATGATGTTGCAAGTCTCCCTTCCCCAGGACAGAGCTTTGCTCTAAAAGCTGTTCATGACTAACAGAACCGCGCTGTTCGTTTTCTCCCAAGTCTGGAAGCTGTTACTGCAGAATGAAGATTTCTTCTTCAACGTAATTCCTAAAAGCTATATTTGCTAATGACATTTTTTTTCCCCAGAAACAATGACTACAGAACGTCACTGAAACAGAAAGGGCCAAGCCAGCGCTGGGTGAGGCTGTCCTGGGGAGCCCGTGGGTCCCGGGGCTGCGAGGGGCTGTGAGGGTCTGCGAGGGCACCCCAGTGCCCACAGCAGGCCCCTCTGATGCCGGGAGGCTGTGACCACCCCCAGGCACCCCAGCACCCCCTCTCTTTCCTAACACAAGACGGAGTGGACCTGTTTCTCGTGTAGAAAATCAACCACACACCCTTCCATGTCCCAGTTCCCTGGTTCTCCTCCAGCACCCCCAGCGGGTCTGGGACTGGGAAACGGGAGACGGGAGTCGGGTCCACAGGCCGACTCCAGGGGGGTCCTGGGGCCAGCAGCCACCCTCCCAGCCTCGGCTTCCTCCTCCGCCACATCACAAGGATGCCGTCAACACCCAGGGCTTCTCCGGGGCCAAAGGGCACTCGGGCACCCACCCCACGTGACACAGGGACCACACAGTGGCCTGGGCATGGAGCGGCCACCCACCCGCCAGAGGCCTCAGCAGATGGGCACATCTTCTGTCTTGTGGCCTCCCCAGGCCCGGTAGGAAATCACCCGCCCCAGTGCCCATCACCGGCGCATGGGGGGGCCATGGTGGGCACTGGACATCGGACCCAGGCACCGGAGCGTCCCCGCCCGGAGCCTCGCCTGATGGACACGTGCTCAGATCAAGGGCCCTGGGCGGGTCCTGGGCTCTGGGGAGGGCGAGGCCAGCAGAAGGCTCTCCTCCTGGGTCAGGTCTCCAGATGCTTCCACGGCTTTCTGCAACATTCTGAAGGCTTCCAGCAGGGAGGCCCAGTCCACCAAGGCAGCCCCTGACTCTTCACCCAGACCCCTCCGCACCCCAGCTCCCTGCTGGCCACTGGCCACCCCTGTCCTGGCCACCCCCCATGGGAGTCTGCGTCACCCTGCCCCCCTCTCCACCACTGGGAGAGCGCACCCCACAGCTCCTTGTCTGAACCTTTGGCAAACTGGGAAAGGCGACATTTCCAAGGCTTGGGAAACCCCGAGTGGCTGTCAAAGAGGCCACTGGCAAAAAGTGCTGGGCAAAAATGGGTTCCAAAGATGTAATAAACATTCCAGAAGATTCTGCAGGCTGGTACCTTCAGAAGAATCTGGCACCTGGTTGACATGGCCAGGGACCCCTCAGACCTTCGACTCTTCCAGAGAACTCGACCCGGGTTGGCCTCACCCGGCTCATCCTTCCCGAGAACCCAGCCATGGCGTCGCTGGACACCGATGACCGGGCCCCAGCTGACTGCCCAGCCCCCCACCCCCTACCTGCCCGCACACACCTCTGGAAGCCCCTCACCCCAACTCACACCCAGGCACCAGCGCCTGCCTGGGCCGCCCCAGCCCCCGTGTGTACAACCCCTGCCATGCCACCCACTGTGTGTCGGGAGTCAGGAGGGCACACACGCCATAGCCCCAGAAACCACCTGCTGAGTGGAATCCAGGACTGCCCGGCACTGCGACGGCTATGACGGGCCCATGCCCCCTGGTGCCAGGCACAATGGAGCACTCTGCTTCATGTCGTCATCAATGCCCTGAGACAGGTCGCACGGCCTCCCGCTCCCTGGGGGCCAGCAGCCCCTGCCTGGCCCCAGAGGGAGGGGGTCAGAGCTCGGGAAGACCACGCAAGAGGCGCCCGAGCCGGCCGTACACCTGGGACACTCCATCCTTGTCACCACCCTGGAGGCACCACAGGTGGGGCCCAGCTGCTCAAGGTGCCAGCTCCTTCTCTCTGCAAAGAAACCACCCCCTCAGCCTCTCTGTGGTCTCAGGATACACAATTCACCGCCGGGTCACCAATGTGGACACGTGTGCTTTCTGAACAGAATGGTGTGACCTATCCACGAAGGAGCCAGAGGACTTGTTCTGCCTGGACAGAGCCTCTAAGAGGATCCAGAGGAGGCTGCGTCCTCTTGGTGAGCCCGGCAGGATGGGGTTCCCGTGCCACCTGCCTGGAGGGGGCAGAGGCCTTCTTCTTTGCAGCTGTGCAAGTCAAGCCTCAGGAGCAGACCTGGGTTCAGCCCCCATTGGAGGCCACTTCTGTCTCTGACATCAGAGCAGGCCATAAAGGGGCATGCAACGAGGGGCGAGCAGGGGCGGGCTGCAGGGAGGGGACGCCACACGGCCTCCTGCCCCAGCCGGCCACCTGGCACGGGCACTTCCCTCCGACTGGCAGGAGGGGTGGCCACTCCCGCTGCCTGGCTGGGGCAGGCAGGAAAGGGTTAACGCGCAGGCCCTGGTGGCTCAAACCTTCCCCAGACGGGGCCCATTCCAGGATAGGTGCAGGCCGCCCTGGTGGTCCTGCCCGAGGCCATGGGATGCCCACCCGGTCAGGGAGATCACACCGGCCCCAAGATCATGGCAAAGGCCCGTCTGGGCTAACGGGGTGTTCCAGGCGGGAGCCTCTGCACCCGCACCACCACGCCCTGGGGGAGACGCCCCTGGGGAGGACCTCTGTCCCCGGGGACCCCGCCCCAGGCACCCCCTCCTCCTGCTGACATGAACCCGTATCGTTCACTGTGATAAACCATCACCAAGGGGTTAACAGCTTTTCTGAGTTCCATGAACTCTCCCAGCACATTGTGACCCTAAGGGTGGTCTCATGGACCCCAGTGCAGGGGGCTAGGGCTGTCACGCTTAGGAGGACAGTCCCTGAGGACGGTGGCACACTGCAAACGCCTGGGAATGGCATCAGGGAGGAGGCTGGTGAGTGGTTCTCGAGACATCACAAGGGGCTCGGTGGCCAAGCCCTCTGGGTGGCCAGCCCTGCTGCCCAGCGACCCCCAGCTCTGCAGCCCCGGGGGCAGGAGGCATTCCACGCTTGAATGGCAGGAGCCATAGCTGAGGAGTGTTCAAATCCCAGCCCCACCACACAGGGTGCTCCTCTAGGCCTCTGAGACCCTCTGTTTCTTCTTCTGTGAAAAGCGGCACCCACCTGACACCCAGCAGGAGCTTAAGAAATGTCTACAATTCTGTAACAGCTATAGATTTTCAGGTGGGTGGATGGACCCCTGAAGTACTGGAGGCATTCCAGACTCAACCACTTCACTCCCCAAGATAAACCATTTGTTACTGTGCACAGGCAGCCCCCTGCACGGTGTCAGACAGAGGGCTGTGAAAGCCCCAGCAACATGCAAAGAGCAGATGTGGGAGGCAGGAACAGTCCCTACTCTGACATCCTTTCTAAGAAAGCCCCCCAAAACCTCCCCCCACGGAGGCCCTGCAGCAAGTGGCCTGGGAGGCTGGCCTGTGTGCAGAAGTCTGTCTGCCTGGAGACGCTGAGCTGCTTCCTGGGGCCACAGTCTCAGGGACCCCAGCCCGGCCTGCAGCTGACACGCCAGCCGGGGGCCCAGGACAGCCGGGCACCGCGAGCTCAGCACTCAGAAGGCCAGGGAAGGTTCAGGTGGGCGCGGGGAGTGTGGGCAGTAAAAGGCCCCGAAAGATCCTAACGGCGGCCCCCGAGACCCCGCGAGCCATCCTTTGAGCTCCCTGCTTCCTATTCCCTGGCACACATGGGCTCCCAGGACACTGGAAAAAGCCACAGCACAAGGCGAAGGCTCCCGGAACAAACGCGCCCACGTCCCTGCCAGGCACCTGCTCCCGCAGTGTTCCTGCCAGAGCTGGGGGTGGTGTCACGGGTTCGGTGCCGAACGCAGAGCTGCGCCCCGAAATAATCCCTGCTCTGCCCTGCGAATGGCACAGTCGGCGAGCGAGCCGCGCAGCCCCGGGCCGGCCTACCCACGCAGAAACAGGTCACGAGAGGCACACAGCAAGGTGCCCGGACTCACGCCCCTCGCCACCCCCAGCTCCCAGAGGGAAAAGAAAGTGCAATCGAATTAATCCAAATTAAGTCAAGAATGGCCTAAACTGAAGGGTGCTCCTTTCCGAAGGGGCTCTCCCGGCATTCGGCAGCTCCCCGAGACCCCTCTGTTTCAGGGCATCTACTAGTGTGGGAGCAGCTCACGAAGCGCTGCTGGATTGAAAACATGTGTTTACAAAACAGTGTGATCCCAATTTGGTGCAAACACATGCACGTAAGATCCAGCGCTGGGAGGACACTCTCCAACATGCCAACCAGCCATCTCTGGGCGATAAGTGAGCAAACAGTTTTCATTTTCCTCTGGGTGATTTTCGGCATGTTCCACACTTTCTTCTCTATGATAAACATATTATTTTGCAATTAGAGAAAAGAAAAAAATAAAAAGCAGCACAGCAACGTTAGGTTTTAAAGGGCTGTGTTTCCCATGGGGGGCTTTGGGGTGTCAGGGCAGTGGGGCCCTCCAGGTGGGCAGGAAAGGGGCTCCGTCCCTAGCTGCCCTGGACGAGGTGAACTCAGAAGCTGCTCAGCTCGCCTCACCCTCACCCCGGCTGCCCCTCCCCGCGAGCCCCTCTCCTCCCAGGCTCTGACCCCAGCCCTGCGCCCGAGTGGAGAGGACGGTGGCCGCCGTCCCGTCAGCCGTCCGGCAATGCCCGCCCTCACTCTCCTAGCAGGAGGCAGCACAAACTGGCCTCCTCCAGGAAGGACATCTCTGCACCCAAAGCCTCCTCACAAACTCGCCCTTCAGATTCTGATGGAGGGTGCGTTTTGGTGGGCAGTGGCTTTCAAACGGAAATCAGTGGCCACGCCCCCACCAGCGGCATCAATTGTTAATGCCCCCTGTGTAGCGGGGTCCTGGGCAGGGGGCCCAGGCAGTCTGATGGGGGAGGCACACGTGGTCCAGGGGTGGCCACGGCACCCTCGAGGTGAGTCCCAGACGCTCCGCTCCCTGAAACACATCCCACATCCAGGCCCAGGGCCCCCCACTCACTGCCCAACGCCTCTCACTGATCCCCAAAACTCATCAGCACATGTCGGCACAGACACACTGGCTCACCCTAGAGGAGGGGAGGCACTGGGGGTGTCCTCCTGCTCCCCAACCCCACTGCAGCCCCCAAAGCCCCAGGGGGCCCCATAAAGAGAGCCCCTGGCAGGAAGGAGGGCGGTGGTCCCCAGACCACAGAGGGGGCTCCCTCACAGCCTAGTGGGGAGGGCGGAGCACGTGCCCCCAGGGAGACGCCCCTACTTCCCCGCGGCAGGTGGAGAGGCTGCCCACCGAGGCACCGGAGAGCCGGGGCAGAAGGTGGGGGAGCTGCCACGGAGGGTTCCAGAAGCAGAGGCCCAGACTAATAGCAGCACCCTGCTGAGCCCTTCCTGGCTTTCTTCCTTTGGTTAAAGACGTAATTTGAGCTCAACTTGAAAACCATACAGTTTCCTTAAAACCGTGCCCCACTGTGTCCTCTAAAGAGGGCCCCGCACCCACCACAGGGTCTTCTCTTAGTGAGTTTCGGAGCCCCCCACGTCCCCTCCAGCTCTGCCAGAGTTCCGTCCACTGCTGCGAGCAGGCTGGAGGGGCCCACATGGACCCCTCAGCGACAGGTCCCCCAGAGACCCCCGGGGCCCGGGGCGCCCCTTGCCCACACCCCGGAGCCCAGTCCTGCTGTGGGAGAACCAGCTGGCCTGGGTGAGGGGCACAGGGATCATGCCCTGCTCCACATGCCACTCGCTCAGGGCCGGTGGGCACATCCTCACCTCCCCGGACCCAGCTCACTCTGCCGTGAGAGGAGGAGAGTGAAAGTGTCTTCCGGAGAGGACCGCAGCAGGGACTGAAGGGAGAAGGCGGCAGGTCGTGGCTGCACGGCGCCCGGCTCTGGGCAGACCCACGAGGACCTGCCGCTGAGGGTCACGTTGGCACCGGCACCCACCTGTCCAAAACGACCCTCCCGGGGGAGGGAAGCGTGGCACGCTGGACGGGCCTGGGGTCAGGGCCCAGGGCGCGTGGGGGCGCAGACGTCTCCCGGGCCTCAGACTCTGTGTCAGCATGCACGAGGAGGGGACGCCACCAGGAAGTGGGGACACTTGAGGGCCCCCCGATCAGGACCTGGGGCAGAGCCTGGGAGGCAGCATTCCAGAGCTCAGGGAGGGGCTCCGGGGCACAGAGGTCTCAGCCGAGGCCACCGTTGGAAGCAGATCACAAGGACAGCAGCAGCTGCGGGCTGGGGTGAGCTGAGCTTCCTCCCAGAAAGGTTGGTGGTTGGGAGGTCGCTAAAGCCCTTCCACACACAGCCAGAAACACCTACTTCCACTAGTCTTCAAGGGCAGGACAGCCAGGACATGGCATCCCGTCTCCTCACACCAGATCAATCAGGTCCTCATTCATACTCAAGTGTAAATGACTAACAACTCCAGCCGGCCCACATCATCTCTCCAGGCCCAGGCTTCGCGGGCCTCAGCCTGGCATACGCTGGAGGGTGTGGCCATGGCTGAGCCTCAGCCTGTGCCCTCGGAAGGCTGTGAGCACAGGGCCCAGCCGGAGAGGACGGGAGACGACCGGTGCCCACCTTACAGAGCCCCACTCTCCCCTCCACAGAAACGGAGGCGGCGATGCCTTCCCCTCAAGGACACGTGACCGGGTGTGGACGTGGGTGTCTCTCGAGCTGGGGAAGCACACGGGTTGGAAGCCCCTGAGCTGCAGCCAGAGGCGCCGTGGGGAGAGTGAGATTCCCGGGGCTGCCCGAGGACGGCAGACAGCACCTCCCCTCGAGTCGCAGCCAGAGAACCGTGCGGAGCCGGCGCCCGCTCCAGAGGCGGCACCCACCCTGCAGAGCCCACGGCGACACAAAGCTGGGAGCAGCGGGGGCTTGGTGGCCGCTGGCTTCTCTGGCTTGGGGGGCCGATCCCCTGGCTGCAGCCTCCCCGTCCCCCGGCCTCCTCCTGCCCTGAGGACTCCAGGGAGAGGGCTCTCCAGGCACCCCCTGCAGAGCCGGTGCTCCAGGAGGCTGCACTTCACTCGCGAGTTCTCAGTTGGGGACATGTGGCCGACAGGAGCCCAGGGTCCCAGAGGGACGTGGGAACCCGGGCTGCCTTCCAGGGCACCCCTGCTTCACGATGCGCCTCGAAAACATGTGCACCTCCTCATGCATGTTTGCAGGAGTTTGGAAATAAGACCAGAGATCTGAGTGGCCCTTTGCACGTCGCCTGGCGCCCGCTCACCTGCTCCAGACCGGGGCGGCTCTGGGGCACCTCCCGTGTCCAGGCCTGAGCCGGAGGAGACAGAGAAGCATCTTCGCCCGAGCGCCCGGCTCTGGGGAAGCCGCCACTCTCCCGGGCACGACTGCTGCTGAACAGGCTGGGGCGGGGGCTGCTCCGCCTCCTGCCCGGGGTTCAGGAAGGGGGTCCGGTGCCCTCGTGCCCTGGGCCTCCTCTGGAGGCTCACACTCCCTGACTGGACAGCACGGGGCCGCCCCAGCCTCTCACAGCCACAGGGGCCCGGCCCATCACCCGTTACAGATCTGACTGTGTCCCCCAAAGACCTGCTCTGGCCTCACACCGGGTCCCGAGAACGTGACCTTACTGGGAAAGAGGCTTTTGAGGAGACGAGGCCCCACATGCCGGGTGTCCTGTGAGAAGGGGAGTTTGGGGCACGGACACCAGGGAAAGAGACGGCAGGGAGGTGTGTGCCAGCCACGGAGCACCGGGGAGAGCCAGGGAAGCCCCGACTGGAGGAGGCAGGAGGAGGCCCCTGCAGGTTTCAGGGGCAGCGCGGCCCACCTGCACCTGGATTTCCGGGTTCTGTCCTCCAGGGCTGGGAGGTGCCTGTTATGCTGAGCCCCCCGTTTGTGGACTCCGCTACGGCAGCCAAGGAAACTCGCAGTCTGGAGCGTTTTCCAGCCCCCGAGCCTCCCGGTGGAATTCTCCTCCGTCTGGGGCCCAGTCTTCCCTGCCTGCTCCTCTGTGTTTTGGAGGCGCCCCCCACCCCATCTCCGGCACCGAGAATGGGAGCCGGCCGGGCACCAGGTGCGGCAGCCAAGGCCCCGGAGGGATGGAAGCTGTGAGGAGAGTGTGTGGGCCTGAGTATGGAGTTCTGGAAGCTTCTACTCTAGGGGTCCTCACCTCCTAAGTCCCAGCCACACGTCCCAGAAGGTCTTGCCCCAGGCGACGGCCCCACGCCCGCTCACAGCCCCCACCCTCACGGTCACCGGTCTCTGGGTGCCCTGGAGAGGCCGGGGTCTGACAGCAGAAGCCCCTGGTCCCCCGAGAGAGTGACGCTAACCTGAGTCCCACTGATTAGACCCCACTTCACACACGTGCGGGGCATTGACCTCGGAGGGTCGGTGCTCACCCACGTCCCCCACAGGGCAGGGGAGTCCACAGGGCAGGGTGGGACCCTGACCCCCACCTCCACCCTCTCCCCACAACCCTGCCGCTTCCAATCACATCCCCTTTCATCCTGAACAAGAAAAGTATGATGGAAGCAAAACAGAAGCCAGAAAACCCCAATTTACCACATCTGCAAACGCGGCTGACGAAGCGAAGCCACTGTGGGGTCTGTACAGAGGGAGGAGGGCTCTGTGTACTTGCAGGGCAGTGACCCTCTGACGTCACGTAAAGGGCTGGGACAGAGCTTGGGGGCTGCTGCTAACCCTTCCAAAGCTGGGCATGTTTATGGCACCAATTTTGGGTCATTCCTTTGCCTTGCAAATCACAACTGTGGGGTTCCGAAACCTTTCCCAGTTCATCACACGGCAGCTCCGGGCACGGGGTGTTGGGAGTGGGAGCCATGGACTGGTGGGTTTGGGGGGCCGGGGCAGCCGTGGGGGTGGCTCCTCATTGCTCTGTCCGCACAGCTCCCATGTGTTGGCCGGACGGACCCCGCTCCAGCCTCGGGCTCGAGACAGCCCTCCTGGAGAAACAGAGAACTGCTCCCCTCTGGAAGCACCTTGCTGCTTGAGAGCCAGGCCAGGGGATGGGGGCCGGCGCCAGCTTGGCATTGTAGAGGAGGGGGTGCCATGCATCCTCCCCAACCCAGGGTCCGGAGCAACAGGGGCCAGGGATGGGCCTCCCTGTGCCGAGTCCACGGTCGGTGGGTGACCCAGTGGGAGCCAGTGACAAGACCAGTGACCACGAGCCGGGAGGCCCGGAAGGCACCACACGGTTCAGTGGCCGCCCACAGGGAAGCACGGGTCAGAGCCAGTTAGTTAACGAGAGCCCCGGATAACCAGATCATCATACAGGGCCACGTCGGGAAGCACTGTCAGGCGATGGAGGGGACAGAAGGAGAACCTTTTAAACACAGCAAAAGCATCTTTTTGCAGGAGAGGCCCCTCCTGAGTCCGGGGCCTGCAGGATCCACGGCGGCTTCAGTCATCACCACCTCAGCTGCCGAGACATCATCACGTAACCGCAGTGGGGAGAAGCTCTACCCTCCACACCCCAAAACGAAAACTCACAGCTGCAGGCTCTGGCCTCACACCGGTCCCAAGAATGTGACCTTGTTGGGAAAGAGGAGGCCAAACAGACAACCTTCCTCAAGATCGAACGCGATCAAATGCACAGACATTTAAAAGACAAAAAACGGCCGTGCCCCCCACGTGCCCCCCACCTGCCCACCACGGATCTCCGGTACTTCTCATCCGCTCTCTGGCTGGGACCCAGCCCCAAAGCGTCCGTTTCCAGCCACCAGGCCGGGAAGACTGCAGTTATCTTGTTAACCGATGGATTTTTAAAAATTAATAAGTAAACTCAGGGTAGCTCATTGACGTAATACAGGTATGGATTTTCCCACGCGTCCCGGAATCTCCTCAGGTGGAGACCCCAGGCCCCGGGTGGTGAGCCCACCAGGTTGGCAGGAGCCGGCCTCTCTCGCTGAAGTCCAAGACCTGGAGGGCTGGGGGGTGGGACCGGGTGGGATGGACGTCGGAGAGCCTGGGGGACAAGCACGGCTGCCGACATGGGAACTGGGGAGGCAGGAAGGAACCCCAGGGCCTGCCCGCACCTGGGCTCCAGGACCACGGGAGGACAAACGGCCACTGTTCCAGGCCCCCAGTTTGTGGAAATCTGCTGTGATGCTCACAGGAAACCGGTACCCCAGGGTCAGCATCTTAAAGCAGGGTGAGCTGGGAGTTCTAGGCCTGCCCCCGTCAGCCTCTGCCTCCCCCCAGCACCCCCCTCCTCGCTAGGAAAGAAAAAGAAACGTCGGGAAGGAGATCCTCGTGAGCCGGCCCAGGCCCACCTGTGTGCCCACCCCGTCCCCTCCACCCTGGGCTCCCGGGACCCTCCCTTCCCTGGAGAGGGGGAGGCGGCTAGAGCCCTCTCCTTGAACCCACCCTCCTGAGCTCCGTCCACCTGCTGGGTGCTGGGTGCTGGGTGGTGAATCAGGAGTGGGTTCCGAGCCCACATGCAGAAAACCCCTGAGACTGATGGCCAGCAGGCCTTGCCCCAGGTTTGCTCCCGGCCGGTGAGGGAGCTGAGCCCTGAGGCCAGCGAGACCCCAGGGGCAGGCCTAGGGCCAGGCCCAGGGCCGGGCGCCGAGTGAGAAGCCCCCCACTCACCAGGCAGAACCTCTCCTAACCAGACTGGGCAGAGCTGTGGGAAGAGGGTGCTGCATACTCAAGGCAGGCTGGGGTGAGACACCCCAAGAAATCTCGTCACCCCAACGTCTGGAGGCCCAAGGCAAGGAGGGTGCGAGAGGGGCCAAGGCAGCGTGCAGGCGAGTCCGGGTGTCCTGGGAGAGCCTGGCCAGCGGCTCGGGAGCAGGGGGCCCTGGGCAGGGCTGCAAGAAGGAGGTGACCGGTGAGCAAGGGCCTGTGGCCACCAGTAGGAGGCGACAGTGGGGCCGGAACCCGTGGGCTGCACCCAGTCACCCCTCCCCAGCTTCCGCCCCCACTTCTTCTCCTGGTTCGCTCCTTCCAGGGCCATGGCGGGCACATCCACCGCCCACCACCCCCCACCACCCCTCAGCCAACGCACGGGGCCCAGGTCACCTCCCACTTCCCCCAGCCCCACTTCTTGGCAGGGATCCCCCAGGGCTGGGCCAGGTGGGTTCCGGAACCCCGCACCCCAAGCATTACTACAGGCAAGATGCTCGGAGATGGCTCACTTCTCCATCAGCGATGCTGCTGCAGAAGAGAGGACGGTCCCCGCCAGGCAGTGGGTGACAGGCCCAGCCCGTTTGACCAGGTGGGGCCGGCACATGGCAAACCTCCGGGTCCCGGGGAGACCCCACCAGAATAACCAGGCCCATGGCCGGCAGCCCGTCACCCCGGGAAGCCGGCACACATGGCTGACTGCCCGGCCACCCTGGCCCTCCTTGCCAGCCCCAGTTTCTTCTTTGAAAACCCACTCCAGGGGTCTGCTGAGAGGGTTTCAGCAACGCTGTGTAATGGCAAGTGAAAGTCATCAGTCCTTCAGCCCCTGATGCTAAAGCAGGAAGCAAACAAGCATGTCCTGGGTCGGGTGCTGAGCAGAGAGCAGGGAGGGGGCAGAGCCCAGGCGAGCCGGCTGCCACCTTCTGGGAACATGGAGGTGGGCTCTGGGACACTGGCACGGAGCCAAGCCGGCCAGTGGGCAACTTCTTTCCCAGCCTCGTACAAGCCTCGGCACCTGCGGTTTCAGTGGGGAAACCGAGGCCCATGGAGGGAAAGCAAGGGAGTGTGTCTGTGGGGAGCAGGTGGGGCATGTTTGTGGGGGGTGTGTGTTTTCAGAGTGCATCTGCAGTGTGTGTGAGGAGTGTGTGTGTGTCTGTGGGGTGTGTCTGCGGGGTGTGTGCTGTGTGTGCACGTGGGGTGTGCGGTGTGTGTGCATGTGGGGTGTACGGTATGTGTGCATGTGGGGTGTGTGGTGTGTGTGCATGTGGGGTGTGTGGTGTGTGTGCAGGGTGTGTGGTGTGTGTGCATGTGGGGTGTGGGGTGTGTGTCTGTGGGGTGTGTGCTGTGTGTGCGTGTGGGGTGTGCGGTGTGTGTGCATGTGGGGTGTGTGGTGTGTGTGCAGGGTGTGTGGTGTGTGTGCATGTGGGGTGTGGGGTGTGTGTCTGCGGGGTGTGTGCTGTGTGTGCATGTGGGGTGTGGTGTGTGTGTGGGGGGGTGCGGTTGCGTCTACTGCTTCGGGGGGGGGCGGCCGGTTGCTGAACCCTCGGCTCTCGGCGTTGCTCGGAGGGTACCGGCGGCGGGGGCTCTTTCCCGGAGGCGAAGGCGAGGCGGGGGACTTGGCCAGGTCCCCGGCGGTGGCGTGCAAGGTGTGGAGGGCGGCGAGAAGGGAAAGACAAGACACTCTTCCTCCAGTAGGGGTAGAACAAAAAGGACAAAAGGATCTTTATTTAGGGGTGAGCACAGGTTATATAGGCTGGCATAGAGGGCGGGGGTTGTTACAAGCCAATGCTGAGGGGATAAAGGCTAGGATTGGTTCTGAGAGGGTGCGGAGGTTAGGATTGGTCCTAAGAGGGTGCGGAGGTTGTTTGAAAAGGGGCGGGAGTTGCTCTGGCAACGGGGAGTGTCCGGGCAAGATAAGGGGGTGGGGAAAAGGCGGTTCCCTCCGGCAAGCCTCCCCTAACGGTGGTGTTTTGGGTGAGGAAATGGGGCCTGCCTCCGGCCTCACTTTCCCAGGCCTGGGGGGCTGTGGAGGGCGCTGTTGCCCGTGCCCACCACCCTCCCCAGGGGCGGATCCGGTCCCCTGGCCCAGGCCCACCAAGTTGAAGCACGTAATCAGTATCCCGCATGGGGGGTGTGCTGTGTGTGCATATGGGGTGTGGGGTGTGTCTGCATGTGGGATGTGTGCTATGTGTGCATGTGGGGTGTGTGGTGTGTGTGCAGGGTGTGTGGTGTGTGTGCATGTGGGGTGTGTGTCTGCGGGGTGTGTGCTGTGTGTGCATGTGGGGTGTGGTGTGTGGGGGGGGGGTGTGCTGTGTGTGCATATGGGGTGTGGGGTGTGTGTGCATGTGGGGTGTGTGCTATGTGTGCATGTGGGGTGTGTGGTGTGTGTGCATGTGGGGTGTGGGGTGCGTGTGCATGTGGGGTGCGTGGTATGTGTCTGCGGGTTGTGTGCTGTGTGTGCATGTGGGGTGTGGTGCGTGGGGGGGGTGTGCTGTGTGTGCATGTGGGGTGTGGGGTGTGTGTCTGCAGGGTGTGTGCCGTGTGTGCATGTGGGGTGTGTGGGGTATGTCTGTGGGGTGTGTGCTGTGTGTGCATGTGGGGTGTGTGGTGTGTGTGCATGTGGGGTGTGTGTCTGCAGGGTGTGTGCTGTGTGTGCATGTGGGGTGTGTGGTGTGTGTCGCATGTGGGGTATGTGGTGTGCATGTGGGGTGTGTGGTGTGTGCATGTGGGGTGTGTGGTGTGTGTCACGTGTGGGGTGTGTGGTGTGTGTCTGTGGGGTGTGTGCTGTGTGTGCATGTGGGGTGTGTGGGGTGTGTCTGTGGGGTGTGTGCTGTGTGTGCACGCAGGAAGGGACAGGATCAGGGAAGCCCGTGGGCCGGGCCCCCCGGGTCCCACTCTGCGTCCTCCACCCTGACCGCGTGGCCTGAGGGGTCCATTTGCCGCCATCCACCCCGGGAGGCTGAGGCACAGCCGAGCGTCATCTCTACCCCCAGGAAGGGCCCCCCACCCCTTCCGAGTAGGATCTCGGGGAGGCTGACCTTGGAGGACGCATGATGAGCCAGAGGCTGCGAAGCTAAGGGCAGATCTCACAAATGGCGCAGGGGTCTGGAGCCAACCTGCCCTGGAGAGCCTGGGGTGTGGGGGTGTCACTGTGGTGAGTGTGTCAGTGGAATGTGCCGCCCCGGGATGTCTGTCCCCACAGTGACCTGCAGGGCCAAAGGGGTCCGCACCCACCCACCTCAGTTGTGCCAGCCCCGGTGAGGCTGGGGGGGCAGCGAGGGGTGGCCTCTGCCCTCCAGCAGGGCACAAGCCCGGAAACATGGAGACGCCAACTCCGCTGAAAGGCAGAGTGGATGTGGCCCCCGGGTGGGCACAGATAGGCTCAAACTGCTTGGGGGAGGCAGCTGTGCCAGTTTGAATGTATTATGTCCCCCAAAACACCATTAACCTTGATGCAGGCTTGTGCAGGCACACGTGTCAGTGTTGATTAGATTGTAATTCTTTGAGTGTTTCCATGGAGATGTGACCCACCCAACTGTGGGTGATAACTCTGATTGGATAATTTCCATGGAGATGTGGCCCTGCCCAATCAGCGTGGGCCTTGATTAGTTTACTGGAGCCCTATATAAGCTCAGACAGAAGGAGCAAGCTTGCTACAGCCAAGAGGGACACTTTGAAGAACGCACAGGAGCTGAGAGAGGAGCTGCAGGTAAGAGACAGTTTGAAGACGGCCATTGAAAGTAGACTTTTGCTCCAGAGTAGCTAAGAGAGGACAAACGCCCCAAGAGCAACTAAAAGTGACATTTTTGAGGAGCTGCAGCCTAGAGAGGAACATCCTGGGAGAAAGTCATTTTGAAACCAGAACTTTGGAGCAGACGCCAGCCATGTGTCTTCCCAGCTGACAGAGGTTTTCCGGACGCCATTGGCCATCCTCTAGTGAAGGTACCCAATGGTTGATGTGTTACCTTGGACACTTTATGGCCTTAAGACTGTAACTTTGTAACCAAATAAACCCTCTTTATAAAAGCCAATCCATTTCTGGTGCTTTGCACTCCGGCTGCATTAGCAAACTGTAACAGTGGCCCCCTGGGTGGGCTGGGGTCTCTGCCCACGCAGACCTACCCCAGCCCTCCCCTCCCCGCAGAGGGCAGCCCCATGTCCAGAGAGTGTGCCAGCCGTTTGGGGCATGGTGACCAGGGCCCAGCGGGAGCGGGGCTGGCATGAGGGATACACGGGGCTCAGCCAGTGTCACCCAGAAGCTGGTTCCAGCCTCCCACTCACGGGGCTGTCGGAGAGGCAGCTTCTGGCAGTAGACACAGAGCCTTACGAAGAAGGAAGCAATTAGGGAATTTGCTCCAATGCACCAACCCCCAGAGACCTCCAAATCCAGGCATGGGGAGCAGGGCCCCTCTTGGAAAGACGGAGGCGATTAAGCCAGTCAGAAGCTGAAGGGGAGGCTGCCACTGCAGTCAAATGCGTTGTCCAGTGGCCTCCAAACGGCCTTACCCCCATCAACGGGACGGTGCCACTGAGGCACAGCAAAACTAAGACGCCAGGAAGACCACAAGCAGCACTGCTGGGTTGCCAAGGTCTGGAACCCAGTGTGTGCAGGGACGTGCAGAGACACTTGCTCGCCCAGCAGCCGGTCTTCCCAGCTTCTCAAAGTCTGGGGACGTGGGTGCTCAGAGCCCGGCCCCGGCTGGCCGTGGAGGTGGTGGACAGTGGCGGGGACGGGGCCTCAGCCTGAAAACCCTCAGACCTGAGCACTAGCTGCTTCAGCTACAGAAATAAGAAAGAGGAAGAAGTGATATGTGGGGTCATTGCCAGGCCTGGGACCAAAACCCTACAAAAGGCTCACTCTTTCTGAGATGTCGGTCTCCTGTCTCTAGAACTTTCACTTGGTCCCTGGAGAAAGCTCTGCAGACCCTGTGTTCTCGTGTTCCCCAGGACCGCCTAGTTTCAGCCTCTAGGAAAGGAGCTCTGTGTTTGGAGACCCATGTCCTGCAGAGAGCTGACGGCAGGTCAGAGCCACCCCTCCCAGCCCAGCAACCCAGAGGGACCCCATCTCCCCGGGAGTAGGGGGCTAGCGTTCCTGACAGCGCAGAAAGCCCACTTTCCATGCAGGAAAACACAAAAGCAGAGATGTCGTTGCATTATCACCAGTGTGGCTTTTCTCTGTATTTTGCTTCACTCATTCACTCGGAAAACCCCGATTCAGCATTAAGATGCATCAGGTTCCGGCTGGACAACAAAGTTAGATTCCTGAGTTCTCCACCTGGGACCCTATGACCGTGGCACCCCAGGAAACAAGCCGGCCCTGGTGGGGGATTCTCCCTCCTTCCCCTTGTGACCTTCAGTCCAGCTCACCTGGAAACCAGAACCCCGTGCTGCCCAGGTGAGCTGGCAGGTGCATGGCAGTGTCCCGGGAACTCAGGCCAGGCCCCTGGGCCATCCGGTCAGCCCGGGCTCCACGGGCCCTCAGCGCCTTCACCCCTGGGCCGACAGAAGGGGTATCTTTGTGCGGTTCTGCTTCCACACCCACCTGGCCCTGTGGCATATCAGCCCTCAGAGGACGGGGCAGACACCAGGAGCCTTCTCGTGTCCCCCGCTGCACTGCCTGGCTGCGCCCAGCCATCACAGATGGCTCCCAGGAGAACCAGCCAGTCCGGCACTCGGTCCGTAAGACACGCTCCAGGACAGCAGAGTACAATGCAAGGATGGAAGTGACCGGGCGGCAACCAGAGTGAGCACGGGAACCACCAGAGGGGCGGGAAGGAAGGCGGGTTCAGGGGGGCTTCGCGGAGGAGACATCTCCAGGGTTGGGGGTCCCAGGAGGCCCACAGAGCTCATCGGTCCCTTTGTCCCTGCTGCGGCACCAGGGTGCCTACGGTGAGGGTCCCCATGAGTGACGGGAACGGTGCGGCCGGTATGGCAGATGCTGCGGGCACAGCCTGCAGGAAGGGAGAGAAGTGTGAACATACCCGGTTTCTGCTGAGGCCGGTCTAAGGCCGCGGGGGGCTCCCAGGGGCGTGGGTCTGGGGGCCTCTTGGAAGAAGCAGCTGCCTCAGGGACATCAGATGCCAGGCCTAGGACAGGATAGACGGACAGAGCTGCCCACCCTGGCATGAAAGGGCTCAGCCTAGGAAAACCCTGAGTAAGGGGAGATGGTGGACAATGGGGAGGAGAGAGCAGCCACTCTGGGCCAGGGAGGAGCCAGCTTTCATCCTAGAGGAGCCGGGCTCCAGTCGCCTCTGCTCCTTGAAAAGCTCACCCTAGGCTCACCCTGTGGGGCGGAGACAGCAGGCAGGGGCAGCAGGAACACTGGTGTGATGTCCAGGAGGCGAGCATGCAGCTGGGATGTAGACGGACAGTCGAGAGCAGGTGCAGATAGACAGATGGGGGAGGGTAATGTGGACTGACAGCAGAAGACAGAGAGATGTCTTTTGGAGGAAGGCTGGGTGCAGGGCCAATGCAGAACAGGGAGAGAACAGGTTCCGTGCATGGAAACAAGAAGCCCCGGAGTTTCACGCCAAACCCTGGACTCCTTCCGACCCCCCAGCAAGGGGGACCCGTCATTCCAGGGTGAGGCTGGGCAGGGACCAAGGAGAGGCCACACAAGAAGAACCTGGCCCCAGGCTGGTCTGTCAAGGTCATGCACAAGTCCTGGCTCTGCCTGTGCTTCAGGCTGACCGCCCACCTCCCCACCCAGTGCGGGCCCAGGACAGTGGGCCTGGCCACCGTGGCCATCTCCATCCCCAGCGCCTGGCACGTGGAGCTCGACCAATGCTAATTAAATGCACAAGCTGGAGGCCACCATCTCTAGCCTCTGCCTGCTGGAGCAGACCCCAGGCTGCCCGTGTTCCATTTCTGCAGCCATGGGAGCTGTGAGGCCAGGGGCCCGCTGAAGCCTGGCCGGGGTCAGTCCTGCCAAAGTGACAGCTGTCCCCATTCCAGAGGACGTGCTGGGCTAGGGAGATGGCTCTGAGGACCGGTGCCTCCCAGGGAGACCCTGGCTCAGGGCTCCTGCCCCTCCAGGTCCAGAAGTGCCCCCTCAGGGACGTGATGGCTCCCCAACTTGGACCTTGGCCTCCGAGAGCCAGTGAAGATTCTAGTTCCGCTCCCCTCATTGGGGATAAAAGTTATTCCATGCCTGGTTCCCGCCAGCTGTCTTATAACTAAATAAACTTCAGGGAGCCTTCAGGAGCCCTTGGCCACACTTGCTGGGGTGAAGGAGAGACACAAGCAGGTACCCATGCCCCACCGCAGCCAGTGCCCGTTTCTGAGCAGCCACCAGGACAGTTTGTGCTGCCTCTAGGAGCGTCACTCCAAGCACGTTCCGAGGCACCAACCCAGAAAATGGGGAGCAGAGCCTGGGCTGGGACACAGGCTTTACCCAGAGCCGGCTTTCCCCAAGGGCACAAGCAGGGGCTCCTTCACAGAAACCCCACGGGCACTTGCTGGCAGCCTGGCACCCCAACTCCACTTGGAGGGTCTGGCTGTGGGGCAGCCCCATCAACAACAGTAAAGGGCAGATCCCCCCAGCCCGAGCCCCTGGCCCACTGCCCCAAGGGGTCAGAAACAGTGATTCTCCAAAACAAACCCAATCCAGCCACTCCCCGGCCTCTCCTCTCCCCAGGCCCCGCGCCAGCCGTCTCGCCAGTCCCCTCCCCAGCCCTCCACGTGGCGTCACCGCCCGCCGTGCTCTGGGGGACAGGTGGCACTCTGTAGAGATCATTAACTCCAGAGCACCAGTTTCAGTGCCAACAGGAGCCCTTCTAAATCAGCCCAGCTGCCGTGCTGCATAAAGGAAAGGGGATGGCAATGTTTTGCTTTTCTTCCCTTTCCTAGCGCCACATTATCTTAACATTTCCCCATAATTACACCCATAAAAGTCACCTGAAAGCTCCACGCCACAGAAGCTCATCTACAGACTTCACTCCCTGCCTGCGGGGGCCGGGGCCTCGGTGCCCAGTCTCCGGGCAGACCTGAGCCACTCGCCCCATGCAGCACACCCACCCGTCGGGCCTGGGGCTCCCGGCGGGCCCCCCACCCACATGGGCTGTGGCCAAGGGTGGGGAGGCCCCGGCTCCTTGGGCATCTGGTTCAGGAAACAAACACCCCACAAACACCCATAACTCTTCTTTATGTAATGCAGAGAAGCAAACAAACAACACATCACATCAGAAACTCAAGTAAAACCACAGTAGGCAAAAAATGCATCTAAACAAGATGAGAAATCAACTTCTGAACATCATCACTTCATTAAGCCTCCGTGATGTCAGTTTTCCCTCCTCGAGACCTCCAGAAATAAAATCTGAACAGCAGGAAAGGAATATATTCTAATCTTTCCTAAATATGCAATAAATTGTATTTATAAAGGAAATGCCATACATAAAAGTGCCTACGCTCGGTTAGTATCCTAATGGATGAAAAACAATTCAAAAGTTGTTTGTAACTTCTCCTGGTTGCAGCCAAAGACAAGAGAGCTGAGTTAAAGGCACAATTCAATCTCGATGGGATTTGTTTGAACAAATCTCCATGTCACAGAGGCAGATCACCCCTCCCGGCCCCGGGCTCTCTGGTGCTTTAAAATTCAATCCCCCACCCCCAACTTTGCGCATGCGAGGGACCACTACCAAGTCGTCCGAACAGGGGCCACGTGTTGCCCTAGAGCACAGGGTCTTCTCTCGGATGGGCCACTGCAGCCAGCACCGAAGTCACAGCTTCCGGGTCCTAGAGGCATCCTGCAACTTGCTTCTTCCAGGCCCTCTTGCTGCAATTATTTGCAAGGCTCTGTAAGCCAGGTGGGAAGCGGAAATCAGCAGAGAACGCCGTGCACGGTGAACCCCCTCCCTGAGCGCCAGAGCGTCCCGCACCCCATTCAAGAGCCCTGTCTCGACAGCCCCCTCCCTGCCGGAAGCGCTCGGGGGAAACCGTCTAAGTCGGCTCCTTCTCAGACCCGAGTCGTGGCTCCACCGACCAGGGTGGAGGCCAGTGTCCATTTCTGGCCGCCGCTCCCCGTCGCCCGCGGCCACTCCTCCCAGCGCGTCCTGCCCGTGCCCCTGTCCCCGCATCCGCCACGGAGCCGGGCTCCAGGCCCCCTCCTCCGTTTTGCTTTTCAGGGCAATCCTTCCCCAGTAGTGGAAAATGACAAGGCTCCGTCACTATAGCAACCAGCCTACCCGTGGCCTGCAGGTCTGTCTGCAGCCAGAGGATGGAGCCCACTTCCCGGCGATGGACCCCGCCGTCCCGGGAGGAGGGGAGGGCTTTCTCCGCGCCCAGAAGGGCCGAGCGGCCCTAACCACGCCAGGCCAGGGAACATCCGCCTGCCTCACGCCGGGAAGCGCACACCTGACGCGCGTGCAGAGACCCAGCCCAACGGAGCAGGCAGGTGAAGGAATCCTGGACCACACCCAAGTTTCCCCAATTAATAGGATAAAACAGATCTGCTCCAGAACACAAGCATTTCGGGTAATAAAAAGCCTTACTGCTAACAAAGACAATTTACAAACGAGGTACCAATGATTCTTCTTCATCCCACATATATTGGAAAGGGGCATGGGGATGACAGGAACTCTCTAATTTGCATTTTATTTGCTTTATCAGTTCTAAAAAAAAAAGTATTTCCATCCAGGACAGCAGTTCCGAGCTATAAATTATTATGATGTCTACTTCATATTTTAGTGAAATGTTTTAATTTCTCCAAGTGCATTTCGGGTGTAATGGGGTGTGTCTGGAAACATTATCATAGTGTCAATTATTGTGTCACATGGAGATGGAACAACCATAAAAATGTGGGTGAGCCGGGCTCCAGTTACCAGTGCTCTCTGCTACTTTGGATGAGGCCTTTTTTACCAAATGTCCTTGCTGGTGGTTGAAGAGCTTTCCCAGAAGGCTGGGGCCACCCAGGAGAGCAGAGCTCTGGTTCCACCGGCTGTGCGAGCAGCTAGCAGTCTGGAAGGCGTTGGCACTCGGGCACCCCGACTCGGTGGCAGGCAGCAGTGTGGGGTGGTGTGAGCCACCAGGATGCACACGAGCCCCCCGAGGAGGCACTTGGGAGGTGGGGCAGGGGCAGAGGGTGGGGAGTGGGCAGAGCCTGCCTGTTTTGAGGGTGTGGGTAAAGGGTACACCTTGCTGGGCTGCGGTGTCCTGAGCTGGTGGCACGGGTGGGTGTCGGTACTTGCGGACAATTAGCAGCTGCTCTGTCTTCACCTGGAGAGTGCCTCTGCCCTCCCTGGGCCAGCCTGCTGCCCGGTTCTCAGGTCCATGCCAAGGACGATGTCGCCAGAGCCGGCCAGGGACTGGTAGCCTCGGGCTTGGGGCACTCCTGTCCCCTTCGCAAGTGCAGCCGAATGACCCAACACCCCCACACCCCAGGGATGCCACCAGGAAGTGCATTCAAAGGGTACCCCGTCAGCCCCGCAGGAGTTTACCTGCCATTAACCCTTTCAAAGTCACCAAGGAAGCCCGAGGTGGCCGCGGGGTGCTCTGGAACAGGTGCAGATGAAGCTGCAGCACCCCCGGATCGCTTCCCTGCAACCACCCAGCGAGCATGTTCTGAGGGGTCGCCGTGGCCCCCGGGGTGCCCAAGCCTGCCTGGGCAGCCCAGGTTACGACCCCCTGGCAGAGCCATCGTGCTCGGGCACCCCCGCCCGCGATGGCACAGCCGCGGCCAGTAATTGTGGGGCATCGCACACGCGCCTTGGAGCAAGTCGGCAGGCGCCGGGGAGCCCCGGAGATGGGGCGATTCTGGCGGGCTGGGGCTGCCCGGGTCGGCGCCGGCCTCTCTCTCTCTCTCTCTCTCCTTTTTGGGTATGTGTGAAGAATCCATATTTTTTCATCACCTCCCGCGCCCATGGCAATTCTCCATGACAGGTGCTCGCAGCGCCAGACCTGTCCTCCCGCCGCGATGGGGAGGGCTCAGCCACGCCGGCCCCGAGCCCCGCCGGGCACCGACCACCGCACACCCTCCCCAGCCTGTGTGCGCAGCGACCAGCCCCGAGCCCGCGGCCCCCTCCAGACCCTCGGGCACGGGCTCAGGTCCTCGGGGGCGGCTCGCGAATGCCCGCGGCGGCCCGGGCCCTCTCCCCGCACCCCACCCCTCACTTTCCCTCTTTTTTTAAGAAAGCACCAAGCGAGCCCGCTTCCCCGGAAGGCAGCCGGTCCAGCCGCGTCCCAGCCGGAGCCTCGCTCCCGGATCGGCCGCCGCGTCCCTCTTCCCCGTATCCCCGGCGGGAACGTCGCCGCCGAGCAGGGCGCTCCGCCGATGCTCCGCGCAGCGCCGCCCGCCCGGCCCGGACCTGCCTCCGCTCCCGACTGCGCCCCGGCGCCAAGCCCCGCTCGGGTCCCCGGCCTGGGCTGGGAGCGGCGACAGACAGCACGCCGGGCAGCCGCGGGCACCGCCACGCAGGGACGCGCCGCGCCACCCGGGGCCTGGCGCGCGGGCCCCGGACCGGAAGGCGGAGAGGGGGGCTGGGGCGGCGGCGCCCGCCCCGAAGTGCCCGAGCGACCGGAGCCGGGCGGCCCCTCGTCCTCCTGGCCCCGCGGAGGCGCGGCCGGGACGCGGGGACCGCGCGCTCCAACTCCGCCGCGACTCCGGGCCGCCCGCGGGGCCGGGGCCGGAGGGCCGGAGGGCCGGAGGGCGGGGGGAGCCGCGGGCGCGCGGTACTCACTGCAGTAGGCGATGAGCAGGCTGGCCAGGATCATGAACGCCCAAAAAGTTGAGGACATGCTGGCAGGGCGGTCGCATCTTGCCGGCTGCTCGTCCTGGGCGATGGCGCCATTGAAGCCGCGGCGCCCGCGCGGGGGGCAGCAGCGCGTCTCAGCAGCCGGCCCTGCCCGCGCCCCCGCGCCGGCCTCCACGTGCGGGCCCCGCGCGCGCCATCCTCCGCCGCCAGGGCCGCCGGCCCACTGCGCCCCGCGCCGGCCCGCCCCGCGCCGCGCCCGCGCCCCGCGCCCCCGCGCCCGTGCCCGCGCCCCGCGCCCGACCCGCCGGGGGACGCCGGCCCAGCGGCTCGGGGTGTCGCTGTGCGCCCGGGCTTGGCGCGACCGGCCACCAGGCTGAGAGGCGCGCCCGTCGCGCGCGCGTGCCCGCCGCCGCTGGGGCCCCGCGCCCGGCCCCGGGTCTCCGGGGAGGCGGTGGGGACGCTGCGCCCCAGCCGGGCCTCTGGGTGGCGACAGAGACGGCCCCGCGCGCGCGCAGCCTCGGCACCTCGCCCGGGGCGCAGGGCCCGGCCGGCGCGAAGTTTGTGGATTGGGCTGCATGGCCCGCGGGCCGTCCGCGCCGCCGACCTCCCTCAGCCGCCCGGCCTGTAGCCTGGGACGGCATCCGGCGTGGCCTCCAAACGGAGGGTGCGTCGGGCCCGCTCCTCAGTGGTGTCCTGTCCCCCTCATCCTGGTCGCACGCTAGTGCCTCCAGACCCCCAAGAAGCCCCGCCTTCGCTCTCCGTAGGGAGCGAGCTGGGGCCCGGGCGCCGTGGGAAGAGGACACCCTGGCGGCCCTTCGTCTGGGCACTAACAGCCATGGGGATACGCGCCCCTTTCCTTCCTCCCGCCCAGGAGCATTTGAACCCATGGCACTTCCACCACCGCGCAGGGCCCCGTCCCCTGGTGAGGCATCTCCTCCCAGGGCTGCCCGGCCCTCACCTGAGAGGCCCCAGACTTGTGCCTCCTGACTCCCAAGCCCCTGGCTGGCCAGGTGGAGGTGGATTTTCTGGGCAGGAGAATCGTGGTTAGCCTTCATTTTATGTACATTGTTCACCACCATCCACAAAACAGCTTCATTCAGACAAACAAGCCAAGGACAGAAGTTGTTAATCTTTGAGAGTGGTTTGCACACTCCCACCTCTTCCGGGTCCCCTGAGCAACTCCCTGCACAGCCCAGGAGACCAACCACCAAGCCCAGAGGCTGTCCCAGGTTGTCCCACCACCTGGAGAGGTTCCGACCCCTGCCCTATCCAGAACCCAGCCCCCCGCCATGCTCCCTTCCTGCTGGTCCGTCACCATGGTACATGCAGCATGCAACATCCTTGGGGTCCATGGGATCTCAAGACCCTTTCCAGGTGTTGCCAGAGGACTGTGAGCTGGATGGAACCCAGGTGACAGGCAAAAGTGACACCTGCCTCACCCCTTCACCTTGAGCCAGGCCTCTCAGGGACCATGGAGGCAGGATGCTGTCCAGGCTGATGTTATTTTTTAGTCCCCATACCGGAAGATTTCAATTCCTGTGTTAACACTCTGACTCCCCTGCCCAGTCTCTTCTCCATTGGAGCCACCTGTCCCCTTTTCCTGGCAGGGAGAGTCTCTGTGAACACCAAGGCTCCTGGGAGCTTCAGGGGCGGGCACGAGGGGCAGGACCCCTTGTCTGTGAGTGCACGGGGCTAGTGCCTGCCCCCAGTGGGGGCCTGGACTCTACCTTTGCAACTGCTTCTTTGATTTAAGCCTTTTTATCCTTTTAACATTTTTTAAAAGGATGGAAGTTTTTAAAATATTACAAATTCCACTTCATCCTGTCCATGCAACATTTCTGTGCCAGGCATTCTTTCATCAGAATTCATTTATTGAGCACCCACTGGATGCCTGGCCCGTGGGAGGGGAAGTAAGCGAGACATACATTTTCTCTCCTCAGGAAATTCGCAGTGGCTCTGGGAGACAGACAAGGAAAGAAGGAATGAAAATCCAGTGCGGCCAGTGTCACAATGGGAGGAATTCCAAGGCACAAGGAGCAGAGCCTCTGACCCAAAATCTGGTTGAGAGAAGGCTTCCAGGAGAGTGTTTCCCAAATATATTTTTCTTTTTTGGTGCCATCTTTAAGATGCAAACACCATTGAAATGGAAGTTTTGCAAAACAGTACTTACCCTTGCAATGCTCTCTGATACTTTCTTTTGTACCCTATCCTAATTCACTTCTTAAAACACTGGTTGCCCACCCAATACTTTGACTTACTGTAATTTTCTTTGGAAAAACCCTGTTCCAGGAGAGATAATGACTGCATTGAATTTGGGTGGATAAATTGGTGTTGTCATGCAAAAGTGTTGGGGGGCGATGATGACGGTGCTGGGCACGGCAGGAGAGTGTCCTGGCAGGGAGAACCAGGGGAAAGAAAAGGAGCACATGGGGTTTTTCATTGTGGAACTCAGTCCCTGAGTATTTCATGGCTGCAGCATTAGGATGGGAAGCTTCAGGATGTTGGAGGATATTTCATCAGGTTGTACACTGAAAATTCCTACAAGAATCAAGAATGTGAATGGAGCCCTTGGTAGCTACAATTCATCATCCACATGGTGGAGAGTCTGAAACCCAGTGGTGCTGCACAACCAGGTTACAGGTAGAGGGAACAGAGGCAGGGTGTTGAGAACCTTTGAAGAGATAAGATGCGGGGCTTGGAGAACAGCCATCCTCCCGGCCCCCGGCAACACCTCCTCGAGAGCAGTGTACATTTGCGATGGGGACGAAGAGCCTGATCTCATGACAGGCGAGGCAGCCTGGGAGCTAGGGGTGGACGGGCTGCCATTCTACCCCCTGCCGCTGTCTCCCGGGGCCTGGGGAGAGAGACCAAGGCGGGAATTGGGGGTGGGGGGACGAGCAGAGCACTGAATCCTGTTGCTAGGAAACAGAAAGCCAGTTCGGGATCCTAATATGTGCTATCAATTGACAATTGTGTTTTGAAGTTGTTGTTGATTGGCTTGTTTTGATTACTAGCCAGAACTGACAGGTTGTTGAATTTTGAAACCTACGTAGGATTATTAGAGAACTACCTCCTCATCTTAACTCAGACACCCAAAACCAGGTGATGAGGACTGTTTAACACACAGGGAAAACCCTTGAATCTCACACCACACCAAGCTGATGCCACTAGGCTGCTAATGAGACCTGGTCCGCAGAAGTGACGTCTCATACGATGGCAACAGATGGTCTCCCTGGGGGAAGACATGGCAGCTCAGGGCAGTTGACCAAGCGCCCATTCCACTGTCCATGCAGGGACTCTCAGCTCCTCCTCTCCAAAGACATGTGTGCACTGGTTTTCCGGCTCTGCTCTTAAAAGTAGGAATATTTCATGCAGTGTTTTTTACCCTCTGCCACACTGAGTGTGCTGTATTTGTCACTTATCCTTGGGTTGTCAGACTGACCAAGGGCAGGTCCCAGAGCTCCTGAATTTGGAGCTGGGTATATTAACTGCTTGAGCCCATGGGATGTCTCTACTGGGATAATGGGAGGGAAAGTGCATTTTATGAAAAGGTGGACATTCATTTTTAAAAGAATATGTGGAGATACATATGATACGCAGCTCAAGGGGTGGACTGTAGTGGGCATTTCTGTTTGCCCCCCAGCTCCCCACCCCAGATCTATTCCTCCTTCTGAAAACAATTCCAGTTTTTCTTTTGAAGAGCTCCCACCTTCTACACTCATGTTCCATATGCCGAAGAGATCACTGCCTGCTGCGGGAAGGATGAGAGGGGAGACAGAGACACGGGGCCAGTCGGAAGCAGGCGTGGACGTCCAGGTGAGACATGGTGGGTGGGCACTTCTCAGAACAGCTGTGAGGATGGAGGGGAGCAGATGGATTCAGCAGCCTCTTGGGAGGTGGTTGGCAGGCCTTGGAAACTGAAGTTGTGTGGGGCAAGAAATAGATGTTCTACGTGACTCCCTGGTTTATGGCTAGAAAAATTGGGAAGATGGGCAGTGCTATTTTCTGAGACAGACGCTGGCCACGTGCTGGAGACAGACTTCAACCTCAGTGGGAGCAGTCACTTCCCTAGTGAGCATTCACTCAGGGGCAAGAGTGCAGTAGAGAGAGAAGGAACACATAAAAGGAAGGCACCTGCGGAACGAGGGGTCTCCAGATTCATCAGGCACTAGACTGTAAGCTCCCTGACAGCAGAGAACAATTTGTTGCTGAATTTCCAGCCCCCAACACAATGCCTTGCATACAGTTGGCCAATTGAATGAACAAGTTATTTTAAAAAGTAATTATCCATTCTATACATCTAGTCTCATCAATGATATTTATATATTCTGTACTCTGCACCAGGTACCCAGTGAAGTTCTTTCCCTATATGCACTCACTTCATCTACTGTTAGACACAGAAACTGAGCCATTGAGCAATTAAAGAAATCACTCAAGGTGTGTCCAGCTGGGAGGTGGGGAGCTGAGGCTGGAGTCCAGGTAGTTTGTCTGCAGAAAGTGTGCTCTTAACCTCTTTGCTTCACTGCCTTTCTTTCTAAATAATGTCCATTTGGGGAAAAAAAAGAAAAATGAAAATAAAAGCAAAATTAGAATAAAATACTCCATAATGCTATCACTCAGAGTTAACCGCATTTGACATCGTGCTAATATCTTTTTTTCATCCTAATTTTTGCATGTGCACTTTCATTCTATAGAGTTTTTATAAGCAGCTTTCCTTAGTTTGTAGCAAACATTATTTCATGACAACTATTCTTCAAAGACATTGTTTTTATGGCAGCATAAAATTCATTAACACACAAGTGCTGCCATTTAATTAATAAATAATTTTTTGGGTATTTAGACTATTTGATAGAGTTTCACCATTTTAAACACTTAATCAATGAACCAACTTACATTTAAACCTTTTTCGTCTGGTTGTGGTTATTTTCCTAGGAAAAATTCAGAGGACAGTATTTTTAGGTCAAAATGAAGATGCAACTTTAAGGCTTTGCTCTATATTGCAAAGCATTTCCAAAAATATTATGCTAATTTGCATTCTATATCAGCACTGCATGTTATCACTGATTCAAATATCGTGGACAATTTCATAGGTAATAAGCAGTTTTTATTGTGTTTTTCTTTGCATTTATTTGATTTAATGAGTGTTAGCAATGTTCATATATATGTCATTTGAATACCTTCTGTGAATCAACTGTTTATATCCATTTCCAAGTTTTCTGCTGATATGTTTGTCTTTTTACCATTGATTAGTAAGAACTCTTTTTAATTTGGGAAATTAATTGTTTTTATGTTTGTAATTTAAAAAAAATACAGAAGGGTGTAAATAAGATAGTAACAGCGGTGCTAAAAAATCTTTCACATATTGTTACAAATGATAATGTTTACAGTGGTCTTTGTTCAATAGTCCATGTTCCAATTTTTCCTCGAGGAGATTTAAATATTTTGTCAGTGGGAATATGAGTGATGGTTTTCATCTTTTGTGCCCTTTGGTATGTTTTAACAGCTTTCTGAAGACATAACTGACTTACAGCGTTTAAAGTATGCAATTTGATAAGTTTTGACATGTGTATACGCTCATGAAAACATCTCCACAATCAAGATAATGTACACATCCATCACCTTAAAAGTTTCCTCTTGCTCTTAAGAATCACACCATCCCACCCCTCCCTGCCCCTCCATCCACAGGCAACTATGGACTCTGTCATTATCGATCAGCTTGCATTTCCTGGAATTTTATGAAAATGGGATCCTACAGTATAGACTCCTTTTTTCTGGCTTGTTTCACTAAGTATAATTACTTTGAGATTCACCCATGTCATTACCTACATCAATAAATAGTTCATTCCTTTTATTGCTACTTGTATTCCACTGAATGGCTATACCACAGTGTGTTTATCCATTCACCTGTGGATGGACATTTGGGTTGTTAACAGTTCATGGTTATTACAAATAATGATGCTTTGAACAGCTGTGTTTTAGTTTGCCAGAGCTGCCAAAAATGCAATATACCAGAAATGCACTGGCTTGTAACAATGGGAATTTATTAGTTTACAGTCTTACAGTCATGAGGCCGTGAAGATGTCCAAATCAAGGCATCTTCAAGATGATACCTTCTACCTGAAGACGGGCTGCAGGTGATCCGGGGCTCCTCTGCCACATGCCAGAAACATGGTGGCATCTGCTGGTTGCTCTCTGCCTTCTCTTCCAGGTTTCGCTGCTTCTGGCTTCAGTGGCTTCCTCTCTGTTTCTGTGACTTCCTCTCTCGGTGTGTCTTTCTCTCTGTATCTCTATATTGTTCATTTTCTTATAGAGGACTCCAGTAATAGGATTAAGACCCACTGGGGGGCAGGCCTCTACTGAAATAACCTAATCAAAAGGTCCCAGCCGTAACAGGTTTACACACACTGGAATGGATTAGCTGTTTAAGAACATGATCTTCTGGGTCCATTCAGCTTCAAGCTACCAGAAGCTGCGTACAGGTTTTCGTAGAACCATATATTTTCCTATCTCTGTGGTAAACACCTAGGACTGGAATGGCTACACCCTATGGTGGGCATATTTAACTTTTAAGAAAATGCCAAACTCTTTTCCAACATGATTTTACCATTTTATGTTCGCACCAAGGGGGTATGAGAGATCTACTCACTCCACGTTTTTGCCAATACTTGGCAGGTTCCTTCTTTTAAATTATAGTCATTCTATTGGGTGTGAAATGGTAGCTCATTTTGATTTTAGTTCTCATTTCCTTAATGATTAATTATACAATCATCTTTTCATATGTTTATTTGCCATCCATATAACTTCTTTGGTGAAGTATTCATGCTTTATTTAATTGGGTGTTTTCCATCCTTATTACTGAGTTTTGGAGAGTTCTTTATATATTCAGGATAAAAGCCCTTAACTGTACATATGATTTAAAAACATTTTCTGCCAGTCTGTGGCTTGTCTTTTCATTCTTTTAACATTGCCTTCTTAAGAGCAGGAACCTTTAATTTTAATGGTGTACAATTGATCGATTTGTTCTTCAGTGGATAGGATCTTTCGGTGTTCTATTTAAGAAATCTTTGCATAACCCAAAGTTATAAAATTTTCTGGTATGTATTCTTCTGGAAGTTTTTAGGTCTATAATTTATTCTGAGTTAACTTTTGTACATGTGTGAATTATGTATACATGTCACCTTTTTGGAATATGGGTAGTCAATTCTTCTGGCATCACTTCTTTGCAGGTGCAACAATGTTTCAGTTCACACGTCACCTTGGCTAGGTGATGGGATCCAGTTGTCAGGTCAAGCAAGCACTAGCCTGGTTGCTACTGTGAGGGTATTTTCTGTATTTAAATCATCAGTTTGTTGATTGCATCTATGGTGGATTACATCTACAATCAAATAAGGAGACTTCCTTTAGCCATGAGAGGAGTCTCATCCAATCAGATGAAAGCCTTAAAAGGGGAACTGATGAGCTCAGCAGACAGAAAGAAGAATTTCTGTCTCTGCTTCAGCCAGCCAGCTTCTGAGGAATTCATCAAAACTTTCATTGGAGTTCCCAGCTTGCAGCCTGCCCCATGGAATTCAGGCTCCCCAATCCTCTTGTTGTGTGAGCCAATTCCTATAATAAACCTCATCATATTCACACATACACACACCCTGTTGGGTCTGTTTCTCTAATACAGAAGGGTTATCCTTTTTCCAGTGAATTGCCTCTATGCCTTTGTTGAAATCAGCTGACAGGATTTAAGCAGGTATATTTCTAGACTCTCTATTACATTCTGTTGCTCTACTTGCCTGTATTTATGTCAGTAATGCTCTATCTTGATTGCAGTTGGCTTTATAACAAGTCTTGAAATAGGTAATATTAGTCCCTAACTCACATATTCTGTATTTCATGTCTTCTAGATCATTTGCATTTCCATATGAATTTTAGAATCAGTTTGTCAATTTCTATGAAAAATCCAGATGAGTTTTTCAACAGGGATGGCATTTAATCTATAAATCAATTTGGGGGACAACTGACATCTTAACAATATTGAGTCTCTGACCAATGGACAGTGTGTCTCTGTATTTATTGAGGTCATATTTAATTTCCCTCAGCAATGGTTTGCATTTTTCAGTGTACAGGTCTTTCAAATCATTTGCCATATTTATCCTTAAGTATTTAATATTTTGGTGCTGTTTTAAATAGTACTTTTCATTTCAAATTTTGATTGTTCATTCCTTGTATACAGAACTATATTTGATTTTTTATATTGAAATTGTACCCTGAAGTCTTGCTAAACAGAGATGTATCTACTAACTTTTTTGTTGATTTCATCAGATTTTCTACATAAACATAAAGGCAGTTGCACTTCTTTTCTAATCTGGATAGCTAGCTTTGGCATCTTTTTCTAGCCTTTTTTGGCCCCGGCCAGCCCTTTAGTGGCGTGTGGGATGCCAGCAGTTGGCACAGGCCTCACTAGCTTTTTTCTGATTTTAGAAGGAAAACTTTCAGCCGTTCACCATCAGGCATAATGTTAGCCGAAGGTTTGACACAGGTGCCTTTTATCCGTTTGAGAATGTTTCCTTCTGTGCCTAGCTTTGGGATAGTTTTGTGAGTGTGTGTGCGTGTGTATGTGATCAGACACGGATATTGGGTTTTCTAAATGCTTTTTCTGCATCTACTGAGATAATCATAAAATCCACCACCACCCCCAATGACTACTTTAACTATGATTTCATTTTCATTCAGTCCAAAATACTTTCTCATTTTCCTTTTGATTTGTTCTTTGTTCCTTGAGGTATTTAGAAGTTTATTATTCTGTTTCTAATTTGGGGGAATTTTCCACATATTTTCTGTTATTTATTTCTACTTCAATTTCATGTTCTCAAGGAAAATACCTTGTGTGCTGTGAATCATTCATGAAAACCTCCAGTAGTAAGTTGGGGCTATTTTAGGGCCCCTGGCCTGCTCCCCATCTCTCAAGGATCACTGTCTTCACCACCCGATTTCCAGGCTCTGGCAAACCTTTGTTTCGTGTGTTTGGTGGATTGTTTTGATGGTTTCAGGTGGGAGAGTGTTTTCAGTCACGGATATTCTATTGTTTCTGGAAGAGAAAGTCTTCTTGTAATTTCTATACTCAAAATCCTGCTACCCTCTAAAACATGATAAAATATTCATCCTTACAATTATTCAAGAAATGTGAATGGAGCAGAAGGAGGTGCCATTCCTTGTGCTGGGCACATAGAAGAGAAGACACAGTTACCGCACTCTGGGTCCCAGGGTTTGTCACAGGCTGGGTGACATTACAGTAGTGTGACAGTGCTTCAGAGGGACATAAGCAGTGCACGGGGTGGGGGGGAGGATAGTCAGTTCATGGGGCACCCAGGCAGAGGCTTGGACTGCTCATCCAGCAGCTGAGGGGCCCAGGGGGCTCTCGGAGTGGAAGAGACAGCTGTGCAAAGGCCCTGGGGCATGGCAGGCCCAGGAAAAGGCAAACAGCTTGGCAAGATTTGAGCTTGGAGTATATGGGATGGAGCGGTGGGGTCTGACACTGAGAGCATCAGTCCGTCCATCTGTAGGCAGGAGTCAGCCGGGCAGGACCCAGCCCGGACCCCCAGTTACAAGGGGGAGCCCCAGGCAGGGTTGGAAGGTGGGTTCCTGAGGAGGCCAAGCCAGCTGTCAGGTGGGAGGCCAGGCGGTCAAGGCTTAGCGGGGGGCAGGTGGGGGGAGGAGGGTCCCCCAGCCAGGGCAGAGGCCGGCAGTTGAACTTTAGGCAACGTCCCCTGTCAGGACCTTGGATGTGACAGACGTGCTCTGGAAGTGGTAAGAGCAGCCGGGAAGCTGGCCCGAGCCCACCCTGCCAGGCTGGCACCAAGGTTGGTTCTGGTGGCAGCATCGGGACAGGAGGGCTGTGGGTGCATCGAGGCTTGAGGAAGGGCCAGGGCCGGGACAGGCTGCTGCACGGGGCCTGAGGTGGAGGCGGGGTCCCCAGTGCCGGAGGTGGCTGCCCTTGGAAGAGGCCCAGTGGCAGGTGAGGGGAGCGCCTGGGCCACGGAGAGGGAGTGAAAATACCTTGGGAGGGGAGGAAAGAGGGTGGAGTGGGGCTGTGAGAACCAGGAAGGATGATCGGGGCTCCTTCGATTCCAAGGGGACATCCTAGCCAGACTCTTAAAGGGTGTTGGGGGTGGGGGGCTGCCCAGGAGATTTAAAAGTGCATTAAGAGACATCAAAAAAACAATGAATGGGCCTTTTTGAATCCTGACTTGAGAAAATTGACTGTCAAAAGACATTTTTAGGCAGTTGAGGAAATCTTAATCTAAGCTGATAATTAGGTAACAATCAGGAACAATTGTTAATTTTGTTAGATGTGACAAGGACAGTCTAGTTTTAGACTAAGAATGTCATCATGTTTGAAGTGCACACTGAATTATTTCAGGGCAAGTTGACACGATGCCTGAGATTTTCTTTGAAAGACTCCAGAATAAACACAGAGCGGGGGGAGCTGGCTGGGCTGACGGCCGTGGAGCTGCCCAGCTTTCAGGGTGCCCTGTCCGAGCCACTTCCGGGCACACTTGGAAATACTCAACAGAAGACGGCAAAGAGGGCGAGGAGGAGGGTGTAGAGAGCTGCCGACAGGCGGCAGAGGCTGGGTCAGAGGATGGCGGTGGCTTGGCCTGGCAGGTGGCTCTGCCTCGGCTCTTTCTGGGCTCCAGGCTGTCGGGCGCACGTCCCTGGAGACCCCCGACTGCCACACAGCAGGGATGGTCCCTGGAAGTGGCTCTCCAAGCCCTGAGCTTCTGGTGAGCTTTTCTGGACACTGATGCTAGGCGTGAGCTTTGTCAGCCCTCGTCTTCTCTGTCGCTCTTTCTTTGTGGGAAGGTTTGGGGGAGGTTGAATATTAGTGTTTTTCACCCTGTTTTGCAGAGCCTGGGAAAGAGCCAAGGGGGGGCCGAGTTGGCAAGCTGGGGCTGCCCCACCCTCTCTTCAGCCAAGCAGCTTGGACTGCTTTGGATACCGGGCTTCTGCGTGGGATTTGACTTAGCAGAACCATGAAGCCATAGCTCTGCCTTTGGGCAGAGCCGGTCTGTGCCCTAACTCCAAACTCCGAAGTCGGTGGAGTTTGCACCTGGCCGTCAGGGAGTCCCCCCACCTGGCTCCAGCGATTGATTCTTCTGTTCAAATCGGAGCCCATTCCAGGGCGTTTGCAGAAATTATTGGACAAGAAGCGCTGTTTGTCACCGGCACTGTTAGCCTCGCAGAACCGAAGCTGGGAACTGCCAAGAGCCATCACCACGGGGACAGGCACTGCCCGAGAATGAAATCATCCAGAACCAAAGTGGGACAGATGGAGGGACCTGAGATGACGCCGGCCAGACCCCCAGGCCCAGTTGTCCCTAAGGCTCAGACCAGAACCTCAAGGGTGGCAAAGTCCTGGGTCTTTCCCAAGGACACAGAGAGAGGTGCGTGTGAGCCGGCAGGAGAACCCCCGCGGCCCGGCTCCCTTCCTCTGCCAGGAGCTGCCCGGAGCTGCCCACTCGGCTGTCCAGCCCTGGGGCCTTCTACCGGGTCGGGGACCACTCCCGACACTGGGCAGGGTCCACCAAGCCACCATCCATCACAGCGGACAAGTCCTTGGGCCCTGCCTCGTGAAGAGCCAGTTAATTCATCGCCCGGAGCCTGGAACACACTCTCCGTGGAAGCTGTTTCATGACTCGGACTTTGAGGCCAAAAGATTTATGGGTAGAAGTTTCTTGTTTTTTTTCAGGGGAGCTGTCTTTTGAAATATTGTGTAATTAAGATGCTAATGGCTGTTTATAGAACCTTCTCTCCTCAGACCAACTGCTTTCTGAATAATAAGAAACGTCCCCTTTGTTCCAGGGAAAACGGCATTGAGAGCAGAATCCTTCATTAAATCACAGTTTGTATCGTTTTTTTTTTCCCCATTACACTATAAAGGGATTTACTAATGCTCATTAATTTTTGGTTATGTGGATAAATTGGAGAGGATGCTTTGACTTTCAACCCGTTTCCTTTGAGAACAAGGGGACGCGCCTTAACTCCTTCCTGGGGCATTGAGGGGTGCTGGAGGGGAAGGGCCTCCAAATCAGTCTTCACGGGGTGCTCTGGAGCGCTCTTCCAGAACAGGCCACGGGCTCTCGGGGCTGGAGAAGGCGCATCCCGTTGTCCGGGCAGTGGCCTGGTGCGCCTCAGGCCTGCAGCCCCCTGCCCGGGGACTGGCTGAATTGGGGGGTGAAAGCCCCTGTGCAGAGCAGCAGAGGGAGGGAGGCCCGTTCCCGGGGACCACGGACGCCGGCAGGACAGAGCAGGGGCCGAGTCTGGATCCTTCTGAGCAGCCGGCAGGTGTGAGCTGCTGAGAGCACCTCCCGTTTCCTTGGGGGCTTCTCGGCCCGACCCCTCCAAGGCAGAAGCAGGCGGGACATGGCAGCAGGGCCTCCAACAAACCAAACACCTGCTGCCCGGGATGTGCGGCCCCGAGCTCAACCTGGCACCGTGCGGCTTGCGAGGCCCCGGCTGCCCACCTGTCACCACCCTCCATTTCCCTGGAAAAGGCCAGTCCTGCTTGGTCTGTCACCAGGCCACTGGACCAAAGGGCCCCCTGAGACGTCCCTCCCCAGAGCCTGCTCAGAACCAGGGGCTCCTGCCTGCCCCGGGCTCTGTGCCCCTTCCCGGCCCACCAGTTTCACTCTGGCTGTGAGTGTGCACGGAGGACATATGGGAACAAAGTCAGTGGAAATCCAGTTCAACCTGCATTACAGGAGCATTTTCACGTCACCACCAGGGGCTCGGATCGCGGGCTTTCGCAGCGATGGGGACTGAACGGTCCGTTTTTCCTCCTGGCTCCCAGCACCAGGGGTCTTTTAGTTGGTATCAAACTGCTGTGGACTTGACTTATTTTTTGCAATGTAAAAAAAAAGATTAAATTACCACTTCATTCTTCCATCTCTTCAATCTAGTAAACTATAATACATTCTTGATTATTTTAAAGTTATTCAAAATCGAAGTCAATGAAGAATTTATCCAGAATCCTGCAACACCTACAAATTAAACTTCTTAATTTTTTAAAGTTCTTGGTCTTTCCTTGTCTGTATGCGTATACAATTCTTATATATCACATGTGGATTTTGTCTTATTCTATTCTACTTAATACTACAAAGTAAGAATTCTTCATTTTGCCATTTTATCTGTATGACACATTTCATTTCAAAAATTTTGAATAAAAGACACTATTAGAAACCATTTAAAATCCTATCAGTAAAGGGTAATTAAAGGAATTTCCCCCCATGTGGGCTTACCTTGTGATAACCACTTTTGCTCCACACTCAGAGACAAGATGAATAACATGTGAGCTGGAAAATCCCGGAGCCCAGCGTCAGGCTCAGAAACGGGCCGTGCATCACTACAGCCCAGGGTCTGGAGAGGGGGTGCCACTGCCCGGAAAGTAGACGCCCAGAGCGGCCGGCACAGGTGGATGGGGGCTGACTCCTGCAGCATGGGGGGCAGAAATGCTCCCCGGCAGACAGGGACGTGGAGCCTGGACCCCTGCCTGCACCAGGGTGTGAGGGGGAGTCCCGCACCCCCTGAAAGTGGACGGACACCAGCCTGCTCTCAGGTCCGGGGCAGACGGTCTGAGGGAGCTGCCGGTCTAGGGAGAGGAGAAGAGATGGGCAGCACGGCCACAGGAGCTGGATCCAGTCCCAGCTCAGGTGACGCCCCTGAGATGGCTCCAATTTCCCATGGGGAGTGCCAGGAATCCTGCGGTAGGATGGCTTGGCTTGTCCTGGTGGGGCGGAGCAGCTGGGCTCAGGCAGAGAGCGGGCCACAGAGGGGTCGGGGTGAGGGAGCAGGATGGAGGGACAGACACACAGGCGTTAAAACAACACCCCACTCCTCCTCCTCTAATTTGGCTCAGAGATCAAAATCAAGAAATTTATTAAAAAATAATTCTAAGAAATTAAAACCAAATAAACTCTTTGCCTCTAAATTGGCTCTAGGTGAAATTCATTTTATAGAACAGAGAACAGAGGTTTCAAAATAAGTCTATTGAAAGTATTTAGAGAAGATCTTGTATGTGCATTTTCATTTAAAAATGAATAAAAACAATGGGAAACAACAGACAAAATGATGTAAGACCTTGTTTTTTGCGTGTGTGAAAAAGAACTAATCAGAAGTGTTAAAAATGAATTAAAACTGGAATCCTTGAATTTTTTTTGATGTGTTAATCTCTAGCCAGCCGGAATGACGTCAAAGTGAGAGGTAGTGAGTTGGAAGATAGAGCCAAGGAAATAGGAAATCTTCCAAAATACAGTAAAGCTGCAGCAGGATGTTGAAGCGTGCCGGTTTCAGTTATAGCTCAGACGTGAAGATAGTAAATTCCGTATTTCGAGATGAGAGCACAGCACGGAAGTTTCCAAGTGGATGGATCATGAAGAGCTAGAGGACTAATTCCTGAACCAGGCCCACGTGAGGGGCACGTATTGCAGGGGCAGTGGAACTGAAGGCGGGCTCCACAGGAGAGCTTTGGAAGCGAGCTCTCACGTTTTGATGCCTCCCTGTCCAATTACTGCCCCTACTGCGAACCTGCTGAGGGCTTTCAAGGGGCGCTGGGAGAGCCTGCCGGCTCCTCCGCAGTCGGGAACCCCAGCAGGCAGCGCTGACTTCTCCCGGGGAGGTCCAGGCTGAGAGCGGGGCAGGCTGGAGCGGGGCCTGTGCTGGCCTGGACAACATCACGGAATGTGCCAGGGCAGCGGGGCAGGTGGTACCAGCCCAGAGGGGGGCCGAGGAAGCCAGGGTGGGCTTGCAGCCAGTAAGGAGAGCCGCCTCGGGAAGAAGACACACCTCAGCAGAGGAAGCGGGCGGTGGGGGACGACACCTTTTTAGAGTCCGAGGAGCATTAAAAGCTAAAACAGAAAAGCATTGAGATGATTAAGGAAATTGCAGAAAAGAGACACACCACGAGGGAGACTTCCTAAAGAACCTGCAGAGGCTTCAACAGCTGGCAAGCCCAGAGAGCAAAATGACAGCCGGCCTCCCTCTTGGCAAAGGAAGAAACTGCAGCCTCTCCTTCTTCTCTCCCTGCCCTGGACTCAACCCCTGGAGCTGCTGGAAAACAGGGAGCAGGTGGGGGGGGGGCAGGACTGATGTCACAAACAAGACCGGGTCCTCTCAGACATGACAGAGGGCTTGGCTTCAAGAGCAGCTGTACACCAAGGTCAGTGCATGGGGTCAGCCGGCTCAGATGCCTTTCCTTATTGAAGGCCAGGAATGCAAGGAAGGCTTGACTTCGGAAAAGCAGCTGCTGAAATTCACTTTGCTAAGAAATTAAAGGTTCAAAAATTGTCCCAAGAAATTCAGAAAAAGGTACTAAAAGGGTTCAGACCCATTTCAGATAAAAGTTATGAGGCAGCCAGGAATTGAAAGGACTTTCTTAACCTAAAGAAGGATACCTGTCAGCTGCACAGACAGGAATCAGCATGATAAGGTGTTACAAGCATTCTGGGTGAAGCCAGAGACAAAGCCAGGAGCTCGCTCTCACTGCTGCTCTCCAGATTGTGCTGGATTCCAGCCAATGAGATAAGGCATGAGAAAAAGTTGGGTTCAGAAATCTCAAAACAAAGATAAAATCATGTTTAATTGCAGATGATATGGTTTCATGCAGGGGCAAAGAAACTGAACTATCAAGAGAGGTTCTAAATGTGTAACTTAAAACATAGCAATTGTATCCCAGAACAAGAAAAGATGAAAGAAGAAAAGAAAACAGGAAAAAGTGGAGCTATTTACCTTCCCCCCAAATACTCTAGGACACCAAAGATTCCACAGGTCTTTCCAGTGAACACTAAAACTTTGAAGGACATTTGTATACACCTGAATAAAGAGATAACAGTATTTATTGACTGAAAGACTTAATAGCGTAATGTAGTGAGTTTTCTTCAACTTAATCTATAGATTTAACATAATTCCAGGAAAATTCCAATAGTATTTTTTGCAGAGTATGGCAAGCCTATTCTCACATTCATTTGGAATAGAAATGCACTAAGAATAGCGGGGTTAATTGTGGAGAAAAACATGAGGGCTTGCCCCGTTGTATATCAACATATCTCACAAAGCTACGGAAATAAGACCAAGCTCCAGGAGTGCAATAGTAGACAAAGAAGCCAAAGGAAGAACTCAGCCCAGAAGTAGATCCTGTTCACATGGAATCAATGTATAAAACAGGCAGTAGAACCTCAATAAGAAAAATACAACTTGTTTTTCAATAAATGGTATCTGAATAAGTGCTCATCAATAAGAATAAAATTATATCTTTATTTCCTGCCATACTCAAACATAACATCTCCATGGATTAAAAATTAAATATTGAAAAGCAATTTTTAAATAATTTAGGAGAGAATTTCGTGGATAATAATATAAAGTATTAAATTTCCTGCTACATACTCCAATATGGTGGATAAAGTACAAATTACATCCCTTTAAATGCTCATCTTTGCTCAAGAAATATTAGGAAAACTTTTGAGGTAAAAAATAATGGTGATGTGCAAGGGAAAGCTCTAAGGACACCATTGTCCATAACGGCACCTACTGCTGGCGGTGACGTGGAGTTTGGGTTTTAACAACTGCACAGGCGACAGGACCCACATAAGGAGATGAGTAAAGCTAGGGTGTCAAGGAGCTGCACCCTCTATAGAAGAGGGTCTAGAGAAAACAGACGGCAAGGACATTTTTCTAACTTGGCTCTGGTTCTGGGTAGAGGCAGGGGGTGTTTTCCTTTGATAATCCATGCCTCAGAATTCCACAGGTCTCAGGCTTGAACTTGCATGTTTCTGCAGAGTCCCAAAACACTCAAGCTGAGCTTTCGAGGGGTCCTGTATTGCTAGGGCTCACCAGCCCTAAAGCAAATGCAAATCTTCTCTGTAGTTACACACCCAGAAGCCAAGCCCCAAGATTAAACAGAGTTGTGATCCATTTAAAACAACACAGAACACACCGAGGTGGGAAAACCAAAACAACATACTTCACCATCATGCCCACGGAGGTGTTAGAATTTTGGATTAGCAAATGTGGATTATAAATACATAATCTCTATACATTTAAAGTTAAGAGGGAATAGTAAACACAAGAAAGAATCAAGGTACCATTAAAAATGAGGGATTAGTAAAAAAAAAATTGATTCTTGTAAATGAAAACAATAATGTAACAGAAATTAAAAATTAAATGGACAGGTGAATGATTAGAGAGTTTGAAAAATGGATGAGTGATCAAAAGAAATGAGAATAGAAATCAAACATGAAGTGGGATTTCAGACCTTCTCAGAGTCAGGGCTTAATGAAGTTGATGAAAGGAACATTGGAGCCGGGCTTGAATTCCACGAAGTCACCTGCGGGCAAGGACTGGAAAGAGTTTGGTATCAAGGAAAGACAAGTTCACAAACGCGCAGGCTGGAGACGCCGTGAAAGAGCTTGGGAGGACCGTCAGGGCGCGAGGGAGGCCTCCAAGAAAGGCGGGGACACCCTCAAATGTCGCGTGAAACGTGCTCTTTATGATCTCATTGCACCTTTGTAACATCTACTTAGAAAATCGTGCCCCGAACCTCACAATCTACATTTGACTCATTAATTTTTCCTTTGAAGAATGAGGACATAGTTGTGTTAATAAACTTTATTTTGTAAAGTGTAAGATAAAATAAAATCATATACATTGTTTTAATTTATTTTCAATGGTCAAACCCAAATTAGACTTGAAAATCATCTGCTGTGATCGTCCATTTTCTGTTTTAATCAGGTTTTCTCTAAGTGGCGGGGGGAGGGGTCCTTTTCCAGCACTAGTTTTTCTTGGATACATGGACTGGGTTGACCAGTAATCCCGGCCACAGGCTGCACCTATGTCCATTTCCACCTGCAGGTGTGGGTTTACCCTCATCCCAGCAGGCTTCTCAATCACTGGCAATCTGATGGGTGGAAAAAAATTACATTTCTAGGTAGTAAAAAAAAATAAAATAACCATCTTTTCTTCACTGTAAAACTGTCTTTTACTTCACCTTTGCACCTTTGTCAAATCAAAATAAAACAGTTGAGCAGATGAGTGTGAGCCTAATCCTGGACCCGGTTGTGTTCATGGATCTATTTGAGTATCTTTCGATCAATACACCATGTCTTGATTATGGTCACTGTCAGATAGCATAATTCCTCCAATTTTATGCTTTTATTTCCAAATAGTATTAGCTGGTCTACTTCCTTTGCCTTCCTATGTAAATTTTAGAATTGGCTATGAAAATCCCTGCTGGCCTTTTGATAGAAAGTGCATTTAATTTATAGACCTTTTTGGAGAGATTAGCATCTTGACTCTGTTGAGTCTTTGAACAAAATGTGTTTTTTTTTGGTTTGTTTAATCAACATTTCATAGTTTTCATTGTACACATATTTCAAAATCTTTTGTTAGATCTACACCTAAGTATTTTATATTTTGATGCCATTGTAAATATTTTACTTTCCAGTTGTTGTTTGCTAGTATATAAAAAGACAAATCATTTTTATGTGTATCTCATCTGTTGTAAACTTACTAAACTTGCTTGTTAGTCGACCGATAAACTACTTACTTCAGCTTTTATGACTAAAGTTTTTTTTTAAATTTTCCCTTATTTTGAAAGATATTTTAACTGGGTATGGAAATCCAGGTTGACACATAATTATTTTTCCCTTTTTGGCTTTAAAGACGTTGATCTCCTGACTCTTCACTTGAGTTGTTTTTGGTGTCTGGTTGCTACCACTCTTATCTTTATTCTGCTGTAGGAATGTCATTTTTTTAACTGCCACTTGTAACATTTTCTTTTATCAGTAGTTTTGAAAAATTTTATGAGTCTGTGCCTTGGTGTGGTTCTCTCATTTCTAGACCTTGGGATTCACTGAACTTCTTGGGTTTGTGGGTTTACAGTTTTCAAGAAATTTGCAGAATTTCAACCATTATTTCTTTAAATATTTTTATGCCTCCCCAGTCTTTTGGGGACTCCAAGAGTGGCTGTATTAGGCTGCTAAGGGTTTTCCTATAGCTCCCTTTCTTTTTGTCATTTCTCTATATGACTCATTTTGGATAGTTTCTATTGTTATTGTATTCAAGTTCACTAATATTTTCTTCTAAAGTATTTAGTCTGTCATTAATCCCATTCAGTATATTTTCCATCTTGGACACTGGAGTTTCCATCTCTACATGTTTGATTTGAGTCTTTTTAGTATCTTCCAGGTGTCTATTTAACATGCCCAATTTCGAACATGTGCTATACAGTAGTGACCATTATTTTAATGTCCTTTTCTGCCAATTCTAACCTGTGTCAGCCATGAATAGGTCTCAACTTATTGATTTTTCTCCTAATTATGGCTCCACATTTCCTGATAGCTTGCATGCCTGGTAATTTTTTATTGGTTGCCAGACACATGAATTTTACCCTGTTTGGTGCTGAATAGTTTTGTATCTCTACAATCTTCTCAGGGTTTGTTCTGATAAGCAGTTCATTACTGGGAAATAGTTTGGGGAAGGTTTTCTCACATTTGTTACGTGGAACCAGACTGGCATTGGGTAATCTGCCCAATGCCCCATGACTGGTGAAGGTTTCCAGCTGGCTGGGGAGAACGGGCAATACTCCTGGCCCTCCATGAGTGTGGGGCACAGTTCCCTCTAGTCGTGCCAGGTGGTTCTCTCCCTGTCCTTGGGTACCGTCCTCACCTGCGGATGCTGGTTAAGATCTGCTTGAATACTCGAGGGTCCTTCCGGAGAACCACTGGGGTGCGTTCTCTGCACTCCAGCTGCCGCAGCCTCTTCAGACTCTCAGCTCTGCCTTCTCGACTCAAATCACCTGCCCGGCTTCTCAGGGGCTCCCGTCCCCAGGCCACGCCTGGGCCCCCTCTAAAGGCAGGAGCCTGGAGCCACCGTGGGGCTCTCTTTGTTTGTTCTCCACCTCTCAGGCATCTCTGCTCTTCTTTGACTGATGTCCAGTGTCTTGAAAACCAACTTTTCACAAAATTGTCCAGTTTTCCTGGAGTCCCTCTTACTCCATCTCAGTCAGAAGTCGACACCAACTCTGTCATTGATACTGAATTTGTACAAAGATTTAACGAAGTATAAAATAAATATGCATGAGCCCATATGCATCTAAATGCATGACTGAATAAATAAACAAATGGAGGAGAATGTGTGTGGTACCACCACGGGGTGGGCTGGGCGCCGCGACTCCCCTCCAAAGAACAGGCTAACTTTGCGGCACAGAAGCCCGGCAGCCCCTGCCCGGACCGAGTTAAGAAGGCGCAACTCCCCGGTGATGCCGTGGGGTCTCATGCACCCCCTGAAAAGGTCAGAGGAGGCCGTTGACCTCTGCGACCTTCTTTCTAAAATCAGATAGCCCCGACCCCCTCATGAGAAAGTCCACAGGCAGATCCAGCCTGGGGGGTGGCCTCCGGGCCATGGCACGTCCTTCCCAAGTCCCCACGTGGACTGAGGGACCCTCACGGACCAGCGGGGACTGGGAACTGCGAGGATGGAGTGCAAGGAGGGGCCTGGATGGGGTCCTGGGACTGAGAGGACGTCACTGGGAAAGCTGGTGAGTAAGTCTCGAGCTTACCAAAATAAAAAGACGAGAAATGAACCGAACCCTTAGTGCAGAGCACTCAATAAATGGGGGGGGGGGGGGGTGTCCGTTGGATATCTGTATGGAAGATCATTTCTTGACCCGTACTTTTTACCTTCCATAGAAATCAATTTCAGATGGATTCCAGGTCGAAATGTGAAACAAGGATGCTTTTAGAAGGAAACCTGGGAGTGTATCTTCGTGACCTTAGTGTAGGCAGATTTCTTAAACAAAACCTAAAAGGCAAATGGATAAATTGGATGATATTAAAAATAAGAACCTCCGTTTGTCAAAGGACACCATTAGGGGGGCAGAAGGCAGCTGTGGAGCGGGAGGAGGCACCGAGGACTCTGCAGTCGGTGGAGCACTCAGGGGAGGACTTCAGAACGCAGATGGATCAGTAGGACCCAAAGGCAACCCGAAGGACAGCGGGGAAAGTGCACGAACGAGCACGTCACCGAGAGCACGGAAGAGTTTTGGTCATGTGTGGTGTTGATGGTTGCACAGTGTTGGGGAGGTGATTTGTGCCCCTGAATTGTGCACTTTCAGATGGCTAAAATGGCAACATTGTGTTATGTACACACACACATATACAATAATATATATGTATATGTAACCACAATAATTATTTTGGTAAAAAAAGAGGGGCTGTCCAAATGACCGCCATGAATGCAGAAAGGCTCTCAACTTCAGTGAGCTCTCAGTTACCCGCCAGAATGGGGAAAACAAAATGGAACAGAACAAAACAGAAAATATCAAAACATCCACTTCTGCCCCCACCCCTTAGTTGCTCCTCTGTGGCCGCAGGCTGCTCAGGGCTTCCCCGGCTCCGAGGGCTGGGGCAGGCTCGGGCTGCAGCAGACGCGAAGGGGGTGGGTGCTGTCCGTGCCAGGGGAACGTCTCAGCCTCTGTCGCTTTCAGACGGGGAGTGTGGGGGTTCCTGGGGCACCCTCCAACCTGGGAGCCTGACAGTCAGCCTCGGGAGCGGGTGACGGCCCCTCCTGCCCTGGCCCCCTCTGCGTGCCACTGGATTCCACTGACCCCCACTTCCCAGGGACCCTCCCCATGCAGAGGTTTCAGGATGGCCCCAGCCAGGGATGATGCTCACTGCTCCCCAGGAAGCCCCCTTTCTCTCTGCCCTACAAAGTCTCCTGGCCCCTGGGATCCCATCCTGCACCCCCTCTTCCTGCAGCCAGTGAGGCAGGTTCTGCCACTCCTTGACTCAGTTTCCCTCTTTGTTCAGGGAGGTGAACCCCAGCACTGCCCTTGAACTGTGCCCCAGGCCCTGGAACAATGCCAGGGGCTGCCCTGGGCCCACGGCCTCTTGCCAGGCCCTTCCTGTGCGTGCAGGCTCCAGGGCCTTTCCCCCGTTGCAGGCATGGACGCCAGGCACGGGGCTTGCTTCATTCGCAGCCTCACTTTCCCCAAGGCAAAGGGCAGCTCTGCAGCCCGGACACCCTCACTCGAGTCCTCCTCGCTCTCCCGCATCCAAGCCCCTGCCACGCTCTCGCCTCGCCTTGGACCTGTCCCCGGGCGGGGAGGCAGGAGGCTCCGAGCCATTTCCAGGGTCTCGGCTAAGGTCAATGGGGAGAGCCCTTCTCCGCCGCAGGCCTCCCCAGACCGTGGACAGTAGGAAAAGATGCACGCCACCTCCTGTTCCCGGGGAAATTGTAGCATCGTGACGTCCAGCCACAGGCTTCTGCAGAGGGTTCCACAAAACTCTTAGTCAATAGACAACAAAACTCGTGTTGTAAGATACAGCAGCCACTTCTAAACAAATGAAAACCAAACGTCTGCTAAAAACACACATAGAAATGACTCCTTAAACAAGAGTGGAAAGAAAAAGTATTTACTAAAAACGAGCAGCTACAGGTTAGACTATGAAAACTTGGAGACCTCCACGGGTATTAGGAAAGGGAGAAGAAAGCTTCCTATCATTGCTAGGATTTAATTTTGCTTTGGGGTTTTTAGCTTATGTGATAAAACAGGAAAGTAGACTAAGCAGTATAAATATTTGAATATCATAAGGATATTAACCTTTATCTACCATGTATGCTGAAAATAAGTTTTCGTGGCCTAGACTTTGGATTCGGCTGCTGCTTATGGTATATTTTCCGATGCAAAATTAATAAACTTTACATATCCAGTGTGCCTTTTTATTTCTTTTAGAAATTCTTGGTTTCCTGTTCTGCTTTTAAAAGTCTCCTGCATCAGTTCATAGAAATATTCTATTATTCCAGATCTAGCATGTGCATTTATCATGTATTATGTTCTTACATGTGCATGACTGTTTCTGGAAGTTTTATTATGTCCCATTCATCTGTTTGTCTGTCTGTGAAAATGCTTTACGGTTTTGATCACGGGAACTCCTTATACCTCACTTATAAAGGGAACTATTCTTGGGGAGCCCATTTTCTATATGCACTTTAACATCACGCTGTCCAGTTCCCCAGCACACCCCACTAGGAACCTGGTGGGACTGTGAGGAGGCACCTCACTGACATAGAGAGAGTCACCCCATTTGCCAAGGATGTGCTTGTATTCCTAGAAAACCAAACAGGCAGTGCTAAAAAACACCACCGAAAGCATCCGAATGCAGTTGCACAGTCGGGTCTAAGGTAAATGGACAAATAATATTAATTTTTCAGAAATACCCAATTTCAAGTGGAAATGAAGATGAAAGTTCCATTCAGAATTATAGCAAACATCATGTAAACTCCAGGAATAAATGTGCCCAGAAAGGTGTGGGACTTACATGAGGAGGACGCACAGCTGGGCAAACGGGCCAGGCAGGGGCCGGGAGCCACGTGGGCCCGAGAGCAGCGGGGACTGTGTGTCGTGGTGCCGCCCACTGGGACGGCCGTGCCCTTGTGCTTTGGAGCGAGTCCTTTAAACTCCACGGACCCCCCCCCCCTCGCTCCCCCGCTCTCTTTTATTTGGAAAACAGAATCACAACACCTGCCTCTTTGCCCACGTGGACTTTTCTGGACCGAAGGGGATATTCTACTGGAAGGGTTGTGTGCTCTGCAAAAAGGGTTTTGTGCTGGTCACTTCAGCATTGTGTTTGTGAGGGTGTGCACACAGGTGCGGGCCTGAGTGTGTGACTGTGTGAGGGGATTACTCTTCGCTTTATGAACGGGGGATCATAACTTCTGAGGAGGAATCACTGTGGAGACGATCCTCCGCTTGCCTCCCCGTGGAGCGGAGGGGGCTCTGGGTGTTTCCACCATCTAGCTCCTTGCAGGGCCGTTTTACCTGCACATTCACCTCAGCTCGCTCCTTGAGGTGCGGGTTTGTGAATCAAATTGACCATTTAAGCACACTTGGGGACTTAGATGTTTGAAATGTGAAATCCTCTGTGTGACCAAAGGGTCTTAAATTATTCAGTCACCTTGGGTGGGTCAGTCACCCTGTCTGGGCTGCACTGTCCTCATCTGTAAGAGGCGGGGGCTTCCGTTGGCCCCTGCCCCCTCCTCTGATGTGGCACCCAGTTCTCCAGGATGTGCGGACACCCAGGCGTCCCAATGAAAGCTATAAATAAACTGTTCCAAACATGAAAATGTTGTCCTAGGACTTACATGACTCCTCAGGTAGAGAATAATTATAATCTTCAGTGAACAAGAAAACGACCTAAAATTATAACAGATTCCAGCAAGCCCCCTTGATTGCAGGATGTGGAATAGAATTCAGATGCAGCTCTCCATGGCTGCGAAATGAGACCTTATTAGGGTCTCAGAATAACAGCGGAGATTTTTCATCTCGGACTGCGTGCATCTTGGGCATCCTCTCACCAGCCTGCTAGAAGAACTGAACTGGAAGATATTTAATCCTGAACTATAATAGAATTCAGTGCTCATTATTCAGAAGCAGGCCCGGGTTCCAGCCCACGATAATTATTAAAATCATGTTGACACCACATAATGCAATGTGCGGCACCTATTTTTGACCTGACTGTGTGCGGAAGGTGGGGGAGCCACTGTTCTGCATCTTATCAATTGGATTTAGGACGTGTTTGCGCCATGGCGGGAGCAGGAGGTCTGCCCTCGGTGATTAGCGGCAGGGCTGGCGGATGAACGGCTCGTCCTGCTCCCCCAGGCTCTGCCGGGGACGGGGGGACTCTGTGGCTTAGCCGGGGTTCCCGTCAGCGACACGGTGAGACCCCAGTTCCCTGCGTGTGTTGCAGGCCATCCTCTTCCAGGCCCAGCTCACAGGTGGACGGGAGGCTGCCCCCCCGATGGGGCACTGCGGGGGTTTGGAGCTGAGTGTACCCCAGAAAAGCATGTTCTTAAAAGTAATCCAGCCCCATGGGTGTGGACCCCTTGTAAGTAGGACCTTTGACGAGGCGACTTCAGTTAAGGAGTGGCCCACCTCATTCAGGATGGGTCTTAATTTACTGAAGTCCTTTATAAACAGAATGAATATATATAAACATATATATATATATAAAGCCAAGGAAGCCAGCAGCTGAAAGCAATGGAAACTGGAAGAGCAGGGAGAGGCCAGCAGAAGCCACCAAGCACCTTGCCATGGGGCAGAGGCACCCAGGGGTGCCAGTAGCTGGTCTTTGGGAAGAAAGCATCAATTTGATGACGTTTTGACTTGGACATTTTCTCAGCCTCAAACTATAAGTGAATAAACTCTCATTGTTTAAGCTGAACCATTCCACGCTACCTGCTTCAGCAGCCCAGGAAACTAAAAAACGTGCCAACCTCACGTCACGGACGGCACCAGCCCAGGCATGGGAGGTGAAGGTGAGCAAACCACGGGCCAGCAGGTAGCTCGTCAGACTGCGGAAGTCAAGCCCATGCTCTGCCAGGCCCCTTCCCTCGTGCCCAGCCTCTGGGTCAGGGATTCCGCTCCATTATGAGGAAGGACCCAGGGGTCCTGGGGGTTTGCCCTTCTGCCCACCAGGGCCCCGTGCTCTCGCACCCTGCCCACGCACTCTGGGAAACCCCATAGGATGTCTCCTGCACATCCACACTGACGCCTGCCAGAGCTGCTGGCCCTCCAGGTTAGTTCACGGAATTGCTGTGGCCCCTGAGTCCTGGCAGTGCCCACACTCGACTGGATTCCTGGCAAATGCAGGGTGAGTTCTCCCCAGTTCTGTCCTCGTCACTGATCCCATTATCCCCAAGACTGGGCTTCTGGGCACATGGGGTTTCGTGAACCTGCACCCCTCACCCCAGCGCTCAGTCGGAGCCCAGGGAGGTGCGCTGTGCCACCTGTCCCTGTGCTGATGGACTCGGGGGACGTTGCGGGCCCACGAGGCATCTGCCCTGCTCCCAGGAGCTCTGTGCAAAGGGGCACCCCAGCCTCTCGGCCCCGGGCGGCCCCAGCAGACGTCGGGTGGGAGAAGGAGGAAACAGGCCCCACGTCGCCGGGAGGGCTTTCCTCCTGACCACTGTCTCAGAATCACACCCTGGTGCCTGGGATTTGGGGAAATGCTGGGAATCTTCCCCAGAACGGAGGGCTTTCCGTGAACTCCTGCAAGGCAACCCTCAATGCCTTCAACGAGTTGGTCTCGTTGCTCGAGGTAACGACATATCTTGATAAGTGCAAATAGATTTCTTTTCCCCTGCTGAAAATCTGCTGTTCCAAATTTCATGAAGCTCCTTCACTGTTCTGTTGCAATTCCTGTGTCAAATGCCTTTGCAGAAGGGATCTTGACTGTGGTGGGTTGTCTATGAGCCGATGAAGGCAACAGATTGAGAGCTGGGTGGCAGAAGAAAGGGAATGCGTGCTTTTGAAAATAAGATAAGCTGTTGATTTATTTGGAAGCAAAAGGCAATATTTGACAAAATAATTAAAAATTAAGATTGAAAAGCACTCTCATCTTATCACCCTAAATTTAAGATTTAGCATAGACTGTGGCCGATAAACTTTCCATGCCACGGCGTAAATGCATGTGTGTGCGGGCATCTGTATGCACTTTCCTTTCCTGTTTTTGGACAACTGATTTTTATTGTTGGTTTATCATTTTTTCAGGACCATCTGGCAGCCAAGATTGAGCTTGGTGTCCAGCCATCCGGGGGATGATTTGGAAGGGGGGGGGGGTCCTGGGTAGGGAGGACCATTCCAGGGCCTGGGTGAGTGGACACCCTGAGAACCGAGTCCTGTACAGCCCCCCGTGTGGCTGCCTGGGGGGCTGCAGACCAGGGCTGAGCCAGAAGCAGCAGGGAGGGGGGCTGTGCTCTGCCTGTGTGCCCCCAGCCCAGAGAGATGCTGCCAGGGGCATTCCCACCCAAGCCAGCACTGGCACCCCCAGGTGAGAGGGACGGTCACTGCAGCTGTTGTGGCCGCAGTCCACGCCACTCCCAACATGGTGCCCGGAGGCCTGGCCCCGGAGAAGGAAGACTCCAGCCTGCCGAGGGCCGGCCAGGTGCGTGCGTGATTGCAGAGATCGAGAGAGGGACCCCGAGAAAGGGATGGGTGGCCCGGCACAGGGTCCTACAACCATCCCAGAGCACTGGGCACACCCTGTGAGCCAGGCCAGTCCCGACAACCCCCAATCTGAGGCTTGTAATGAATGGTTAGCCACCGGGGGCTAGAGTCAGCGGGCCCACCTCCCCCTAACTGGGCAGCCCCCGGGGCTCCCGCCTTGGCTTCCCCGTCTCAAGAGTGGGGATGACACTGGCGCTAGGAGCAGGCTCGCCCCCAGGGCAGGGTTGTGACAACTTCCCCAGGATGAGCCGGCCTTGGCTTCCCCACCTCTCCTTCTCGTCCCGGCCCTGCCCAGGGCCACTCACCTTCACTTTCCTTCCCCTCGTTGCTTTCAAACATGGTTCCTGCACCAAAGGAAACAGATGAAGACTGCGCAGTCAAGCCTAAAGCTGCCACCGAGCTGGGCTCCTGACTGCTGTTCCCGTGATGCCGTGGGGCTGTCCAGCGGGCAATCCCTCAGCAGCCCTGCCATCGGCCCCTGTGGGACCCCGGAGCCATCCCATGGGACACACGTGCTTCTGCCTTGGCTCGGCCCGTCACCGTGCACCAGGCTCTACCTGGACACCTGGACGTATGGGTTGCAGGTGGGTCAAACCGCAGCATCCTGCATCATTCCCTGGCTGGGCGGCTCGGGGGCTGCAGTACCTGAGGTTCCCAGGGATCGAGCAGTTTCCAGGGAGACAGGGCTTCCGGGGCACAAACCTGAACGGCCCCGAGCCTCTGGGACAGCTGGTCGCCCTGTGCCCAGTGTCGGACCCCCCACGTCTCCCCAACCCCATCCTGCGCTCTCCACCCGCACCTGCTTCCTGCCAAGCCCCGGGAGCCCAGGGCCTGGCAGCCCAAAGTGCACCTGTTTCCGCTCTTCCCTAATTCAATCCTGAAGATTTAGTTGAGCCTGACATTTTGTCTTAAGTAGCTTTTTCCTTTCCCATGGAAACTTTTTACTGGGGGAAAAAAAGAAAAACCATGCTAACTATGGAAATCATATAAAAAAGAATGTAAGATAGCAGAGCTTGCTGCTGATCAGTAAAAAGTTCAAAAATAGATAAATATTATACATTCCATCAAAAATTTACAATTAATTACCATTTTAGTGCCATTGAAGTTGTCAACGAATTTGATTACCATCCTCAATTATAGACTTTGCCAATTACCCCACCCCCAAAGTACAAGTGACATTTCTAATTGCTGATCTAAGAATCTGCTTCCCAAAATAGATAGAGAAGACAAAAATAAGTGCCGCACATAATGATATTTCATCACCCAGTGTTGCGCAGAGTGGCAGGGGGTGGTGGCAGGCAGGGGCCTGGCTTGTCGAGGGCCCTCTGGCCAGGCACGGTGGGGGTGGCCAGGCCGCCTGCTGCCCTCCCCCGGCCTTCCCGGGGGGCCTGGCCATGCTGGCCAGGGGTGGGCAGGGCACAGGCCCCTGGAAACTGCCCAGCCCAGGCTCGCCTCCTGCCTTGGCACGTGCCCACCCACTCCCTGCCGAGCCAGCCCGTCTCCCTGAGGGTGTCAACACCCAGGACCTCCAGCCGGACCCTCCAAGCAGCCCTGGTGCTGCCCACGGCCCCCAGCCCCCGGCACGGAAGGTGGCCTCCTCCTCTGAGCTGCTGCCTGGGCCCTGCCCAGCCCGTGGACAGCCCCTCCTGGGAGTTTTGTCACCCCCTATCCATGAGTGTCCACTGCACTCTGCGTCCAGTCCCAAAAGGGCATTGCACATGGCCAGAGCTCCTGAAGTCGGCCTGGGGTGAGCAGTCCCCCGCCTCAGCCGGACAGTGAGGCACCTGCATCTCGGTCGTGCTCCTTCCTGCCCAGGTGAGCACCTCACCTCCCAGGGCCCAGTGCTCACCTGTGAAATGGGATGATAAAAACAACAATAATAATACAGCCCCCCTGGTGTCCTCTGTGCGGCTCCAGCGAGAAGGCACAGGGGCTGCTGGCCCAGCACCGAGCCCAAGACGAGCTCCCAACTCATGGTTGCTTTAAAAATGGACAAAGTACTCAGGAAAATGTCATTGATTACCATATTGACATATGAAAGACACCAACAGGCCAAGGTCAGGAGCGAGGACCCCGTTCGGTCCTGCCAAGGCCGGGCACGCCGAGAGGCCTTTCGTCGGGTTGCAGGTGGCTGCAGCCAGGACTTGTAATACAGGTGACGGCCCTTCTGTGGTTTGACCTGTGGCCCCATCCCCACCCCCTTTGGACTGCAGGGGTCTTTGGGGCAGGCACGGCCAAGTGGACGGTGGTGCACCACAGATGTGCCCGGAGCCATGTTCCCAGACAGCTGAAGTGGGAGCAGCGGCCCCCCGCCCCCAGGTCTTTCTCCCTCTCTACCTGCCCATCCGTGGCTCGGACAGCTTCTCTCTGCACGGTCACCCCGGGTCCACGCACGCTGTCCCTGCACTGACACGTACCCACTCTGCTCCTGGGGTGGAGCTGGGCACACCAAGGACTGGAGACAGGGACACAGCCCCTCATCGGGTCACACACACCCCGAGGCCATGACCCAGGGTGGTGCCTCAGTGGCTGGGGTGGTGGGCTCTGCAGGGAGCCATGGGGTCCTCGAGGTCGTCCACGGGATCCCACAGAACCAAGACGGCGCTGATAAAGGGCAGCACACGGCCTCACGGAGCAGACAGACAAGACAGCAGCTGCTGTTAGTCCGTGGCCTGGGTCAGTGTTTCATTAAACACAGGAGCTCCTGCTTAATCATTTTTGTGGCTCTGAATCATATCTGATGGAAGATTTTCATGATCACCCATAAATTTGAGTGCTTATTCAAGAAAAAAAAAATCAGCGGTGGAGATGTACAATTAATTGTGCAACATTTTAGAGCCCAGCGTTGAGCTGTTGGAGGCATCGGGGGCACCTGGGGGTGCTTTGAGAAGCAAGGCCCCCGTCAGGAGCACAGCTGTTACCCGCTGTTCCATCAACGAGGCTTGGAGCTGCCACGTTCTGGGTGGACGGGCCGACATCGCCGCCAGCGGTGCATGGCTGATGACACTTGCACATCTGGGCAGGCGGGAGGGAGGGAGGAAGAGTGTCTCCCCGACTTCAGGAGGACACTTCCCTCTGTGGAGCCCCATGAGGCACCAGAAGCAGGGAGAGGCGGGGTTCCTTCAACAGCCGCTGGAGAAATGAACCCGTGCCCACGCCACGGAATGTATTTGTCCATAAGGACAGACGATCTGAGACGAGCTGCAACATGGAAGAAACTTGAAGACATTCTGCTCAGCGAATGGACACAAAAGGACAGATACCATGTGACATCACTTATGAAATATCCAGAAATAGCAAATTCAGAGATAAAAAGGGTATTGTTCCGGTTTGCTAATGCTGCCATTAGGCAAAATACCAGAAATGGACTGGCTTTTATAAAGGGGGTTTATTTGGTTACAGAGTTAGTCTGAAGGCCATGAAAATGTCCAAATTAAGGCATCGACACAAGTATACCTCCACTGATGGAGGGTCAATGGCATCCAGAAAACCTCTGTTAGCTGGGAAGGCACGTGGCTATCATCTGCTGATCCCGGATTGTGTTCCAGCTCCTCTCTCAGCTCCTGTGCATTCTTCAAAATGTTGCTCTTGGGGCGTTTTGTCCTCTTGCAGCTTCCCTGGAGCAAAGTCAGCGAAAGTCTGCTTTCAATGGCCATCTCCAAAATGTCTCTCCTGGCTGCAGCAGCAAGCTCCTTCTGTCTGTGAACACTTTTATAGGACTCCAATGATTTAATCAAGGCCATGATGAATGGGTGGGGCCACACCTCCATGGAAACTATCCAATCAGAGTCATCACCTACAGTCGATTGAGTCACATCTTCATGGAAACACTCAAAGGATTCCAACGTAATCAACCCTGATACGTCTGCCCCCACAAGAGTGCATCAAAGAACATGGCATTTTGGGGGACTTAATACATCCAAACCAGCACAGGTATAGAGTGTTTGTAAACTAAAAATACATATATTTTTAAATAGAAGAGACAGGATTTGAATTTTCTAGGAATATTGCTGACAAGTGTGTGCTGCAGAGAGGTGGCATGGCGTGGGGGTACTGGGGGCAGAAATCCTTCCCCATGCCTTGGGGACAGTGGCAGGTCAATAGACACATGTGCCGGACGCCTGAAAAGGCCGAGGACACCTGCTGTGGCCCATGCAGGAGCCAGCATGGCTGTGAGAAGACGCAGGGGCTCCTCTTGGCAAAGCGCCAAACCAGAGGGGACCCCAAGAAACTGAGAGACGTGACAGTCCGTCTCCCACTTCCGGCGTCCCCGGGAGGACGCCACAGTGGGCTGGCCAGGCAGAGAGGGAGCCGGGCAGCCTCAGCCCCATGCCCATTTCCCTGGATGGGCACCTGGAACTGCGGCGGAAGAGAGTGTGGGCAGGGGCCCTGGACAGATGCCTGCCCAGGGCTGGGCCCTGGACGACCATGGCGAGCTGCCCACTCCATGACAGGAGCGGCGAGGGCTGGGCGGATCCGTGCACCCGACACTTTGATGATAATGTCACCGAGCCACGGCGCGCTCTCAAAGCGGGCCAGGCCATTTTTCATTAACTAACATAATTTGTTGCATTGGTATGCGAGGACAAATCGCTCTGCCCAGCAAAAAGGCTTAGGGAAAAAAAAAGTCATATAGTGCTGTTATTCATGGGCTGGAGCCGTGCTTGGAGAATATTCCTCATTTTGACTTAAATGTATCTTCTGCCCACTCAAAGCAAATGCAATTTTCTAATATTTTTATGCCTATCGGTTATTTACATGGAAAGACTTTAACTAAGGCGTGTGCAGCTCGGGGTGTATTTGTGGGGTCAGAAAACGTAGGGTGGGGAGAAAAAGGGACGATGTCCCTCTGGGCCAGGGCCTCTGCCTTCCCCATCTGTCAGGCCACTCCCTGAGCACAAGGCCGGGTCCTTCATTCCTTCACTCCTTCATTCATTCCTTCTGCGGGTCCACTAGCTGCGTGCTGTGTGTGCTGGGCACTGGAAAGTGGGACCCAAACCCCCTCCTTATGGATGCTCCCAGGCTGGTGGGGACCCACACTGTGATGGGTCACTTCTGTCCCAGGTGGCGAGTCTGTCCGTCTGCCCATCCATTCTACCCACCTGCTCTATGCCGAGTGCTGCCCCAGGCGCCGAGGATGTGGTGGGAGCCAGGAGGACACACTCCCGCCCTTGGGGCTGTCCCTCCTGATGGCACCTGGCCAGCCCTGGTTTCATCTGCTCCACGTGCATGTCCGGCCACCAAGGCCTTCACTCTGCCGTCCACCGTGTCAGCCTGGAATCAGCTCTGCCCGGGGTACGTGACCGTGGCAAGGCCTCCTGGCTTCCTCCATCCTGCCTGCACCCGCGCGGGCCCCGTCCCCGCTAGCCTCTGTCCCCTCGCCTTCAAGGTGGAGAGTGCCTGCTCTGCTCGGGCCTCCAGCCGCCCTCGTCTGTGCAGTGGCGCTGGTGAGGCTGCCGTTCGTTTCTCATGAAGTGCCGCTGTGGCCTGACGTTCACACGGTCCAAGTATATGGATATGCGAACATTTTGTCACCCCGGCGCTCGCTGGAGGGAACACCCAGATCTGGGATTTTTTTTAGTGTTATATCTCCAGCTTCTGGAACATTCCTGGTGTGGAAGTCCTCGTGTCAGGGAAGGGAAGGCTCTGATGCCAAGGGCCTCAGGTGGAGCTGTCCTCCATGGGGACCCTGAGGACGGGCCAGGTCAGACACTGAGAGGCAGGAGGCAGCTGTGGGGTGCTGTGGGAACCCCCCCCCCCATCCCCAGGTGGGAGGTTGGAAGGAGCTGGGCCCGCCCCACGCTCCACCTGGGTGAGCCAGCTCTGGGGTTTGGTTATTGACCCCCAGGCTGGTGTTCATGTGGGTTTCTCTCCAGCACTCGCAGGGGCCGACTGTGAGGGGAGAGAAATGGGCCTGGGCACACTCGGCGAACCTTGCAGTTTGGGAGAAAGTCCAGAGGGGCCTGGGGAAGCTGAGGCAGAGCCGTGGCTGAGGGTCTGGGGTTCTGGCTACACCTGCAAGGTCTCCTCCCACGCTGTCCCAGCACCTGCTCACCTGCAAGGCCTCCAGAAGGGCCTGAGCCGAGTGGGGCACCGTGGGAGCTCGGTGAGCGGGCCCCGGGCAGCACAGGGAATGGTGATTGTTCCTGTGGCACGGAAGGCTGTGGTGGGAGTGGGGTCCCTGAGGGGAGAGTGGGGCCCAGAGGAAGCCACTCCTCTGGGCCACACTTCCTGGGCATGACTTTGCAGCCCTCCCCAGCGGTCATCTGACAATGGGGGTATTTTTGGTGGCCACAACTGGAGGGGGTGCTCCTGGCATCTGGGGTAGAGGCGGAGGAGGCAACTGCCAGCCCCGGGTCAGCCCCCCAGGACATGACAAGCGACGATCACACCCCATGTTCACAGGTCAGGCCAGTGGGCAGCCGACGAGCCACGTCCAGCTCCACAGTTTTGTGCTTTTGAATTGGGGCTGCATCCCTCTCGGTGTGCTGCTGGCACCGGGGCCAGGGCAGCCCAGGTGGAGGATGCTGGCCCCCAGGGGAGGCAAGGAAGCGCGATGCAGGCAACTGGGGGGAGGGGGAACCTAAGGGGACTCGGGTCCACTGAGCACCCCCGGAAATGAAGCAAACAAAGCAGCGCGGGCAGCGCCAGGGCTCGTGGTCATGGCTGAGACGCCCTGCTGGCCCCGTCCCGCCCTGGCTCGTGTACTCCTTTGGAGGCTGCGAGGAGGCTTGAGCCTCGGGACCCCTTTAAAACACCTTGGCAAAGAGACAGCAGCGGCCACCTGTGAGCAAATGTAAAACAGTGGGAGGAAGAGACGACAGGTGCTTTAGATCTGTTTACTCTTAAAGCCACTCCTGGAAGAATGCGTGATGCGCTTATGCGCCCCCTTGATTATTCCGCTGAAGCCCTTGGCGGGGCACCCGGAGGTCTGGGACCGCGGAGATCAGATTTGTGATCTGCTCGACGGCACGTGGGTTCCTCAGCAAACCTCAAACGGTGGGAGATGAAGCTGCCTCACGTGAGTGCAAAAGATAAGAGACGGAGACTTTATAAAAACACAAGACCCAGAACCACACCCATCTGGGGCCTGAAAGGGTACCGCTTCCTCCATGTTGGAATGATTCTCCCTTCTTCTGGACAGGCAGAAGCCCTCGGATTTGAATGGAGATGAAAGCAGCCTCTGTCACAGAAAGAGCGGGACCATGTCCAATCTGGGGTAAAGCGGAGCATGACCGAGGAGCGGGGACTCGGGGAGCCATTGGCTTTTCCGGCGCTGGAGGGAGAGCATGCAAGAAGTGACGGCACCGCTGGCCTCTCCGGCTGGCACGTGACCAAAATGCATTTCTCTACCATGAGTTATTCCGAGCATGGCGGCCCGAGCGCATGGGGCGGTGGCTTGGGTTCTGGAGTCTTTGCACATCAGCTGCTGGGGGTGTAGCCTCTGGCCCCCACTCCGGCCTCCCTGTGACCACTCTCCCGGTCACCTCTCCATGGCCACTCACTGCCCCGTCTTGCCCTGACTCACTTCCTTCTTGGCTGTCATCACCGCCTGATGGGGCGTCACCTCCAAACCATGGTGCTTACCCGCAGCTCCCACCCTAACTGCCCCGGGGCCAGGGGCTGGGTCCACCGTGCTCACCATCGTCTGCCCAGTTTGTCTACAGGCCCAGCTTTGGTCGTCGTTGCTGAATAAGTGATTATGATCCTCACAGGGCTCCCAGAGCAGAGCAGAGATGTCACCTTGTGCCGCCATTTGCAGGCTATGCAGCTGCATGGAGTGTCTGCTCCCCTCTGGGTTCAAGGGCTCGGGGGCACCTGCTCCAGGCCTGTGGGTCCTAGGTACATGGCAGTGAGACAGCAGAGAGGGGCCCTCACCCGGAGCAGGCACGTCCCTGCGTGGGGAGCAGAAGAGGGGGCCAAAAGGGGTATCCTCGGAGAGAAGGGATGAAGCTGGGAGCTTTATTTCTATGATTCCCCAAACCATTAAGTAAGAGGCCATTGCACTTCTTCTATGCTTATTCAGAAAAGTGTCTCACCAGGCGTGGATGGAGGGTCAGTGTGGGCCAGGCCGGGGGTGCTCTCTCTCTCTGAGCTCTGAGTGGCGCCGTGCCAAGGGGATGTGTGCTGTCACCCCGTTCTCCACTTGGGCCGATGTCGGCTCGATCGGCTGGACTGGCAGCAACTCTGGAATACCCAGCTCGTTAGGGAGAGCTGGGGTGCAAAACCAGGTCTCCGGCAGGGATCCCTCTCTCGGGGTCTCTGTGGAGTGGGGGTCTCTCAAGCCTTGTGCTCTGTTTGGGTCATCCACCAATAGCCGAGATGACTGCAGCTGTGGGGCGGGCGTTCTGCATCCAGGGCTGCCCCTCCTGCAAGTAAGCAATGCGGTGGTAGGTGTGGGAGGGCACCAGGGGTGGAGGCAGGTCTTTAAAATCAAATCCCACGTTCGACTAGCAGGATCCCCACTCGTCCTTCTCAACTCTAGAGAAGGATGTGTGGGTCGTTTCTCACCACAGCTTGAGATGTTCACAAGCAGAGCCAGGACCCTGAGCTCTGCCCACTCCAGGAGAAGGCAGGGCAGGGGGCACACTGACCTCTTGTCATTTGCAAAATAGACCCCCAGGGGAACACTGAGGCCCAGAGGTGCCAAGAACTGGCCTGCCTGGCTCTAAGGGGCCCGGCCCACCCATCTGCTGGGAGGCCCCTCCTGCTGCAAAGTGGGGCTCCCCCAGCTATAGCCAGGGCGCACGCCTCCCCTCTCCCTCCCTTAGTGCCTAATCTGGTGTTTTGTTTGATTAGCCTGATTTCAATCGAAGAATGCAACGTGTACACCCCTGGAACTTCCCTTCTGCACTTGCGAGAAGTCCAGGAACCTGGACGGTGGGTCCCGGGCTGGCCTCGGGCCCTGAACCTGGTGGCTTCTGTCTGTTTTCCACCTCCTACTGCCCAGCACTGCTGACCCAGGTGTGGGGTCACTCTTCTCCATCCCGTCTGTGAAAGCACCCCCCAAGGCTCAGTGAAGGCTGTAGATCTGACAGAAACTTGGAGAAAACAGTCTGCTCTGGAACATCACGAGCCACTTAAGTTGAACGTTGGAGGGCCAGGTTTCCAAATTTCTTTTGCTGTTTCTAAAACTCTTTCCACCCACCATGTGGCATGGCCCCCTTCTCTTTCTTTGTCTTCCTCATCTTGTCATCTTCTTTATCTTTTGCTTCCTTCTATTCCTCATATCCTCCCTCCTAGAGCCAAGGAACAATTTTTCTTGCCTCCTTCTGGGAGCAATGCAGTTCCGTGCAGTCTTGCCCTCCACACGCAGCTCCTGCAAATATTCAAGATCCCCGAATTTAAACTGCAGTGCATTTGTTTCCATTTGCAAGGGACTCCATGTGCCTGTCCCCAAGGCGGCCACCCTGGATGGTGGTTTGTTCTTCCAGTTCAGTGACTGTTAGCTGACGGGAAATTTAACAGGTCAGGGGTCCCCGTGGCCCCTGACTCAGACGGCTGCCTGGTGAGGGTCTCAGAGACCTCAGTCACAGTCTTCAAACACTGTACAGCATTTGGAACATCAAGACCTGCCTCACCAGCAACGACCAAGATGCTGGGCGATGCTCAGACGCAGAACTTCCTCCTCCTTTCTTTTATTTCACTTTATTAAACATTTACTTGATGCAAAAGAATATTTACTGGTTCAGGTGTAAGCTATCAAGAATAGTGAATTGATGAAAACCAACAGGCCTGGCCTCAGTTTAAGGATGAGGATGTGGTTATTATCTTTGAAAACCTTTGTGTGCCTCCTCCACGAATCCCTCCCCACCCCATGGTACCCCAGCTGAAATTCTGCACCTGCCACTGCTTGGTTTTTCTTTAGAGTCTCAACACCTGGATGACATGCTGTGTTCATTTTTTCCGAACTTTGTTTAGGGGGAATTGTCCTGAATCTATTCACCTGAGACCTGATCATACTTTTGTCTCTGCATCTTGTCTCTGTCCCCACGGTTGTGCACGTGGTGTGACTCCTCTGCCGCCACGTGTGCAGGTTGCAGCAGGTGGTTGTCGTGTTGGGCAGTGTCTTTCCTGTCACAGACCAGGCTACGGCAGACCCTCCTGGGGGCCCCCTGGGTGCACGCAGCCTGGTCACGGGGTGCATGCATCTTCTACTGAAATGGTTTCCCACAGTGGAAGGGCAACATGCTCCCACAGCAGCTGAGTAATCAGGGGACCCCCTCCTCCTGGGTGTTTTGGTGAAGCGTCCCCATTGCACCCCTCATTGTGACATCGCCGTCACCCGGGGCGTGCGAGGAGTGGGGTGCAGAGGGAGCGGGTCTCCTCTCACTGCCGGCCTGGGGTGGGGTGTGAGGGGCTCCAGGGCCAGCCCGGGCTGGCGGGGAACATGTGCCATGACGGCTCAGGGGAGGGAAACTCCTGGTCACCTGCCACGATCCCCCCTGGGCCTAGGTTTAGGGCCTTGTTTTATTAAAAACCAAGCTCATGGAGAATGAATGCGTATCTCCCGTATGTGCCATCAACTGATGAAGATTTTTAAAATAATAATTGGAATGCATCTCTACATCCCCTTGGTGCTTTAGAAACTGTCTGGAAATACGGAGGTCTCAAGTCCTTACGGAATCTGCATGATTGGAACAGTGTGCAAATGGTGAGTGACAGACACGCACGGAGACCAGGCTTCACGGAGCAGCCGAGAGGGTGCAGGCCAGTCCTCCTGGAAGAACACAGAGGAATCGCGGACGGCACAGGGTGGACCTGCACTTTCGAGTCAGGCAGCCCTTGATGCGGGTTCCCGGAAGACTCTCCACCCAGACAGCTCCCTGAGCTGGACCACTCGTGTACACTCCTCAGGCCTCAGTTTCTTCAACTTTAAAGTGGGAATATGATATATGTCTTCCAGGACCAGTTTAGCAAAGATCTGAAGAATGTTGTGTGTGTAGCTTGTCTCTGTGTGTTGCTTATGTGTTTTTTGTACCAAGCACAGAGTTTGAAAGTCATTTAGTAGATGGCCCAGAGGAAAAGAAGAAAATGGGGAAAAAGACGAAAAAGAGAATAAAAAGATAGAATAGAAACAAACGGAAAATAACAAAAAAAGAAAAAATAAACCCAGCACCTCCTCCTCCCCTCCCCTCCCCTCCCCTCCCTCCTCCTCCTCCCCTCCTCCTCCTCCCTCCCCTCCTCCTCCTCCTCCTCCTCCTCCTCCTCCTCCTGGCGGACACCTGGCCATGCACAGCTTCTCGACTCCACCCCCTTCCCCGCTCCTGATGGACGGCTGTGGTCCAGCCGATGATCCGGCGGCCCCGCATTGCTGCTGAAAGTCCACGGCGTGGGTGCAGTTGTAAACGTTCGGAGGATCCTGGGGACAGCGTAGAAGTGGGAAGGTGGGTTCCTGGGGGAGTCAGTCGTTTGCCTGAAGAAATCTCGGAGGAGCGGGACCTTGTAGCAGCGGCCTGGACCGTGCATGAGAGCCACGAAACACTCGCACTTCTCACCCGTGAATTCAGGGCTAGCAACTTATCTTACGGACACAATCTGAGAGGCACTCAGAGGTTCGATGTGAAAGTGCCAGTAGGAGGAAGCTTGCCAGTGGCCCAAGTGTCCTCCGGGTTCACTCCCTCTCCTGACCCCGTCTTGCGTCCCTCCCGGCCCCTGTCCCTCGTGAGGAGCGACCCTGCGTGTGCCCTTCCCTGGAGCTAACAGCCCGTGACGGGGGCTCCTCTCCATCCGTGTCCCCACACTCTCACTTCCTGCTAGAGCGGGGAATTTTTGTTAGAGGGATGAACGACTGATGATGACAAGGAGCTTTCTCTCTCTGTCCTTAAGCCACTGTTGATGGTTTGTTTTTAAAGGATCTCAGATGATGAAAGCAGAAGATACGTCAAGGTAAACAGCAGGATCCAGAGCTGCACATGTTCTCCGGGGCTAACTGTCTAAGGCACGTGACCCTGCTGTCCCCAGGCCAACCCAGCCTCCGGGCGTGAATGGGGTCATGACAAGGCTAATTAATAATCTGCTACTTTCCACCCCAAATTGCTTGTTCACCCAACCTGCTGACCCTGAACCTCATGCCCCAGAAAACCTTGCCCATTTTTCCCTGAGGCCCTGGATGTGTGTGTCGGAGTCCCCGGGACTTCCTCTGGCTTCAGGGTCTCCCTTGGAGGGCTCATCGTTCTCCCAGCTGTGGTTTATGCCAGCGAAGGGCACTGGGAAAAGTGCATGAGGGGGCAGGTACCTGGGGAGTGAGCACAGGAAAGCAGGCACCAGCTTCCAGAGCCTTCTCCCAGTGAAGTTGCACAGGACGTGCTTCTCTCCCCCAGCAGTGAGCTGTGGCAACAGACGGGATGCTGTCTGGAGACCCAGTGCCCAGGGTTTTACTGCCTCACACAGACCAACATTCCCGCCTTGCAGGCACTCAGCACACGCCACACACTTGCACTAACAGTCGAGGCACAGAGACCCACTCTCGTCATCTAGAGAGGGATGGGAATCCTTGCAAAATCCAAGTTCCCAGGCACTAGACATGGGCCCACCTGGTGAGGAGGCCTTCTGGGGACAGCAGGCTCGGGCCTGGCGGGGTAACTCTTGGCTGCAGGAGGTGTCTCCTGGCGCTTGCAACATGCTTGGGCCCCACGGATGGGGCAGCTCTGGGAGGACTCCAGGGGCCTGGGCCTCTCAGGGCCCCTGCTGCAGCGTATCCAGGGCAGGGATGCCTCCCCCCCACCCCCAGGTCACCTGAGTTATCAGCTCCTGCTGCACACAGACGCCACCCTGAGTGCAGCCCTCTGTCCCTAGCAGGGCTCAGACAGGTGTGTTGGCTCAGTCAGGGCGGGACCCTGGGACCCCAGGACCCAGGGCCTCCCTGCTGTCTCCACCTCCTTCAGACACAGCCTCAGGCACATCTGCTGTGGGCAGAGGCTTCACCCCGTGGCCTGGACGCCCAGGGGAAGCACATCTACCTGGGAACCAGGCTGCCGCTGGTGGTGGGCACTGAGCACCATTTCCCACCTTTTTTCTTTACTCTTACCTAGATTTTAAAGTACTACCACAAGTAACATGATTTCCTATTGTAATTATATCTTCAAATGCTATTTATACCAAAGAGCAACCCAAAACTGCAAGCTGCCCATAAGCCCAGGTGGAGGTGAACCCAGGTATAGGTGGGCCCAGGTGGAGGTGAGCCCTGGTGGAGGTGTCACCCCAGCCAGCTCCAGGCCTGTGCCTCTGCAGGTAACTGCCGACCACCAAGCCCCTTGGTGGGGTCGGCCTGGACTCACCTGGTTACATACTTTCTGCTGCCTCCTGGACACAGCTCTGAATTCGGATTAAATTCCCATTCTTTAAATGGAAAGGCCAGGCTGGGAGAGTCACCTTCCCACCCACTGACTCCTAACAGGTCGGCCTGATTTCCAGACTCAGTTCCTTCTGCCCCCCCAGCCTTGGAGTACAAACGGGGTGCACACAGCCGCCTGCTCGCTGGGGACCTGAAGGCAGTCAGGCTCCCTTCTCTGGGCTCCCACGGTGTGGGTGTGTCCTGGGCAACCCAGAGTTTAGGCTGCAAAACTTGCTAATGGAATACTAGGAGTCTTGGGCCGCATCTCTAAAAATTAATCAATGGAGTTTGTGAAAGTACCTATTAAACAAGGAAAGGTCGCCTTTGAAACTTCTGGTAAGACTTGGTCCCATTATAGACTTTCAATCTTATTTTTTACTATAAAGGTGAAAAGATTGTGTAATAATCTTTTCAAGCATCATTCTTTAAAAAGATTTCCTAAAGTCTGTAAAAAGTATATAATTATGAAAGGTGATTGTACACAGTGATGTACTGTTTTAAATTATATGTATCTGCACACAGGCACACACACTCGTAGCTGTCAGCATGTGAGAGGAAATGTCTATTTTTTTCTAAAAAGAATCTGGTGTGTGATTATGTCACCATTGCTTATGAGGAGATCAGTCTACAACTAACTCCAGGGAGTATTTCTCAGGGTCCTTTCCGAGACAGAGCCGCTTATACTTGTGGTGACCCCGAGCCGTCCATCTGGATTGCTGCCGTCAGTTTTCCCCAAACCAACGCCATGAGGCCTGGGTGCCGAGCACCTAACAGGAGCCAATGCTGAGCCGGCGCCTTCCTGCACCTGCAGGTTTTGCAGGTGAAGAACCAGGAGTGGAGTGACTCTCCCTTGGCTAGAAGTGGAGGGCACCGTGGTATAGATCCGGAGAAGAGCCACGGCCTCCAGGCAGGAGGGCATGGACGTGGAGCAGAAGGCAGGCGGGCCTGGGAGGCGCAGATGAGGTTGCGGGGACTGGATCTGGGAAGATGGGTACATGGGGCAGGGCAGGACAGGGCTGCTTTCTGCAGGGGACCCCTGGAGGGCAGGTGGGTTTGTGGGGTTGGGACCCCCCCCGATGGAGCTGCCGGCCAGTGTGGTGCGCTGGTACCTGGTGTGTGTGGGAGGCGCTCGGGAGGTGGTGTGACAGCAAGAGGGCAGGCTCACCGGAGAGAAACGTGAGTCCAGGCCACAGAGATCGCACTCTCCAGATGGGGACGGTGACTGGGGAGAGCAGAGAAGTTGCCAGGAGACGGCGGCTGAGCCTGGGAATTGGGGACAGCCCTGAAGAGAGTAGGCTCTGATGGACAAAGTGGCCAGAGCCGTGGGGAACAGCATGATCATCAGGGAGAGGACGGTGGGCCGGGCCCACCAGGTTTGGCAACTGGGAAAATGGCAACAATGACTGGTTTTGGCTTTGAGGGGCTGGCAGAGGCGGACGACCATCTACCTCAAGGCCACAGTGTCTCCCAGGCACCCTTGGCAGGAGTGAGGACCCGGCAGAGGTGGCTGACACCACGTGTCTGGCTTCAGGCAGCTCACCGTCAGAGGGGCCCCGGTGAATCCGCAGGTGGAGGGGCGGGGGGGGGTGCTCTGGCAGGGACCCTGGCGTGACTCAGAAGCCCCCCCATACAGCGACACCGCCACATGCCACTGCACCGTCCAGGCCCCTTTCATCCACAGACGCCCAAGAGAACATTCCAGGGTTCCAGGAGGACGCGTGTCTGGCCATGCTCTGGGATTTGGGCTCTGCTGCAGCCTGGGTTCCTGGGGAGCAGAGAGAGCAATTTGGGGTCACTTTTCCATTTCTCTGTTCATACCGGGTCAACCAGATGGCCCCTGCCCACTCCAGCCAGGACCCCCGAGGGACCGAGGCCGGGTGGGGTGAGGGTGGAGCAGGGCAGGGCGTGGGCTGGACTGGGCGGAGCTTGCTCTCCCCACTGCTGCTTCCGGATCCAGGTTTCCCACATGGTGGGGGGTGGGGTGGGGTCTAGTCAGGGCTCTCCAGGGAAACAGAGCCACAGAGCATGCCTTAGGAGGTTTATTTTCAGCAATTGGCTCATGAGGTTGGGGTCTGGTAAGTCCGAGCTCCTTGGGGAGGCGGGAGGTAGAAATTCTACTACAAGTTGATGTTGCTGAGGCAGAATTTCTTCTCTTCTAGGACCCCCGGTTCTGTGCTCTGAAGGCCTCCAACTGAGGGATGAGGCCCACCCATGTCGTGGAGGGAGAAGTCCACTGACTGCAGATGCTGAGCTCATCTACAAAACATGTCCCAGCCACACTGAGGCCCTTGTTTGACCAAAGAGCTGGGCCTGTAACCTGGGCAAGTTGTCACAAAATCAGCCATCCCAGGTCACCCCTCTGCCCCATGGGCTGCCCGTCTCATGGGGGCTGATGCTCCTTGGAGCTTTGCACCTGGTCTCTCACACTTCCCCTGGAAAACCAGGCAGCCACAGTGACGGCCCCGGAAGGTGTAGGGGGGGCCTGGCACAACTCCTTCCTGCATAAATCCTCCAACAGGCATCGGTCACCAGCAAAGCTGCAATGCCCTTCAGCAAGGAACCCAGAAATCCAGAGGCAACTATCCAGGGCTCCCCTGCAGAGGGGTGTTTTCTTGTGGACCTTGGAAGCCCCAAGTGAAAATGGAGCCAAACCTGCCCAAACCTGTGCCCAGATGTTTATAAACCTGGAGACAACCTTGATGACCAATGTGGGGGCAGGATGGCCCACAGCCCACCTGCCCTCTCCTCTCCATCCTTGACGTGTCCACGATGGGGTCCTGGGGCATGTGCTTTAGGCCGCACAGCCAGGAGGTGGGAGAGCCTGTCCCTGGGACGTCCAGACTTCTGGTCAACATCCTCGCAGTTCCCGCCAGAACCGTGGTGTGGGGCCCACCAGGCTGGAGGTGACGGGCGACATTCCGGGTGCAGGCAGGAGCAAGGACGAGCAGCCCCAAGTCCGAGAGAGGACGCCGGGCAGGAGGAGGTGCCCAGGGGCTCTGACCATCAAGGGTCATCGGAACCAAGATCCCTGGGTGGAGTCCAAGGCCTGCGGGATGAGCTAGGCAACCGCTAATTAGGATTTCAGCCGGAATACATTAAACCTAGTGCATGAACATGTTTTTAATAAATTAGCCATGTGCTGGGGAGAGGCAGCAGGCTGCTAACTAGCTCATTAGCTGGAAGCACCTGCTGTCACCTCTTCCAAACAGAGCCAAGGCCGGGCCCACTCCTGGGGCACCCGCTCCGCTTCTGCAGGGCCGGGGCAGACAGGACAGGAGAAGGCCTGAGCTCCTTCCCGGGCACTGGATGACCTGCTGCACCACACCTCTCCCTTCAGTTCCAATATTCTCTGAGTCTTTTATTTTATTGTTGGTAAAATTAGATGAGCAGAAAGCTTCCTCTGTCCAACAGTCACTTCTGAAAGAACAGGCAAATCAGATTATTCCTGGGAGGCTGTGTCTACTTTCATGTAGAAGAAATAAAATAAAATTTGTGCAGCACTTTGGCTCGCGAAGGCTGGGACTGCACGCTGAGGAAGAGGAGGCTGTCATTCATTCAGCGCCTTGGAGACCGTATTCTAGGCTGCGACAAGCTGGTGTGCGTGTGTGTGCGTGCACGTGTGTGTGTGTGAGTGCATGCTGATGGGTGTGCACGTCCGTGTAGTGGGGTTGGCAGGCTGGGGAAGGACAGGAACCTGATGTCCACTGAAGTTCACGCCCCAGAGAACGAAAATCCATGTACAAGCCTTGTCTTGCTTTTAATGAGAGATGAACATAAAAATTCTGCATGTTTACTTGCTAAAGTTTGGAGATTCTAACAGTTTTTCTGTTTTAATAAATAGAGTAAAAATACAAGTGAAAGGCAAACATCCATATGCACACTCCCAAATAAGCGATTGGAGGTTCCCGGACTTGCAGATGTGCTTGGTCTCGCCATATGGAGAGCCAGGCAGACCCCGAGCTCCAGGTGGGAATGCCTGGGACACCAGGTTCAGCAGACTGCTGGCTGGCTTGGCCTGTCATTTCCTGGGGCCCCCCTGCTCGGCTCTCCGGGGCTCCCTGCTGCAGGAGTTCATCTGGGCCCTGCTCCCGTCTGGGGCCTCTTCGGAGCTGGGACATGGACAGAGCCAAGCAAGACACCAGCCCCCAGGCCTTGTCCCCGCATAAATGGTTCCAGGCAGAACCCCCTGGGATCCCAGGTTCAGAAAGAGACCCAAGGGCTGGAGTGAGGGGTCCAGGAAGGCTCCCCTGTTGGCATCTCCCCCAGCTTCCCTTCCCTGACTGTGAGAGCAGCCAGTGTTGAGCTGGGCACCTTGAATGGGAAGGGGGGCCGAGGTGGGTGGTTGCAGGGCCTGGGGTGCACTGGTGGCCGAGTTCCCCCCAAGAGCTCATGGATGGTGAGTGGGGGGCTGTTTCTTGCCACGTGGACCACACAGGTGAGCGGGTGGCCACGTCGTGCCTGGCAGGAGACGTGGAGAGCCTGCTTCCTTCCGTCTCCTGCCCCGGCTCCATTCCTGGGGCCCAAATCTCGACCGGCCCTCGGCCTCCCCCGACACATGTTGGTCCCTCCGAATTCCCTTCTGCTGGCAGTTCTTTGGGCCCCTGGCTGGTGACCCACCCCCTCTGTGCCTACCTGGGGCTCTAGAGGAGCTCACAGCCACCCGATTCCAGCTGTGGTCCCTGCTGGGGCCTCCCCTCTGCCCCGTTCCCCCCCCCCCCACTGTGTCACCGTCTCTGGGGTCCCACGGGAGACCCTTCCCCTCTTCAGGGCTCAGATGCTCGTTGGACAGCCAGGAGGGTTGCCGCGAAGGTCTTGGAGCTTCCTTGCAGCTCAGGCCCCCTCGACGTGTCCCCTCATCACGAGGGATTTATTTCTGTTGAGTACATCTGCAAAACACATCTGTTAATTTTCTCTATTTGTTTATCCACAGCAAAAATCTGAATTAGTAACTATTTCACACTGCAGCTCACAAGTAAACACGAAGAGGCAACTCTACCGAGATATTCAGAGAGAGCGAGGGCTGGCACAGTCGCTCAGCAGGTGCCCGGAGAAAGACGGAAAAGGGCAGCGGGAAGGAAGCCGGGCACAGAGACCCCTAGGGCAGGGTCTCTCGTCCAGCCAGCTGCCAGCCTCACCAGAGACCACCGAGGAAGGGGCGGACGGCAGAGCCCGAGGCTGAAGGATGACGGAGCCGTGCTGCCTGCCGGGGTCCGCTGTCTCTTCCAGTCCAGTGGGTCCGTCACGGCCACCTGGGCAGGAGAGTGACTGGCACCGTGAGTGCCGGGTCACCGGCTGGACCTCTCCTCCCTGTGGGGAGAGTTTTATTTTGTTCTCCACACCGGCGTCCGGGAGGCCTCGATGCAAACGCTCGGAAGGAGAAGGGACGTCCGCTGGTGGCACCAGGGTCTAGAGGCAGTGTCTGCCTCAAATCGGAGACAGGACGTGGCTGCCCCATCGCCGTGTCACAACAGGCCGTCCCCACCCCCACACAGCAAGAACCGCCAGCCCCAAATGTCCCCCTTTGCAGAAAGGAGAGTTGGCACCAGCGAGAGGCCATGGCCACGGCCACGCTGGGGTGGGGATGGGGCAGGGGGTGGCTGCTGCTGCCAGCACCCGGCAAAGCCCCTTCCTCGCAAGCCAGTAAAGGGACCCCTCCCCGTAAAGAATTACACAGCCTCACCCAATTACAAGAAGCCTGCCATTCCGAGATTAAGGCGGATGGGTGTTTTCCCCTTCTTTCATTTTTGCGCTCTGATGAGTACAGTTGGAGTGAGTGGCTGCTGCTTTCTCGGGAGAGGGGCCAGTGGACGAGGTGGCGTGGGGTGGGTGTCCCTGGGGCTGAATGAGGCCTGCACACGGCTGCACGGCTGCCGTGGTGGGGGCTGACCCGGGGTGGGGGTCTTCCGCTGACAACTCTGCCTGTCGGGGAGTGATCTGTGTCCCCTCAGAAGATACGCTCGAGTCCTGACCCTGGCCCAGTGAAGGCGAACTTGTTTGCAGGAAGGGTTTAACAGCTTCGCTTAGTTCGGATGAGAACAAACAGGATCTTGGTGGGCCCTAATCCATCAGGGCTGGTGCCCTCATAAGAAGAGGAAAATTTGGACACAGAGACATGCAGGCCAGGAGAGAGGCTGCGTGGCCACAGAGGCAAAGCCTGGAGTGCTGCGGCCACAAGCCAAGGCCACCACCACCACCCGGCGCTGGAGGAGGCCACAGACCAGCCCCACCTGCAGCCTTCGGAGAGAGCACGGCTGTGCCAACACCTTGATTTTGGACTTTGAGCCTCCAGAACTATGAGAGAATGAATATTTCTTGCTTGAAGCCACAGGTTTGGAGTGCTTTGCTATGGCAGGCGCAGGTAATGAACACCCTGTGCTAACCCCAGATGAGGGCTCCGGCAACGTGCTCGGAAACAAAGAGCAACCTGTGAGTTGAAGGAGCGAGCTGGGGCCAGGCAGCGGGGGCCCTGGAGCACAGAGCTGAACGTGGAAAACTCGGGGGGCAGGGCCTGGTGGCCTTCGGACTAGCGGAGCTTGGAGAGGGAGAGGGCGGACGTGATGCCCCAGCTCTCCTGGGGCAGATCACCAGACCTCCTGGAGACTGGGTGGTCCAGGGCTGGGAAAAGGGTACAGTCCATTCCCTGCTGACAACAGGGGCTGAGCCAGCTTCCCGAGGGGTGGGAGACAGACCCTATGATGGGACAAGGGCCCCCGGGCCCCGCTGCCTTCCCCTGGGCCTGGGCCAGCCCCGCGAGCTGCCCGCCTGTTTGGGCAATTGCCAGGCAAGGTTGCTCCTCAAGAGGCACAAAGGAAACCTGAGCTGGTAATTATTCCTTTGGGGACTCTGAACCCAGTTCCTCGAACAACATACTATTTGCGTGTGTTTTCAACAGCAGTCATTGAATTACCAGATCATAATTTTATATCTCACCCCTGTGGAGATGCCATTATCCACTGCATAAACAAATAGCACAGCCTCATTGAGTTATTAATATCGTACAGAGGCACAATCACCCTGTTTACATCTTTGAACAGATTTACAAATAATACACACATAAATCATGGCGGAACCGAGAGAGCTCAGGGTGGCGAGCGGGGGTCCGGGGCCAGCTGACAGACGACCTCCCCACTCCGTGGAGAAATGGGGCACGCAAGCTCACGCCCTCGGCTGCTTTTCTGAATGAACCATAAAACATTCCTGCAAACTGTTTCTTCTCTGTGACAGTTTTGATGACTGCTCTCAGCCCCGCTTTTTGACAGTGGCGTGCGGGATCTATTCACACAAATTCAGGTTTCTGACTGACCAGCTCACTCATCAGGTGTGAGTTTAGAGTGAAGGTGTGGGCTCGTGCACACGAGCCGTCCACCAAATTGTGTAAAATGCACTATTCTAGGTGCCTGTGCAAGATTGCACACGCTCAACAGGAGGAGAGAGCAAGGGAAAGAGAGAGAACGGAGGGGCGTGGCAGGCCAGGGGTGGGTGACGCAGGCGCTTTGTGACTGATCAAGATGGGAAGAGCCCCCAGTCAAAGTTTTTATTGTAAATTTTCTGATACAGATATATTCCAGAGGGTGCATTTAACCCGTCTGCATAACACAGCGCCCCAAACTCCTGACGTGCCCATCTGCCCTCGAAGGGAAGGTCAGTCTCCAACGAAGCTCACGTGGTCGAGCTGCCCGTTGCTGGGTGCCACCCCCGGCTGTGAAGCCGCGTGACCCCAGGCAGTGAGCAGGCCCCCCGAGAGTTTGTTTTCAGCAGATGCCAGTTCCAACTCAAAGACTCCTTAGGGTCTCGCTGGAGTTCAGAGACGAACCCCATATATCCTTCCACTGTATTGTCATTTATTATAGACCTGTCAGTCACCACTTTCCGAAAACTGTTTCCCCAAATCATTTGTACCTGAGCCTCCCCACACTTCCAAGCTGCCCCCCTTCTGACTGGCCCTACTGGGGGGCCCTGCCTTCTCAGCCAGACCCCAGTTTACCTGGGGGCCTCGGAAGGGCAGGTGCCCACAGCTTCCCCAGACGGGCCCAGGAGGGTTCCCGACTGGCCGGGGAAGAGGAAAATCTCAGCTTGATTTCCTTCTTCTAGCAATTCCGTAGGAGAAGGTCCTGCGCCTGGTTCCCTTTAGAGTAGTGCCCACTGAGTAGGATCACCTGTTCCCCGGCTCCTGAGATGTGCCCAGTAGACTTCCCGGAGCAGCAACCCTAGGGGTGTGGGGATAAGAACTGCAAAGCCCAGCAGGGTCCCTCTGATCGCTGTCTCCTGGTGTCCTGCCCTCCTCAGGGGGTGGGGCCTGGAGGGTGGGGGCGGGGCCTGAAGGATGGGGGTGGGGCCTGGGGTGTGGGTGGGGCCTGGAGGGTGTGGGTGGGGCCTGGAGGATGGGGGCAGGGCCTGGAGGATGGGGGCGGGGCCTGGGGGTTAGGCCTGGAGGATGGGGTGGGACCTGGGGGGTGGGGGAGGGGTTCTGGAGGGTGTGGGTGGGGTCTGAAGGATGGGGGTGGGGCCTGAGGCTGTGGGTGGGGCCTGGAGGATGGGGCAGGGCCTGGAGGGTGTTGGTGGGGCCTGGAGGATGGGGCAGGGTCTGGAGGGTGTTGGTGGGGCCTGGAGGGTGGGGGCGGGGCCTGGAGGGTATGGGTGGGGCCTGAAGGATGGGGGTGGGGCCTGGGGTGTGGGTGGGGCCTGGAGGATGGGGGCAGGGCCTGGAGTATGGGGGCGGGGCCTGGGGGTGAGGCCTGGAGGATGGGGTGGGACCTGGGGGTGGGGGAGGGGTTCTGGAGGGTGTGGGTGGGGTCTGAAGGATGGGGGTGGGGCCTGGAGGATGGGGCAGGGCCTGGAGGGTGGGAGCGGGGCCTGGAGGATGGGGGTGGGGCCTGGGGGTGAGGCCTGGAGGATGGGGCGGGGCCTGGAAGAGGGGGGTGGGCTGTTGTTACAGGTCTTTGCCCACTTGCCTTTCATTTCTTTCCCTCCATTCTTCCTTCTCTCCTTTCCTCCACCCACCCTCCTTCCTTTCCTCTCTAGGCTTCCTCCTCCTTTTTACCCCTTTCTACTGACATGCTTTCTTTCCTTCCTTCTTTCTCTTTTCCTTCCTTCCTTCCTTTCTTCCCTCCCTCCCTTCCTCCCTCCCTCTCTCCCTCCCTGAAGAATGCCAATACTCTATTTCTTTTTATTCACAAGTAACTACAGACCCAGTGTCTTTTTCTACTTCTTTTATTTTCCCTGAGTAAATTACCATTGAAACAATAATTCCCATCTCATTGACTCTTTCCGGGTACGTGTCTGTTATTTGCTGACAGAGAATTTTTCATGCAAATGACTCATTTCTCGCGCCTGCCTGGAGTCTCTGGGAGATTTCTGACTTTTCATTTGCAAACTCGCTGTTTCCTTCCTTAGCGACAGGCCCCTCCTGCGTTTTAGTGTGGACAGATGGAAGATGTGGATATATGGCTCTACAGACACGTAACGAGATCTTGAAAATGGTCCACATTTTATTCCCCTTTGCTTGCTCTCAGCAAGAGAACACTCCTCATAGATTAAAAGACAAAACAAAACAAAACAGTGGGTGTTGTTAGAGGATTTTTATCATCTAAGACGTGGCCGCAGAATTTAAATTGTTAAGATCACCAGAAAAGCTCACCTCACGTGTGTGTCAGGGGGAGAAGCTCCTCTGTCATCCTGCTTACTCACAGCTTAAATTGAATTATGCAAACCTGATCCAAGGCCTTAATTAAATTTTTAAAAATGTGGCCTGTTCTCTCCAGGAACCCTGGGGGCCATTTTTCCACCCTGCTTCCTATAGGAATTAGTTCATCCCCAGAGCGGGTTTCTTGGGAGGCGTTTGAAGCGGAGCACGCTGCCCGGGCTCCCCTCCCCGGCCCGTTCTGCACAGCCCCATTATCCGGACACCTCTGCACCCCTGCTTGGAGCTCAGAAGTGCACACACCTCTGGACAGGCCCCCACAAATCTGAAGCGGAGGCCCGGCAAAACTGTGCTGTTTGTCAATTTAATATCCTAGAACAAACAGCCCGAATCTCTGTCAACAGCCATTACGCGGGGTCAGACCATGTTTCCTTTTCTATAAATCCGGCTCATTACCCCGCCGGCCGGAGTCAGGCCTGCTCCCCGTTTCCGTCCTCTGGTGCATGGTCTCCCCTTCGCGGGCTGTGCCGATGGGGAGCGGGCGCTGCCGCAGCTCATGGCCTGGGACGTTTCTTCCATCCACCAGCTTTCCAGGGATGGTGGGGGCTGAGCCTCGGGCTGGAGGGAAGGAGCCTGGGCAGGGGGCAGAGGGGCCCTGGGGGGCTGCACCCCTAGCCAGTCCCGTTTTCTCCCACCGGCCTGGCCTCGGGAGGGTCCTCTGGGAGCCATCCCCAACATCCCGTGCTCCCAAAGCATCATCCCACACCCTCCCTTCTCCCCTTGGAAAGCTTAGACTGAGACTGCCCGGATCAGAGCACAGGGGATCAGATCCAAGCACAGGGCCTTTTCCTCCAGGCAGACCCACCTGTTGGGGCAGGGGCAGGGGCTGATCGCCTCTTTCTTTCCTTGAGGCTCATTTAACCTGCCCGGGCTGCAAAGAGTCCTGCCTGGGGACAGGCTGGCGGGGTGAGGGCCTCGTCCTCATCTTGCTAAGAGCCTCGGGCAGCTGGAGGGGCTGGGGGGTGGGGTGCCTCAGCAGGTGGATTTCCTCAGTCCCCCAGCTCCCCTCAGGGATGGGGCTTGGGGACCCAGCCTCCTGGGACATGGGTTCTGGGGTTGGCATTTGGGGCAGGGGGGACAGACAGCCCCGCTGGGGACTGGAGGAAGGGCTGGAGGGCCCGACTCGGGGAGCAGAGCACGTGGCTCCTTGGGGACTGGGGCAGGGGCTGGGGTGGAGAGCTCAGGTAGAGCGAGGCGGTTCCCCCAAACACACACTCACACACACTCATGCACTCACACACATACACGTGTTCACACATGCAGGCATATACTCACATATGCACACAATCTCACACACATGCTCACACTTATGAATACAGTCATGTACATACACATGCTCACACATTCACACACACACTCATTCACATACAAACACATGTTCACACACACACTTTTTCACACATATGCTCACACACACATGCTCATATTCACACAAACCCATACTGTCCAGTTTGCTAATGCTGCTGCTCTGCAAAACACCAGAAATGGATTGGCTTTTATAAAGGCGGTTTATTTGGTTACAATGTTACAGTCTTAAGGCCATAAAGTGTCCAGGGTAAGGCATCATCAACAGGTACCTTCACTGGAGAAAGGCCACTGGCATCTGGAAAACATTTCTTAGCTGGGAAGGCAGGTGGCTGATGTCTGCTTGCTCCCACATTGAGTTTCAAAATGGCGTTCTCCAAAGTGTTGCTCTTGGGCGTTTTGTCTTCTCTTAGCTGTAGGTTCTCTTCCAAAATGTTGCTCACAGCTGCTCTGAGCTTCTACTGTCTGTGAGCTCTTTATATGGCTCCAGTGATTTAATTCAGACCCACCCTGAATGGGTGGGGCAACACCTCTATGGAAACTATCCAATCAGAGATCTTGCCCAGTTGATTGAGTCACATCTCCATGGAAACACCCACTCAAAGATTCCAACCCAATCAACACTAATCCATCTGCCCCCACAACATTGCATCAAAGATAATGTAATTTGGGGGAATATAATACACCCAAACTGGCACACACACTCACACACTTGTACATGCACCGACTCATACACACACACACGTTCACACACTCGTACATGCATACCTCACATGCATGTTCACACGTATACTCAGGTGCACACACATGCTTACACATTTGCATAAACCCACACTCATGCACACACTCTTGCACGCACTCATTCATGCATATACACATGCTCACACACTCAGGCATGCACGCTCACCTCACACAGTCGCAGTCACACACATGCACACTTGCACTCACACACACTCACATGGACATACTTACACAGCTGCATGCACATTCATACACTCCCATGTGCACGTATGCTCACACGTGTTCAGACATATGCTTACACATGCACCCATGCTCACACACACACACTCACATGCCCATACACTCTCACACAACCACCTACTCCCAAACACACAGACACACTCCTCCCACGTCCCCTTGCAACATCATGACGTGTTGGGGGGAAGCCAGCCATCAGACAAGCGCATAAATCAATTGACAAGAAGATCGAATCGTCCAGCTACACCTATTGCTGATCGTGAGTCACACCCCTGCCCATCCTGCAGCAGCGCACACGCCCACATTAGCCATCAAGATACAAAACAGGACCAGGAAGAGACAGACAGTCATGTAAAAAACTGGCCCCACCCCCAGGTCGCCTGGGTCCCAAGATCAAGCTTGTCACCAGCACTCAGGTGTCACCTGGGGCTTGGCCATCCAGGAGAAAAGGCTGTCCAGGTGAGTGGGCTGTTCTCGGGCATCTGGGGAGTGTGCACCCTCACCCAGCACCCCACACCCACCCCACTGCGCAGGGGCTGGGCCTGGGGCGACACTGGGTAACAGACCCCAGAGACGCTCCCTCTCCACTGCCCAGAACCTGAGAATGTGTGACCTCAGGTGGCAGAGCCCCTGGCAGGTGTGGTTATGCCGAGGCCTTTGAGGCGGGAGGTCCTGGGTGGCCCGAGTGGGCCGACATCATTCCGAGGGTCCTTAGGGAAGGGGGAGGCAGAGGCAGAGTGAGAGAGAGACACCTGGGAAGACAGAGGAGGCCGGCGACGGGTCTGCCCAGTCTCCAGAAGGGCCTCCACTCTACCAGACCCGTCTCGGGCCTCTGCCCCGGGCTGCACCACGGCAATTCTGTGTGTCTGCAGCCCCCACATGTGCACTGTGTCACAGCCGCCGTGGGCAGCTCGCACAGCCTGGCTCTGCCTGCCCGTGAGCCCCTGGCCCAGGCGTGACGAGACCCTGTGCTGACGCGGCTGGGGGTGTGCAGACGACCGAGGGCCCAGGAGCCGGGTTCTAATCTCGGCTGCATGAACTCGGGGCCTCCGTGGACATGTAAACAAGGTGATACCTGCGTCCCAGGGCTGCGTGTGCTGACGTGGCTGGCGTGAGCTGAGGCTTTCGAAGGCGTCTTGCAGATCTTCAAACAGCGCAGCTGCCAGTTTAGAACAGGGTGGTGGCTGCCAACTGGCCCCTCGCCGCGGAGGGAGCGTCCCCGAGGGCCTGGCCACTCTTTCCCCACAGCCCTCCATGCTGCTGAGCTCTAGGGGACGTGATTTAATCACAATGACGATAAGGGTTCCCAATCTGCAGGACCCAGAAATTGGCTTCGAACACACTCGTCCTTGGCACGGCAGCCAGGCTGGACGGAAGGAAGGCCCAGCCCCGGCTCCTGGGTGAGCCCAAGTCCTGCTAAGAAAGACGAGGGCGAGAAGCAAGAAGCGGACGTGGGGACTATGGTGCGTTCTGGCTGCAGACTCTTCCTTCCCTCCCCCCACTTGTCAACCCCCTGCCTCGCCCTCCGTCCCTCTCCCGATGCCCCCTTCCCTAAGCACCTAGGAGAACCTTCTCTGTAGGAGTGCCAGGTCCCAGAGGGTCCTGGAGGGCCCCTGTCGTGCTCTTTCCCCTGGTGCCCCAGTGGACAACACGCCGGGAGGCCAGAGGGGCCCCGTGGAGAGATGGACTCGTGGTGGGGATGACCCCGGCCCCGTGTGGGCCCTTGGCAGAGGGGCTCTGAGGGAAGCCGCTGAGGCTGGGGGTGCAGCAGGCCCCTGCCCCTAGCCACTCTAGACCTTGGGGCAGACCCCAGAGGAGGCGCAATTGAGCGGCCTGCAGAGTGGACTCCACCCTCAAGCAGCAGCTCACCCGGGCACAGGGCAGCCTCTCCCATCAGCCCCTGGTGGGGCAGAGAGTGCAGGGCAGGAGCCAGGCAGGTGGCCAGAAGGCCAGGTGAGCCCTGTCAGGTGGGCCCTGCCCAGGTTGGACACACGGGAGGAGCATCACCTGGGGGTGGAAGGCAGGCACTGAAGGGGGAACTCGCCAGCTCCCAGGCCCACACGCCTGCCGACCATCAGAGTGGGCAGAGGGGGCAAGGACCCCAGGGCCATCACCTGGGAGCTCCCTGAGGGGAGCCTGGGTGACCTGTGGCCTTCACGGGGACAAGCAGAGGACACCCGGGGGGGCTTCCACACTCTGCCTCTCCCATTCCCGGACCCCATGCTGGGCTGGCTCCCCCTCTGCAGCCCCACTGTGGCCAGGGGTCCTGCTGCCTCTCAAGTCAAAGGGCAGATTTCCTGGTGGGATGAACAGCAGGGTGAGGGGAGCCCTGAGATTCCCCACAGAGTCACCCTGGCTGCCGTCTCAGAGCTCAGTGTGGGAGGTGGGTCCCCTCGGACCCTCGAGGGCAGGGGCACGGGCATTTATGGCCTCAGGGCCACTCGCAGTCCCTGTGGCATCCCCCGCAGGCAACGAAGGGGTTCAAGGTGTTCTTTCTGGAGCCCTGAACTGCCGACCCACCGATGCAGACGAGACGCCCAGCGCTCCCCGGTCGCTTCTCCCCGGGCCGGTGGGATCACCAGCCCCTCAATGGGCCCTCAAGGCTGCCCCCGCCTGGCCTGGGGTCAGGTGGAGAGAACGTTCAGGAACTGGACGCAGCTATGTCTGGCTGCAGCAAAAAATGCGAGAGGGATGGGGGGCAGGGGCAACATCGCATAGTCATTCCCAGGGATGCTGTCCCCCAAAATCCAGTGCTCCTTGCAGATTCTTGCTCTTGGTGGCTGGGGTGCAGGTCATGTGCTCAGACCCCTGCCCTTCCTGGGCCCCTGCTCCTCTCTGGGACACCCCCCCATCCGCCAACCCCCTACCTCTCCACCCTCACTCCTCCCTGCCTCTCACTGCACCCACGTCCCCACGGTCCCCCAACATGCCAGGCCCATCCCACCCCAGGACCTTTGCACCTGCTCCCCTTTGCCAGGGTCAGTCCCCACCTCCACCACCTGCCAGTTTCAGCTCCTGGAGACCACAGCTGTCCTACTGTAAATGACCCCCAGCCCTGGGCATCCTTCCTGCTTTCCCACCTTATGCTTCTCCCCAGCAGGGATGTCCTGTGCTTTATTTTACACATCAGTGGACTGTTTTCCTCCGCCCGTGGCATCCTCAGCGCCTCGTGGCAGTGCCTGGGTCTGCTTGCGTGCTCAGGCTTCCTCAGTGCCCGGAAAGGCGCCCGGAGCATCACGGAGCTCAGGAAAGCTTTGCTGAGTGCACACACGGAGGAGGGAGAGCTCTGACCTGCTGCCCAAGAAGGGAAATCCGGGGAACGGGGCACGGTTGGGCCTGGGGTTTTGTGCATTGCCAGGGCTGAGTGGAAAGCTCTGCCATCTGCTCTGGTCCCTGGGTTGAAGCTCCGAGGGTCACACGTCCCTGCACGCAGGGAGGCCCCTTCTCTCGGGCCCATCCATTTAGCAAGCAGCTGGCTTCCTGAAAGTGTACAAAGTAGAAATAAGGCTCCCTCCAGATGGAGAGCAGCTCAGTATAAATGAAGTTCTCTTTCCAGTGGAGCTTTTTATGGGGAGGTGGATGGAGACAAAACCACAATATATTCCAAATCGCACCCTCACTCCTAAATCACTTCCATTGGCGAGGCCGATGTGAGTGATACTATTCCAATATGCTTTGCAATGAAATGCAAAATATGTGATAATCATTATTTTAATGTCACTTGGGGCCTCTTGGTCAAGTAAAGATATTTCAAATGCTGCATTTCCAAGTCAAAGCCGTCTGCAAAATATTTAGGAAACTCCACAAAAGAGCGGCCAAGCCATGAATCAGAGGCTCCTCACCTCAGTGCCTTGAAACCCCAAGTGGGGGGAAAAATTCGAGGATAAATTTCCATTCTTTCCAGTTGCTCTTTCATCCACTCCATCCGAAGTGCCCATGGTGCTTTGCGGTCCCCGGTGCTGGCCCCGGGCAGGTGTTTCGGCAGCGAGGGTGGTCCCTGCCCATCAGTAACCATGAAGACCACCCAGGCCACCGGGGCAGGATCCATCAGGACCCCCTAACCCTGCTCCTCCCCTGAAAGTGGAGGGTCTTTGTGCACAGAGCTCCCTCTGCCCGGGGGCTCCTCCACATGAAACCGCACGTGTCTCAGGACCCGGGACAAATGTCACATCCCCCCTGAAGCTTTTTCTGTAGATGTCCTTGTCCTGACAGTTTGTGACTCCACTTACCACCCCCCCACCCCCCACCCTCACCACCCCTCCACCGCCTGGCCCGTCCTCAGGGAGGCTTGGGTAGGACCCTCCAGGCCCACCATGCCCCCCGCCCGCTCCTGGGCCTGGCCAGGGCAGTCCTGGGCTGGAGCCGCTGTGCCTGGGAGAGGGATGGCTGTGGGGGAGCCACCCGCTGGCAGGAGAGGAGGGGAGAAAGGCTCTGTGACCTCCGTGGGGCGAGGGCTACACTCTGTCCCAGCGGGAGGTAGGACCCGGCAAGTCTCCTCTGTCGGTTTCCTCCCCTGCCTTCACTGCCGTCTCCTTGGCGCAGGGAGGCCATGGTGGAAAGACGAGTGCAGGGGCAGGGGCACTGCCGTGGGGGGCCGTGGCAGCGGGGAGAACGTGCAGACCACCAGGTCCACGGGCGCCCCGAGGGTCAGGCTGAAGGGGTTTTCTCGTACAAAGCAGGCAGCAGGATGAAAGGGTGGAGTGACCAGATGTGGACTGGAGAGTGTTTCACGCTGACACAGCCTATTTTGGGGAGGGGTCCAGAGGAAGGGGAGATGCTTAATCAACATTCGGTCAGCAAGCATTTTGCTCTGATTGGTCTGTGGGAGCAAGCAGTTCAACTGATCAATTATGAGGCAAGGAACAGGGATTTGGAGGGTCTGTGTCCAGCCTTGTCCTGGGCAAACAAGGGGTACCCATGAGTCTTGCCTGAGACTTATGGGAAAGGAGGTTCTTTGCAGTGAGACATTTTCTGGAACATGAAGGGTGGGGGATTTGTTAAATTTCACCATTTTCCAGAAATACAGGTCTTGGCTAAAAGTGAACACTGCCACCTGCCTTGCCCACTCCCCGGCCAGCTCCTCCCGCATCCCCTCTTGTGTGGCCTTGCATACCCGCTCTAGAAGGGGCCGGAGCCCAAACATCAATAGACCAGGTTTCACCCAGCGTCACTGGGGGCTGGAGAAGGCCGTTGTTTTTATGGTGGTTTAAGCCCTGCTGAGGCCCCAGAGCTCAGCGCCTGTGTTCCTGTGGAGAGTGGAGACCCAGAGGAGGCACCCTGGGGTGTAGGGCCCCAAGCAGGGGGGTTCCAGGCAATGTCCCTGGGGTGGGCTGAGGCTGGGGGCAAGCAGAGGTGAGAGGGATGGACATCGAGGAACTGACTTAACAGTTGCAGGACAGAGGGTGGCGGGATCCAGCAGGGACAAGGGGCAGGAGGGACGGAGGAGACGATGTCCTGCTGACCAGCCTGCTCTCCAGCTGTGCACTCCGGAAGGATGTGTTCCAGCAGAAACTCACTCTTAAAACACACATAGCTCAAGCGGCGTGCCACTGCTCAGCCATGGGCACTTCTTGGGGAAAAGTCTTAAGCGACATCTAAGTTTGGACGGGGATGCAACACCACTCACAGCTGCAGAGGGGAAAGGGGTGGACCTGGAACAGGCCCATGGGTGGCATCTGGAGTGGGTGAGAGGGGCAATCAGGAGGTGGGTGATGGGCGGGGTGAGGGGCAGGAGCAGCCCACAGGCCCTCACTTCCAGGACCTTCCCAGCAGTGACCTCTGGTAGGTTGGCTTCTGTACCCCAGTTAAAAAAAATGTTCTTAATCCTAATCCATTCCTAAAGGTGTGAACCACTATAACTAGAAGCTTTGGAAGATGTTGTTCTTGGATGAAGTGTGGCCCACCTGATGGGGTTGGGCCTTAATCTTATTACTGGAGGCTTTACAGACAGGGAGGAGAAGCTGGAAGTCAAGAGGACCTGGAGGAGAGAGGCACGGACATCGCCCTGCGATGGGAAAGCCAAGGCGCCCCGAGGGCTGTGGCTGGCAGCATGCTACTGACCTGGCTACAGAACACCTTCAGCCTCTGCATCTCTGAGCCAGTGAATCCCTGTTGTTACGCCCACCCATCCGTGGCATCTGTCATAGCAGAGAAATTAAGATGGGACCTTGCTTTGTTCCCCCCTAATGAGGCACGCAGCACCCCCTCTTCTTTTGAAGTCTGGCTTGAGGGTGCTGTTGGCAAGCCCTGGGGTGAGACACAGTCACCAGAGAGCTTGACCTGCTAATCCCTACTCTGTTATTTAACATCAGCATTTCAACCTCTCTCTTCACTTTTTAGTCCCTCGCAACCTGTTGGTAATATAAACAAATTCTGAACAAAGAGCAACTCTGGAATATCTGAGAGGAACTTCTCATAATTTTCTTTGGAAATAAGAGAAACATAAGGATTATCCATTTTATCTTTTTCATGATGAATATTGCTGGTAGAATCAGCACAGAATAAAAGTGTCAACAAATGAAACTATATACAGTGAAATTTATTATTTATTTTTTTCCCACAGAATTGAAATATGCAAATTTTAACTAGAAAAATTGAACTAGGTAGAGATAATGAACAAAAAAGATAACTTATCATGTTTATAATTGGTATAAAGATAAAAGCTAAAAATGATAAAACCTGATGTGGCCAAACCTGATTGTCAAATCAAATAGTTGTTGTAAAGTTTATATAAAGCAACTGATTCCAATGAAATTAATTGCAGTGAAGTAAAAATGAAATGAAACTATTTGACTGAATATTGTAAAAAGTTATCAAGCAATTATATTGGCTCAAAAATTCTGTTTTGATAAGTGAGCAAAGTTTTAATTCTAAATTTAGCATTTATATCTATTGAAATTAAATCAATATCCATTTGGGTTCAAAGTATCCTCTTCCTCTGAGCCCACTTTCCATCTGCCCATCCATCCATCCATCCATCTATCCATCCATCCTTCACCCATCCAGCCTTCTATCTACCCATCCATAAAATCATCCAGTCATCCATCCATCCATCCATCCATCCATCCAACCGTTCATTTCGCCATTCATTCAGTCTTTGATTCATTCCACAAATAGTTTGAAGTCATTTGGAAGAAAATATACAATATCAAATAATAAATATGCTAAGGTCTGGACAAACATCATCAGAAATTAGAGGTTAGACCAATGGGAAGGTGGAAAAGCAGATTTTTAGGCCTTAGTTCCTGGATCAGAACCAAATTGGAGCCACACATTTGACTCTGAGCTTTTGGTAGAAGAAACAAACACAACAAGTTCTATATCCTAACTGAGAATTAGGAGAAAACACAGCAGCATATTAAGGAAAGGAAATCTTTGCTTAGCGTTCAGGTCTGAAGCATCCTCATCAGTGATGCTTCATTGGGGCAATCACAGAGTGGATAATATTCTCCCAAACTGTCCTTGGTCGTGCCAGCGTGGGGCATCCATGAGTGCCAACGAGACCATCCTCAATGCAGCCAAGACGAGACGACAGACACAAGTTAGAGGAGCGATCTACGGGCTCGTTTCATCTGCTCTCTAGGGTTCAGAAGAGGGAAGCTATATTCCTTTGAAAAATGCAATAATTTAGACTTACCAGAGTGATCATTTTGCTAATAACTTGTTAGGTTATATTACTAAACAAAATTCCCATTCCCTGACCCCCATTCTGGTTTTCTTGTTGACTCGTGGTTAAATTAATGAATGAGTCATAGAGCCATGTGTCAAGTACTCAAGTAGTTAACGTCACCTTAGATGGAAGGTTCACACCCTCACTTCACATCACCAGCTTGTTTCTCAAAAGAATTGATAAAATAATACTTTATCTAATGGACTGATAATCTCCATTAGTAAACTTGCTCCTTCACCCAACGTGTCCCCCTTAAAATAAGAACGCAGAACTGGGTAAAGAGAGATGAAGGGTCTCTTCCAAAACCTCGAACAGAAAGCTGAACAATAAAAAAATAATTCATGATAGGAACATTGTCTCTCTATTAAATTTTTTGGAAGTTGCCACATCCCAGCACTCTGTTGGGAGGGGGAAGATGGAGAGAGGAGGGTAAGGGGGTCCCTGTCTCTGATCAGCTCCAGGTGTCCTTGAGGGGAGGCTGGGGTGGGACTGGGTAAGGCAATGGGGGTTGTGGGGTCACTGGCTGGGGTTGTTGTTGAGGGGTATGCTAAGGAGAGGAAGGAGGTGATTGAGTCTGTTAGGGAGCTGGTCCTGGGACCTGAACTGGGGTGGGTGTGTACTCTGCAGTTGTCACAGCAATAACTTTTATGCAAGAGACAACATCACTAGGCGGTTTTAAAAGTATCACCTCATTGGTAATTTTTGGTGGCTCCTGAGACTCTCGAGATTTCAGCATGTGCTGCTTCTGCATTTTTCTTTGCCCTTGCAATAGAAGGCACCACGTTCTCCTGCCCAAAGCTTTATTTTCTCTCCCTTAACCTGAAAGTCCTGCCTAACCAAGCCTTCCAATCAGTTATTTCACTGGAGCTTAATTTGACTGTCCCTGGACTTCTTTTTCTGGAACCATCTACTTTTGTTGCTAAAATTACACTTGGCTTTCCTGAACTTGGCTCAATTATAATTCTCCCTCCTGAAGATTTGTTCCTACAAAAAATCCTTCTGAAGCACCATGGAAATACTTCTGCTGCTGCTTGTTGTGAGCTGCCAGCAGGGCCAGTTCCCGTCGCACAAAGACGTGGAGTCGGGCTCTGCTTGGGGAAGGGCTGAGCATCCGTCCTTTCTCCATGGAGCCTCCCAGGAGCTCGGGAGCAACCGAAGCCTAAGATTCACTCAAAGGAATTCACAAAATAATAGATGTTTTATCTCAGGGGCTCACCGTACCTGCTCAGTAAATAAGCTTCTTACTCCCAATCCTTAGAGTGAGAACAGCAGAACAAGGTAAATAAAGTGCTTCCCCAGAAGCTAGGCACGAGCTGGAACGTGCATTCAGATGACTGAAGGTGCCATTCTCCCTCTCGCTCCGTGAGCCTGTGATGACAACACCTTCCTCTGTGGGGGCTCCCTCGTGCTGCTCTCACGCCACCTTCGTTTAGGGCATCAACTCTGCCAAACAGGACTGTTAGCTTTTTAACCCCATAGGGGGGATTGGTGGATCGGAGCTCCAGTCCCATGGCCTTGGGGATAGGGATTGACCAGGCCTGTCCGACAGGAATTCCACCCGAACACCACGTTGCCTCATGGCAGAGAGAAAAGACCTCCTTCAATATTCCCTGAGTCGTCCGCCCAGGAGACACCCAGAGTGTTCAGCGGCCTAAGAAATTTATGAATCATGGCATGTGACATCCCTTTCTTAGAGATTGCCGTATACTTTGGTATTTCAAAGGCTTCCCAAAGTCCTACAATAAAAATATGAAAAATCAGTTGTACTCTGCCAAACTCATCATTAATTTAATGTTTAAGAATAGAACCTACCACCATCCCCTAAGTGAGTGTCCCAGGGCAGTGCTTTGGGACATGCCATGTGGGTCCAGCTCAATGAGAAAGGCATGACTGGAAGCAGATTCTCCCTCCAACGTTGAATGTCCTCGGGTCTGGGAAACTCTCTCTTACATTGTGCCCATGCGAGTGTGCAGCCCGGTCATTGATTCTGCAGTGGGAATCCAGTTAAAAATACCCTCCTTGTCTCCCCACCCTTATCGAAGTGCACTTTTACCTTTTCTCATCCTGATTCACCAGCTCAGGCGGTCTGAACTTCCCCTCCTGAGACTCATGCCTCCATCTTTTAGCGCTATCGCCATGGACAATATTTGCCCATGGACACCGATAGACCCGCGAGGTGGGCGGGCCCCAGGGCACTGGGCAGCGCCGAGGGGCAGCTTGGTCAGCAGCACCTTGCTGCATGGTCTCGGCCTCCTCTGCCGCCTCGCCGTGGAAGTAGGTTGAGAGCCTTGTACAGAGATTTCTTTGGTGGAGGCAGCAAAGCAGAGCACGGGGAACGGATCTCAGGATCAAAATGCCATGGGTGGATTCCGGCCTCCACCCCGGGAAGTTGAGTGGTGTGGAGCAGATACATAAGCTCTCAGATGCTGAATTCCACACCTCCAAAGCTAGGGTATCCATGGCAGCCCTGCACAGGATGTTGGAAGATTAGATGAGAATACCCACAAGCATCTCGGGCCCGCGGGCAGCACCCCACAAGCTGCTTGCTTGGTACCGATGCCCCACTCTGCACTGCTCCCACCTGCATGACGGACACGGCCCCTGGCTGTGGGGTGGGTGGCCATGGAGCCCCGGAGGCCATGGAGGCCACTAGGTCTCCTCGGGACCCGCCTTGTCCTTGACCGCCCTGGGCCTCCCTGGGCCACGCGCATCACGCCCGCTGTTCTTGGCTGTCTCTGGAACATCAGTGGGTGTCTTGACCCAGCTGGGTGGACGTGGGCTGCCCCGGCTGGATCTCTGCCCAAGGACACCTTTGCTTCGATGATTCTCCTGCTGAGTGCCCAGGAGCCAGCCCTGTCCTTGTGCTTATCTGCTGACGTGAGTGTCCATTGCGGACCGGGTGATGGTTTGAAGGCTGGGGTCAGGGAGGCACATTGAGAATAATAAATAGCCACCAACAACGTCAAGGTGTGTCATCCTCACTTTGTTAATGTCTTGACAACGACGCGGACTGCAGCCAGTGATCACGTAATTGCTAATAGCTTAACACAGTGAGCACAACCTGCCGGCTCCTTGTTAGGAAGTTGTTATTTTCAGCATTTATTCCGAGATGGTAGAGAAAGTCTGTCGGAGGCACTGAGGCAAGACGTGCTTGACAAATGTGGGGATTTGGGACCCAGCCGCGTTGCCTGCCTCTTCATTAGGCTGGAATTGAAGCCACATGAGCTGGGGATGGGACCCTGTCCGGGAAGGGAGCGCAAACAAACCGCACACCACATGCCATATGGTGTTCCCTGATAAGACTCTAATTTCTACTGAGGCCCCTCATTTAACTGTGCGTGTGTGTGTGTGTGGGGGGGGGTGAAGACTAGGTTTGTGCTTCATGTTCTATTCATTTGCACAAGTAATGGTGAGCCGTAAAAGGTGACAAGTCAAACAGCATTTTAGGGAGCGTGTGTGTGGGGAAATACCCCGTTAACATCAGTTGTTGAGTCTGAATCTTCAGACAACTCTCTATAGAAAAAATGAGCTAATTTGTAGGTCTCCTGGACTCTGGCTGTTCCTAAGAAGAAAACTTCTCATTCAAAGCTTTTCACCAGCACATTGACTTTGTAATGTCAAACTTTCAGAAGAAAAAAGAAAACAATCAGCTCTGGCTCCTTACAAGTGCTCAGACAGGTATGCATAGCTGTGACGCTTGTATTCACAGCTATTAAATTCCTTACGGAGGTGATAAAAACTTTTTCTTAGGGCAAGAAAGAAGGAAAAAAGATGAAGAGACGTGTAAAAACACTTTTATACCCAGGGCTTTGCTACAATTTTTGTAATGCCAAGTGATGAATAACTGTCAGCTTGGAATTCACACCTTATCAACTCAGGGCCAAGTTGTACACACCTTGCACCCATGAAAACGAGAGTGGGAGGCTAAACTCAGGCACCCCCAGAAGGTTCCTTGGCTCTAGCCTCAAAGTATCTTTCATTTGAAGGTCCACAAGGAAAATAATTAAAAAATACAAAATGTATTCTTTGTTTTTTCAGAAATCAAGCCACTTAGCGTAAAAACATGATTTTATATATCAAATTGCAGTTAAAAATAATCCTTTCAATGACCTCAGGGATGGCAACCCAATTAGCTGGATAAATGCTGAATTACGATGGCTTCACCTGGTCTTGTAGGCCTGTCACATCTATCTACCAACACTTTTCCAGCCTCACCCAGCTCCTTCTGCTCCCCGAGATGGGACCAGAGTCCTTCCAGCCAGAATCTATTTCATTGCTTAAATCTTGCCGGTGCTGTCCCCAGGAGCTGCTAACCGTCCAGAGGAAGGCCGTCTTTTTCTTGATTTCTCTAGTAAATAATCAGACTCTGACTTTAGATGTATTTTGAACTCTGCGTTTCGTTTCTCAGTATAATCTCAACGCCATATGCTAACCACGAGTGAATGCCACCAGTGAACATATTTTAAACATTTCAACATTTCCATTTTTACCTGCAGTTTGTGAATGGGCAAAAGGACATTGAATGTGCTATCATTCTTCATTTAAATAGAAGTTGTTAGCTAAAATACAGAGGGTACAAGCCAGAGATTAATTTAGACATTTTGGAAAATAGTTATAACCACCATGTAGAAAAGGATCTTTAATTTGTATGCCTTTATATCTCAGAAGATGTCCTGAGGCATCCTTGGATGTCTGCTTTGTTGTGTCTCAGATCACAAAGAAGCTTTCCCAGGCCTGGCCCTACATTTTTGGAGGCTGAGGCCGGGGTGCACACAGATGCCTGCACATCCCGTCTCTGAATATCCAAGCTAAGAATCTGCTAAATGCAATATGTTCTAGCCTTTAACCTCAACAAACAGGTGATGGTTATGACCTAGCAGGCCAAGTTCACGTTTAGAATCTCGGGCTCCTGAGAGTCTTGCACAGGGATGTGACCCTTTGAGTGGAGAGCCCGGCCCTGCCCTGGCTGCTGGCCCATCCTTGCTCTGCTTGTTTCCTGCTTATGGCTCTGTCCTGCAGGCCTGGGGACCTGTGTGCAGGGGAGAAGATGCCCAGGGACCCCGTAAGTGTTCAGGCCAGCCGCTGGGTGAGTTCAACGCCCTGGGACCTGGTCATGCACAGCAGGAGGCTACACTGGCTCTGGGTCACTTTGCCCCTGGAGGGAGGGGCACAGCCAGGCAGGGTCAGCTGCCCCCCCACCCCGAAGTTACTGGCCTAAGTGTGTGGGCAGGACCAGGTGCCCAAAATAGAAGTGCAAAGTTACGAGTGATCGTCATCACAAAGGATGACAATCTCATCCCAGGCAGGAGCCAGGGCACGGCCTGAGCAAGACACCACTCTTGGCCAAACTCCCTAAGATGGGGAGGGGCCAGGGGAGCCCCTGCCCTCTGAGGGGACCTTTGCAACAGTTTTCCCACTTAGGAGAGAAGCCAGTGTGGACAGTATCTGACCATTACTGAGTGCAACCTAGAGAAAAAAAAGCTTCTGAAAAACCTTTCTGAATAGGTTCTATTAGAATTCTGAAACCTTTACTCAAACTTATAAAGAGAAACTTTATAAACATGGCGTCTGTCAAGAAGAAGTGACCACTGAACATTAGCCAGAGTTCCCCTAAAAGGCTGGGGTAGGTGGCCTTGCTGGGCTGCTCGGCCCACCCTGATCCCCTGGGTGGCTGAGATCCCTTCAGAAAGCCGTGGGGAGCATCCTCGGGGGAACACGTCTGCAGCTCCATAGCACTCTCAGGGTGATTATGGCATCAAGGCGTGTAATCTGCTTTAAACCTCTTCCCATACATTACCAAATTGCTTTTGAAGGAGGCAATTCTAGCTTGTATTTCCATAAGCAGGGAAGACAGCCATTTCATTCTACCCTCCTAACATCAAACATTATCTTTCTGAATTGCCAATTTGAAAGATGAAGAAAAGTTCCATAGTTGTTCCCATTTGCATTTTAAAATGACTTGTGAGGTTGAACACTTTTCATATGTTTGGTACTTCTTATGTGACTAGTCTGTTCACATGCTTGGTCTCTTTAGTGATAGATAAGCACTCCTTAAATCCTGAGGTTGTTTAAGGTTTGGTCATTTTTTTTTTTACTATTTTTGTTGTTACGTTACTTGCCTTTTAATGACAGAAGAAAGACAAAACATTAATTTATAATAAATATTAATGAGTTAAAATTCTGTTAAGTGTCAAAGACGAGCAGATTAGGGTATAATATGAAATCTATTTAAAGAAGACACATATAAAAGAAAATGATAATTTAATGATGGTTATTATAAAGAAAAAGTTACCAGGTATTGACTATTAATTACCATATGAGAAATTATCTGTTTTCCTCAGGGAAACCTTTTTGATTGGACCATTTTCTTGCAAACTTTCATATCAACTATTACTTCTTATTTACTTTACTTTGCACATTTGAGAGCTTTTAATCAATATTTACAATAATGTGCTTCATGCCTGTCTTCCAGTTAGATTGTAAGTTCCTGGAATGTAGTGCTCCTGTGTGTGTGTGTGTGTGTGTGTGTGTGTGTGTGTGTGTGCGTGCGCACATTGTGTGTGTGGTTCACCAATGCATCTCAACTCTTGTTACAGGACCTGGCATTTACGCTAATTGATGGACTCTAAATTCATTGTCTCCTTTAATTCTCACAATAACCCAATGAGTAGCTAATAATGTCCCCATTTTACAAGTGGAGAAAGAGGCTCAGAGAGCTTTGGTGACTTTCTCAAGGTCATGCATCTTATAAGTGATGCAATCAGAATGGAAACCCCATATTTTGACTGATGTCAAAACATGACCATTATGCAACACTGAAAGGCTACAGATATAACGTCAGAAAGATCTACTGAGCAAATGCAAAGGAAAAGAAAGGAAGGATGGTGATATTAATTTCAAATAAAGGTCAATTGCAAGGCAAAAACCATGTACTAGTTGAAGAGGGGCACCATTTGTGTCGTGGCCTCCTGCAGGAGCAAATGGACACCTCCAAAAGTTTGGTTCATCGTCGAGGCTGATGACGTTCCTTGCACACCAAGAGGATTGGAAACATTTATTACTTACATAACTGAGATCCCTGAGAAGACCAGGGCAGGCCTCTCAGTTAGGTCCAAAATGGCTTGAGAAAGCAAGGAAAGGCAACTGGCCCAGAGTTTTATTGTGGTTATGGGTTTGGGGCTGGGCTGAGAGCTCCCTGTGCACTGGCAGGGGCTTGGTTGGTTGAGCCTCCCATTGGCACCAGAGGAGAGCCCTCCCAGTCCACCACCGCCACACCACCCCTGGCTCCCCATCCATTTCCTTGAACCCGGTCCTACCTGGGCACTGGTTTTCCTCCTTAGGTTAGACAGCAGGGTTGGAGGAGGATGGAGAGAGAGGCATTGCTCCCTCCCTGCTGGGACAAGGTTTCAGAATTGCCTCTGGCTGAGTCCTTAGCCCTGAGCACAGGCCTTTGCCATAGAGAAGGCTCTGGGTATATTTCAAAATGATAATTTCCAGGGCAGTCTGGAGCTAAAGCTTCTCTTTTCCTTGGTAGGGCAGAAGTACCACACACTCACTCAGAACAGCAAACCAGAAGAGCTAATCATCATTCCCTGATGTTATCCCTCCTCCTTCCGAGGGAGGCTTACTGAGGGCTTGAACTTGACAGTCACATTTCTGAATCCCCAGAGCCTAGTAGAGGATGAACCAAAAAGGACTGGTTGAATGGATGAATGAATGAACAAGTGAATGAATGACTTGCCTCTGTTTAGATCTAGTAGTTACCAAAAACGTCACAACATATTTCAAGGAGTTTCGGGGACTTTTAGTTGCAGCTCCGACATTTTAAGGACCTTGGAAGTTATCACTCTCATCCTTACAACAAGAAAAAGCTGGACAAACTAAAAATCAACAGCTTTTCACGGACTCATCAGAGAGAAGAGCTCACAGGTCAAACACCACTACAAAATCTTGAGAGACAAGCACATCCTTGGAGGTACAGCAGCTGTACAGATCTGCTGACCTGCAGCCATAAACTGGCAGGAACTCTCGAATGGTCATTTTGACACATCTGGAGATGAAATGTGGACTAGCGTGAGGGTGAGAAACTCCTGGGGCAGTTTTGGGGAGACAGTTTGGGGAGACAGCCTTTCCCTCCAGAAACCTCGCCAGGATCTCCTGGTGAGGATCACCATGTCCCCGGCAGAGGGAAAGGAAGATGAATCATTTTGAAATTTACCCAGAACCTTCTCTATGACAAAGGCCACTCAGAGCTAAGGACTCTGCCCATGGTAATTCCGAAAACTTGTCCCAGCAGGGGGAGAGCAACTGGTCCCCACTCTAAGGGGTGACATCATAGCCAACATGGGCAGGGCTTTGAGGATATATCCCAAGAAAGAAGTAGGGGGCAGGGGAGCAGGGGGAAATGATATATCATTCTGGAGGCCAGAGGTCTGCCATCCCCCAAGCTTCTAGAGGAGGGTCCTTCCTCCTCTTCCAGCTTCCTGCAGCTCTGTGGGCTCCTTGGCTTGTGGCTGTGTCTCTCCAGTCTCTGCATCCACCTTCACACAGCCGCCTCCTTCTGTGTGTGTCTCCTCTGTGTGTTTCTTATGAGGATTTAGGGCCCACCTGGGCAATTCAGGATGATCTCATATTGAGATCCTTAATTTAATTACAACTTCAAAAACCCTCTTACCAAATAAGGTGACATTCACAGGTGTGGAAGCTAGAATGCGACCACATCTTTTTGGGGCCACCACACTCACCAAGACTGACATATAATTGGGAGATAATAGAATGCTCCCCTGGATTAGTCAGGGTTCTCTAGGGAAACAGAACCAACAGGAGATATCTGTAAAGACGAGATTTTATTAAACTGTCTCACACAACTGTGGGGATGCACAAGTCCAAATTCCGAAGGGCAGGCAGCAAGTTGGCAACTCCAATGAAGGTCCTCGATGAACTCCCCAGGAGAAGCTGGCCGGCTGAAGAAGAAGTGAAAATTCTCTGTTCTCCCTTAAAAGCCTTCAACTGATTGCATTAAATCCAGCTGATTGCATTCTCTCATTGTGGAAGACATGCCCTTCATTGATGTAATCAGCCACAGATGCAATCAATTGACTGACGATTTTATAAACCAGCCTTCTCGTTTATTAACCAGCCACAAATGTCCTTACAGTAACAGTTAGGCCAGTGCTTGCTCGACCAGACACCTGAACATCATCACCTGGCCAATTTGACCCATGAACCTGACCATCACATCCCTTTACCCCATACCCTACTGCTGCACTAAGGGCTCCAGTAGATTCACAGAAGATGACATGACACTCCAGGTAGAAACCTCCACCGAATCTACAGAAAATCTTTAAGAACTAAGAATCAAGTATAGCAAGGCTGCAAGAGACAGGCCAAAAGGCAAAAGTCAATTGCTTTCTTCTATGCTCGTAATGAACCGGACGAGCAATATCATGTACGATAAAACCAATAAAAGAAAGCATTTGAGCATAAATCAAATAAAATATGTACAGGATCAGTACATGGAAAGCTATCAAACATTGATGACAGAAACCAGAGAACATATAAATAAATGGAGACATGCTCTGTATTCACGGATTGGAAAACCCAATATTGTTGAGATGAAAATACATTCCAACTATGTTTTCAACACAATCCCACTCACAATCCAGTGATATATTTTGCATATATTAACAAATTGATTATAAAATTTATACAGAAATGCAAAAGACCTAGACTAGCCAAAACAATACTGATGAAAAACAAGTGAAGACTCGCATGACTGTACGGTACAGGCAAACTGTAAAGCTACGGTGATCAAGACAGATTTGCCAAAATAATGGATACATTGATCAATGCAACAGAATATAGAGTCTCTAAGTAGATCCACTTCCAAAAGTCAACTGATTTTTTACAAAGGTGGAAGAGCTATTCAACGGAAAATGAATAATCTTTTCACCAGATAGTGCTAGAACAATTGGGCATCCCTGTGTAAAACAATGAACCTAGTCATCAACTGACATCATATATAAAAATTAACTAAAAATGGATCATAGGCCTAAATGTGAAAGGCAAAGTATAAAACTTCTAGAAGAAAACATACGTGGATATCTATGTGGCTTTGGGTTTAGTGATGACATTTTAGATAAACAGCAAAAGCTTGATCCACAGAAATATTGACAGAAAAAGGTGAACTTGATTAAAATTAAAAAATTTTTCTCCGGGAAAGACACTGTTAAACAAATGAAAGTCACCTCCAGGGAGAAAATATTTGTAAAATTCCTATCTGTTAAAGGACTTGTATCTAAAATATACAAAGGACTTCAAGCTCAACAGTAGGAAAAAAATTTTTAAATGGTTAATATCTGTACAGACATCTCACCAAAAAAGATAAACTGATGTTAAATGATCAAAAGAATGTATGCTCAAAATTATTTTTTATTAGAGAACTGCAAATGAGGACAGCAATGAGATACCATTGCACAGCCATTGCAATATCTGAATTCCAAAACCCGGACAACACCAAATGCTGGTGACTGATATGGAGGGAGAGGAAATCCCATCCTTGCTGGTGGGGATGCAAAATGGTACTGCACTTTGGGAGGCAGCCTGGTAGTTTCTTATCAGTTAAACATAATCTTACCATAGGATGTGGAAATCGTGTTCTGAGGTATTAACATGACTTATTTGAAAGCGCACCTCCTCTAAAAAACTTTACACAAATATTTATGGCAACTTTATTCATAATCACCAAAAATGGGAAGCAAACAAGATGTTCTCCAAAAGATTAATGGATAAAGGAATTGTGCTAAATCCATATAATAGAATAATATTCAATAGTAAAAAAGAAATGAGTTATGAAGCCACAAACAGTCATGGATGGGATGAGCCTTAAATGCATGTTGCAAGGTGAAAGAAGCAGTCTGAAAAGCCTACAGAAGGCATAATTCCATTTAAACGATGTTCTGGAAAAGACACAACTAAACAGACGTAAAAGATCATGGTTGTCAGGGTTTCAGTGAGGGGGGTGTTGATTAAGTCAAGCACAGGGGTTTTTAAGAAGGTAAGACTATTCTGCGTGATACTGTGATGTTGGATACATAACACCATGCTTTTGTCAAAACCAATGTCCCTTAGAGCACAAAGAGTGAAGCTTAATGCACACTGACAAAATAATCTAATTCTGTGACAAATGTGTGAGAGAAACTCACTGAAGGGAGAGGGTGAAAATGCTGCTGACGACAGGGAACTTTGGAAATGAGTGGAGTCTGGAAGGCAAAAGGCAAAATAAACTGAACCTGAGCTGTCTTCTAGTTGATAAAGTTCATCCATGGGGTCATTGGCTAACGACGCTGCTTTACATGATTGTCGTAATTGAACAACTAGGCACATGGATACAGAATGATGGCAGCTGGGACATTTAGCTGAAAAAGAAGGAAATCCAAATAAAGTATGAACAGGAATTGATAATATAGTATCAATATTGGTTCATTAGTTGGGAGGAGACTAGAATGACCTAAGCGGTGATTGATTACAGCTGCAGACGCCAGTGTGGACTCATATTTAGCTTAATACAGGTAGAGACGGTTACAGATAAAACACGTAGGTATGACATGCATATCAGTGGGGTAACCAGCAAAGCTCAGGCTAGAGGTCACTGCTCTGTCAGCTGCAAGGGCCTAGAAGCCGTGACACCCCAATAGCTACAAGCAAGCACACCCGTGCCCTGATTTCAGTTTCTCCACAACTAGGAACCAGGACTCCTTGGGGACATGGCTGATTCCAGGACTGGGGCAGAGATGCGAGCCTGGAGCATCTTGCAGTGGGGAAGAAAGAAAGAGCGTACTGGAAACAGCGATGGAGTACGTCAGAGAGAAGAGCCAAGTGGAAGAGTCTCCAGTGGCCAAAGCTAGAGCAATTCGGGCGGCAGAAAAAATAAAAGGTACTGGGTTATAACCTAAAGTATAACATAAATACCCGTGTGTCCCTACTGATGCAAACGATTGTGTACATAAAATAATGGGGTGACATATCTCCAACACAGAATAATTCCAAATCGTTTTATGTAGATACTCAGCCCTTGAAATGCTGGAGCGAAGCACGTGGTGACTTCTTTCAAAGAGAGCAGCATGGAAAGTGGAAAGTGAAGACAAAGCATCATGCCAAGGTAGAGAAGCCTGACCAAGATGACCTCAGCCAGGGGGCCAAGGTCAGTGTCCTCAGTGACACGCCACATGGAGAACTGTGGCCTTGATATGACACAGCGAAAATGGCTCATCACCTTGTGGGCTTCCTCTGAAAACCCATAACCCCAGTCTCATCATGAGAAAATCATCAAACTCAAGTTCAAGAGCATTCTATAAAACACTGACCGGTAATCCTCAAAACTGTCAAGGTCATCGAAAAGAGGGAAAGCCTGGGAAACTGTCACAGCCAAAAAGAGCCCGAGAGGATGTGAGGATCGAATGTAACGAACGTGGCGTCCTGGATGGGCGCCTGCACCAGAGGATTCCTTATAAAGACATAAGGAATTCCCAATAAAGTAGAACTTTAATTAGTAACATTGTATCAATACAATTTCATTAGTTCTGACAAATGTACCGTATCAACATAACATAATAGGAGGAACTCATTGCAGGGTATATGGGAACTGTCTGTATTATTTTTACAACTTTCAACTTTTTTGTAAATCTAAAGCTATTCTAAAATAAAAATGAATTAAAGTAGTTTTGTAAAGGACTGATATATTTTACAAGCAAACAATTTTTAATGGACACAAAAGAAAAATTGAAATACATTTTCTTTATAAAATTATTATACAGGCAAAAAAATGTTGCATGATAAAGAAAAAACCCACACCTATAATTCTCCTGCCATAACAGATCTTACCCGTTTCATGCTCCCATGCTCTTTTACTAGCCAAGTCAGAACTTTTACAGAGTTGGACTTTCATGCTGCTTGTTCTCCTACTGCTTTCCTTGTGGCTCATTTTTTTAAAACATAGTTCCAAAATGTAACAACTGCATCATGTTCCACCTAGTAATTATTTTCTATTGTACAGAACATCACTGAGAACATCTTTGTGAGGGTAATTTTTCTCTTCTATTGAGTTATTTCCTTAAAATACTTCAAAATTCACATTTTGGGTCAAGTGGTGTGGATTCTTTCATGCTTCTTGAAATTTCTGAATATGTTTAAAAATAAGAAACAACTTTAAGACAAAGGGAAACTAAAAATTGAAAAGGGATCACATCAACCAGCTTGGCTTAACCAAGCAGACCAGATCCCTCCTGGCTATAACTGGTGATTTTCTTGTTGGACAAGATGCATGAAAATCAAGGTGCATCCAAGACTTTCCCTGGCCAGACTTTCATGTAGGATTAGGCTGTGACAGCTGGGCATAATTTGAAAGGTCTTACGATGTATTTCAAACATATGAAGATAATATAATAAGCATGCATGTAAAAGCCATTAGAATCTATTAGATTATTACATTTTCCTATTTTTTTCCAGAGTGTTTTTTAAAAGGAATAATACATTGAAGTTCAGCTGAATGCTATCGTTTTCTGTCTCTTTGATCCCAGTCTCTTCTCTCCCTCCTGAAATTGGTTTCTATTTTGCAGACTCAGGTTTTTCATATTTATAAAATGCATGCATATATAATACACACAACAGATTTCCATGGGTTTACAGTTCTATGAAAATGGAATTATGTCATTTTTCCTTTGGTGATGTGCCTTTTTTAGCTCAACCTTTGGTTTTGGGTTTTATGCTTGCTGCTGCCCCCGTAGTTTGAGCCCATCCATTTGAAATGCTGCTGGTGCTGATTCATGTGAACATAACACAGCTTCTCCACGTGTCTGCTGACGGGCGTTTAGGTTGATGCCAAAATTGCTGGCTTGTGGGGTCTGTGCATTTGACGTTGCCAGATTGCCTTTGAACGTGTGTCTCTCGGTTTACACTCTCCTCACACACAGGAGCTGCCCGGCACTGTGGGGGTGACGAGTGTCATGGATAAGTGTCTTAGAATAAGAATTTGACCCCAGGCAATCACGCTGAAGCTGGGGAGCCCCAGGTCTGGACTGGCCTTATTGGAAGAGGTGGATGTCACTGAGCCCGGGGACGAGGCAGGTCCAGCCCCTAGATGAGGGCGAAGGGGTCCCTCCTGGGACATCTGCTGGGAGTTTCAGCACCTCTGGGTGGCCACGGGCTGAGGGTCAGCGGCCAAGCCCCACAGCTCCTGTCCCTGCAGGGGAGGGAGGGTGGGCTGGAGCCCCGGCCATCTCATTTCACCTGGACTTCACGCGTGATGGCCTGTCTCACTTCTGCCCTCCCACATCTCACCAAGGCCCCTCTCCTGGCCGGCTCTGAGCTGGAACCCCACAGAGAGGAGGAGGGGGCACCTAGAGGGCCTGGCTCAGCCAAGCTGGCCCCGAGCCCCCTGCAGGGTCCTGAAGAGCAGCCTCTCCCGCTCTCCTCCCTCCCCTCTGGCTTCTGGGTCTTTCCGTGTCTCTTCCCTCTTCAGCCATAGCAATAAAAGGATGCTTAGTATATTTTATCTTGCATTTCTAGGTTTCTGTAGGGGTTTTTCTTAAGTTTATTCTGCCCTATGGCTGGAACTAGAAATTTAACTGCATTACACAATACACATAATGGTTTTCTAAGGTGCATATTTATATCCATATTGCACAGATGAAAAAGAAGCAAGCGTGAAAGCAGGTAAGCTCCTTGCTGTGCTGACAGCTCTCCTTTGGGTGAGCAGAGGCAGGCTGGGTCTTTGCTGCCCAACGTGTGCGTCCGTGCACAGAACTCGCTGCCTCTGCGGGGTTGTTGGGGGTCTACTCAACACCCCCTCGTACAGGCGCTGTCATCTCACTCCGTCCTGGATCTGCCTGAACTGCCTGGCTCCAGCTCACGGGGCCCCTTGGGGTGGGGGCTGGACCCATTTGCCTCCACACTTGGTCTGGGGTGGGAAACCTTTTGCTGAGGCCCTGGGCTCCCACCTGCTGGCTGTCAGCACCTGGGGTCCTGACCCTGGCAAACCCACAGCCTCTTCCTATTTTTCTCCTGCCCAGGATCCAACCACTCTCACTGGTAAAAAGCCCCAAGGTGGTGTTGGGGAAGTGCCACAGCCCCGGGTGGTTTGTAACTGGAGCCGGGCCCCAGGCCTGTCAGTGGCACAGAGCCTGTGACGGTCACCAGTGCACCGAGTCCCTGGCCACTGTGGGCTTTTGCTTTAGCCTTGGAGGCAAGGAAGGTCCCTGTCCCCAAAGTTCCCACAGCAGACAGTGTCTCAGCCTGGGCAGCTGGTGCTGCCGTCACCAGCTCAGGGAGTGGGCTGTCTGAGGGGGTGGTCAGCTCAGAGCAAAACAGAGGGTGGCTGGGGGGAAAGGGGGTTTCCGTTCCATAGAGAGGTTCATGCCCGAGAACCTAGACCCACCCCAGGTCCTCCAGGCAGATGCTGCCCTCCGTCTCTCGGGGTGGGCTGAGTCCCCCCACCCTTGGAGGTTGGGCTGTTGCCGTCTGTGTTTGCAGAGCCTGGGACCCGGGCCTGATCCTCCCAGGCTGTCCTGGCCCAGTGAGGTGAGGAGCGTGGTGGGGAAGCACAGACAGACTCGAGAGGATCTGGTTCTCCATCGCTGCTTTCATTTCTTGAGCAAAGCGGCCTGATTTTTGTAGATCACAGCTTTTCCCTGGGGAGTCAAGTGAGCTGGTTTCTGGAGCGTGGGATGGCAGCAGCTGGTAAATGGACCTGGCTTCCTTTGGAACTTCTTCCCTGCCTGCTCCGAGAAGGACCTGAGCAAACCACGGCTGCGGTTGATTCCGAGGCCTCCAGTGCGATGTGCTTTCTGGGATGCGTTAGACCTTCCATGGATCACCCCGAAGCTAATGTCTGTCTTCTCATAATATTTACCTCACTAAGATAAGCTGTTCAATTTTCCCATCACTTCAATGGGATGTTATGGCAAGATAAACTTGCCGGAGAAAATGAAATCCTGTGGGGTTTTGAGGGGAGGAGGGCTAAGTGAGAATGAAAGATCAACATATTGCACTTTGCATTATAATTGACTTTGCTGACATCAAGAAACTTATTTCATTAAGAACTGTGGATCACAGGATGTTAAAACATCACCCTGGACTAGCATTTCATCCTCCATATTTCAAGCTAGAGAAGAAATTTATTGGGAGAAAAAATGGTCTTAGGAAAGCAGGAAAAACGTGAAATCCAGTGCTACCCAGAGTCCAGTGTGGGGGACGATGGATGTGGGGATCGGGGCATGCTGCCTGAGCCCCCTAGTATGGGGGAGCAGAGGAAACACCCACCACAATCCAGTCGCCGGCTCCAGGGAGTGGAGAGACTGCACAGCCTGGACTCTCCAAATCTTCCTTCCCCACTAAGACCAGGAAAGCAGTTCATCTGGAATGTTCTTTATGATGCGAAGGGAAGTTGATGAGCTTTCTCCATTTACCTACTCTTGCTGGAGGCCTATGAAGACATCGTGGGGTGGATGTTTCTACAGAGAAAATCTCCCCCACGTTGGATGGCTCAGAGCGGCCTGCAAGGCCATCCCCGATCCAGGGGCGTAATTGTGCTTTTCCAGGACATGGAGAAAGAAACCAGCTCCTCTCAGGCCCTCCCCGCCCCGACTTCAGTCCTTACACAGGATTCTTAATAATACTTGCCTCTGGTTTTCCGTACTCAGTGAAGAAGAAATATGTGTTTTTTTTTTCTTTTCTTTTTTTTTTTTTTTGGTAATTTTTCAAGCAGCAAAATTCTAATACTCATTTATAAAATTGGAGAAATGGTACAAACCAGGCTTTAAATAACTATTTGTGATAGAGGGGGTCTCATTTCTGTGTTGTTTTCTTTGAAAATCAACCCCTCATGAGATGCCATTGTTCCCTCTTTAGACAGTGTTTATGGAGGTTCCCAGGCAACGGGCACCTGTGGCCACAGACGACGGGATTCAGACAAGACAGAGGCAGAAAAGAAGGAGCTGCCTGCCACTGGGGACCCACGGCCCAGCTGGGGACACTGATGTCAACCTCTCTCCCCTTCTCATTTTCTTTCTCTTTCTTTCTTCCCCTCCCTCCCTCCCTCCCTCCTTTCATCCTTCCTTCCTTTCCCCTTTCTTCCTTCCCTCCTTTCCCTACAAAACTTTGTGACTATACTGAAAACCATTAAATTTTACACTTTAAATGGGTGAATTGTATGGCATGTGAATTAAATCTCAATAAAATGATGTGTGTGTGTATGTGTGTGTGTGTGTGTGTGTGTGTGTGTGTGTATAGTGGAAATTTGGGGCATCAGGCCCGGGTGTGGACATTTGGAAAGGTGGCCAGGGTGAGGCAAAGGTGACTCGAGGTCTGACAGAAACACACTGAGATGGAGCTTTTATAGCTGGAAGGAAGATATGATCTTGTTGGTTTAGGGCCACATTCCATGGATCGTATTAGAAAGATTCAAATTTCCCACGTTACCAAGGACCCATGAACCCCAGCCGGAGCAGGGGTGGACGTGGAGTCCACGGTGGAGTGTGGTCTGAGGGGGGAGCTCTGCGTTCCTCCACTTCACATTCCACGAACATCCCAGCACCAGGGGAGCCAGGCACCCCCGTCCACACACGCGGATGAAAGGCATCGAGGAGACGTTCTCCAAGGCAGTTAGGGGTCAGGTGACGGCCGAGGGGGGCTTGACCGTGGGCCGAGCAGGGAGACCCGTCAGTCTTGACACACTAACGTGAAGTGGTAGAAAGTACACGGCCCCACCCGGGACTGTTGTTGTCAAAAAATTAAGCCAGAATTTGACCATGATCCAACAACTAATTTACAGTAATACAGGGGTAATGGAACGTGTTAGAACACTGCAGGGCTGTCATTCAGCAAAATTGAGGGGGTTTAGATAACACTAAGGGATAATCAAAGTGTTAGGCATATATGGTATTATTAAGTTAAAAAGAGT